>NW_027361705.1:8732500-9932500 GCF_039654945.1 Dendrobates tinctorius | reverse complement strand
GGATATAAAGATGTTTCTTGCATTTGCTTGTGAGCAACAAAGAAACAGAGAAAGACAGAGAAGACAGCGTTGGCGTTATTGGAGACACCCCATTATTGAAGTCCAGGAGAGCCATGGAGCCTACCACAACTTATACAGCGAGCTCAATGCCAACCTGGAGAAATTTGCTGAGTATACCAGGATGTCTCAAGAGACCTTCCTGGATTTGCTTGGTCGTGTCCAAGGAGCAATACAGAGACAGGACACCAAGCTCCGTAGAACGATTCCTGCTGAGGAACGTCTCCTGGTCACATTGAGGTACGTAATATTTTTTTTAAAAAATGCCTGTCAGAATTATTATTGTTCTGCCTTGCATTATGTTTTTTTTTTCCTTTCAGTGTTTAGCTAAACTACATCATATTATAGTTCTTAATTTTTTTCTTTGTCTGTTTTGCATATTACTGGCTACCAGAGAGAGCTTATCATCGCTCCATTTTCAGTACTGGATAGGAATTTCCACCCCGTCTGGAATAGTTGTGGACACCTGCCGGGCTTTGTGGATGTGTGGGATGAATTTATCCCCCGACCCACCGCGGACATGTGGCTTGAAATTGCCAAAAATTTCTGGCGAGTGTGTAGTTTCCCCAACTGTTTGGGAGCAGTGGATGGAAAGCACATTTGGATGACCAAACCCGCCAGAACTGGATCTGAGTACTTCAACTACAAGAAATATTTTTCTGGAGTGCTCATGGCACTATACGGACATTTCCATTTTTCAATACACCGCATAGAGCTGTCCGCTTCTCAAACAGTATCGTATATCTGCTGTTTGGATTAGTGTCACATCTATACAGAGACAGCGTGTGTGTGTGAGACTCCAGAAAGACATATATGGACATTTCCATTTTTTCATACACTGTATAGAGCTGTCCGCTTCTCAAACAGTATCATATATCTGCTGTTTGAATTACTGTCACATCTATACAGAGACAGCGTGTGTGTGTGAGACTCCGGAAATACATATACGGACATTTCCATTTTTCCATACACCGTATAGAGCTGTCCGCTTCTCATACAGTACTGTATATCTGCTGGTTGTATTACGGTCAAATACATACTGGTAGAGCATCTGTGTGTGACTCAGGAAACAAATATAAGGAGATTGACATTTTCCTCAAAAACGTATACAGCGGTACACTTCTGATACTGTACCGTTTATCTGCTGGTTGGATTACGGTCAAATACATACTGGGAGAGCGTCTGTGACTAAGGAAATATATACGGAGATTTAAGTTTTTCCATACACCTTAGATAGCTGTACGCTCCTCATACAGTACCATATCTCTGCTGGTATTTTTGGTACATTTTCCCAAACATGAGGAAGTATGGTGGAAGAGGCCGCGTACGTGGGCCGGGGGGCGCTGCTGGTACTGATGGTGGTGGTGATGTATCTGCTAGTTATGGCAAAAGCACAATAGCAGCTAAGGCAGGAGGTGTTGAGCCTGCATCATCGTCTGGCACAAGAAGGCCTTTAAGGTTCCCTTTTCTGGGAGTAGGTAAAGTGCTTTTAAAGCTGGAGCATCAGGAACATGTTTTTGCTTACATTGCCGAAACAGCCTCCAGCTCTATTGCCTTTCCTGGTGTCCTTCATCCACACCAAAAGTGAAGGATGCGGCAGCACACACTTCAGATTACTCCATGGAGCTCTTTTCACATACCATGCCAGGGTTATCAAGTCAAATCCTGAATTCCCCAGTCCAACATGAATCAGAGATGGAGTGCACTGATGCACAGCCACTGCTAGATGATTCTGTTGGTACATTCACCCACAGCACTACATTCCCCTCGCACTCTACAGAGCCAGAATCTGACCCTGATGAAACTCAGGTGCCCCTTCCCACATACTATACCACCTTACACAGTGACACAGAGGAAGGTGCAGATGAAAGTGCCGGTTCCCTGAGCAGGTGGGGCGGCATACTCGTGGGCGACGGCACTGAGACAGGGCCCCTCATAGTACACAAAAGTCTCTGCCAGTGGGAGGGTCCACTCGCCGTCAGTCACACCGGCATACTATGAGGGGCCCTGTGCCAGTGCCGTCGCCCACGAGTGGGCCCCCCCTGCTTGCTCAGGGCCACAGCACTTGCCATACTTACCTCTCCCTGCTCCACCGCCGTGATGTCTTCAATGTTTCCTGACAGTGACATTCAGGTCAGAGAGCGCAATGACATCACGTCCGTATGCCTTCTGCCTAAACAGTACAAGTGCAGAGAGCTGGAAGATGGTGATGCTGAAGAGTCCATAGTAGAGCAGTGCCCAGCGAGGAGAGGTATTTAATCTTTTTAAAGGTTGGGAGCAATTTTTGGGGAGCACTGGACACTGGAGAATGAGATATGGGGCCCATCATACACTGGAGCATCATCCATGGGGCCCATCATATACTGGAGCATTCTAAATGGGGCAGATTATATATGGAGCATTATTTGGGCCCATCATACACTGGAGCATCATCCATGAGGCACATCATATACTGGAGCATTCCAAATGGGGGAAATCAGACACTGGAGCAGCATCTACGGGGCCCATTATACACTGGAGCATTAGAAATGGGGCCCATTATATATGGAGAATTATTTGGGCCCATCATACATTGGAGCATCATCCATGAGGCCCATCATATACTGGAGCATTCCAAATGGGGGACATCAGACACTGGATCAGCATTTACGGGGCCCATTATACACTGGAGCATTAGAAATGGGGCCCATTATATATGGAGCATTAGTTGGGACCACCATACACTGGAGCATCATCCTTGTGGCCCAACATATACTGGAGCATTTCAAATGGGGGACATCAGACCCTGGAGCAGCATTTACGGGGTCAATTATACACTGGAGCATTAGAAATGGTGCCCATTATATATGGAACACTATTTGGGCCCATAAGACACTGGAGCATCATCCATGAGGCCCAACATATGCTGGAGCATTCCAAATGGGGGACATCAGACACTGGAGCAGCATTTACGGGGCCCATTATACACTGGAGCATTAGAAATGGGGCCCATTATATATGGAGCATTATTTGGGCCCATAAGACACTGGAGCATTATCCATGGGGACCAACATATACTGTAGCATTATGTGAAGCTCATCATATACTGGATGGAACATTATATGGGACCAATTATTCTGTATGAAGAAATGTAAGGACCTCATTATTCTGTATGGTG
This sequence comes from Dendrobates tinctorius, assembly GCF_039654945.1. Taxonomy (NCBI): domain Eukaryota; kingdom Metazoa; phylum Chordata; class Amphibia; order Anura; family Dendrobatidae; genus Dendrobates; species Dendrobates tinctorius. Next base: position 9,929,286 of record NW_027361705.1, on the reverse strand, counting down.
CACTATGTGGTGGCCATAATACTGTATGGAGTAATATACTGTCTGTTTTTTGAGCTATTGTAGAATTTAAAATAGACATCAGTCATGTCATGTAAGAAGTGAAGTATTTTTCATTGTACTATACCAATATGTCTCTGCCGTATCGAAGTATCATGAATTGTGGTATGTGTTAAAGGGGCCCACTGACACTCTTTGGCCCGGGGCACACGAAAACCTGGAGCCAGCCCTACCCCCCCACAACTTTAGCCAAATAACCCCCAGTTTTCAATGCGTAACTATTATTATAAAGTAAATTAAGGTTGACAAGCTTAAGTAATAAGAACTGATGTTGTTGGCATTGAAATGGGCACTGTAGGTGTATTTACTATCCTCCACTCCCTGTCGACTTTGCTTCCCCATTGACTTGCATTGGGTTTCGTGTCTCAGTCGGATCCCGACTTTTCCCTATAGTTGGCCGATTTCGTTCGACTTGACTTTTGAGAAAGTCGGGTTTCATGAAACCCGACTCGACCCTAAAAAGGCAAAGTCGCTCATCTCTACCTGATATAATAGAGCAGTTAACTCTTTCCTGTTTCATGCAATTGAAAAAGTGCACAAACCTCACAGAGGTGGCAATTACTGTGGCACCCCAGAGTCCGATTGCCACTGTGACATTGCCTCCCTCTAAGGGGTGATGTCATGCCTGGAGGCAAGAGGGAGGTCCCCATGCCAGGTAACACAGTGTACATGACAATTCCTGCTACTGGCAAGAAAGGGGAGCTTCCTTATAAATTCTGGCCAGCAGGTGGGGTTAGTGAGTCAGTAAGAAGTCAGCTGAGAGAGTAAACAAGAGAGTTGTCATAGAAATTGGAGCAGTTGGAACTCAAGATAGTTGGAGTTGGTTTGTGGAGGGGGAAGGGACAGGAGCAGAGACAAGGGCTCTGGGGTACTAAAATTGCATATAGCTGACGCCAGAGCGAAGCACTGATAAAAAGGAACACCAGAGTTTTTTGCTGGACAGGAGCTTACGCCCTGACAGCCAAGTCTGGTGTGCAGGGGACAGCAAATTCCTTGGCCACACTGAACACCTGAAGGCACAGCAGCAGACCAAGAGCTCAGGGCTGACAGTAAGCAGGATAGTGCCCGTGATATAGGCTCACATTGTCTGCCATACAGGTTAGCAATCATCCCGCAGGAGAGGGCCGCAGCTTAGCTACAAGCAGCAGGGACCCGAAAACAGAGCGCAGAAGGAAGGTCCCCAACCACACCTGGCAGGGTGGATCCCCTGAATGCCTCCAGGCGAGCCGGACTCAATCCATTATCTGTATGTGGTACCCCAGATTGCATTTATGTTCAAGTAAAAGGTAAAGAAAACTGCAGCTCTCTGTGTCCTTCACTTATTCTCTGCACCCCAACGTTCAATCACCACCATCTGAACAATCAAATATATTTGCCCTGGGGCCCTGCTCTACCCGTGGGGTGCTGAACCATCTTTGCTGCATCACCATCAGCCCCAGTGGACCAAAACCACAGCATCGGCCACCCATTGCCGAACACCACGGGTGGCGTCACAATTAAACACCACATAACTATCCTCTATTTTTTTACTGGATGCCCAGGGCCACGGACCGGGTCACTGCTGCTGTGACATCCCCTTTAAGAACCAACCGGCCCAGTACCGAGTAACCTAAGACCTTGTGGGACCCTCCATGTTCATATACTGATGATTGTTCTCGTATTGTATTCATGTACTGATAGGGATTCTGGTGCTGTATTCATCTATTGATTTTGGTTCTGATGTTTTATTCATGTACTGATACTGCAATTTTGCAGTATATAATATAAACAATCATAAGATTGCAAGTTCAAGTTCCCCAAGCAGTCTTAAAAATTAAAAAAAAAAATATTAAAAAAATAATAAAAAGATTTTTGTATCTTTCCATTACATTAAAATAAAAAAAAAATAGTTAAGTTAACATATTTAGTATAGCCACATTGGTAAAAGTTTGGTCTATCAAATTGATCAAAATACGAGGGGCGATCCAAAAGTAATGATAATCAATAATAAACACAATGAATATAGTAAAAAAAAAAATTTATTCTTCTACATAGTCTCCTAACAAGTCTATACATTTAGTCCATCTCTTTTCTAAACTTAGAATTCCCTTTGAAAAAAAATTCTTGATCTTGACCCTCAAAAAACTCCCCAACAGCGGTTATCACGTCGCTATTGTCGTCAAATTTCTTGCCCCGGAGGTGTTCCTTGAGCCGAGGAAAGAGAAGGAAGTCACTGGGGGCTAGATCTGGCGAATAGGGGGGGTGTTCCACCAGTTCAAAGCCCGCTTATTGAATGGTAGCCATGGCAACTGCAGCTTTGTGAGCCAGTGCGTTATCTTGGTGAAACAGCACTCCAGCCCGCAGTTTGCCGCGCCTTTTCTCCTTGATAGCCTCCCGCAATCTTCTTATTTGTTCTGCGTAGTAGGAGCCCGTAATAGTGGCTACCTTCTCCAAATAGTCCACCATAATAATTCCTTCAGCGTCCCAAAAAACGGACGCCATAACCTTCCCTGCTGAGCTTGACACTGAATTTCTTCGGCGTCGGTTCGTCGGCTCGTTCCCATGTCATCGATTGTTGTTTAGTTTCGGGATCAAAGTGGTGGATCCAGGTCTCATCCATGGTCAAAAAACGTGACAAAAAATTCTCCTTGTCTGCTTGGAACTTTTCGAGATTTGCTATTGAAATGTCAACTCGTTTCTTCTTTTGCTCGTCGGTTAACATTTTTGGCACCCAACGCGTGGAGACCTTTCTGATATGCAATTCTTTTGCAAGGATTCTTTGAATACTGCCATATGAGATCCCTGTGACCTCAGCTACATGCCTGATAGTCATTCTTCGATCTGCCAACACAACTTCTTCAACTTTTTTCACGTTTTCTTCATTGAGGGACGTGGATGGGCGTCCTTCGCGATGTTCAACTTCCATCAATGTTCTTCCCAGCTTAAATTCCTTGGCCCAGCGTGCAACTGTGGAATATGGAGAAGAGTCCCCCAATGTTTCCACCAAGTCACTGTGTATGTCTTTGGTAGACATTTTTTTCAAGCAGAGGTATTTGATGAGAGCTCTGAGCTCGTTTTTTTCCATTTTGATGTTCACTCCTTGGCAGTTCATATTCAAATGAATGTAGCTCCCGGGAATCGTGGCCTATTTAAGTGATTTTTTTTCCTGGACTAGTGGGTACCTAAGAGAGAAGAAAACATTTTATTTTAATTTCTGTGTGCAATAGAAATAACCGATTATCATTACTTTTGGATCGCCCCTCGTATAAAATTAATTAACACGCACGGTAAGGAGAAAAGAAAAAATGAAACACCAAAGGTGTGTTTTTTGTCAACTTACCTCCCTAAAAAGTGCAATTATAAGTGATGAAAACATTGCATGTACCCCAAATTGGTATGAGTAAAAATGCCAGGTCACCATGCAAAAAACTTGACTAGAGTTGAGCGAAACGGGTCGGTCAATTTCAAAAGTCGCCGACTTAAGCAAAAGTCGGGTTTCATGAAACGAAACCCGACCATAGTATGAGGTCGGCCACGAGGTCGGCGACCAGAGCGCCAAAGTCACGTTTCAAAAGATGCTTCCAGCGTCCTTTTTCAGCCAATAATGGAGGACGCACACTGTGGGCAACGCGATGACATAGGCAGCGGTCACCCCCATCTTTGAGAAGGGCATGCAAGTGATTGGCTTGCTTTGTGTGGTGTCATAGGGGCTATAACAGGGCGTAAATGCCGACTGCCATCTTACTTCTGCTGATCTCAGAATAGGGAGAGTTGCTGCTGCTGCTGCTGATTCTGTAGGGAGAGCGTTAGGCAGGGAAGAAGAACCAAAAAACTGCTTCTGCTGCTAGCGATTTTGCCTGTACAACACACCAGTTAGTGTGCAGTGCAAGGGGAGGCTATATTTTGGTGCATCAGCTCTGTTGGTTATTAGGCTGCCTTATAAGGCTCCCTGATAGCTGCATTGCTGTTTTCACACTGCTGTGCAAACTGCTTTTTTAAAAGCAAAAATACTTTTCTTCCTCTTTTCTGCACAGTTACCAAGCGTTCATTTTTCCACACTTTTGTGTGCAGCAGTCCCGCTTATTAGGCTGCCTGCTGCCATACTTGGGACTGAGAGCATCATTGTCAGCTTGCTAAAATCTCTAGGGAGATTCAAATTCTCTCCAGTCCTATATAGACATTTTATACACCATCCAATTTCAGCCTGTTATATTGAGGTGTAATCTACACTGGGCCTGCAATATTAGTTCAGTGTCCTCAAGTCTGTAGGGAGATTCAAATTCTCCCCAGTACTATATAGACATTTTATACACCTTCCAATTTCAGCCTGTTATATTGAGGTGTAATCTGCACTGGGTCTGAGATAATAGTTCAGTGTCCTCAAGTCTGTAGGGAGATTCAAATTCTCCCCAATACTATATACACCTTGTACCTTGTTTTATAGTACCATATTGTTGGTGGTATTTTGGGTACATTTTCCCAAAAATAAGGAAGTGTGTTGGAAGTGGCCGTGGAAGTGGGCGGGGGTTGCCAGCTGGTAATGATGGTGTTGGTGGTGGTTCTGCTGGTAGTGGCAAAAGCACAATAGCACCTAATGCAGGAGGTTTTGAGCCTGCGTCATTGTCTGGCTCCACAAGGCCTCGAAGGCTCCCTTTTCTGGGAGTAGGTAAACCGCTTTTAAAGCCGGAGCTTCAGGAACAAGTTTTGGCTTACATTGCTGACACAGCCTCCAGCTCTATCGCCTCCTCTTCTGAACTTTCAAAAAATAAAAGCACTGAGTCGTCATTGGAGGCTCATGGTCAGGAACCACACCTTTCCTTGTGTCCTTCACCCCTACTAAAAGTAAAGGATGCGGCAGGCCATATTACAGATTACTCCATGGAGCTCTTTTCACATACCATGCCTGGGTTATCAAGTCAAATCGTGAATTACCCAGTCCAAGAAGAATCTGACATGGAGTGCACTGATGCACAGCCACTGCTAGATTTATCTGCTGGTACATTCACTCAGAGCACTACATTGTCCTCGAAGTGTACTGAGCCAGAATCTGACCCTGATGAAACTCAGGTGCCCCTTCCCGCATACTATACCACCTTACATGGTGACACAGAGGAAGGTGCACATGACATTGAAGAGGTGATGGATGACCCAGCTGTTGACCCAGATTGGCATCCATTGGGGGAAGAGGGTGCTGCTGCCAAAAGCTCAGAAGAGGAGGAGGAGCATCCGCAGCAGGCATTGACATCGCAAAAGCTGTTATCTGGCAGGCCCGGAGCAGTCCAAAGACAGGTTACAAAAACCAAAAGAGTTGCAGGACAGCTAGGCCTGACGGTCAACTTAGTACAGCGTGCAAGGCCTCAAAATGTCTTCCATAGTAGGAAGAGTGCAGTGTGGCACTTTTTTGAACAAAATCCTATTGATCAGGCAAAGATGTGCGCAAAGACCTTTAGCCCAGGGAAAAATCTGAGAAATTTGAATACCAGTTGCATGCTTAGACATTTAACCACCATGCACTTGCAAGCGTGGACAGACTACCAAACCTCACGTACCACATGTGCAACTGCTCCCAATGAAGGTAGTCAGCAATGCTACATCATTTCCCCCACTGTAAGCCCACCGGTTAGCACACCACCAGCAGCAAATTTTGAGGTGTCGTCGCAAGGCCAAAGCAGTCAGGGAATCACAATGTTATTGCTATGAAAGACTGAATCTAGGTCATCAGAAAGAACACCAACTCCATCACCATCATCAACCCTCTCTCAGTCCGCCATGTCCACCGCTAGTTCCACCATATCCAGCTCTCAAGTCCAGCTCACCCTACCAGAGACTAAGAGTAGGACAAGAAAGTACTCATCCTCTCATCCGCGTAAACTGGCTTTGAACGCCCACATTGCCAAACTAATCTCGTTAGAGATGATGCCCTACCTGTTGGTTGAAAGCGAAGCTTTCCACTAACTCATGGCCTATGCAGTACCATGCTATGACCTACCCAGTCGGCACTTCTTTTCTCGCAAAGCCATCCCAGCCCTCCACCTTCATGTGAAAGACCGCATTGTCCATGCACTCAAGCAATCAGTTAGTGGAAAGGTGCACCTCACAACAGATGCATGGTCCAGTAGGCATGGCCAGGGCCGTTACGTGTCCATCAATGCGCACAGGGTTAATGTGGTGGATGTAGGGTCCCCAGGGGAAAGCGGCGGTGGGACAGTGCTGCCTAGCTCACGGTATAGGAAACAGTTGGGTGTAGGCATTCAACCCTCCTCCTCCAGAAGCGAAAGCTCGTCCACAGAGCGCAGTTGCTCGAGCACTCCATCCGCAGCTGCCAATGTTTCACACGAGGTGCCCCACTATCGAACAGCTTGTGGTAAGCATCAGCAGGCTGTGTTGAAGATGATGTGTTTGGGTGACAGACACACCGCGGAGGTACTGGCCGACTACTTGCAGCGACAAACTGAGTCATGGCTGGGCAGTCTACATCTTGAGGCAGGCAAGGTAGTTAGTGATAACGGCCGGAATTTTGTGGCAGCCATAGCCCTTTCAAAACTCCGACACATACCTTGCCTGGCTCACACCTTGAACCTGGTGGTGCAGTGCTTCCTCAATAATTATCCGGAGTTAACCGGCCTGCTCCAGAAGGTCCGAAGACTGTGTTTGCACATACGCCGGTCACCCGTACACTCCACTCCAGTCGTATGCAGAAGCTGCAGCGATTGCTCCAACTTCCCAAGCACCACCTAATTATCGACGTTGCAACAAGGTGGAATTCCACCCTGCACATGGTTGAGAGGCTGTGCGAACAGAGGCAGGCTGTAATGCATTTGTGGGAGGATACACGGCCAGGCACTTTGAGGGCAGACATGGAGTTGTCTTGTGTGCAGTGGTCGAAGCTGAAAGACCTCTGTAAAGTCCTTCAGTGTTTTGAGGAATGCACACGACTGGTAAGCGCAGACGACGCCATCATAAGCATGAGCATCCCACTTATGCATCTGCTCATGCAAACTTTGATGCACATTAAGGAGCAGGCGTCTGCAGCCGAGGAAGAAGAGGAGGAGGGAAGCCTTGATGACAGCCAGCCATTGTCTGCTCCAGGACCTCTCCTGGACGAGGTGGAGGAAGAAGAGGAAGAGCTGGAGGAGGATGATGATTTGGACGATTATTTAGGGGAGGAGGATGCTTCTCGTGGGGCAAGAGAAAATATTGGCGTGGTAAGGTCTGGTACAGAGTTTGTGCGTGACTGGAGGGATGTGGATTTGCCAGAAAGTGCTCCTCCACCCAGCACTCGCAGTGCATCATTGACACCTGGAACTTTGGCCCACATGTCAGATTATGCCTTGCAGATCCTAAAAAGGGACCCCCGCATTGCTAAAATGATGAACGATGACGACTACTGGTTGGTCAGCATCCTGGATCCACGCTATAAAGGCAAATTCCAAAACATCATGCCACAGGAGAACCTTGACCTAATATTGGCTAACAAACAAGCAACTCTGGTAAACCATTTTTTTGAGGCATTCCCAGCACACAGCAGCGGCGATGGTTCTCCAACAAGCCGTAGGGGGCAACATGGATGAGGTGTTCGTGGTGCACACACCAGAAGTGGTGTTGGAGACAGGGGTTTCATGACCATGTTGTGGACTGATTTTTCAAGTCCCGCTTACACGACTGGTAATACTGCACCGATTGAAAGTGACAGGAGACAGCAGTTGTCAACTATGGTTACAAACTACTTCTCATCCCATATCAATGTTCTCCCTCACAGATCATTCCCCTTTGACTTTTGGGCGAACAAAGGAGGAAAAAAAATTTTTTTCCAAAATATCAAAAAAACTTTGACTATTGGGCCTCTAAACTGAACGCCTGGCCTGAATTGGCACATTATGCCTTACAGGAGCTCGCTTGCCCTGCTGCTGGTGTGCTATCGGAAAGAGTCTGCAGTGCTGCTGGCTCAATCCTCACAGAAAAAAGGACCAGTCTGTCGACCCAAAATGTTGATGATCTAACCTTCATTAAAATGAACCATGCATGGGTTTCAAATGATTTTGTCCCACCTTCCCCTGATGACACATAGGTTGCCAGAAAAATGGCTCGCTTTTGTCCTCCTCTTCCTCGTACTTCTCCAATTCCTCCATTTGCAGCTGCTGAATGTCCAACATCAACATATGCTATTTTTTAAAGCTCCCTAACTGGGCTGCCTCCCCCCCCATGGCCCGGGTCACCACCTAGCGCACGCAACCATGCGAGTTCCATTGCCTTGGACAGGTGGGTGGGCCGACTCTTGGGCGCCGGCACTGGCACAGGGTCCCTCATAGTGCAATCAAGTGTCTCTGATGGTGGGGATGCACACCCGCCGTCAGACACACCGGCGTACTATGAGGGGCCCAGTGCCAGTACCGACGCCAACGAGGGCCCCAGCATTTTCAATATTTACCTCTCCCTGCTCCTCCGCTGTGTAGTCTGGGCTGTCAAATCCTTCTCTGGGACTGCCACTACAAATTTGGTGAACTGATAAATGATGGTTAAGACGTAGCAATGCCCTGTCCTGCTGACCGGGCTCTAGCTTCAGATGATCAATGGCTTCCATTTCTTATGGACGTCGACTCACAATGAGATGCAGTGGTGGTTTATCATCAGCTTTCACAGTTTTCCTACTCACAGACGTGTGACATTCCTGCCCACATTTTTAAATGTGCCCTCTCATGCCAATCCAATAGAATCGCCTACAGCCTGTGGCTTCTGTCTTTTGCACTCCAAAGTTACCTGACAGATCATGATGGGCAGTGAGGACCATGTCTACATCTCTCCCTGTGATCAAAATTTGATGGAGATGAGTAACGGTGATGGGATCCATGGTACTGCGATACAGCAACCCTTTCTTCACAAAGAACTGTTTTCGGTGTCTCCACGCACAAAGTAATTGAGGGTCAGCATCACCTCTGAGAATTCTCCCGGGAGTTTTTCCCCTAATAAGTAATTCCTAAATTTCTGCAATCACTCGACTTTATGTCTGTACTTTTATCCCTCTCGTTTCCTCTTGCAGAGAGTCTGGACTGTCTTACTGAGACAGAAATATATATGAAGATTTAAAAATACCCCAACAGTGTATACTGGTGTACGCTTCAAAAACATTTCCTTTTTTCTACTTTTTAGATTGTTGTCTAATCCATACTGAGGCTGTGAGTGCCTCTGTCGGACTCCAGAAATAAACACGGAGATTTTAAATGTTTAAACTATGCTATATATACCTGTTATCTGGTGATACTGTACCCTTTCTCAACTTTCTGCAGTCTTGTCGAATCCATACTGTGCCTTAGACCATCTGAGTCTGCCTCCTGATTGCAGATGAGTGGTGTTTGAGTGGACCTGTTGGCCAAGTTCAAATTTGTTTCATTCTTCTTGGAATCTAGCAATATTGATGTGGATGTTAGGTGTCTGGTGCTGAGGCTCGTTCTTACTCATAACTTCTTTACCTTTAGGGATCGGTACTACCTTCAGAGCAGGGGCACCGATATGGGGGCGGCCTGTGCGCCCTCCTATGCTAACCTCTTTCTGGGTTACTGGGAGAGGGGCATATTTCAGGGGGGTGTACGGGCTGCTCCCCATATTCTGGGGTGGTACCGATTCATAGATGACATATTATTCATTTGGCAAGGCACTGTTGACCATTTACATGAATTTATGCGGGAATTGAATCGCAACAGCCTCAACATCAGACTCACATATAGCTATCACATGAAAATGATTTCTTTTTTAGACATCAATTTGCTTGTCCAAGATGATGGCTCAATTCATACTGATGTGTACAGGAAAGAAACATCTGTGAATTGTTACGCAGGGTACCGCACTAGGCAGAGCGGGGTTCTCTGGAGTGGACCCTCTGGACTGTGGCACCGAGGGACCCCGAACGAGCAACCAGGTGTGGACTGTTACGCAGGGTACCGCACTAGGCAGAGCGGGGTTCTCTGGAGTGGACCCTCTGGACCGTGGCACCGAGGGACCCCGAACGAGCAACCAGGTGTGGCCGACCCCTATACAGGGACCGTTAGGCGCAGGTCCGGGGGTTCGAATGCCACGGTAGCCGGAACCAAGAGGGGCGGCTCGGACTGGATCCGGTAGACTGGACTGGAGCAGGACAGCTAGCTGGCACCCGGGTTGGTACGGCTTGTGATGGACAGCAGGAACGGAGTCGGGTAGGCAGTGCTGGAGCAGGTACGGAGACTGGGCCGGAACAGGTACAGATGCAGGGCTGGAGCTGGTACGGACCCAGGACAGGAACAGGTGCGAACACGGAACAGGAGCAGGTGCGGAGACAGGACTGGAACCGGCACGACCACAGGACTGGAACAGGTACGGACACAGGACTGGAACAGGAACGGACACAGGACTGGAACTGGTGCGGACACAGGGCTGGAGCAGGAACGGACACAGGACTGGAACAGGAACGGACACAGGACTGGAACTGGTGCGGACACAGGACTGGAGCAGGAACGGACACAGGACAGGAACTGGAGGAGACAAGAAAGATTAGCGCAAGGAGCCTGATAACAGGCGAGCGTATGGACCCAAAAGTGCTGAATGAACAACAGCGGTCGGGCGCCTCCATTAAGGGAGGACGACCTGATATAGCAGCCGCTGCGCTCCCACTGGCCCGGCGGCGCTATCAGGGCAGGGCGCCGCCGGAGGCCGGGTCAGATGGGCAGAGCCGACCGCGGCCTACGGCGCATGCGCGAGACCCGCGGTGACGTCACCAGCCGTGGGCCGCACAGAGAAGGAAGCCGATGTCGGGGCTGGGAGGAGCGCGGCTGCCAGACGCGGTAAGTATAGCCACGTGCGCTGGGACACCTGACGGGGAGCGTGGCAGGGGACTCGGGGGCCAAAATGGCAGGGCCAGGGGCCGTGACATGAATGCTCTCCTCCATGCTTCCTCGTCCCATGTGAGCTCTACAATTGAAGCAATTCCTATTGGACAGTTTTTACGGATGAGGAGGATTTGTACTACTGAGGAGACATTTGAGCGTCAATCTGTGGACCTTGGGGAGAGATTTCAAGCGCGAGGATATAGTAAGAGGAGTATTAAGAGAGGATACAATCGCGCGAGAAATTCTAAACGGACTGAACTGCTCGTAATGAATAAGAAGGTCAAAAAAGAAGATTTAAGAATTCGGTTTATATCCACATTTAATCACAGGTGGGAGACCATGAGATCGATTCTCAAAAGACATTGGCCAATATTGAAAACTGACCAGACACTGTCCAGATATCTTTCGGATTCTCCCCTCATGACGGCCAGGAGGAGTAGGAATCTGAGAGATATTCTGGTACAGAGTCATTATGTCCCCAAAAAACCTGATCCCTTTGGAGCTGGCAAACGAAAATGGGGTTTTTATCCCTGTGGAGACTGCCTAGCATGCCGAAATCATGTCCGTACCACTTCCTTTTTGTCTGCTGATGGCCAAAAAGATTTTAAAATCACAGAGTATATTTCATGTAGCACTACATTTGTAGTCTATGTGGTAAAGTGTACTTGTAATCTCCTGTAAGTGGGCCTGACATCACGCGAATTGAGAATTCGCACTCGTGAGCATGTCAGAGATATCATAGCAGCAAAGGAGGTGGAGGACATTGCACTTCTAAAAACTGTTCCACGACATTTTAAAATACATCATAAATCTAACCCCGGTGACTTGCGGGTCTTTGGGATAGACAGAATTAGATGCGGCATTAGGGGTGGGGATATGAAACGTTTATTGGCACAGGTGGAATGTCGTTGGATCATTGTCCTAGGGACTATGAGTCCTCTAGGCCTGAACAAGCAGCTGAGTTTCGCATCTTTTTTGTAAGTAATTCTAATATGAATTGTGTCCCAATTTCATGGATTTTAATGTGTGTGTTGTTGTTTTTTTGTTTATTTAGTATTATCGCTCATTGTATTCATTCCATCATTGTCTGATGTTCTGAGTATCTTATGATTGGGGATCATCGAGTGGATTCAGAATAATCGGCTATTCAAGATACGGCTATCCTGAAGCGGTCCTGTCACTATTGGGTTGACTATTCTATATGGGTTTTTTTTTATCCTATCTTTATATGTTGATATATTATCACTATGCATTATATATATTTTTTGTCATTCACAACATAATTTTCCTCATTCTGGGATTTTATTAGTATAGTCCTAGTATCCATGTTTCACATATACACTTATTTCTCATCTTTTTTCATATATTAATTTATGTTTTATTGTATAATTACATTTATGTGTGTCTGTTTAGCAGGGGTGATCTTTATATTTTTATTATTTTTTTATTGCCCTTGCTATTATAATAGATAGTCACAGTTGCACTTTATTATTGTTCTCATTAATATGAGATTTTGCTGTATTTATATCTTCTTTATTCACTTTAATATTGTCTCTATCAATATGAGATACAGTGACATCTATGCCCTCTTTTCTGCCCATATTAAAGATGGTGGCTTCAGTGTGTGTGCGCATGCCCAGTGTGGCGGCTCCCATGATTCAACTCTCCGGCGGCTAGCGGTGACACGGGAGGCTATTGACATCATGAGAGAGTTCCCTCTGCCTTCCGGTAACATGGGCGGCTGTGGGCGTTGCTTTGTGGCGTCTTGCTTAACACTGCGCATGCGCCGATAATGGCGCTGATAATCATGTACACCTGGATCTCCTACATAAAATGCCCATATGTCCAACATACAGACACAGCCCCCCGAGGAAGCCCACGCGAAACGCGCGTCGGGGCTGCTCTGTCTTGTGCCGCGCTCACCTGCAGTTACTATATGGGTATGATATTAACTCTTTGTATTGTGTTCTATCTAATTCATTGTTTGGAGTGTGTTAGTGCTGTTTTCCCTATATGGTGGCCCGTGCATTATGCATATATAATATAATTATGATATGAACCTGTGCACTATGCATATATAATATCGTTATGATATGAACATATTGGCAGCATAGAGATTCATCGCTTCATATACATTCATTACCCAATCTGCTATATAGGGTGTTGTTAGCGGTTACCACATGTGAGCCTTGTATGAGCACTTTTGTCATTTGTCTGTATTTTGTACTAGTTTTTATGTATTTGCAACAGTAAAACATACTTTTATTATATTTTTTGTGGATTATATCTCCGTATTTTGTGTAGGATTTATAGTATAGTGGAGTTTCCTGAGTCATTCTAATGTCCAAAATGAAGGTTTGTTACCTATATGAGTAATGGATATGTATCGGTGGTTTACATATTACCCTTTCTCAACTTTCTGCAGTCTTGTCGAATCCATACTGTGCCTTAGACCGTCTGAGTCTGCCTCCTGATTACAGATGAGTGGTGTTTGAGTGGACCTGTTGGCCAAGTTCAAATTTTAGCTGTTTTGGGCGGTGTTAGATCCGTTCGTCGAACTACAACACTTTGATTAAAATTCTGCTGTTCGAGTTTCCGTTCGAGAACGTTTCGTTAAACAAAAGTGTATCTTTTTTTCACATTAATAATGGATTTCAATGATAATAGACAGTTTTAGGGCATAGTAGCAGTGTCTGGTAGCCAGCGGTGTAGTACACCTGTGAAGGAGCTACACCGTGTGTGTTTCTAATAATTTTTTACCGCATATTGTCCTGAAAATCCTTTTGGGCCTAGCAACTGTGTCTGCTACTCAGAAGAGGAGCCCACCCGTGAACCGAGCTATACCACCTGTTTATGAAAGAAACAGTTTTTGACTGCATTTACACCACTTAATACTTTGGGCCTAGTAACTGTGTATGCTACTCAGCAGAGTTGGCCACCCGTGAACCAAGCTTTGCCGCCTGTTTATGTAAGACTTATTTAATTGTTTTAAAGGTTGGGAGCAATTTTTGGGGAGCACGATACTCTGGAGAATGATATCTGGGGCCACCATAGACTGGAGCATTCCAAAGGTGGACATCAGTCACTGGAGCAGCATTTACAGGGCCCATTATACACTGGAGCATTAGAAATGGAGCCCAATATACATGGAGCATTATTTGGGCCCATAAGACACTGGAGCTTCATCCATGGTGAACAACATATACTGTAGCATTATGTGGAGCTCATCATATACTGTATGGAACATTATATGGGACCAATGATTCTGTATGGAGAAATATATGGGCCTCATTACTCTGTATGGCGCACTATGCGGTGGCCATAATACTGTATGGAGTAATATACTGTCTGTTTTAGAGCTATTGGAGAATTTAAAATGGATATCAGTCATGTGATGTAAGAATTTAAGTATTTTTCATTGTACTGTACCGCTATTTCTCTGCCGTATCAGAGGATCATGAATTGTGGCATGTGTTAAAGGAGCCCAATGACACTCTTTGGCCCTGGGCCCACGAAAATCTGGAGCCAGCACTACCCCCCCCCACAACTTTAGCCAAATAACCCCCAGTTTTCAATGTCTAACTATTATTATAAAGTAAATTAAGGTTGACAAGATTAATGAATAAGAATTTATGTTTTTGGCATTAAAATGGGCACTGTAGGTGTGTTTCCTGTCCTCCACTCACTGCCGACTTTTCTTCCTCATTGACTTACATTGGGTTTCGTGTTTCAGTCGGCCTTCGACTTTTCACGATAATCGGCCGATTTCGTTCGACCCGACTTTTGCGAAAGTCGGGTTTCGTGAAACCCGACTCGACCCGAAAAAAGGAAAAGTCGCTCATCTCTAAACTTGACCTTACACAGCTTCATGGCCAAAAAAAAAAAAAAAATTGTTACAGTCTCGAAAAAGGGCAACACAAATCAAAAATGTTTTGTTTACAAAACCAAAATCAATTACAATTTGTTATTTCTGTAATTTTGTTGGCCTGGAAAATTAAGTTCAAAGGTCATTTGTATCATACAGTGAATACTGTAGAAGCATAACCTGAAAAACAATGATGGAATTCCATTTATTCAATGCAGGTTTATAGTGCATGGCAGGGAGGGGCGCCATTTCAATTGTTGCCTCAGGCAGTAGAAAAGCTAGAATCAGCCCTGATTGCAATCTTTTTCTCAATCCATTCGGTGAACCCAAATTAAATAAAATATGGAACTCTGTAAATAGTTTTGATTGAACTCTTGGTCCCCTCTTTATGCTACAAACAGCGGAAAAAGGGAAGGATTTAAAGGAGTCACAGATAACTGCAAGATCAGACCAGACATGGCTCCCTGATAGTTTATAACCATGATGACATATAGGTTTGCATGGGAACTGTATACATAAAGATGTAGTTTTTTCTTATTTAGAATATATATTTTTTGTTTTGCATTTATATATCTGATATGTGTCGAGTATACACAAGCTTTGTACTGCCATTGCCACAGCTGTCACTAGGCACTGGAAAATTGGGAGTCTATGCTACTATTTCTCGATTTTTTTTTTTTTTTTTTTTTTTTTAAATATTAGTAACACTTCTATCATGGGAATTAGTTTTATTATGGAAGTTACAAATGGTTTCCCTGTAAACACTCCCAAGCAATAAACAACATTTGATTACTGTTCATATAAAAGCCAGTTTGTAATATGTTGTGTACATAGTGAAGATTAAATGTGCTGGCTTCAGAGGAATTTGTGTATCCATTAATTTGCTGGAAAGCTTCACAATCTTATTAGACAATTATTAGATCTTATTATCTTAGCTTATCTTATTATTTAGATTAGATTATTATCTTAGATTAGATTATTATCTTATTATTATCTTATTATTATATCTTATTAGATCTTATTAGACAAACCTCGTCTTTTTCCCTTTTTCCTCCTAGATCGAACTTTCATTTTCACAATTCTCAGTAAAAGATAGTATCTGCCTTCAGGGAATACAGACTTCTCTATTACTCAGATAGGAGATGATGGTTAGTGCTCATACATTTCTATGGAAAACTGTAACTCATTTCAGGAGAAGTTGCAGCAGAATGTCTGTGTATGTCTCTAGTTCCTCCCTCCTCCTTCTACATAGAACCTTATGAACAGTAATTATCATCTATCTTTATTGATTTTGTTTTTGCATTTTTTTAGGTAACTGACTTAAAAGAACATATAATTAAAAAGAAAAAAAATTACAATCAAGAACCAGGTGGTGGAGGTCCAAGTGGCGGAGGATGTGGAGTAGATGGAGGAGGTGAAGATGTAGGTGGATGTGGCAGTGTGGGAATAAGAGGCAAAAAAAGAGGATTCCATCACTGCTTTTTGTGTTTTTCTGTTATTTTTTTGGTGGGGGGAGTTGAGTTTTAATTCTATGTTCTTTTAAGTCAGTTCCCTAACAAAAACAACCCGCTCCCTCAAAAAAAAAACAAAAAAAGCAGAAAAACCCTCTTCCACCTACACCTCCATGTCCACCTCCACCTTCTCCTCCTGTTCCTCCACTTGAACCTCCACCTGCTGGTTCTAGATTCCCTCACAGACACAGATGCAGAGCAGAACAATTTGTTTTTAGGCATACTACTCTCACAGTTACGGGTGCAGAGTAGTACAATTTGGTTTTAGGCACACTACTCCCATAGATACGGGTGTAGTGCAGAAAATATTGGCTGCATGCAAACTTCTCCCATAGACATGGTGGCAGAGTATCAAAAAATTGTCTTTAGCCACACTACTGAAACAGAGTGGTACAGAGTAAAAAAAATTGGTTTTGGTCAAACTACTCCCACAGACACTCATGCAGAGTATAAAAATGGCTTTAGGCACACTACTCCCACAGACACTTGTGCAGAGTAGAACAATCTGTTTTTACACACACTACTCCCACAAACATGGGTGCCGAGTAGAACAATTTGTTTTTATGCACACTACCACAGCTATGGGTGCAGAGTATAAAAACTTGGTTTTAGGAACATTTATTCAATAGACATGGGTGCAAAGTATAAAAAAGATAGTTGTAGACACACTACTCCCACAGACATGGGTTCAGAATATAAAGAAATTGGTGTTAAGTAAACCACTCTGATAGACACTCGTGCAGACTATAAAAAATTGGCTTTAACACACTACTCAAACAGACACAGGTGCAGAGATGAAAAAGTTACTTTTAAGTACACATTACCACAGATAATGGTGCAGATTAACACACCAAATTCCCAAAACATATTCTGGACAGCTTAGATCTCATTTGCCAGTCCAAGAAAGAAAAAATGCACCAGCTCAAAGTATACCAAAACCACAAGAGGAAGAAAAGAGCCAAAGGTGTCTTAGAAATAAAAGTCAAATTTTTATTTTACAAATAGTCATAATATAAGTTTTTATAACAATGCACAGATCCCAGTGAAAAAGCAGAAAAGGAAAACTAACCCTAGGTGCCACGTTTGTTGTGAGTTCATTTTCCCCTTCGTCACTGAGGTCTGGTGAACTCCCTATTCAGGTAAAGGAAGGTAATGAGCCTGATTATCAGGCACCTGAGTCTAATGATGATGACTGGCTGAGTGGAGTCATGGACTGGATATAAGGCTGCCGATGCCCTTCTGCCCTGTGGGTGATTTCTCTGTGGACTTCTTTAAGACCAGTCTGATTCCTGCTCCTCTAAAGCTAAGTTTTCTGCTTTGCCTGTTAGCATTTTTGTTTTGTTTTTTGTTTGCCTTGCTTTTCTGGATTCTGCCATTCCCTGCTGGGGTGAGCTGAATCTCCTTTTGCCTGTTGCTCTGTCTTCAGAATATTCCAGAGTACTGACATAGCTTTTTGAAGCTTAGCGTCTTCAGGGCCTTTTTTCACTGTCAGTTTGTTGGCTCTTATTTTTGTAGGGTTTTTCATGGATTGCAGACAGCAGCCTTCCTGTCCTTTCCTATCTAGTTAGCTTGGGCCCCGTCTTTGCTCAGTCTATCTTTCTGTCTGTGTTAGTGTTCTTTCTTCTTGCCTCACCGTCATTATATGTTGGGGGCTGCCTTTTGCTTTGGGGTCTGCTCTGGGGCAGTTTAGATTTCCCTTTCTGTCTTTAGGCTAGGCAGTTCTCCGGCTGTGATCGAGGGGTCTAGGTCATCGTAGGAACCCCCCACGGCTACTGCTAGTTGTGTTGATAGGTTCATGGGTCTGCAATCCGATAGCTGCCAACTTCTCTGGTTTTCTGGACTTAGCTAGCATTTCTGTTTTTGCCTCTTACGGTGACTCATTCATAACAGAATCACCCGCCATACCGCAGATCCTAGGGTACTCAATAGCAGGAAAGAATTGTGTTTAAAAAAAAAAAAAAAAAAAAAAGTGTGTATATTCTTTCCTCTATATCTCTGAGGCCGTAGGGGGAATTTTTTTTTCTCTCAATGGAGATAAAGCAATTGTCTGATCATGTGGAGCAGCTTGCTGCGGAAGTGCGGGGAATTTCCGCCTACCTTGCTCGTTCGCATGCTGTTGAACCAAAGATCCCTACACCTGATGTATTTTTTGGGGATCGATCTAAATTTTTGAGTTTCAAAAATAATTGTAAATTATTTTTTGCCTTGAAGCCTAACTCGTCAGGGAGCTCCATGCAGCAGGTTAAAATTGTCATCTCTTTGCTGCGTGGCGATCCCCAGGATTGGGGGAAGCAGGGTGTGTTGCAGTCCGCGCTGCCGAGATTCACAAATCACCTGGGATGCAAGATGTTGTAGCAGTGTACTCCTTTATTTCCTCCTACGCGTTTCGGCGCCCTTCCTGGCACCTTCCTCAGGGATATATATTTGTGAATCTCGGCAGCGCGGACTGCAACACACCCTGCTTCCCACAACTTTCTGAAGGTTTTTCCACGTGCGAGT
Source organism: Dendrobates tinctorius (assembly GCF_039654945.1). Taxonomy (NCBI): domain Eukaryota; kingdom Metazoa; phylum Chordata; class Amphibia; order Anura; family Dendrobatidae; genus Dendrobates; species Dendrobates tinctorius. Next base: position 9,910,519 of record NW_027361705.1, on the reverse strand, counting down.
GGTTGGTGGAGGTCCTGCAGCAGCTGATTCTGTGATATGCTCTCAAGCCAGTTGTGGGTTACACAACTGGAATAGGTGAGTGGAACTGTATTATACCGCTCATACTTCTAGTGTCACTAGTGATAGGGCACTATTGCGCCTCTTGTTCCCCCCACCATTTTTGTATTGATCCCCAGGATTGGGCGTTTTCTTTGAAACCAGATGATCCTATTCTGACTAATGTGAATGCATTCTTTCAAGCCTTGGGGTTGTTGTATGACGAACCTAATGCTATTGATCAGGCTGAAAAGACCCTGTTGGCATTGAACCAGGGTCGAGATTCTGCAGAGTTGTACTGTCAAAAGTTCCGAAAGTGAGCGGTCCTTACTACCTGGAATGATAATGCCTTGGCTGCTCTCTTTCGGAAGGGTTTGTCAGAAGACGTAAAAGATACTATGGTGGGATTTCCTGTTCCCTCTGGTCTGGACGATTCTATGTCATTAGCCATTCAGGTTGATCGGCGTTTACGTGAACGCAGGATTGCACGAGAGGTGTTTCCACCGGTTGAACAGACGTCTGAACCTATGCAATGTAATAGAGTTTTGTCTAGGGCGCAACGTCAGGAGTTCAGAAGGCGTAATAAGCTGTGTTTTTTCTGTGGAGATGCCTCGCATATTATTTCTGTTTGTCCTAAACGAGAGAAACGCTTTGCACACACGTTTCCTGTTGGTGGTGTTCAACCTAAGTTTCTTCTGGCAATTACTCTGATCTGCTCCCTGTCCACATTTTCCGCCAAGGCTTTTGTGGATTCAGGAGCAGCGCTAAACCTAATGGACTTGGATTTTGCCAAACGTTGTGGATTTCCGATGACACCTCTGCAGACGCCTATCCCTTTGAGGGGGATTGATGCTACTCCTTTGGCGAAAAATAAACCTCAGTTTTGGACCCAGGTGGTCATGCGGGTCGCCCCAGACCATCAAGAAAATTGCAGATTTTTGGTGTTGCATGGTCTGCATGATGCCGTTGTTCTGGGGTTTCCCTGGTTGCAAATTCATAATCCAGTTTTGGATTGGAAATCTGTGTCTGTGGTGAGTTGGGGTTGTCGGTGTGCCTTTAGTGAGGCTCCGGTTTTTTCCACCTCTCCTCAGTCGCATGATGTTCCTGACTATTTGGCGGAATTTTATGATGTATTTAGTGAGAATGAGTCTGCATCTTTGCCTCCTCATAGGAGTTATGACTGTGCAATTGAACTGAGCCCGGGGTGTAAATTTCCCAAGGGTCGGCTCTTCAAATTTATCTGTACCCGAGCACGAGGCTATGCAATCCTATATTAAGGAGGCGTTGGAGAAGGGTCATATTAGACCATCCTCTTCACCCTTAGGTGCCGGATTTTTTTTTGTGGCCAAAAAGGATGGTTCTTTAAGGCCTTGTATTGATTATCGTGCCCTCAACAAAATTACTATTAAATATCAGTATCCGTTACCCCTGATTTCGGATCTATTCTCTAGAGTTAGAGGTGCTTGCTGGTTTACCAAGCTTGACCTCGGGGGGCGTATAATCTTATCCGCATTAAACAGGGGGATGAATGGAAGACGACGTTTAATACTCCAGTGGGACATTTTGAGTACCTGGTGATGCCTTTTGGGCTCACTAATGCCCCTTCTGTCTTCCAGTGCTTCATAAACAATATTTTCCGAGACTTTGTCGATAAATTTTTGATTATCTATCTGGATGATATTTTGATCTTCTCCAAGGATTGGGATTCTCATGTGGAACATATTCGGACTGTGTTCCGGATCTTGAGGGAGAATTCCCTGTATGTCAAAGGATCAAAATGCCTTTTTGGAGTACAGAGGATTTCATTTTTGGGATTTATTTTGTCTCCGTCAACTATTGAAATGGACCCGGCAAAGGTACAGGCCATTTATGATTGGGTTCAGCCCACTTCTTTGAAGGCCCTCCAGAAGTTTTTGGTTTTGCTAATTTTTATCGGAAATTTATAGCAAAATTTTCTAGTATTGCCAAGCCATTGACTGATCTGACTAAGAAGGGTGCTGATGTGTTGAATTGGTCTCCGGAGGCTGTTGCTTCCTTTCAGGAGCTGAAGCGAAGATTTACCTCCACCCCGGTTTTGCGGCAACCTGATGTCTCACTCCCGTTCCAGGTAGAGGTGGATGCTTCTGAGATTGGTGCAGGAGCTGTTTTGTCCCAAAAGGATCCTGTAACATCTAAAATGAATCCCTGTGCTTTCTTTTCCCAAAAGTTCTCTCCATCTGAACGTAACTATGATGTGGGGAATCGGGAACTGTTGGCCATGAAATGGGCATTTGAGGAGTGGAGACATTGGTTGGAGGGAGCTAAGCATCAAGTCGTGGTCCTCACTGACCACAAGAATTTGATTTACCTAGAGTCGGCTAAACGCTTGAACCCTAGACAGGCTAGGTGGGCCTTGTTTTTTACACGTTTTGATTTTGTGGTCTCTTTTCTTCCTGGAACTAAGAATGTCAAGGCAGACGCCCTCTCTAGGAGCTTCTTTGCTGATTCTCCGGTGGTGACCAAGCCTGCTACCATCTTAGGCGAAGGGGTAGTTCTTTCTGCCATCTCGCCCGATTTGAGACTTGCTCTGCAAGAGTTCCAGGAGGACAAACCTGAGCGTTGTCCCAGTGGAAAGTTGTATGTTCCTGACCAGTGGAAGAAGAGAGTGATGTCTGAGGTTCATTGCTCTGCATTGGCTGGTCATCCAGGTATGTTTGGTACTAGAGATCTGGTGAGTCGCTCTTTTTGGTGGCCCACCTTGTCTCATGATGTCAGGAATTTTGTGCAGTCCTGTGGGACTTGCTCCCGGTCTAAATCTTGTTCTCGCTCTAGTGGGTTGTTGATGCCTTTGCCGGTCCCCAGGAGGCCATGGACCCATATTTCAATGGATTTCATCTCTGATATGCCGGTCTCTCAAAGAATGACTGTTATTTGGGTGATTTGTGATAGGTTCTCTAAGATGGTTCATCTTGTACCACTCCCTAAGTTGCTGTCTTCCTCTGAGTTGGTGCCCCTGTTTTTGCAACAGGTGGTTCGCTTGCACGGGATTCCTGAGAACATTGTATCTGACAGAGGAGTTCAGTTTGTGTCTAGATTTTGGAGGACTTTCTATTCCAAGCTGGGAATTCAGTTGTCCTTCTCCTCTGCTTTTCACCCTGAGACCAATGGGCAGACAGAGAGAACAAACCAGACCTTGGAGTCGTATTTGAGATGTTTTATTTCTGCTGATCAGGATGATTGGGTTTCATTTTTGCCCTTGTCCGAATTTGATTTAAATAATAGAGCTAGTTCTGCCACTTTGATGTCACCTTTTTTTTGTAACTTTGGTTTTCGTCCTCGATTTTCTTCAGGGCAGGTGGAGCCTTCTGCCTGCCCAGGTGTTGACACTTCGGTGGAGAGAATGCACCAGATCTGGGACCAAGTGGTGGATAAGTTATCTCTCTCCCAGGAAAAGGCCCAGCGGTTTTCCAATCGATATAGGACCATTGGTCCCCAGTTTAAGATTGGTGATATGGTGTGGTTATCATCAAAAAATATTGCTATGAAGGTGGCTTCTCCTAAGTTTAAGCCCAGATTTATTGGACCTTACAAGATTTTGGAGATTATTAATCCGGTCTCTTTTCATTTGGATCTTCCTGTCACATTTAAGATCCATAATGTGTTCCATAAGTCCTTGTTGAAGAGGTTTGTTGAACCAGTTGTTCCTGGGGTGGCACCTCCGGACCCTGTATTGGTTGAAGGTAACATGGAATATGAGGTAGAGAAAATACTGGATTCCCGTCTGGCTAGACGGAGACTCCAGTATTTGGTTAAGTGGAAGGGTTATGGTCAGGAGGATAATTCCTGGGTCTCTGCCTCTGATATTCATGCCAAAAGATTGGTGCGTGCCTTTCATCGGGCTCACCCTGGTCGCCCTGGTGGCGTGGATGAGGGTTCGGTGACCCCTCCTCAAGGGGGAGGTACTGTTGTGAGTTCATTTTCCCCTTCGTCACTGAGGTCTGGTGAACTCCCTATTCTGGTAAAGGAAGGTAATGAGCCTGATTATCAGGCACCTGAGTCTAATGATGATGACTGGCTGAGTGGAGTCACGGACTGGATATAAGGCTGCCGACGCCTTTCTGCCCTGCGGGTGATTTCTCTGTGGACTTCTTTGAGACCAGTCTGATTCCTGCTCCTGTAAAGCTAAGTTTTTTGCTTTGCCTGTTAGCATTTTTTTTTTTTTTTTTGCTTGCCTTGCTTTTCTGGATTCTGCCATTCCCTGCTGCAGTGAGCTGAATCTCCTTTTGCCTGTTGCTCTGTCTTCAGAATATTCCTGAGTACTGACATAGTTTTTTGAAGCTTAGCGTCTTCAGGGCCTTTTTTCACTGTCAGTTTGTTGGCTCTTATTTTTGTAGGGTTTTTCACGGATTGCAGACAGCAGCCTTCCTGTCCTTTCCTATCTAGTTAGCTTGGGCCCCGTCTTTGCTCAGTCTATCTTTCTGTCTGTGTTAGTGTTCTTTCTTCTTGCCTCACCGTCATTATATGTTGGGGCTGCCCTTTGCTTTGGGGTCTGCTCTGGGGCAGTTTAGATTTCCCTTTCTGTCTTTAGGCTAGGCAGTTCTCCGGCTGTGATCGAGGGGTCTAGGTCATCGTAGGAACCCCCCACGGCTACTGCTAGTTGTGTTGATAGGTTCAGGGGTCTGCAATCCGATAGCTGCCAACTTCTCTGGTTTTCTGGACTTAGCTAGCATTTCTGTTTTTGCCTCCTACTTTGACTCATTCATAACACACGTTGCCTTATAGGTAAGTGAAAAGCATGACACATAATTGTTGTGAACCTAATGAGCCATAGCAGCAAGTACTATCCAGTGAGATAACAACAACCATGGCGCAATGCGCACCAGGCGTTATGTAACAATAAATAAAGGCTCAATATGCAATGACACAAATTGTCAGGCTTACCAAGAAAGGACAGCGGGCACGAGTAGGAGGGTGTGATGCTCCCCGACGCGCGTTTCGCCCTTTGAGGCCGCGAAACGCGCGTCAGGGAGCCTCACAACCTCCTACTCGTGCCCGCTGTCCTTTCTTGGTAAGCCTGACAATTTGTGTCATTGCATATTGAGCCTTTATTTGTTACATAACGCCTGGTGCGCATTGCACCATGGTTGTTGTTATTTCACTGGATAGTACTTGCTGCTATGGCTCATTAGGTTCACAACAATTATGTGTCATGCTTTTCACTTACCTATAAGGCAACGTAGCACCTAGGGTTAGTTTTCCTTTTCTGCTTTTTCACTGGGATCTGTGCATTGTTATAAAAACTTATATTATGACTATTTGTTAAATAAAAATGTGACTTTTATTTCTAAGACACCTTTGGCTCTTTTCTTCCTCTTGTGGTTTTAGATAATGGTGCAGAGTAGAAAAAAATTAGCTGCAGGGGGTGCTCTACTCCCATAGACGTGGGTGCAGTGTAACACAGAGAGGCTTTTTGGAAAACTGTGCACACACAAATCCTAATACTGTCCCTCACATCTGTGTCATGTCCCTATGCTAAGCAGTGCAGAATGTCTGCAGCACCCATGATCTTACATTTATACAGGCCTGGTCATGTGGTACACTGGTCAATCACAGCCATGCCAATACTTGACAAGGCTGTGATGGCTCCGAAAGTGGCCACACTCTTAAGGCTGAGTTCACACGTGGCGTTTTTTTCGCATTTCCACGGCGGTTTTAACCGCGCGATTTTGCCGCGAAAACGTGAAAAATAAGCATCCCATGCATTCCTATGGGATTCCGCAATGCTGTGCTAATGCTGCGGTTTTTACCACGGCAGAATCGCTTCGCGGTAAAAACCGCAGCATGCTCATTAATTTGAGGAATCACAGCGATCCCGCACCCATAGGAATGCATTGTTCCGCTTACTTCCCGCACGTGGCTGTGCACACCATGCAGAAAGTAAGCAGAACAATTGTGGATGGTACCCACGGTCCGGAGGAGAGGAGACTGTCCTCCGGGCTTTGGGTACCATATCCCTGTAAAAAATAGAATTTAAAATAAAAAACATTGTTATTCTCACCTTCCGGCGTCCCGCGCAGCCTTCCTGCCTCTCTCCACGCTCTCATTCCCAGTAAGCCTTTGCGAAAATGCCCGCGATGACGTCGGTTCTCGCGGGATCGCGAAGTCTCGCGGTCATTCGCGCGACGTCATCGCGAATTACCGCGAGACATCGCGATCCAGGGGAAGAGTCTTGAGGAGATCATTTGCATATTCCCAGTGCCTTCTGGGATAAGTGAAGAGTCTCCGCGAGCTCAACGATCACTGGGTTTTGGTCGTTGCAGCTGAAAAGAGGAAATCGGAAAACCAGGGGAAGAGTCTTGAGGAGATCATTTGCATATTCCCAGTGCCTTCTGGGATAAGTGAAGAGTCTCCGCGAGCTCAACGATCACTGGGTTTTGGCCGTTGCAGCTGAAAAGAGGAAATCGGAAAACCAGGGGAAGAGTCTTGAGGAGATCATTTGCATATTCCCAGTGCCTTCTGGGATAAGTGAAGAGTCTCCGCGAGCTCAACGATCACTGGGTTTTGGCCGTTGCAGCTGAAAAGAGGAAATCGGAAAACCAGGAGAAGAGTCTTGAGGAGATCATTTGCATATTCCCAGTGCCTTCTGGGATAAGTGAAGAGTCTCCGCGAGCTCAACGATCACTGGGTTTTGGCCGTTGCAGCTGAAAAGAGGAAATCGGAAAACCAGGGGAAGAGTCTTGAGGAGATCATTTGCATATTCCCAGTGCCTTCTGGGATAAGTGAAGAGTCTCCGCGAGCTCAACGATCACTGGGTTTTGGCCGTTGCAGCTGAAAAGAGGAAATCAGAAAAACCGCGCGCCGAAATTTGGCTCATCTTTCATCGTTTTTAAGAAATCTCAAGATGGAAGAGGCCAGGAGCCATTTGGTGAGCTGCATTTCTTGCTACATGTTCACAGATTTACCAGTGGAAAAGCCAAACTTCACATGCCACAAATGCAAGCTTGTGTCCCTGTTGGAGGAAAAGTTGCAAAATCTCGAAGAGAGGTTAGCTACGTTGAAGATCATTAAGGAAGGTGAAGAGTTCTTGGACAGAGCAGAATTATCTCTTCATGTTACAGAAAGAGAAGAAATTCGAAGTGCACCTGAAGAAACAGAGGAATGGAGACATGTGACCCAGAGAAGCAGGAGGATCAGGAGGTAGTCAGCACCCATACTGCTCAGAAACCAGTACCAGGCTCTCACGCAGGAAAACGATGAAGAAATACATCAGGATAAGACTTTGCCAACAAACAGCAACCTTGTACGCCCTCAGAGTCCTCCTGGATGGAGAAAGAAAAATGTTGTGAAGAAGAAACGGAGAGTGGTGGTCATGGGGGATTCCCTGCTGAGAGGAACAGAGGCCGCTATCTGCAGACCGGATATAACTTCAAGAGAAATGTGCTGTCTTCCAGGTGCAAAAATTAAAGATGTGTCTGACAGGATATCAGGACTCTTCAGAGCTACAGATGACTACCCATTCCTGCTACTACATGTGGGGACAAATGACACCGCAAGAAACGACCTGGAAACCATCTGCAGAGACTTTGAAGACTTAGGCAAGAAAGTGAAAGAACTGGGAGCGCAGGTGGTCTTCTCTTCCATCCTCCCAGTGGATGACCATGGAACAAGGAGGTGGAATAAGATTCTGCAGGTGAACAACTGGCTACGTCGATGGTGCCGTCAGCAACGATTTGGATTTCTGGATCACGGAGTGAACTACTTATACGATGCACTACTTGCTAGAGATGGGGTGCACCTTACGAAGACTGGAAAGCATGTATTTGGAAGTCGCCTTGCTACACTTGTAAGGAGAGCTTTAAACTAGAACAACATGGGAAGGGAAGCAAAAGACCAGAAAAAGCCATACACCTGACAAATGCTATTGAGAACTCTGCTATTAGAAGTGGAAAGGAAGAACAAAGACGAAAGAATCTAATTAATAAAAATATTGGAGAAAGAGAAACCAATCACAAACTAAAATGTTTCTATACTAATGCACAAAGCATGGGCAACAAACAAGGAGAATTGGAACTACTAACACAGGAAAAGAAATATGATGTCATTGGAATCACTGAAACTTGGTGGGATAATACACATGATTGGAATACAAGACTAGAAGGATACAACTTATTTGCAAGAAACAGACTTGATAAACGAGGAGGGGGGTGTCGCATTGTATGTTCGAAACGCGTATATCTGCACAGAGATTGAAGCTACAGAGACTGGGAGTTCTGTGGAAACTGTTTGGGTAAGAATACAAGGACAGAACAATGGAAAGGACACCATTGTAGGCATTTACTACAGGCCGCCTGTGCAAGCCGAAGATATGGATGAACTCTTTATGCATCAGATGGCCAAGTTCTCCAAAAAATATGACATAGTTGTCATGGGAGATTTCAACTATCCAGACATTTGTTGGGAATCTCTCTCAGGCAAAACTAACAGGTCAAGGAAATTCTTATCCTCTCTTGCTGACAACTTTATCTTCCAAAAGGTAAGGGAGAAAACAAGGGGAACTGCTACCTTGGATCTAATCCTTATAAACAGGGAGGAAATGGTTGAGGAGGTAAAAGTGGCTGGGACCCTAGGAGGTAGCGACCATGCTATTTTAGAATTTTGGATAACTAGAGGCGGAAGACCTGTGAAGACTCAGACGTCAAGGTTAGATTTCAGAAAGGCAGATTTTAAGGGATTCAGAAAGAGAATTGGAGGGATCCAATGGCTGGATATCCTTAAAGACAAAAATGTCCAGGAAGGATGGGAAATCTTGAAAAAAGAAATTCTCAAAGCACAGTTGTTAACAATTCCGAAAAGAGGGAAGAATAGGAAGCATTTAAGGAAACCAGGATGGATGAACACAGAACTTAAGCACATGCTAAAAAGGAAGAAAAAAATGTTTATAAAATGGAAAGAGGGAGGCATATCTAAAGAAGAATATAATGCTGTCTGCAGAACCTGCAGGGCACAAATCAGATTAGCTAAAGCTGAAAATGAACTGAGGCTTGCAAGAGATGTCAAAAGCAATAATAAAGGATTTTGGGGATATGTCAAAAGTAAAAGAAAAGTCAAAGATGCTATAGGATTTTTACAGGATGAAAATGATGAAATGGTAAGACAGGATGTTGAGAAGGCTGAACTTTTAAATTCCTATTTTGCATCTGTTTTCTCTCAGAAAGGAAATGCAACATCAACTGTTATCCACTGTCCTATTAAGGGAATAGAAGAATCCAGGATATCTATAAACAGAAAGATAGTGAGGAAACACTTAGCTAACCTAAATGAATTCAAGTCTCCAGGTCCAGATGAATTACACCCCAGAGTACTGAAGGAGATAGCAGAATAAATTTTTGAACCCCTCTCCATAATCTTTGAAAATTCTTGGAGAACAGGAGAAGTGCCAGAAGACTGGAGAACAGCAAATGTTGTTCCTATCTTCAAAAAGGGGAAGAAGGTGGACCAGGCAACTATAGGCCGGTGAGTCTGACTTCTATACCAGGAAAGATCTTTGAACAAATTATTAAACAACATGTATGTCAATACCTGGATAAGAATGAAGTGATTAAACAGAGTCAGCATGGGTTTGTAACTAATAAGTCATGTCAGACTAACTTAATTTCCTTCTATGACGGTATCACTGATTGGGTGGATCAAGGAAATGCTGTAGATATAGTATATCTTGACTTCAGCAAAGCATTTGACAAAGTCTCTCATACAATCCTTATTGAAAAAATGACTAAGTATGGAATGGACAAGGCAACTGTTAGGTGGATTCATAACTGGCTTAGTAATCGGACCCAAAGAGTGGTCGTAAATGGCTGCACATCCAGTTGGAAGAATGTCTCAAGTGGGGTACCACAGGGCTCTGTCCTGGGCCCTGTATTGTTCAACATCTTTATCAACGATTTAGATGAAGGAATTGAGGGTAAACTGATTAAATTTGCTGATGACACAAAGCTAGGAGGGATAGCTAATACTAGAGAAGAGAGAGAGAGGATTCAAAAAGATTTAAATAAACTGGAGAAGTGGGCAGCAACTAACAGAATGGTTTTTAACAGGGAGAAATGCAAAGTACTACATCTGGGCAATAAAAATGAAAAAAGCATATATAGAGTGGGAGGAATAGGGCTAAGTGACAGCACATGTGAAAAAGACTTGGGTATACTAATAGATCACAGACTGAATATGAGTCAACAGTGTGATGCAGCAGCAAAAAAGGCAAATGCAATTCTAGGATGTATTAACAGAAGCATACAGTCTAGATCACGTGAAGTCATTATTTCCCTCTACTCCTCTTTGGTCAGACCTCATCTGGAATATTGTGTCCAGTTTTGGGCACCACATTTTAAAAAAGACATCAACAAACTGGAGCAAGTTCAGAAAAGAGCGACCAGAATGGTGACCGGTCTGCAAACCCTGTCTTATGAGGAAAGGTTGCAGGATTTGGGAATGTTTAGTTTGCAAAAGAGAAGACTGAGAGGAGACTTAATAGCTGTCTACAAATATCTAAAGGGCTGTCACATTGTAGAAGGATCAACTTTATTCTCATTTGCACAAGGAAAGACTAGAAGCAATGGGATGAAACTGAATGGGAGGAGACACAGATTAGATATTAGAAAAAACTTTTTGACAGTTAGAGTGATCAATGAGTGGAACAGGCTGCCACGAGAAGTGGTGAGTTCTCCTTCAATGGAAGTCTTCAAACAGAGGCTGGACAGACATCTGACTGGGATGATTTAGCGAATCCTGCTTTGAGCAGGGGGTTGGACCAGATGGCCCAGGAGGTCCCTTCCAACTCTACGATTCTATGATTCTATGATCCCGCGAGAACGGACGTCATCGCGGGCATTTTCGCAAAGGATTACTGGGAACGGCTGCGCGGGACGTCGGAAGGTAAGTATAACACCATTTTTTTTTTTTTTTTTACACTCTATCTTTTACTACTGATGCCACATAGGCAGCCTCAGTAGTAAAAAGTTGGTCACACTATGTTTGACGAGTGTGACCAACCTGTCAATCAGTTCTCCAAGCGATGCTCCAGATCGCTTGGAAAACGCTAGCATTTTGCAAGCTAAATACGCTTGCAAAATGCTAGTTTTCCCGCGGGAAAATCGCGGGAATTTAAAATGCGATTTTCCCGCAGAATGGAATTCCGGAATTCTCGCGGTAATTTCCACAAGAGTTCCGGTACGTGTGCACTTAGCCTAAAGCTTGTTGATTGGCTGCACTGCAGCCTTTCAACAATCTTTATTCCGCATCCAAACCTGGACAGTAAACTTCTGCTAAAAAGTTTGGGTTCTGTCATCCCTACTATTTAATCATTTTTCTAAGAAGCTATTTTTTAAGGTCAAAAAGTAAAACTTTAATAGGATTATCACCTTTTTGTCTTGTCTGTGTTATTTTAGTCTGTTCCACCTCTCTGGATGGTGTGTGTCTCTGTATACCTGGCAATCATTCTATGAGTGAACTCTTACTGATAAAATGTTAGTACTGAGTTTCGCAATCTGATCCAGTCTCCTCTTTTTTGCTTCCTCTCTCCACTCGCAGCATGAAGTCTTATAGATGCTTGGGACAAATAACTTCAGCTTATCCCGCTTCTTCCCATCTACTATTTACTGTATTTCTGTCAATAATTTCCTGGGGATTGCAGAAAATAACCTATTACAAATTCACATTTGAGAAAAACAATCATAATGAAAGTGTCAAGTGACTGCCGGCAGTAGCCATGACTAGAGTTGAGCGAAACGGGTCGGTCATATTCAAAAGTCGGCGACTTTCGCTGAAGTCGGGTTTCATGAAATGAAACCCGACCATAGTGTGAGGTCGGCAACCAGAGCGCCAAAGTCGCATTTCAAAAGATGCTTCCAGCGCCATTTTTCAGCCAATGATGGAGGACGCACACTGTGGGCAACGCGATGACATAGGCATCGGTCACCACCATCTTTGAGAAGGGCATGCAAGTGATTGGCTTACTTTGTGTGGCGTCACAGGGGCTATAAAAGGGCGTGCACGCCGACCGACATCTTACTTCTGCCGATCTTAGCATTAGGGAGAGGTTGCTGCTGCTGATTCAGAATAATGGAGAGCGTTAGGCAGGGAAGAAGAACCAAAAAACTGCTTCTGCTGTTAGCGATTTCCACTTACAGCACAACACTTTGTGTGCAGTGACAGGGGAGGCTCTATTTTTGTGCATCAGCTCTGTTGGTTATTAGGCTGCCTTATAAGGCTTCCTGATAGCTGCATTGCTGTTTGCACACTGCTGTGCAAACTGCTTTTTTAAAAGAAAAAATACTTTTTTTCCTCTTTTCTGCACAGTTACCAAGCGTTCATTTTTCCACCCTTTTGTGTGCAGCAGTCCTGCTTATTAGGCTGCCTGTGTCCATAATTGGACTGAGAGCATCATTGTCAGCGTCCTCAAATCTCTAGTGAGATCAAAATTCTCACCAATCCTATTGACACCCTCTACCTTGTCATACACCATCCAATTTCAACCTGTTACATTGAGGTGTAATCGCTCCTGGGCCTGAGACAATAGTTCTGCGTCTTCAAATCTATAGTGAGATTCAAATTCTCACCAATAGTAGATATACCTTCTACCTTGTTTTACAGTACCATATAGCTGGTGGTATTTTGGGTACATTTTCACAAAAATGAGGAAGTATGGTGGAAGACGCCATGGAAGTGGGCGGGGGTTGCCAGCTGGCCCCGATGGTGGTGGTATTGGTGTTGCATCTGTTGGTAGTGGCAAAAGCACAATAGCACCTAAAGCAGGAGGTGTTGAGCCTGTGTCATCGTCTGGCTCCATAAGGCCTTGAAGGCTCTCTTTTCTGGGAGTAGGTAAACCACTTTTAAAGCCGGAGCTTCAGGAACAAGTTTTGGCTTACATTGCTGACACAGCCTCCAGCCGTCTCGCCTCCTCTTCTGAAGTTTCAAAAAATAAAAGCACTGAGTCGTCAGTGGAGGCTCCTGGTCAGGATCAACATCTTTCCTTGTGTCCTTCACCCCTACCAAAAGTGAAGGATGTGGCAGGCCACACTACCGATTACTCCATGGAGCTCTTTTCACATACCATGCCTGGGTTAGCAAGTCAAATCGTGAATTCCCCAGTCCAAGATGAATCTGACATGGAGTGCACTGATGCACAGCCACTGCTAGATTTTTCTGCTGGTACATTCACTCAGAGCACTACATTGTCCTCGCAGTGTACTGAGGCAGAATCAGACCCTGATGAAACTCAGGTGCTCTTTCCCGCATACTATACCACCTTACACAGTGACACGAGGAAGGTGCACATGAAATTGAAGAGGAGGTGATGAATGACCCAGTTGTTGACCCAGATTGGCATCCATTGGGGGAAGAGGGTGCCACTGCCAATAGCTCAGAAGAGAAGGATCCGCAGCAGGCAACAACATTGCAACAGCTGTTATCTGGCAGGACCGTAGCAGTCCAAAAACGTGTTACAAAAAACAAAAAGAGTTGCAGGACAGCTTGGCCAGACGGTCAAATTAGCACAGCGTGCATGGTCTCAAAATGTCTTCCATAGTAGGAAGAGTGCAGTGTGGCACTTTTTCAAACAAAATCCTAATGATCAGGCAAAAGTTTTCTGTAAGAAGTGCGCAAAGTCCTTTAGCCGAGGGAAAAATCTGAGAAATTTGAATACCAGTTGCATGCTTATACATTTAACCACCATGCACTTGCAAGCGTGGACGGACTACCAAACCTCACGTACCACATGTGCACCTGCTCCGAATGAAGGTAGTCAGCAACGCTACATCGCTTCCCCCACTGTAAGCCAACTGGTTAGCACACCACAAGCAGCAAATGTCGAGGTGTCGTTGCAAGGGCAAAGCAGTCATGGAATTACAATGTTAATGCTATGAAAGACTGAATCGAGGCCATCAGCAATACCACCATCACTATCAGCAACCCTCTCCCAGTCCGCCCTATCCACCTCTAGTTCCACCATATGCAGCTCTCAAGTCCAGCTCACCCTACCAGAGACTCTGAGTAGGACAAGAAAGTATTCAACCTCTCATCCGCGTACTCTGACTTTGAATGCCCACACTGCCAAACTAATCTCATTAGAGATGATGCCCTACCGGTTGGTTGAAAGCAAAGCTTTCCACGAGCTCATAGCCTACGCAGTACCACGCTATGACCTACCCAGTCGGCACTTCTTTTTGCAAAAAACCATCCCTGCCCTCCACGTGCATGTGAAAGACCGCATTGTCCATGCACTCAAGCAATCAGTGAGTGGAAAGGTGCACCTCACAACAGATGCATGGTCCAGTAGGCATAGCCAGGGCCGTTACGTGTCCATCACTGTGCACTGGGTTAATGTGGTGGATGCAGGGTCCACAGGGGACAGCGGTGGTGGGACAGTGCTGCCTAGCCCACGGTATAGGAAACAGTTGGGTGTAGGCGTTCGACCCTCCTCCTCCAGAAGCGAAAGCTCGTCCACAGAGCGCAGTCGCATGAGCACTCCATCCGCAGCTGCCAGTGTTGCACACGAAGTGTCCCACTATCGAACAGCTAGTGGTAAGCGTCAGCAGGCTGTGTTGAAGATGATGTGTTTGGGCGACAACAGACACACCGCGGAGGTACTGGCTGGGTAGTCTACATCTTGAGGCAGGCAAGGTAGTTAGTGATAACGGCAGTAATTTTGTGGCAGCCATAGCCCTTTCAAAACTCAGACACATACCTTGCCTGGCTCACACCTTGAACCTGGTGGTGCAGTGCTTCCTCAATAATTATCCGGAGTTAACAGCCCTGCTCCATATGGTGCGAAGACTGTGCGAGCACATCCGCCGGTCGCCCGTACACTCCAGTCGTATGCAGAAGCTGCAGCGATTGCTCCACCTTCCCAAGCACCGCCTAATTATCGACGTTGCAACAAGGTGGAACTCCACCCTGCACATGGTTGAGAGGCTGTGCAAACAGAGGCAGGCTCTAATTCATTTGTGGGAGGATACACGGGCAGGCAGTTTGCAGGCAGACATGGAGTTGTCTGGTGTGCAGTGGTCGAAGCTGAAAGACTTCTGTAAAGTCCTTCAGTGTTTTGAGGAATGCACACGGCTGGTAAGCGCAGACAACGCCATCATAAGCATGAGCATGCCACTTATGTGTCTGCTCATGCAAACTTTGATGCACATTAAGGAGCAGGCGTCTGCAGCCATGGAGGAAGAGGAGGAGGGAAGCCTTGATGACAGTCAGCCATTGTCTGCTCAGGGAAGTCTCGTGGACGAGGTGACATAGTAACATAGTTAGTAAGGCCGAAAAAAGACATTAGTCCATCCAGTTCAGCCTATAAAATTCTGTCAGAATAAATCCCCAGATCTACGTCCTTCTAAAGAACCTAACAATAATTGTAAGATATAATATTGCTAAGCTCCAGGAAGACATCCAGGCCTGTCTTGAACCCTTCGACTGAGTTTGCCATCACCACCTCCTCATGCAGAGAATTCCAGATTTTCACTGCCCTAACAGTAAAGAATCCTCTTCTATGTTGGTGGAAAAACATTTTCTCCTCTAGACGCAGAGAATGCCCCCTTGTGACCGTCGCCTTCCTTGGTATGAACAGATCCTCAGAGAGATATTTGTATTGTCCCATTATATACTTATACATGGTTATTAGATCGCCTCTCAGTCCTCTTTTTTCTAGACTAAATAATCCTAATTTTGCTTATCTCTCTGGGTATTGTAGTTCCCCCATCCCCTTTATTAATTTTGTTGCCCTCCTTTGTACCCACTCTAGTTCCATTATATCCTTCCTGAGCACCGGTGCCAAAACTGTACACAGTATTCCATGTGTGGTCTAACCTGAGATTTGTACAGAGGCAGTATAATGCTCTCATCATGTGTATCCAGACCTCTTTTAATGCACCCCATGATCCTGTTTGCCTTGGCAGCAGCTGCCTGGCCCTGGCTGCTCCAGGTAAGTTTATCATTAACTAGGATCCCCAAGTTCTTCTCCATGTCAGATTTACCCAGTGGTTTACCGTTCAGTGTGTAATGGTGATATTGATTCCTTCTTCCCATGTGTATAACCTTACATTTATCATTGTTAAACTGCATCTGCCAACTTTCGGCCCAAGTTCCCAACTTATCCAGATCCATCTGCAGCAGAATACTATCTTCTCTTGTATTGACTGCTTTACATAGTTTTGTATCATCTGCAAATATCGATATTTTACTGTGCAAACCTTCTACCAGATCGTTAATAAATATGTTGAAGAGAATAGGTCCCAACACCAACCCCTGCGGTACCTCACTGGTCACGCGACCCAGTTAGAGAATATAACATTTATAACCACCCTCTGCTTTCTATCACTAAGCCAGTTACTCACCCATTTACACACATTTTCCCCCAGACCCAGCATTCTCATTTTGTGTACCAACCTCTTGTGTGGCATGGTATAATAATAATATAATAATAAATTTTATTTTTATAGCGCCGACATATTCCGCAGCACTTTACATTTCAGAGGGGATTTGTACAGACAATAGACATTACAGCATAACAATAATCACATACAGTAGATTATAACAAATACCAAGAGGAGTGAGGGCCCTGCTCGCAAGCTTACAGTCTATGAGGAAAGAGGTAGACACGAAAGGTGGGTGGTAACAGTTGCCCTGATTGTATGGACCAGCCATAATGTTAAGTGTGTAACAGTACAGACACAGAGGGCTAATGGATGCATAAAGCATGTGGGAACATGATGCTGGGAACCTGGTTATGGTAAAACTTTTGGCTCTGCCACACAGGGATAGGTTAGGTTAATGTGTTGAGGCGATAGGCCAGTCTGAATAAATGCGTTTTCAGGACACGCTTAAAATTGTGGGGATTGGGGACTAATCGTATTGACCTGGGAAGTGCATTCCAAAGAATTGGCGCGGCATGTGTAAAGTCTTGGAGACGGGAGTGGGAGGTTCTGACTATTGAGGATACTAACCTCAGGTAATCAGCAGAACGGAGGGCGCGGGTAGGGTGGTATACTGAAACAAGGGAGGAGATGTAGGGTGGTGCTGAGCCATGGAGGGCTTTGTGGGTGAGGGTAATAAGTTTATACTGAATTCTGGAGTGGATGGGTAGCCAGTGTAATGACTGGCACAAGGTAGAGGCATCGGTGTAACGATTGGTGAGGAATATGATCCTGGCTGCAGCATTCAAGACAGATTGGAGAGGGGAGAGTTTGGTAAGAGGGAGACCGATTAGAAGAGAGTTACAATAGTCGAGACGAGAATGAATAAGAGAAACAGTAAGAGTTTTTGCAGAGTCAAAAGTAAGAAAAGGTCGAATTCTAGAAATGTTTTTGAGGTGCAGATGACAAGAGCGAGCCAGTGATCGAATGTGGGGGGCAAAGGAAAGCTCGGAATCAAGTATGACCCCAAGACAGCGGGCATGTTGCTGGGGAGTAATAGTGGAACCACAGATGGAAATGGCAATGTCGGGTGTAGGTACATTAGTAGCGGGAGGAAACACAAGGAGTTCAGTCTTTGACAGGTTCAGTTTCAGATATAGTGAGGACATGATATTAGACACAGCGTTTAGACAATCGCCAGTGTTTTCTAGAAAGGCTGGCGTGATGTCAGGAGAAGAAGCGTATAATTGGGTGTCATCAGCATAGAGATGGTACTGGAAACCAAATCTACTGATTGTTTGACCAATAGGGGCAGTGTACAAGGAGAAGAGGAGGGGGCCTAGAACCGATCCTTGAGGAACCCCAACAGTAAGGGGAAGGTGAGAGGAGGAGGAACCGGCAAAAGAAACAGTAAAGGAGCGGTCGGAGAGATAGGAGGAGAACCAGGAGAGAACTGTGTCCTTGAGGCCAATGGAATGGAGCATAGTGAGGAGGAGCTGATGATCCACAGTGTCGAATGCTGCAGAGAGATCCAAGAGAATTAGCATGGAGTAATGACCATTTTATTTAGCTGTTAGCAGATCATTAGAGACTTTAGTGAGGGCAGTTTCAGTGGAGTGTAAAGAGCGGAAACCGGATTGGAGAGGGTCGCGAACAGAGTTTTCTGAGAGATAGCGGATAAGACGGGAGTGGACCAGGCGTTCCAGGAGTTTAGAGATGAAGGGAAGATTAGAGACAGGTCTATAGTTAGCGGCACAGTTTTGGTCGAGGGATGGTTTTTTAAGTAGTGGATGTATGATGGCATGCTTAAATGAGGAGGGAAAAATACCAGAAGAGAGAGAGAGGTTAAATATTTTAGTTAGGTGAGGGGTGACAGCAGGGGAAAGGGACTGGAGGAGATGTGACGGAAATGGGTCACTGGTGCAAGTAGTTGGGCGAGAAGATGCAAGGAGCCTGCTTACTTCTTCTTCTGTGACTGGTTCAAAATCAGAGAGTGAGTTAGATGCAGTGGGGGAGGGAGGACAGTGCATGGTATGAGGGGATTTGGAGATAATTTCCTGTCGGATCTGGTCAATTTTTTCTTTGAAGTAATTGGCCAGATCGTCAGCTCGGAGCTCCGTGGTTGGGGCCTGTACTCTTGGATTAAGTAGAGAATGAAAAGTGTCAAAGAGACGTTTCGGGTTATTGGACAGTGAGATGATGAGGGTGTTGAAATAGGTTTGTTTGGAGAGGTGAAGGGCAGTGTTGTATGTTCTAAGCATAAACTTAAAATGGATGAAATCTTCGTGTAGATTGGATTTTCTCCACAGACGTTCGGCGCACCTGGAGCACCGCTGCAGGAAACGTGTCTGCACCGTGTGCCAGGGTTGTCGCCGTCTGCGTTGTGGTGTTCTATTTATAGGGGGTGCAAATTCATCCAGGGCACTTTGAAGTGTTTCATTGTAATGCTTCAATGCAGAATCAGGACATGAGAGGGAGGAGATAGGGGCCAATGAAGACTGCAAGTTCTTCAGAAGTTTCTGGGTGTTAATGGCCTGTATGTTTCTATAAGTCTGGACAGTGGGGGTGACCTGAGCAGCCTGGCAGTTCTTTATAGAGAATGAAAGAAGATTGTGGTCAGAGAGCGGGAGAGGGGAGTTTGCAAAATCATCCACTGCACAAAGCCGAGAGAAGACCAAGTCGAGGGAGTTTCCGTCTTCATGCGTTGGAGAATTAGTAAGCTGCGAAACGCTGGTATGAAACGCTTTGGGAAAATCAAGATATACCTCATCCAATGACTCACCTTGGTCCAGTCTATAGCTTACCTCTTCATAAAAACTGATTAGATTGGTTTGACAGGAGCGATTCCTCATAAACCCATGCTGATATGGCGTTAAACAGTTATTCTCATTGAGATAATCCAGAATAACATCCCTCAGAAACCCTTCAAATATTTTACCAACAATAGAGGTTAGACTTACTGGCCTATAATTACCAGGTTCACTTTTAGAGCCCTTTTTAAATATTGGTACCACATTTGCTATGCGCCAGTCCTGTGGAACAGACCCCGCCGCTATAGAGTCTCTAAATATAAGAAATAATGGTTTGTCTATTACATTACTTAGGTCTCTTAGTACTCGTGGGCGTATGCCTTCCGGACCCGGAGATTTATCTATTTTAATCTTATTTAGCTGGTTTTGCACCTCTTCTTGGGTTAGATTGGTGATACTTAATATAGGGTTTTCTTTGTCTCTCGGCATTTCACCTAGCATTTCATTTTCCACTATGAATACCGTGGAGAAGAAGGTGTTTAATATATAAGCTTTTTCCTCATCATCTACAACCATACTTTCCTCACAATTTTTTAATGGGCCTACACTTTCACTTTTCATTCTTTTACTATTGATATAGTTGAAGAACAGCTTGGGATTAGTGTTACTCTCCTTAGCAATGTGCTTCTCTGTTTCCTTTTTGGCAGCTTTAATTATTTTTTTAGATAAAGAATTTTTCTCCTTATAGTTTTTTAGAGCTTCAACGGTGCTATCCTGTTTTAGTAGTGTAAATGCTTTCTTTTTACTGTTAATTGCCCCTCTTACTTTTTTGTTCAGCCACATTGGGTTTTTCCTATTTCTTGTCCTTTTATTCCCACAAGGTATAAACCGCTTACAGTGCATATTAAGGATGTTCTTAAACGTTTCCCATTTATTTTCTGTATTCCTTTTTCTGAGGACATTGTCCCAGTCAACCAGATTAAGGGCATCTCTAAGCTGGTCAAACTTTGCCTTCCTAAAGTTCAGCGTTTTTGTGACTCCCTGTCATGTCCCCCTAGCGAAAGACAAGTGAAACTGTACAATATTTCCTAGATGCCCAACAACCTTCAGATTTGTTATTCTGTCAGGTCTGTTAGATAGTATTAGGTCTAAAAGTGCTGCTCCTCTGGTTGGATTCTGCACCAAATGTGAAAGATAATTATTCTTAGCTATTACTAGAAACCTGTTGCTTTTATGGGTTTTGCAGGTCTCTGTTTCCCAGTTAATATCCTGGTAGTTAAAGTCCCCCATAACAAGGACCTCATTATGGGTTGCAGCTTCATCTATCTGCCTTAGTAGTAAACTTTCCATGATTTCTGTTATATTTGGGGGTTTGTAACAGACCCCAAAGAGAATTTTGTCACTATTTTTTCCTCCATGTATTTCGACCCATATGGACTCGACATCCTCATTCCCTTCGCTAATATCTTCTCTTAAAGTGGACTTTAGACAAGACTTTACATAAAGACAAACCCCTCCTCCACTCCGATTTTTACGATCCTTTCTAAACAGACTGTAACCCTGTAAGTTAACTGCATAGCTTTCATCTAACCATGTCTCTGTTATTCCCACTATGTCATAGTTACCTGTAAATATTTCTGCTTCTAGTTCTTAGATCTTGTTTGTCAGGCTTCTGGCGTTTGTGAGCATGCATTTTAGAGAATTTTGCTTTGTTCCAATCTCCACCCTGTTGATTGTTTTAGAAATTTTCTTACCTCCCTTCTGAGTATGTTGTCTTGGATCTTCTTTGCCACACCTCATATCATTCATCAGTATAATATCTGGTTTCATGTTCATGTCTAACGTTTTTCTTCAGACTGATACAGCACAGAAAGAGGACTTGAAAGTCCACCAATAATATAAAACAGCAAAAAGAGCAAAAAGGTTTACCCGTACAGGCCTGTAGACAAATGCACTATCAGGATGCAGTGGACCCATATAATTAAGATGACAACACAGGTGCAAGAATACCGATAAAACAACTGCTCACAGCCTACCAATATATGGAGGGGCGGTTGCCTGGTATGTTAATGCACAACAAAACACTTGTATGCGGCGCTGTTCACACTATGGCCATGCACAGCATCCAGGCCTTGGTCTTGTAAACTGCAGTGTCTGTTCACATGGCATGCATTTTGATAGCGCTGGGCCAGTCCGTCTGAGCTAATAGAAGGGTGTCACTACTAGGCTGGCCTGGATGCTGTGCGTCTACTGGAAGGATAGAAGAAAAAACTACCTGTGCATCCAGTTCCTTTACTTGGGGTTTTTTTGCCTTCCTCTGGATCAACATGTTAGGGCAAGTTAGGATAGGATATGGGTTGAACTAGATGGACTTAAAGTCTCCCTTCAACCTTAATAACTATGTTACTATGTTACTTTCTTCCCCAACTCTTCAAAGTCCTTGCAGATTGTCGGTAGGTCCTTCCTTGCCGTGTCATTGGTGCTAACATGTATCAGAAGAAATGGGTGGACGTCCTTGGTATTGATGAGCTTTGGTATCCTATCGGTCACATCCTTGATCTTCGCACCTGGGAGGCAGCATACTTCTCTTGCGGTTATATCCGGTCTGCAGATGGCTGCTTCTGTGCCTCTCAGTAGTGAGACTCCCACCACTACCACTCTTCTTTGCTTCCTGGCTGTACTTTTTGTTGTCACTTCTGGGTGTTGCTGTGTGCCCTTTTCTTCTTTGCTTGCTGGTTGTGCCTCTTCCTTAGGTGTACCATTGTCATCCTCCGCAAGGCCTTGGTATCGATTTGTCAGTTGTGTGGTTGGTGATGTCTCTATGGTCTTCTTGCTTCTTTTGGTCACATGCTTCCAATCTTCTGCTTTTGGAGATCCTCTGACACTTTCTTCACCTTCTGTGACCAGTAGAGATGCTTCTGTTCTGTCTAGGAAGTCTTAATTTTCTTCGAGCTTCAAAGTTGCAATTCTTTTTTCCAGGTGGAGGAAGAAGAGGAAGAGGACGAGGATGATGGGGATGATTATTTTGGGGAGGAGGATGCTTTTCAGGGGGCAAGAAAAAATGTTGGCATGACAAGGTCAGGTACAGGGTTTGTGCGTGACTGGAGGGATGTTGATTTGCCAGAAAGTGCTCCTCCACCCAGCACTCGCAGTGCATCATTGAAACCTGGAACATTGGCCCACATGTCTGATTATGCCTTGCAGATCCTAAAAAGGGACCCCCGCATTGCCAAAATGATGAACGATGACAACTACTGGTTGGCCAGCATCCTGGATCCACGCTATAAAGGCAAATTCCAAAACATCATGCCACAGGAGAACCTAGAGCTAATATTGGCTAACAAACAAGCAACTCTGGTAAACCGTTTGTTTGAGGCATTCCCAGCACACAGCGGCGGTGATGTTTTTCCAACGAGCCGTAGGGGGCAACATGGAAGAGGTGTTCGTGGTGCACACAGCCGAAGTGGCGTTGGACACAGTGGTTTCATGACCATGTTGTGGGCAGATTTTTCAAGTGCCGCTCACACGACTGGTAATACTGCATCGATCGAAAGTGACAGGAGACAGCAGTTCTCAACTATGTTAACAAACTACTTCTCCTCCCACA
Source organism: Dendrobates tinctorius (assembly GCF_039654945.1). Taxonomy (NCBI): domain Eukaryota; kingdom Metazoa; phylum Chordata; class Amphibia; order Anura; family Dendrobatidae; genus Dendrobates; species Dendrobates tinctorius. The sequence continues at coordinate 9,887,747 of NW_027361705.1, read as the reverse complement.
TTGATGTTCTCCCTCACCGGTCATTCCCCTTTGACTATTGGGCCCGTAAACTTGACACCTGGCCTGAATTGGCACAATATGCCTTACAGGAGCTCGCTTGCCCTGCTGCTAGTGTGTTATCTGAACGAGTCTTCAGTGCTGCTGGATCAATCCTGACAGAAAAAAGGACCCGTATGTCGACCCAAAATGTTGATGATCTAACCTTCATTAAAATGAACCGTGCATGGGTTTCAAAAGATTTTGTCCCACCCTCCCCTGCTGACACGTAGGTTACCAGAAAAATGGCTTGCTTTTGTCCTCCTCTTCCGCGGACTTCTCCAATTCCTCCATTTGCAGCTGCTGAATGTCCAACATCAACATATGCCATTTTTCCACCTCCCTAACTGGGCTGCCTCCTCCCACAGGGTCGGGGTCACCACCTGGCACACGCACCCATGCGAGTGCCATTGCCCTGGACTGGTGGGTGGGTACACTCTTTGGCAATGGCACTGGCACAAGGTTCCTCATAGTAGAATCAAGTGTCTCTGACGATGGGGGTGCACACCCGCCGTCAGACACACCGGCGTACTATGAGGGGCTCTGTGCCTGTACCGCCGCCCAAGAGTGGGCCCCCCGTGCTTTCTCAGGGCACCAGCACTTGCAATACTTACCTCTCCCTGCTCCACTACTGTGTATTCTGGCCTGTTAAATACTTCACTGGGACTGTCAATACAAATTTGGTGAAATGATAGATGATGGTTAAGACGTAGCTATGCCCTGTCCTGCTGAGCTCTATCTTCATATGATCAATGGTTTCAATTTGTTATGGATGTCGACTGACAATGAGATGCAGTGGTGGTTTATCATCAGCTTTCATGGTTTTCTGACTCACAGACGTGTGACAGTCCTGCCCACATTTTTAATGCCAATCCAATAGAATCGCCTACAGCCTGTGACTTGTGTCTTTTGCACTCCAAAGTTACCTGACAGATCATGATAGGCAGTGAGGACAATGTCTACATCTGTCCCTTTGATCACAATTTGATGGAGATGAGTAACGATGATGGGTTCCACGGTACTGTGATACAGCAAACCTTTCTTCACAAGAACTGTTTTCGCTGTCTCCACAGACAAAGTAATTGAGGGTCAGCATCGCCTCTGAGAATTCTCCCTGGAGTTTTTCCCATGATTAGTAATTCCAAAATTTCTGCAATCACTCGACTTTCCATCTGTACTTGTATCCATCTCGTTTCCTCTTGCGGAGAGTCTGGACTGTCTTGCTGAGACTGAAATATATATGAAGATTGAAAAATACCAACAGTGTATACTGGTGTACGCTTCGAATACATAACCCTTTTTTCTACTTTTTAGATTCGTGTCTAATCCATACTGAGGTTGTGAGTGTTTTTGTCAGACTCCGGAAATATACACGCAGATTTTTAATGTTTAAACTATTCTACATATATACCTGTTATCCGGTGATACTGTACCCTTTCTCAACTTTCTACAATCTTGTCGAATCCATACTGGGCCTGAGACCATCTGAGTCTGCCTCCTGATATATAGACATAGGTTTTTAATGTTTAAACTATGCTATATATACCTGTTATCCTGTGATACTGTACCCTTTCTCAACTTTGTACAATCACATCAAATCCATACTGGGCCTGAGACCCTCTGAGTCTGCCTCCTGATATATAGACATAGATTTTTCATGTGTAAACTATGATACATATATACCTGTTATCCGGTGATACTGTACCCTTTCTCAACTTTCTACAGTCTTGTCGAATCCATACTGGGCCTGAGAACATCTGAGTCTGCCTCCTGATTAGAGATGAGCGGTGTTCGAGTCGACCTGTTCACCAAGTTAAAATTCAAGCTGTTTTGGGCCGTGATCGAGTTCGAACACTTTGCTTAACCCCTTACCTACAATTGACGTAATATTCCGTCCATGTGACCATGGACCTAATTACCATGGACGGAATATTACGTCATCGCGATCAGCGGCGCCCACGTGGTGAGTGCCGCTGATCGCGGCCGAGTGTCAGCTAATTATCATAGCTGACACCCGGCACAATGTGTCAGGGGCGGTCACGGACCGCCCCCGACACGTTAACCCCTTGCACACCGCGATCAAACGCGTTCGCAGTCTATCGGGGGTTAAAGGGAAGCATCGGCAGGGAGGGGGCTCCCTCCGTGCTTACCTGAGCCCCCCACGGCAGCGCAATGTGCAGCGCTGCTGCGGGGGGCTCCTTTCCTCCAGGCCCCCGAATCCAAGATGGCGACGGGGGCCTTCGGGGGCCTGAGGAAGCTGGCTTCCTCAGTGCCTGCAAAGCGCAGGCATGAGGAAGCCTTCAGCAGTGCCTGTGTCAGATCGCTGATCTGTCACAGTGATCTGTGATGTGACAGATCAGCGATCTGTCACAGGACAGTGATGTCCCACCTGGGACAAGGTAATAAAGTAAAAAAAAAAAAAAAAAAGTGTTAAAAATAATTTTAAAAAAATCGCTAAATAAATTAGTAAAAAAAAAAAAAAATATTCCCCAATAAATCCATTTTTTCAAAATAAAAAAAAATAAAAACAATAAAAGTACACATATTTGGTATCGCCGCGTCCGTAATGACCTGCCCTATAAAACTTTTCCATTAGTTAACCCCTTTATCGAACCCCTTAAAAAATAAAAATAAAAAACGAAGCAAAAAATAATGATTTATTATCATACCACCGAACAAAAAGTGCAATAACGCGCGATCAAAAAGACGCATATAAATATGCATGGTACCGCTAAAAACGTCATCTTGTCCCGCAAAAAACGAGCTACCATACAGCATAATCCGCAAAAAAATAAAAAAGTTATAGCTCGCAGAATAAAGCGATACAAAAATAATTATTTTTTATATAAAATTGTTTTCATTGCAAAAAACCGACAAAACATAAAAAAACGACCTAAATGAGGTATCGCTGTAACCGTACTGACCCGAAGAATAAAAACGCGTTATCAATTTTACCACACGCGGAACGGTGTAAACGTACCCCCAAAAGAAATTCATGAAACGCTGGTTTTTGTTCATTCTGCGCCCCAAAAATCGGAATAAAAAGCAATCAAAAAATGTCACGTGCCCGAAAATGGTACCAATAAAAACGTCAACTCGTCCCGCAAAAAATAAGACCTCACATGACTCGGTGGGTCAAAATACGGAAAAATTATAGCTCACAATATGTGGTGATGCAAAAACTATTTTTACAATAAAAAGCGTCTTTTAGCGTGCGACAGCCGCCAAACATAAAAACCGCCATAAATCGTAAATCAAACCCCCCGCTATCACCCCCTTAGTTAGGGAAAAATAATAAAACTAAAAGAAAATGTATTTATTTCCATTTTCCCGCTAGGGTTAGGGTTAGGGTAGGGTTAGGGTTAGGGCTAGGGTTAGGGTTAGGGCTAGGGTTAGGGCTAGGGTTAGGGCTAGGGTTAGGGTTAGGGCTAGGGTTAGGGCTAGGGCTCAGATTAGGGTTAGGGGTGTGTTGAAGTTAGGGTTGGAGTTATAATTGGGGGTTTCCACTGTTTGGGCACATCAGGTGCTCTCCAAAGGCAACATGGCGTCTGATCTCAATTCCAGCCAATTCTGCGTTGAAAAAGTCAAATGGTGCTCCTTCCCTTCCAAGCTCTGCCATGTGCCCAAAGAGTGTTTTACCCCCACATGTAGGGTATCAGCCTACTCAGGACAAATTACAAAACAACTTTTGGGGTCCAATTTCTCCTGTTACCCTTAGGAAAATAAAAAATTGGGGGCAAAAATATAATTTTGCGGAAAAAAATGTTTTTTTTATTTTCACGCCCAGGCGTTATAAACTTCTGTGAAGCACTTGGGGGTTCAAAGTGCTCTCCACACATCTAGATAAGCTCCGTGGGGGGTCTAGTTTCCAAAATGGGGTCACTTGTGGGGGGTTTCCACTGTTTAGGTACATCAGGGGCTCTCCAAACGCACATGACACCCGCAGACCAATCCATCAAAGTCTGCATTCCAAAACGTCACTACTTCCCTTCCGAGCCCCGACGTGTGCCCATACAGTAGTTTTCTCCCACATATGAGGTATCAGCGTACTCAGGACAAATTGGACAACAACTTTTGTGGTCCAATTTCTCCTGTTACCCTTGGGAAAATAAAAAAATGGGGACTAAAAGATCATGTTTGTGGAAAAAATACGATTTTTTTATTTTCACGCCCGGACGTTATAAACTTCTGTGAAGCCCTTGGGGGTTCAAAGTTCTCACCACACATCTAGATAAGTTCCTTGGGGGGTCTAGATTCCAAAATGGTGTCATTTGTGGGGGTTTCCACTGTTTTGGTACATCAGGGGTTTTCCAATCGCGACATGGTGTCCTATCTCAATTCTAGCCAAAAACGTCAAATGGCGCTGCTTCCCTTCCGAGCTCTGCTATGCGCCCAAATAGTCATTTACACCCACATATGGAGTATCAGCGTACTCAGGACAAATTGCACAATAACTTTTAGGGTCCTGTTACCCTTGGAAAAATAAAAATTGGGGGTGAAAAGATCATTTTTGTGGAAAAAATATGATTTTTTAATTGTACCGCTGTACGTTATAAACTTCTGTGAAGCCCTTGTGGGTTCAAAGTTCTCACCACATATCTAGATAAGTTCCTTGGGGGGTCTAGTTTCCAAAATGGAGTCACTTGGGGGGTTTCCACTGTTTAGGTACATCAGGGGCTCTCCAAATGCGACATGGCGTCCGATCTGAATTCCAGCCAATTTTGCATTGAAAAAGTCAAACAGCGCTCCTTCCCTACTGAGGTCTGCCATGCGCCGAAACAGTGGTTCCCCCCCACATATCAGGTATCAGCGTACTCAGGACAAATTGCACAATAACTTTTGCAGTCCAATTTCTCCTGTTACCCTTGGTAAAATAAAGAAAATTGAACCTGAAGTATTTTTTTTGTGAAAAAAAGTTAAATGTTCATTTTTTTTTAATATTCAAAAAATTCCTGTGACGCACCTAAAGGGTTAATAAACTTCTTGAATGAGGTTTTAAGCACCTTAAGGGGTGCAGTTTTTAGAATGGTGTCACTTTTGGGTATTTTCTATCATATAGACCCCTCAAAGTGGCTTCAAATGTGAAGTGGTCCCTAAAAATAAAATGGTGTTGCAAAAATGAGAAATCGCTGGTCAATTTTTAACCCTTATAACTTCCTAACAAAAAAAAATTTTGGTTCCAAAATTGTGCTGATGTAAAGTAAACATGTGGGAAATGTTATGTATTAAGTTTTTTGTGTGCCGTATCGCTGTGATTTAAGGGCATAAAAATTCAAAGTTGGAAAATTGCGAAATTTTCAAAATTTTCGCCAAATTTCCGTTTTTTTCACAAATAAACGCAAGTTATTTGAATGCAATTTTACCACTACCATGAAGTACAATATGTCACGAGAAAACAATGTCAGAATCACCAGGATCCATGAAAGAGTTCCAGAGTTATGACCTCATAAAGGTACAGTGGTCAGAATTGTAAAAATTGGCCCAGGAGTTAACGTGCAAACCACCCTTGGTAGTGAAGGGGTTAAAATTGGGCTGTTCAAGGTTCCGTTCGAGAACGGTTCGTTCACCAAACGCGTAACTTCATTTTCACATTAATAATGGTTTTCAATGTATTAACATTGAAGACTGTTTCATGGCATAGTAGCGGTGTGTGGTAGCAAGCGGTGTAGTACACCTGTGATGGAGCTACACCGTGTGTTTCTAATTATTTTTTACCGCATCTTGTCCAGAAAATCCTTTTGGGCTTTGTAGCACTGTCTGCTACTCAGCAGAGGAGCCCACCAGTGAACCTAGCAATGCCGCCTGTTTATGAAAGAACCAGTTTTTGACTGCACTTAGCACAGTTAATACTTTGGGCCTAGTAACTGTGTCTGCTACTCATCAGAGGAGCCCACCCGTGAACCAAGCTGTGCCACCTGTTTATGTAAGAACCATTTTTTAACTCCATTTAGCCCAGTGAATACTCTGGGACTAGTACCAGTGTCTACTGCTCAGCAGAGGAGCCCACCTAGCTATGCCACCTGTTTATGTAAGCACTGTCTGCTACTCAGCAGAGTTGTCCACCCGTGAACCAAGCTATGCCGCCTGTTTATGTAAGAACTGCGTGCTACTCAGCATAGGAGCCCAGCTGTTAAGCAAGCTACAGCACCTGTGGTTTGGACACTTAATTTTTTCATTTTTTCTGCAATGCCGGTTAGGCCTAATTCCGGAATTCCGGTTGACCTGCACTTACTGGGAAATCCTCGTTCACGGGGAAGAATTGGAATACCAGATCCCCATCACTAACGGTGTTCAGCGGGTTATCTGCACCTGTAAGCGACACACGCTGGACCTTTCAGTGTAACCCGCATGCAGCCCCGGACATGTAAGGGCATGACAGGCCTGTTATTGATCGATCTTGCGTGCCAGAGCCTCGCGTGTCCCTCTAGTAAGCTTGACGCGTACCGCGGGGGCATGACGCAGTCTCGTTAGTTAATGGAATTAAGCTGACAAATCGCTAGCACAACTAAAAACGGACATCCAACACCTCCCACAGAATCGACAAAGCTTTTAATCTGTCAATCTTTTCTGTAGCTGGCATGGTTGAGGTTTCCCGGGTGGAGTCGAATTAAGCCGCAGGCTCCACTCCAGGTGGTGCCCTTCTGGGCATTCCTTTAAGGTTCAGCTTTGCAACCATACTGCCCCCGGAAACCAAACACTTTGCCTTCATGGACGCTGTTCGGAGGTCTGTGGGAATAACACCGCCCGATCGGCAGTTGGCTGTTGTGAGTTCATTTTTCCCTTCACCAGTGAGGTCTGATGAACTCCCTCTTCTGGCGAAGGAAGGTAGTGAGGCTGATTACCAAACAGCTGAGCAGGTAGATGATGACTGGGTCACAGGAACTGATGACTGGATATAAGGCAGCCGACGCCCTGCTGCCTTACCGGTGATTTTCCTGCTGGATTCTTGGAGACCAGTCTGATTTCTGCTTCTCAAAGCTAAGTTTTGCTCTGCCTTTTGTACACTTTAGTTCTGGTTTTGTTTGCCTTGTTTTTTGGAGTTCAGCCATCCCCGGCCGGGGGTGAGATGAATTCCATTTTTGTCTCTGATCTGTTGATCTCTGGCTCTGTCTTCAGAATATACCTGAGTGCTGATATAGTCTTTTTGAAGCCTAGCGACTTCAGGGCCTGTTTTTCCTATCAGTCTGTTGGTTCATTTTTGGATAGGGTTTTTTGCGGATTGCAGACAGCAGCTTTTCTATCCTGTCCTATTTAGTTAGCTTGGGGCCCATCATTTGCTCAACCTATCTTTCTATCTCTGCTAGTGTTTTTCATCTTGCTTCACAGTCATTATATGTTGGGGGCTGCCTATTGCTTTGGGGACTGCTCTGGGGCAGTTTAGATTTCCCCTTTCTGTCTTTAGGCTAATTTAGTTCTCCGGCTGTGATCGAGGGGTCTAGGGCACTGTAGGAACCCCCCACGGCTACTGCTAGCTGTTGTGGATAGGCTCAGGGGTCTGCAATCCGATAGCTTCCAACTTCTCTGGTTTTCTGGACATAGCTATTATTTTTGTTTTTTCCTCCTTCGGTGACTCATCCATAACAGTTGGCCTAATTTATGGTGGGAAGTCCGATGGTATATGATCGTCTTCGATTTCAGATTTTTACTGTTTTTTGGTATTTTACATTTTTATTCCAGCCTTTCTTGACTTCATAAGGGCATGACATGCCTATATCTGTGTCTCCTCCTCCTCCTTTTACTCCTCTACCTCATTTCTATATGTAGTTGCCGTTTTCCATATGTTATTTTTGTATTCTGAGCATTTTATCTGCTTTGGGACACCATTTAAGGTGTTTTGTCATTGTTTTCTATGTGTTTGTATGTGTTTGTGTTTGCCTGCCATTGTTTTCAATGGTGTTCGACGTTGTTCGTCGAATGTTCGACAAACATTCGACGAACTTGCCTCGTGTTTGACGAACCAAAACGAACTGGAACACTAGCGGGGTGGCTCAACACTACTCCTGAATATATAGATGTACATTTTTAATATTTAAACTATGCTATGTATACCTGGTATCTGGTGATACTGCACTCTTGCTGCCAGGAAGTCCTCCACCACCCACCACTCTAAGTGTATCATTGACACCTGGAACATTGTCCCACATGTGTGATTATTTCTTGTGGATCTTCTTGTTATATTGGGGTGTGATCCATCCTGAGCGTGTGACAGTCTGTGAGTTACTCCTGCAATTTAGACGTACATTTAAAAATTACCCAAAAACACTAGTATATACAGCTCTACGCTTGTGAAACATTACCCATTTACTGCTTTTTATATTCTGGTCTAATCCAAACTGACCAAGTGAGAGTTATTTTCTGACTGTGGAAATAAATTCTGAGATTGACAGCAATGACCCCTAAACTGTGTACAGCTGTACTCTTCAGGTCCATTACCGTTTTACGGCTTTTTTTATTGGGTTGTAATCCATACTGAGCCTGAAAGCGTCTGTGTCTGCCTCCTGAAATATCTATGGAGATTTAGAATGTTTAAACTATACTATATATGCTTGCTATCTGATGATACTGTACATTTTTTCTACTTTTTATATTCTTGTCTAATCCATACTGAGCCTGTGAGTGTCTCTGTGTGACTGATGGTATATATAGGGAGATTGACAATCATCCCTTGACTGAATAGAGCTGTACACTTCTGATACAGTGCCATATATCTGATGTTATTTTGGGTTCATTTTCTGCAACATTTTGAAGTTTGGTGGAAGAGGCCGCGGACGTGGGCTTGGAGGGGCCAGCTGGTGCTGATGGTGGTGGAGCATCTGCTGATAGTGGCAAAAGCACAATAGCAGCTAAGGCAGGAGGTGTTGAGCCTGCGTCATGGTCTGGCTCCGGAACACCTGGAAGGCTAGGTTTTCTGGGAGTAGGTTAACGGCTTTTAAAGCCAGAGCATCAGGAAATGGTTTTGGCTTGCATTGCCGAAAGAGACTCCAGCAAATATGCCCTCCTCTTCTGAAGTTTCAAAAAATGCAAGCACTGAGACATCAAGTGCTGGCTCCTGGTCAGAAAGAACCCCTTTCCTTGTGTCCTTCACCCCCACCAAAAGGGAATGATGCAGCAGGCCACACTTCAAATTAGTCCATGTAGCTCTTTCTATTATACCATGCCTGGGTTATCAAGTCAAATCATGAATTCCCCAGTCCAAGATGAATCTGACATGGAGTGTGGGTGGCCAGCCAGGGCAGTGGGGTTAATCGGTACCAGGCCGGTGTCTCAGAGGGATGTGTCACTTTGGTGGTGATGACCCGTTTCGAGGCCCTGGGCGTCCATGCAAAGGGGTGAATTACGTTTATAGGTGAATGATATGTGACGCCACCTGTGGTTTCTGATCAGATTGACCCACTCTGCAATGTCGCTTCTCTGGGACAGATGTTGTGGTGCAGCTAAGATGTAGAAGCCCTGCACAGTTAGGGCTGTAGTCGCATTGCAGATGAAAGAGTTGGTAGATGGTGTGCAGTGCAGGATGTAGCAGAGCTGTGTGCCAGGCGCAGGAGAATGATGACAGACATAGTCGTGCAGTTCCTTTACCTGTACTTGGTAAGTGCCATCCAGGACTCAGAGTACAGATGGAGAAGGAGTTGGTCAGCCTGGAAGCAAATTTGGAATTCTCTCTCTGCAGATAGGTAGTGTGGCCTCTGATCTAAAGCTTATCTGAGGTACTCGCAGTACTGAGTTCACTGAAGTTCCCCCTGTTGACTCTCTTTTGGAACTTTCTCGTATGGCAGGCAGCCATAGCCTTTTCCTTCTGGCTCACACACGTCGCTGCTGGGGCCTCCGAGCCTTAGTTGGGAACAGAGCATTTACAGCTGCTACTTCCTCCGGTTTCTGCTGCAGGACCGTCAGTGTCCCTACAAACTCGGCGACCGGAATCCCGACCATGCGCTCCAGCTAGGAGTGAGCCTTAACTCTGCTCATCCTCCAGCTCCCCTTCTCGCGTCCACACACTTCCCCTTCCCTTCACAGACTGCCCTAACTTCCCTCCTCCCAACCACAGAGAGCAGCTCCTCAGCAGTCAGGTTCAGAGCTCTCCCTGCTGGCCTGGAGTGGGAACTGTGCTGTGTGTGGGTTTAACTGCTAGAGAGATCCTTCGTTGCTCCCAAGCATGACATCACACTCCCTAGGAGGAAGGTAATGCCACTGTGGTGCCGTACTCCTGGGGGGCGCCACAAGTGCACTGATGCCCAGCCACTGCTAGATGATTCTGCTGGTACATTGACCCAGACCACTACATTCCCCTCGCACTCTACACAGCCAGAATCTGACCCTGATGAAACTCAGGTTCCCCTTCCCACATACTATACCACCTTACACGGTGATAAAGAGGATGGTGCAGATGAATGTGCAGGTACCTTGAGCAGGTGGAGGAGGGCATACTCATGGGCAAAAGTGTCTCTGCCAGTGGGCCATCAGACACACCGCCGCACTATGAGGGGTCCTGTGCCAGTGCTTTCGCCAATGAGTGGGCCCCCCCTGCTTGCTCAGGATCACAGCACTTGCAAAGTAGAAATACTTACCTCTCCCTGCTCCACCGCCGTGACGTCTTCCGCATTTCCTGACAGTGACATTCTGGTCAGAGAGCGCGATGACATCACGTATGTGCGCCCTCTGCCTAAACAGTCCAAGTGCAGTGAGATGGAAGATGGGGACGATGAGGAGTCCAGACTAGTACAGGGATTCCCTAGCGAGGAGACTTATTTAATTGTTTTCAATGTTGGGACAGCTATTTTTGGGGAGCACTATACTCTGGAGAATGATATATGAGGCCCACCATACACTGGAGCATTCCAAAGGTGGACATCAGACACTGGAACCTTTACAGGGCCCATTATGCACTGGAGCATTAGAAATGGGGCCCATTATATATGGAGCATTATTTGGGCCCATAACAAAGTGGAGCTTCATCCATGGGGACCAACATATACTGTAGCATTATGTGGAGCTCATCATATACTGTTTCAAACATTATATGGGACCAATGATTCTGTATGGAGAAATATATGGGCCTCATTACTCTGTATAGTGCACTATGCGGTGGCCATAATACTGTATGGAGGAATATGCTGTCCGTTTTTGGAGCTATTGGAGAATTTTAAATGCAAATCAGTCATGAGATGTAAGAAGTGAAGTATTTTTCATTGTACTATACTGCTATTTCTCTGCCGTATCAGAGGATCATGAATTGTGGCATGTGTTAAAAGAGCCCAGTGACACTCTTTGGCCCAGGCCCCATGAAAATCAGGAGCCAGCCCTCCCCCCCACAACTTTAGCCAATTAACCCCCAGTTTTCAATGCATAACTATTATTATAAAGTAAATTAAGGTTGACAAACTTAAGTAATAAGAATTGAAAATGAATTGAGGCTTGCAAGAGATGTCAAAAGCAATAATAAAGGATTTTGGGGATATGTCAAAAGTAAAAGAAAAGTCAAAGATGCTATAGGATTTTTACAGGATGAAAATGATCAAATGGTAAGACAGGATGCTGAGAAGGCTGAACTTTTAAATTCCTATTTTGCATCTGTTTTCTCTCAGAAAGGAAATGTAACATCAACTGTTCTTCACTGTCCTATTAAGGGAATAGAAGAATCCAGGATATCTATAAACAGAAAGACAGTGAGGAAACACTTAGCTAACCTCAATGAATTCAAGTCTCCAGGTCCAGATGAATTACACCCCAGAGTACTGAAGGAGATAGCAGAAGAAATTTTTGAACCCCTCTCCATAATCTTTGAAAATTCTTGGAGAACAGGAGAAGTGCCTGAAGACTGGAGAAAAGCAAATGTTGTTCCTATCTTCAAAAAGGGGAAGAAGGTGGACCCAGGCAACTATAGGCCAGTGAGTCTGACTTCTATACCAGGAAAGATCTTTGAACAAATTATTAAACAACATGTATGTCAGTACCTGGATAAGAATGAAGTGATTAAACAGAGTCAGCATGGGTTTGTAACTAATAAGTCATGTCAGACTAACTTAATTTCCTTCTATGACGGAATCACTGATTGGGTGGATCAAGGAAATGCTGTAGATATAGTATATCTTGACTTCAGCAAAGCATTTGACAAAGTCTCTCATACAATCCTTATTGAAAAAATGACTAAGTATGGAATGGACAAGGCAACTGTTAGGTGGATTCATAACTGGCTTAGTGATCGGACCCAAAGAGTGGTCGTAAATGGCTGCACATCCAGTTGGAAGAATGTCTCAAGTGGGGTACCACAGGGCTCTGTCCTGGGCCCTGTATTGTTCAACATCTTTATCAACGATTTAGATGAAAGAATTGAGGATAAACTGATTACATTTGCTGATGACACAAAGCTAGGAGGGATAGCTAATACTAGAGAAGAGAGAGAGAGGATTCAAAAAGATATAAATAAACTGGAGAAGTGGGCAGCAACTAACAGAATGGTTTTTAACAGGGAGAAATGCAAAGTACTACATCTGGGCAATAAAAATGAAAAAAGCATATACAGAATTGGAGGAATAGGGCTAAGTGACAGCACATGTGAAAAAGACTTGGGTATACTAATAGATCACAGACTGAATATGAGTCAACAGTGTGATGCAGCAGCATAAAAAGGCAAATGCAATTCTAGGATGTATTAACAGAAGCATACAGTCTAGTTCACGTGAAGTCATTATTTCCCTCTACTCCTCTTTGGTCAGACCTTATCTGGAATATTGTGTCCAGTTTTGGGCACCACATTTTAAAAAAGACATCAACAAACTGGAGCATGTTCAGAAAAGAGCGACCAGAATGGTGACCGGTCTGCAAACCCTGTCTTATGAGGAAAGGTTGCAGGATTTGGGAATGTTTAGTTTGCAAAAGAGAAGACTGAGAGGAGACTTAATAGCTGTCTACAAATATCTAAAGGGCTGTCACATTGTAGAAGGATCAACTTTATTCTCATTTGCACAAGGAAAGACTAGAAGCAATGGGATGAAACTGAATGGGAGGAGACACAGATTAGATATTAGAAAAAACTTTTTGACAGTTAGAGTGATCAATGAGTGGAACAGGCTGCCACGAGAAGCGGTGAGTTCTCCTTCAATGGAAGTCTTCAAACAGAGGCTGGACAGACATCTGACTGGGATGATTTAGCGAATCCTGCTTTGAGCAGGGGGTTGGACCAGATGGCCCAGGAGGTCCCTTCCAACTCTACGATTCTATGATTCTATGAATTGATGTTTATGGCATTAAAATGGGCACTGTAGGTGTGTTTCCTGTCCTCCACTCCCTGCCGACCTTGGTTCCCCATTGACTTGCATTTGGTTTCGTGTTTCAGTCGGCCTTCGACTTTTCACGATAATCGGCCGATTTTTGAGAAAGTCAGGTTTCATGAAACCCGACTAGACCCGAAAAAAGGCAAAGTCGCTCATCTCTAGCCATGACCAAGCTGCTGCTTCACACCACTGCGGCACTTTACAGGAAAAACGTGTCCCAGTCTCAATGTGCTTCCCAGTCACATGTAGGCCACGGGCCTCCGCTGTTTCCAGTCCTCCCTCTCCCGTAAGCCCCACACATATAACTCATTGGACACATAGTTCGTATTAGCCAACATCAGTTTAGTGGACAGTTCAAGTTCATCAGATTGTAACATGCAATAATGGGAACACTTCTTGATCCAGTTTCCCTAATGCAATACATTTCCTTGACACAGTCATCATGACTAATTGTTTCTCCTGGACTATCCTTACATTGGCTATTCCTGTCTGCCACTGGGATTTCCTGTCCAGTCCTGCTACCTTCACTTCTTGAGATCCCGCGTCCATTGTCCCCTGTACACCATAGGATAAGGCACTCCTCCTAGTACCAATAATGAGCCCTGAGCTCCGAACATTGCAGGAATATCCAAAAAGGAATTCTAGCAAGGCCTCCCACAGCTATGAATGATAGTTCCTTGCTGCTGCCAGCACACCACTGCAGTTGAACTTGACCTTGGTTACTGCACTTCCCTGACTAACTATCACACTATCAGGAAGTGCCTTCTTTTCACTAGCACTAACCATACCACTGTGGGCTAGTCTCAAGCATTAACTGTATCATAACCTATGTCTTGGCTAACTACAATTACTCTTCTCATAACAGTATGTAGTAAACCTACTGCCCTTATCGTATGTCCTAGATTCTAATCTTTATCGCTATCCTATGCTCTACAACACTATATCACAGCATATACAGTATATTAGTCCATAGACCTATATACCACAAAGGTGACACTCCGTATCTAAATATTCAACACATTATCCAGATCAGCAGGATCTAGAATAAAGGAGTGATTGAATTTGATTGAAAAAATTGACACAGTTTTATTCAAGGTTCAAGACAACATAATGAAAAATGTTAAAAAGGTGCCTCATGTAAACAGGAGGCGCAGCAGAAGCAATGCAATTCAGAAATAAAGAATAGTTTATATTTAATAAAATAGTCAGGCTATAAAAGGACTCCTTCTATAAGTCCTTTTTTCTGATTCCTTTTGATCTGTATTATGTGTTGTAATTAGAGTTGAGCGAAACGGGTCGAAAAAATTCAAAAGTCGCCGACTTTTGGCAAAGTCGGGTTTCATGAAACGAAACCCGACCCTAGGATGAGGTCTGCCACGAGGTCGGCGACTTACGCGCCAAAGTCGCGTTTCAAAAGTTTGTTTTGCGCTCTTTTTCAGCCAATCAGGATCCACGGACACTGTGGGCAACGTGATGACCTAGGCACGGGTCACCACCATCTTTCAGAAGGGCATGCAAGTGATTGGCTTGCTTTGGTGGGCGTCACAGGGGGTATAAAAGGGCGTGCACGCCGACCGCCATCTTACTTCTGCCGATCTTACTATAGGCAGAGGTTGCTGCTGATTCTGTAGGGAGAGCGTTAGGCAAGGAAGAAGACAAAAAAACTGCTTCTGCTGCTAGCGATTTGGCCTGCACAACACACAAGTCACTGTGTGTGCAGTGCAAGGGGAGGCTATATTGTGGTGTATCAGTGGTGTTGGTTGTTGGGCTGCCTTTTAAGGCTTCCTGACACACTGGCATTGCTGTTTACCCACTGCTCCGCAAACTGCTTTTTTAAAAGCAATCCAATCTCCCTTATCCTCTAGTCACTTTTGTCACAGCTGTGCCATCGAGTGTGTCACATAGCGCTCAGATATCAGTGGGCCTCACACAATCCACAAGTGTCCAGTGTCCAAAAGTGTGCGCAGAGATTCAAAATCTCCATTATCCTCTCGTCACTTTGGTCACAGGCAGCTGTGCCATCGAGCGTGTCACATAGCACTCAGATATCAGTGGGCCTCACAAAATCCACAAGTGTCCAGTGTCCAAAAGTGTGCGCAGATTCAAAATCTCCATTATCCTCTCGTCACTTTGGTCACAGGCAGCTGTGCCATCGAGCGTGTCACATAGCGCTCAGATATCAGTGGGCCTCACACAATCCACAAGTGTCCAGTGTCCAAAAGTGTGCGCAGAGATTCAAAATCTCCATTATCCTCTCGTCACTTTGGTCACAGGCAGCTGTGCCATCGAGCGTGTCACATAGCGCTCAGATATCAGTGGGCCTCACACAATCCACAAGTGTCCAGTGTCCAAAAGTGTGCGCAGAGATTCAAAATCTCCATTATCCTCTCATCACTTTGGTCACAGCTGTGCCATCGAGCCTGTCACAGAGCGCTCAGATATCAGTTGGCCTCACACAATCCACAAGTGTCCAGTGTCCAAAAGTGTGCGCAGAGATTCAAAATCTCCATTATCCTCTCGTCACTTTGGTCACAGGCAGCTGTGCCATCGAGCGTGTCACATAGCGCTCAGATATCAGTGGGCCTCACACAATCCACAAGTGTCCAGTGTCCAAAAGTGTGCGCAGAGATTCAAAATCTCCATTATCCTCTCGTCACTTTGGTCACAGGCAGCTGTGCCATCGAGCGTGTCACATAGCGCTCAGATATCAGTGGGCCTCACACAATCCACAAGTGTCCAGTGTCCAAAAGTGTGCGCAGAGATTCAAAATCTCCATTATCCTCTCGTCACTTTGGTCACAGGCAGCTGTGCCATCGAGCGTGTCACATAGCGCTCAGATATCAGTGGGCCTCACACAATCCACAAGTGTCCAGTGTCCAAAAGTGTGCGCAGAGATTCAAAATCTCCATTATCCTCTTGTCACTTTGGTCACAGGCAGCTGTGCCATCGAGCGTGTCACATAGCGCTCAGATATCAGTGGGCCTCACACAATCCACAAGTGTCCAGTGTCCAAAAGTGTGCGCAGAGATTCAAAATCTCCATTATCCTCTCGTCACTTTGGTCACAGGCAGCTGTGCCATCAAGCGTGTCACATAGCACTCAGATATCAGTGGGCCTCACACAATCCACAAGTGTCCAGTGTCCAAAAGTGTGCGCAGAGATTCAAAATCTCCATTATCCTCTCGTCACTTTGGTCACAGGCAGCTGTGCCATCGAGCGTGTCACATAGCGCTCAGATATCAGTGGGCCTCACACAATCCACAAGTGTCCAGTGTCCAAAAGTGTGCGCAGAGATTCAAAATCTCCATTATCCTCTCGTCACTTTGGTCACAGGCAGCTGTGCCATCGAGCATGTCACATAGCGCTCAGATATCAGTGGGCCTCACACAATCCACAAGTGTCCAGTGTCCAAAAGTGTGCGCAGAGATTCAAAATCTCCATTATCCTCTCGTCACTTTTGTCACAGGCAGCTGTGCCATCGAGCGTGTCACATAGCGCTCAGATATCAGTGGGCCTCACACAATCCGCAAGTGTCCAGTGTCCAAAAGTGTGCGCAGAGATTCAAAATCTCCATTATCCTCTCGTCACTTTGGTCACAGGCAGCTGTGCCATCGAGCGTGTCACATAGCGCTCAGATATCAGTGGGCCTCACACAATCCACAAGTGTCCAGTGTCCAAAAGTGTGCGCAGAGATTCAAAATCTCCATTATCCTCTCGTCACTTTTGTCACAGGCAGCTGTGCCATAGAGCCTGTCACATAGCGCTCAGATATCAGTGGGCCTCACACAATCCACAAGTGTCCAGTGTCCAAAAGTGTGCGCAGAGATTCAAAATCTCCATTATCCTCTCGTCACTTTTGTCACAGGCAGCTGTGCCATCGAGCCTGTCACATAGCGCTCAGATATCAGTGGGCCTCACACAATCCACAAGTGTCCAGTGTCCAAAAGTGTGCGCAGAGATTCAAAATCTCCATTATCCTCTCGTCACTTTTGTCACAGGCAGCTGTGCCATCGAGCCTGTCACATAGCGCTCAGATATCAGTGGGCCTCACACAATCCACAAGTGTCCAGTGTCCAAAAGTGTGCGCAGAGATTCAAAATCTCCATTATCCTCTCGTCACTTTGGTCACAGGCAGCTGTGCCATCAAGCGTGTCACATAGCACTCAGATATCAGTGGGCCTCACACAATCCACAAGTGTCCAGTGTCCAAAAGTGTGCGCAGAGATTCAAAATCTCCATTATCCTCTCGTCACTTTGGTCACAGGCAGCTGTGCCATCGAGTGTGTCACATAGCGCTCAGATATCAGTGGGCCTCACACAATCCACAAGTGTCCAGTGTCCAAAAGTGTGCGCAGAGATTCAAAATCTCCATTATCCTCTCGTCACTTTGGTCACAGGCAGCTGTGCCATCGAGCATGTCACATAGCGCTCAGATATCAGTGGGCCTCACACAATCCACAAGTGTCCAGTGTCCAAAAGTGTGCGCAGAGATTCAAAATCTCCATTATCCTCTCGTCACTTTTGTCACAGGCAGCTGTGCCATCGAGCGTGTCACATAGCGCTCAGATATCAGTGGGCCTCACACAATCCGCAAGTGTCCAGTGTCCAAAAGTGTGCGCAGAGATTCAAAATCTCCATTATCCTCTCGTCACTTTGGTCACAGGCAGCTGTGCCATCGAGCGTGTCACATAGCGCTCAGATATCAGTGGGCCTCACACAATCCACAAGTGTCCAGTGTCCAAAAGTGTGCGCAGAGATTCAAAATCTCCATTATCCTCTCGTCACTTTTGTCACAGGCAGCTGTGCCATAGAGCCTGTCACATAGCGCTCAGATATCAGTGGGCCTCACACAATCCACAAGTGTCCAGTGTCCAAAAGTGTGCGCAGAGATTCAAAATCTCCATTATCCTCTCGTCACTTTTGTCACAGGCAGCTGTGCCATCGAGCCTGTCACATAGCGCTCAGATATCAGTGGGCCTCACACAATCCACAAGTGTCCAGTGTCCAAAAGTGTGCGCAGAGATTCAAAATCTCCATTATCCTCTCGTCACTTTTGTCACAGGCAGCTGTGCCATCGAGCCTGTCACATAGCGCTCAGATATCAGTGGGCCTCACACAATCCACAAGTGTCCAGTGTCCAAAAGTGTGCGCAGAGATTCAAAATCTCCATTATCCTCTCGTCACTTTGGTCACAGGCAGCTGTGCCATCGAGCCTGTCACATAGCGCTCAGATATCAGTGGGCCTCATACAATCCACAAGTGTCCAGTGTCCAAAAGTGTGCGCAGAGATTCAAAATCTCCATTATCCTCTCGTCACTTTGGTCACAGGCAGCTGTGCCATCGAGCGTGTCACATAGCGCTCAGATATCAGTGGGCCTCACACAATCCAAAAGTGTCCACTGTCCACAAGTGTGTGCAGAAATTCTAAACCTCCCTTGTCCTATAGACACCTTGTACCTTGTTTTACATTACTATATAGTTTGTTGGATTTTGTCTACATTTCTACCAAAAATGAGGAAGGCTGGTGGAAGAGGCCGTGGAATTGGGCGGGGGTTGGCAGCTGGTAATGATGGTGTTGGTGGTGGATCTGATGGTAGTGGCAAGAGCAAAATAGGACCGAATGCAGGAGGTGCTGACCCTGCGTCATCGTCTGGCTACATAAGGCCTCGAACGCTTAGTTTTCTAGGAGTTGGCAAACCGCTTTTAAAGGCAGAGCATCAGGAAAAAGTTTTGTCTTACATTGCTGACTCAGCCTCCAGCTCTATCGCCTCCTCTTCTTCAGTTGTAAAAAGTAAAAGCACTGAGTCGTCATTGGAGGCTCATGTTCATGAACCACACCTTTCCTTGTGTCCTTCACCCCAACCAAGATTGAAGGATGACGCAGGCCATACTACTGATTACTCCATGGAGCTGTTTTCACATACCATGCCTGGATTATCAAGTGAAATGGTGAATTACCCAGGCCAAGATGAATCTGACATGGAGTGCACTGATGCACAGCCGCTGATGGATGATTCTGCTGGTACATTCACTCAGAGCACTACATTGTCCTCGCAGTGTACAGAGCCAGATTTTGACCCTGATGAGACTCAGGTGCCCCTTTCCCGCACACTATACCACCATACACGGTGACACAGAGAAAGGTGCACATGACATAGAAGAGGAGGTGATGGATGACCCAGTTGTTGACCCAGATTGGCATCCATTGGGGGAAGAGGGTGCTGCTTCCAATAGCTCAGATGAGCAGCATCCACAGCAGACATTGACATCACAACAGCTGTTATCTGGGAGGCCGGGAGCACTCCAAAGACAGGTTCCAAACATCAAAAGAGTTGCTGGACAGCTTGTCCAGAGGGTCAAAAGATCACAGCGTGCTAGGCCGCAAAATGTCTGCCAAAGTAGGAAGAGTGCAGTGTGGTACTTTTTTGAACAAAATCCTCATGATCAGGCCAAGGTTATCTGTAAGAAGTGCGCAATGACCTTCAGCCGAGGGAAAAATCTGAAAAATTTGAATACCAGTTGCATGCTTAGGCATTTAACCAGCATGCACTTGCAAGCGTGGACACAACACCAAACCTCAAGTGCCACATGTGCAACTGATCACAACGAAGGTAGTCAGCAACGCTACATTGTTTCCCCCACTGTAAGCCCACCGGTTAGCACAGCAGCAAATGTTGAGGTGTCGTTGCAAGACCACAGCAGTCAGGGATTCCCACTGTTATATCAACGAAAGACTGATTCTAGGCCATCAGAAAGAACACCAACTCCATCACCATCATCAACCCTCTCTCAGTCCGCCCTGTCCACCGCTACTTCCACCATATGCAGCTCTCAAGTCCAGCTCACCCTCCCAGACACTATGAGTAGGTCAAGAAAGTACTCAGTCTCTCATCCGCGTACACTGGGTTTGAACGCCCACATTGCCAAACTAATCTCGTTTGAGATGATGCCCTTTCGGTTGGTGGAAAGCACAGCTTTCCGCGAACTCATGGCCTATGCAGTACCACGCTATGACCTACCCAGTCGCCACTTCTTCTCTCGCAAAGCCATCCCAGCCCTCCACCATCATGTGAAAGACCGCATTGTCCATGCACTCAAGCAGTCAGTGAGCGGAAAGGTGCACCTCACAACTGATGCATGGTCCAGTCGGCATGGCCAGGGCCGTTACGTGTCCATCACTGCGCACTGGGTTAATGTGGTGGATGCAGGGTCCACAGGGGACAGCGGTGGTGGGACAGTGCTGCCTAGCCCACGGTATAGGAAACAGTTGGCTGTAGGCGTTCGACCCTCCTCCTCCTCCTCCTCCTCCAGAAGCGAAAGCTCGTCCACAGAGCGCAGTCGTACAAGCACTCCATCTGCAGCTGCCACTGTTGCACACGATGTGTCCCCCTATCGAGCAGCTAGTGGAAAGCGTCAGCAGGCTGTGTTGCAGATGATGTGTTTGGGCGACAGACACACCGCCGAGGTGCTGGCCGAGTACTTGAAGCGACAAACTGAGTCATGGCTGGACAGTGTACATCTTGAGGCAGGCAAGGTAGTTAGTGATAACGGCCGTAATTTTGTGGCAGCCATAGCCCTTTCAAAACTCAGCCACATACCTTGCTTGGCTCACACCTTGAACCTGGTGGTGCAGTGCTTCCTCAAAAATTATCCGGAGTTAACAGCCCTGCTCCAGAAGGTGCGAAGACTGTGCGCGCACATCCGCCGGTCGCCTGTACACTCCGTTCGTATGCAGAAGCTGCAGCGATTGCTCCACCTTCCCAACCACCGCCTCATTATCGACATTGCAACAAGGTGGAACTCCACCCTGCACATGGTGGAGCAGCTGTGTGAGCAGAGGCAGGCCATAATGCATTTGTGGGAGGATACACGGCCAGGCACTTTGAGAGCAGACATGGAGTTGACAGGCGTGCAGTGGTCGAAGCTGAAAGACCTTTGTAAAGTCCTTCAGTGTTTTGAGGAATGCACACGGCTGGTAAGCGCAGACGACGCCATCCTAAGCATGAGCATCCCACTTATGCGTCTGCTCATGCAAACTTTGACGCACCTTAAGGAGCAGGCGTCTGCAGCCAATGTTGATGAGGAGGAAGAGGAGGAGGGAATCCTTGATGACATTCAGCCATTGTCTGCTCAGGGACCTCTCCTGGACGAGGTGGAGGAAGAAGAGGAGGAGGAGGAGGATGATGGGGATGATTACTTAGGGGAGGAGGATGCATCTCGTGGGGCAAGTGAAAATGTTGGCATGGCAAGGTCTGGTACAGGGTTTGTGCGTGACTGGAGAGATGTGGATTTGCCAGAAAGTGCTCCTCCACCCAGCACTCGCAGTGCATCATTGACACCGGGAACATTGGCCCACATGTCAGATTATGCCTTGCGAATCCTAAAAAGGGACCCCCGCATTGCCAAAATGATGAACGATGACGACTACTGGTTGGCCAGCATCCTGGATCCACGCTATAAAGGCAAATTACAAAACATCATGCCACAGGAGAACCTTGACCTAATATTGGCTAATAAACAAGCAACTCTGGTAAATCGGTTGCTTGAGGCATTCCCAGCACACAGCAGCGGTGATGGTTCTCACACGAGCCATACGGGCCGGGGGCAGCTTGGCAGAGGTGTTCGTGGTGCACACAGCAGAAGTGGCGTTGGAGACAGGGGTTTCATGACAATGTTGTGGACTGATTTTTCAAATACTGCTCACACAACTGGTAATACTGCATCGATGGAAAGTGACAGGAGACAGCAGTTGTCAACTATGGTTACAAACTACTTTTCCTCCCATATCGATGTTCTCCCACACAGGTCATTCTCCTTTGACTATTGGGCCGCTAAACTGGACACCTGGCCTGAATTGGCCCAATATGCCTTACAGGAGCTCGCTTGCCCAGCTGCAAGTGTGCTATCGGAAAGAGTCTTCAGTGCAGCTGGATCAATCCTGACAGAAAAAAGGACCCGTCTGTCAACCCAAAATGTGGATGATCTAACATTCATTAAAATGAACCACGCATGGGTTTCCAAGGATTTTGTCCCACCTTCCCCTGATGACACATAGGGTGACAGAAAAATGGCTTGCTTTGGTCCACCTCTTCCTGGTACTTCACCTATTTCGTCTTTTGCATCAGCTGAATGTCCAACATCAACATATGCCACTTTCTAAAACTCCCTAACTGTGCTGCCTCCCCCCCCCATGGCCGGGGTCACCACCTACCGCACGACACCGTGCGAGTGCCGTTGCCCTGGATAGGTGGGTAGGCCGACTCTTGGGCACTGGCACAGGGTCCCTCATAGTGCAATCAAGTGTCTCTGACGGTGGTGGTGCACACCCGCCGTCAGACACACCGCTGTACTATGAGGGGCCCAGTGCCAGTACCGACGCCCACGAGTGGGCCCCCCTTGCTTGGGCAGGGCCCCAGCATTTGCAATCTTTACCTCTCCCTGCTCCTCCGCTGTGTAATCTGGGCCGTCAAATCCATACTGTGCCTGACACCGTCTGAGCCTGCCTCCTGAGACATATATTTTGAATGTGTACGCTATCCATACATGTTATCCGGGGATACGGTACCCTTTCTAACCTTTGTGCAATCACCTGCAATCCATACTGGGCCTAACACCGTCTGAGCCTGCCTCATGCTGTATAGACATATATTTTGAATGTGTACGCTATCCATACATGTTATCCAGGGATACGGTACCCTTTCTAACCTTTGTGCAATCACGTGCAATCCATACTGGGCCTAACACCGTCTGAGCCTGCCTACTGAGACATATATTTTGAATGTGTACGATATCCATACATGTTATCCAGGGATACGGTACCCTTTCTAACCTTTGTGCTATCACGTGCAATCCATACTGGGCCTAACACCGTCTGAGCCTGCCTCATGCTGTATAGACATATATTTTGAATGTGTACGCTATCCATACATGTTATCCAGGGATACGGTACCCTTTCTAACCTTTGTGCAATCACGTGCAATCCATACTGGGCCTAACACCGTCTGAGCCTGCCTCATGCTGTATAGACATATATTTTGAATGTGTACGCTATCCATACATGTTATCCAGGGATACGGTACCCTTTCTAACCTTTGTGCAATCACGTGCAATCCATACTGGGCCTAACACCGTCTGAGCCTGCCTCATGCTGTATAGACATATATTTTGAATGTGTACGCTATCCATACATGTTATCCGGGGATACGGTACCCTTTCTAACCTTTGTGCAATCACGTGCAATCCATACTGGGCCTAACACCGTCTGAGCCTGCCTCATGCTGTATAGACATATATTTTGAATGTGTACGCTATCCATACATGTTATCCAGGGATACGGTACCCTTTCTAACCTTTGTGCAATCATGTGCAATCCATACTGGGCCTAACACCGTCTGAGCCTGCCTCATGCTGTATAGACATATATTTTGAATGTGTACGCTATCCATACATGTTATCCAGGGATACGGTACCCTTTCTAACCTTTGTGCAATCACGTGCAATCCATACTGGGCCTAACACCGTCTGAGCCTGCCTCATGCTGTATAGACATATATTTTGAATGTGTACGCTATCCATACATGTTATCCAGGGATACGGTACCCTTTCTAACCTTTGTGCAATCACGTGCAATCCATACTGGGCCTGACACCGTCTGAGCCTGCCTCCTGAGACATATATTTTGAATGTGTACGCTATCCATACATGTTATCCAGGGATACGGTACCCTTTCTAACCTTTGTGCAATCACGTGCAATCCATACTGGGCGTGAGAACGGCTGGCGAGCTGTTAAGCAAGCTACAGCACCTGTCCAGACAAGTACAGGGATTCCCTAGCGAGGAGACTTATTTGATTGTTTTCAATGTTGGGACAGCAATTTTTGGGGAGCACTATACTCTGGAGAATGATAGATGGGGCCCACCATACACTGGAACATTCCAAAGGTGGACATCAGACACTGGAGCAGCATTTACAGGGCCCATTATACACTAGAGCATTAGAAATGGGGCCCATTATGTTTGGAGCATTATTTGGGCCCATAAGACAGTGGAGCTTCATCCATGGGGACCAACATATACTGTAGCATTATGTGGAGCTCATCATATACTGTTTCAAACATTATATGGGACCAATGATTCTGTATGGAGAAATAGATGGGCCTCGTCATGAGATGTAAAAAGTGAGGTATTTTTCATTGTACTATACCGCTATTTATCTGCCGTATCAGAGCATGATGAGTTGTGGTATGTGTTAAAGGGGCGCTCTTTCGCCCAGGGCACATGAAAACCTGCAGCCAGCCCTCCCCCCCCCCACAACTTTAGCCAAATAACCCCCATTTTTCAGTGCGTAACTTGTATTATGAAGTTAATTAAGGTTGACCAGCTTAAGTAAGAAGAATTGATGCTTTTGGCATTCAAATGGGCACTGTAGGTGTGTTTCCTGTCCTCCTCTCACTGCCGACTTTTATTCCCCATTGACTTACATTGGGTTTCGTGTTTCGGGATGACCCCGACTTTTCCCTATTATCGGACGATCTTGCTCGACCCGACTTTTGGAAAAGTCGGGTTTCACGAAACGAAACGCGACCCTAAAAAAACAAAAGTCGCTCAACTCTAGTTGTAATACTATATCACAGGCTATTTAGAATAGACACTAAAATTGTAGGACCTAGTTCACATTTCACACAACACATTATATGTATAAAATGGATGACATTATATATTGTACATAAAGCGATTGGAGTAAAATAACAACAGTTATACTCACCTCCAGTTCCTATTCAGTCCTGTACATTTAGGGGGCTACATTTACACACAGGTACACTGCATTATATGGGGAAGCATGTTTCTTTAGACTTATGCATGGCTTCCCTTTTTTTTCTCTACTGCTGTTTACTTACTTTACCTTCTACTTGTACTATGTTTCTTTGGGAGTTGAATTAGTTGTAGGAGCCTTGGACCATTACATGAGGAGTCGGATCACTTTGTGGTCAAATCATATACATATACATACCTTTCTGTAACCTATGTAATGTAAAACTTTTTCTTACAGCAGTATAAAACCATTTCTGAACTAAGTTTTGGCTACCCTGTTAATTGTTTACCTACATTTTGTTCCTGTGTGTTTTTTCAGTTTGTGCCCTCACCATTGACCTATTATTGCATGTTTTTTTGTCAAAGAAAAAATGGAGTAACAATAAACCACAAAAACTAAATTAAAAGATGAAATTTTATTGAAAAATTACATAAAATATTGAATATCAAGCAATAAGTTTATGAGACAAAGGAAGAACACATAAGGGGGATAAACCAAAAGATATCATGTAAGGGAAGAAAAACACCATGTAAGATCAAGTTATATAGGTGCTAAGTGCTGCATAGGGTTCAATAAATCCTGTAATAGGCCAGATAGAGAAAAATGCATAAAGGAGACATGGAAGAAGTGAGATGAGATGCTGGTAACCAATGTGCCAGCATGGAGTAGGTACTATCAAGTTAGACTAGGGATAAGTGTAGTGTTCAGACTTCCACGAGTCCCAAAGAGACCACTAGTCAAGTATCATAAGCAAAGTCTGCAACTTACCCATATTGTATAAAGATGGAAGTCCACACACTGCCCCGACGTGCATTTCGCTACCGCTTTTTCAAGGGGATTTGCTTGTGACACCTATCAGTAACTACTGGGGCATGGTTACAGCCACCAGTTTCTATACCACTCATGCCTGCCTGCGCCACCCCTCTGACTGTACACTGAATGCTGCCAGGAGGAATAAAGTTCATTTCCTCTGAGTAGTCGGGCTTCCAGTGTGTTAGCGTAGCTGGTGTGGAGCCGGAATCTCCAGGAGTGGACTCTCTGGGCCGTGGCACCGAGGGGCCCCAGGCGAGCTGCTAGGTGGAACCGACCCCTATACAGGGACCGCTAGGAGCAGGCCCGGGGGTTCTAGTACCACGGTAGCCAGTACCGAGAGGGGCAGCTCAGGATGGACTGGAGTAGGAGTGTGCGACTGAAGTGTAGATGACAGGACAGAGCTGGAACACAGGAGACAGGAGTGGAGTAAGACTGTAGACAGGAACGTGGAGGGATAGCTGGAGCAGGAACACAGAAGCCAGGATTGGAGTAGGACGGAAGGACTGGAGCAGGATGGAACAGGAACACCGGAGGCAGGACTAGAGTAGGACAGAAGGACTGGAGCAGGATGGAACAGGAACACCGGAGGCAGGACTGGAGCAGGATGGAAGGACTGGAGCAGGATGGAACAGGAACACCGGAGGCAGGACTGGAGTAGGACGGAAGGACTGGAGCAGGATGGAACAGGAACACCAGAGGCAGGACTGGAGTAGGACGGAAGGACAGGATCAGGATGGAACAGGAACACCGGAGGCAGGACTGGAGTAGGATGGAAGGACTGGAGCAGGATGGAGCAGGAACACCGGAGGCAGGACTGGAGCAGGACGAAGTACTGCAGGAGACACGGATAGCAGGACTGCGAGGCTGCTGCAGGGAGCACACGAGAACGGGACTGTGTGACTGCAGAGAGCACACGAAGAAGCGGGGCCCCGTGTGCTAGGAAACACAACGATCAGGCGCCTCCCTCAGGGGGAAGCGGTCAGATATGCCCCTGTCTGGTCTGCCATTGGTCAGGGGGTGCTTCCGGGTCAGGGCATAGCCGGAGCACAAGAAGCAGAAGGGAGGCACGGCCACGGCCTATGGTGCATGCGCGTTGCATGCAGAGACGCCGTCGGCCGCGCGCATGTCAGAGGTGACCGCCATGGCTGTCGGGCAGCGAGGGGCTGCGGCGTGGGAGCAATGGCCGGGTGAGTATGTAGAGACGGCATGGGAGTGGAGGCCGGGTGAGTATGTCGGCACGGCGTGACACAGTGCTATTAATCTGCAGACTAACGCCAAAATGATCAGGTTAATAGGGCATTTTTTTTTACAAAACTGGCTATCAAAAGGGAGAAACGCACACAAAGAGTAAATACACTAAAGGACAGCTTCAGTGATGATACATTAACTGCTCAAAACCTCTGTAGCCTGGATACACACAGACATTACTTCCTGCCAATATTACTGCGAGAGACGGGCACAAAAGAAATATCCAAAATGTGGATTAGACTGCAACTGAAGATGAGAGAGTGTGAAAATGAATGAAGAATATTTATACAAAAATGGAAGGATCCAGCGATGTCAGGTGACGGTAACAAACAATATTTATTGTCAAAATGGCATTAAAATATTCTCAGGCACATAATGTCTGGCAACACTGCATCGAAACACAGTTCTACACGTTTTGACTTAAGATTTTTAACAAGATCTGGCTATGTGCACACTGAACAGTATATTTATATGGTAGCCAATAAAATAATTGGCTAGAAAATATGTGCTATTATATAGAAAAATATTCAGGATTGAGAGTCCTCAGTAGTTGATACCTTTTAATGGCTAACTGAAAAGATGGTAATACATTGCAAGCTTTCGAGACTACTCAGGTCTCTTCATCAGGCTAGACTAATACAAAATCTGAAGTCACATATTTATGCACAATACAGCCTAGAAAAAATGCAGTAGATAAGACAAGTGACGTGAAGCAGAACTATCAATATGGGAGAGGGAGAAACATAAATATAAACATTGGACCAGTTCATAGATAAGGAGTCTGGATGTTTTATGGTCCTCTGATTGGGGTCTAGTTCTGTGTTGCCCTGCAAGGTTTTAAAAGGAAATTCCTTAATTTTTCCTTAATTAATCCTTAATAATTAAGGAATTTCCTTTTAAAACCTTGCAGGGCAACACAGAACTAGACCCCAATCAGAGGACCATAAAACATCCAGACTCCTTATCTATGAACTGGTCCAATGTTTATATTTATGTTTCTCCCTCTCCCATATTGATAGTTCTGCTTCACGTCACTTGTCTTATCTATTGCATTTTTTCTAGGCTGTATTGTGCATAAATATGTGACTTCAGATTTTGTATTAGTCTAGCCTGATGAAGAGACCTGAGTAGTCTCGAAAGCTTGCAATGTATTACCATCTTTTCAGTTAGCCATTAAAAGGTATCAACTACTGAGGACTCTCAATCCTGAATATTTTTCTATCTACTGGCTAACACGGTACAAAGATATACATCTTTCCTGCTATTATATATGCATTTTACAATAATAAAAACACAGAAGAGAAACAATGAATATATATATACAAAAAAAAAAAGAAAAATAGGCATAAAAAATTCATGTACTGTATATAATAAATATACTGGAATGACATCAAATGCAGTTTCAAGAATTGCTAAATTAATAATGTTTTCTAAGGTCTTGTCTGGCATTCAGACCTGAGGCAGCCCTGGTGTTTAAAGTAAAAATCCAAAAAGATTCTCTCCCAAGTAATTTATATTTGTTTTGGAGCGCCCCACAGGGCCTTAGGTTATTTGGTACCGGGCCACTCAGCTTCTTTAAAGGGGATATCACGGTGGCAGTGACCCGGTCCATGGCCCTGGGCGTCCAGTAAAAAAATAGAGAAAAGTTATGTGGTTTTTAATCATGATGCCACACTTGGTGTTCGGCAATGGGTGGCCGACGCTGCAGTTTTGGTCCCCTGGGGCTGATGGTGATGCAGCGAAGATGGTTCAGCTCCCCACGGGTAGAGCGGGGTCCCAGGGCAAATATATTTGATTGTTCAGATGGTGGTGAACGTTGGGGTGCAGAGAATAAGTGAAGGACACAGAGAGGTGCAGTTTTCTTTACCTTTTACTTGAACGTACATGCAATGTGGGTTACCACATACAGATGATCGATTGAGTCTGGCTCGCCTGGAGGCATTCAGGGGATCCACCCTGCCAGGTGTGGTTGGAGACCTTCCTTCTGCGCTCTGTTTTTGTGTCCCTGCTGCTTGTAGCTAAGCTGCGGCCCTCTCCTGCGTGATGATTGCTAACCTGTATGGCAGACAGCATGAGCCTATATGACGGGCACTGTCCTGTTCACTGGCAGCCCCGGGCTCTTGGTCTGCTGCCATGCCTTCAGGTGTTCAGTGTTGCCAAGGAATTTGCAGTCCCCTGCACTCCAGATTCGAATGTCAGAGCGTAAGCTCCTGCCCAGCCAAGGACTCTGGCGTTCCTTTTTTAACAGCGCTTCGCTCTGGGGTCAGCTATATGCAGTTTCCCAGAGCCCTTGCCTCTGCTCCTTTCCCTTCCCTCTTCACAAACCAACTCCAACTATCTTGTCATGAGATTACAACTGCTCCCGTTTCCATGACAACTATTTACTCTCTCAGCTGACTTCTTACTGACTCACTAACCCCACCTGCTGGCCAGAATATATAAGGAAGCTCCCCTTTCTGGCCTGCAGCAGGAATTGTCATGTACACTGTGTTACCTGGCATGGGGACCTCCCTCCTGCCTCCAGGCATGACATCACCCCTTAGAGGGAGGCAATGTCACTCTGGCAACCGGACTCTGGGGTGCCACAGTAATTGCCACCTCTGCAAGGTTTGCGCACTTTTTCAATTGCATGAAACAGGAAAGAGTTAAATGCTCTATTATGGCATGTAATGAAGTGACGTGAAGCCGCAGATGGAAAGCGTCCGGATTACTTATATCTGCAAGATGAAGTTGTATTCTGATTTTTAGAGGGCAAGTGGTACAGCCAACATACTGACTATGATATGATTAAATCAATATTATCCCTCAGTTCTTTTATGGCCCGATAGCACCCAATATAGTTTGCAATATAAACAGCTCGTTTCAATCATACGGATATGTCTTCCTGTTTTAAATCAAGATCTGAAACTTAAAACTATTTTAAAAAATCCTGTACATTTTGTTTCCAGAAAGGCTCCAACCATAGGCTCAATTCTATCTAGAAAAAACAGGAACGTTCCAGCTACTAAACACGCTTACTTTATTTCACAATTAAAAATATAGTACATCGGCTTTCTCCTCACAAGCAGATAGAGGTGCTGTGGAGCACTAGGTCATCAGCTACGCGTTTCGATCCTAAGCGGAAGTTTATCACAGCTGAAATATAATGACATGGCACATACCTTATACTTAGTAAGGACCAATAAGGATTACAGGTTCTATCTCATGTTCTAACAAAAGGTCCTATGCGTAATTCTCTACATGCTTGTACTCAGTAGAGACCAATGAAAATTACAACCTCTATTACATGTTCAGGCAAAAAGGTCCTATATACATTTCTCTGCATAATTCAGGTTGGCGTAATGCAAACAGGTTAAAACAAATTGACAAACAATAATCTAAACTTTAAAAATATAGAAATAACCATTAGTAGTGATACATATATATATATTTTTTTTTTATTTAGCCGTTCGGATATCTAGACCCCAGACAGAAAATCCAAAACGCCTCCCTTGTAAGAAGGCGTCTTTTTCCATCCCCTTCACGTTTAGAATTTTTAACACATTCAATTCCTGCGATTGACATGGCTTCTAAATTGCCATTATGCTGCGGTAAAAAATGTTTAGAGACCATGGATATATTGCGTGTATTGATAATATTGTTTTCTACGTCTCTAATGTGTTCCAAAAGGCGAATTTTTAGTTTTCTTGTTGTGCAACCTATATAAAATAAATTGCATATTTTACAGTGTATTTTATAAACTACATTCTCCGTATTGCAGTTGATAAACTGCTTTATATTAAATTCCTGAGTATTGCTTGAGTCATTAAACCTTTTCGTTTTTTGCGCATATCTGCACAT
Source organism: Dendrobates tinctorius (assembly GCF_039654945.1). NCBI lineage: Eukaryota > Metazoa > Chordata > Amphibia > Anura > Dendrobatidae > Dendrobates > Dendrobates tinctorius. The sequence goes on along the minus strand of NW_027361705.1, from coordinate 9,856,727 downwards.
TTTGCATTCATTGGAACCATATTTAAAAAACCCCGTGGTTTTTAACCAATTTTCAGAAGACAGCACAGAAGAAAAAAAACTCAGAGAAACAATGTCTCCAATAGTAGGAGCCCGTCTGGCTATGACATTAGTGCCTGATTGTAAGGGTATGTGCACACGGTGTGGATTCTGCTGCTGTTCCGCAGCGTTTCTGCACCTGCCGGTCCGCAGCAGATTCTGTTGCATTGTACAGTACCTTTATTTCCTATGGAAATAAAAAAAAGCTGTGCACATGCTGTGGTTTTTTCTGCGCGGTTTTGCTGCATGTTAATTGTTTGGTGCAGAAACGCTGCAGTTTTACACCTCATCCATTCTGAGGTGTAAAACCGCAGGGCAAAACCGCAGGCAAAACCGCAGATAAACTGCAGGACTTTTATCCTGCGGATTTACCTGCGGTTTTCTCTACAAAATCCGCAGACACAAAAAACTACGTGTGCACATAGCCTAATATTTTCGCTAGTGTATCGTCTTCATATAAAATTGGTAAGCATTTGAAAAAAATATCCTATTTTAATAAATTGAAGGCTATATTCCAAACTTACAAATGTTTTTTTTATTCATATCCTTTTTCTTCTTGGTATTATTTTTTGACTCCAATAATTTTTTTCTGTCCCTTTTCTCTGCCCTAGTTTTAGCTCTTTCTAGCATCCAATCTGAATAGCCTCATTTCTTCATTTTTTGTGCAATACATCAAATTCCCTATTTTTTGCCTGTTCTTCTATACAGTTTCTTTTCAATCTTATATGTTCCCCTATGGGAATAGATCTAATTACATGACTGTGATGTCCGCTGTGGGCATGTAATATTGTATTCCCTGTAATAGGTTTACAATGAGTGTTAGACATGATATTTTGTCCCACATTCCCCAGCAATTCCAGGTCTAAAAACGATATTTGGGTTTTATCTGATTTATAGGTGAATTTGCTTGATGCTTAAGCAGCACATGACAGGGATGTCATGCGCTGCTTGCAAGTCAAAAGGCAGCTGCCGGAATACTCAATGATCTGCACATCGCGACCTCATGCCATGAATATTCGTTTCTCTTAAGTAGCGGCACACGTAACCGCTGGCAGCAGCAGGAAGGCTCCGACTGACGCTGTGCTCGCTAGAGAGCGATGAATACTCACTGCTTTGCATGAACACAGTTTTTCAGAGCATTGAGTATTCTGGCAGTTTTCCTTCGGCTTGCAAGCAGCACATGTGTAAGGGGTGAAGTTCAGGAAGAGACGAGAGAGAGTTGCCTCCTCTGCTCCGTACCCAGAACCATTGAGCTGGGCAGCAGGTTCCCCGGGGAACAGAAAAGCATCCTGTTCAGCAGCCTGGAACAGGAATGGAGGAGAGCTGAAAGTGGGAAAAGTGCATGGGTTTTCCTAAGAGCAGCGCAGACAGGAGACAGGGGAGGACGCTGACACAGATCGGGAGAGAGAGATATCGCCGGTACAACAGCCAGAGACAGAGAGACCGCACACAAAGACTGCCGACCGTGAGTACGTGAAGCCGGGTACTGAAGTGTCCGGAAGGTTGCGCACTCATCCCTGTGATAAGACTTTCCCCTGCAAAGAGACTGCACTCTGTGCTAAGACTTTTCCCTGCAAAGAGACTGTGCTCTATGATAAGACTGTCCCCTGTAAAGAGACTGCGCCCAGTGACAGGGCTGTGACCTGATTAGAGAGACTGTACCACGTACGAAATTCCGGTGACCCTTGTGTTAATGCAGAACCCCTGATTCCAGTGAGAAAGCACCGCTGCAGAGTTGGAGAGAAGGACTTGGAGCATAAGAGATATCCTTTGTCTCATACCCCTCTGGCTCCCGCAGTAATTGTCTGTATTCCCTATATTATACATGTTTAATAAAATCTTTATATTTTTATAACATCATGGACTTTACTAGCATCGCAAATCCCTTCCTGGAATTTGTTGAAAGGTGTGCCCTCATGTGCGAAGAACAGGAATATGGAATGGGGAGAGCACCAGGAGAAAGCATTTCAAGCCTTTAAGAAAGCCTTGACAGAGGCCCCTGTGTTCGCCTATGCTGACTTCACACAGCCGTTTATCTTACATACGATGGAAGTATACAGGGGCTCGGGGGCAGTGCTTTCACAGATGTAGGATGGGAAGGAGCGCGTCATAGCCTACGCCAGCCGCTCCTTACGTGACTCGGAAAGAAATCTGGATAATTACAGCTCATTCAAGCTGGAGTTGTTGGCGCTGGTGTGGGGAATGACTGAGAAGTTTGCAGAGTATCTGGCTGGCTCGGAAGTCCACGTGTGTACAGATAACAATCCATTGGCTCACCTCGAAACAGCAAAGCTAGGGGCCCTAGAGCAACGTTGGGTAGCACGAATGGTAAAATTTCAGTACAAGATCACCTACAAGAGGGGAGTGGAGAATACTCATGCTGATGCCCTTTCTCGAGTGAACTATCGTAAACCAGCGCCCAGTCGGGACGAAGAGTTGGAAGCTGTAGAGGTCCCAGAGTTTGGAGGGACTGCCAGGACGATGGCAGCGACATGGGAAACATATCAGGAAAGGACACAGGAGAGTTTGTTGGAGCAACCACGTGATGAGTGGGTCCAAATGCAGCAGGAAGACCGGGAGAAAGCTCAGCTGAGGCGGTAGCTCGTATCCGGACAAGTGCCTAGTGAGGGTGAGAGGATATCTATGTCCCCTGAGATGTTACAGATGCTGAATCAGTGGGAACGGCTACAGTTGCGGGATGGTATCTTGTACAGGAAGGTGTACCAACAATCTGAACTTAATCTCGTTTGGCAGTCGATCATCCCCTCGTCCTTGGTAGAACAGGTGGCTAAGGGGGCGCATGAGAAAGGAGCACACTTCGGGCCAGAAAAAACATTCCAGAGGCTGCAACATTTATTTTACCATCCCCACTTGAGGAACATCGTGGAGAGAGTATGCCAGCAATGTCAGAATTGTGAACTAGTCAAGCCACCGGAGCAGCGAGCTCCCACAGAGACGGTGAGATCCTCTGGCCCCATGGAACTACTGGCCATAGACTACTTGACGATTGGACCAGTGCATCAAGGCTACGAGCATTGCCTAGTGATGATCGACCACTTTTCCAAATTTGCAGTAGTAACGCCCGTTCGGGACCAGACTGCCGAGTCTGCGGCCTATGCAATCTGCAAACACTTCATCCAGGTGTACGGGTGTCCAAGCATATCCATTCTGATCAAGGAGCCTGCTTCCTTGGGAAGGTGATGGAAGAGATGCATCAGCTGTACAAAATCGATAATTCCCAGAACACCCCTTACCATCCACAGGGGAACGGGGCTTGCAAAAGATTTAACCGCACCCTGATTCAGATGCTGAGGACACTGGAAGAGGACCAGAAAGCGCGCTGGGCTGAGTGTGTTCCCGAATTGGTGTGGGCGTACAACAGCCGTAAACACAGTACCACAGGATTCATGCCCTATTCACAGTTCTTCGGCCGGCCAAGGGAAGGGACTGACAGAATTGGCGCTGGAGCTTGAGGAGGACTACCCGCGGATGGGGGAGTACTCCTGGGTTCGAGAACATCGTTGTCGGCTGTGGACCATTCAACGGCTGGTGCAAAACCAACTCTGTGAATTGGAACACCCTCAGGTCACTCCCCAAGAAGGGACAGCCCTACGACCTGGGGATCGAGTCTTGGTAAGGGAGAAGTGCCCCCACAACAAGTTGGAGTAGCGGTGGGAGAAGAGACTGTATAGGGTGAAGCGACGGCTCGGTGGCAGGGGTCCCGTCCATGAAATTCAACTAGAAGCAGGTGAAGAGCTTCCCACCCGTACACTGCATCAAAATATGCTGCATCCCTGCTTGTCTTGGGACCCTCGAGTGGTACCATCTGCCCCGGTGACCCCGGCAGCTGAACCAGTCACCACTGCTGATGAGGGAGACTCTCAACCCCTCCTGGGGAACCCGGAAACAGGGCTGGTGCCTGAAACTACAGAAGTAACAGAGGGGACCTCAATTTCTACTCATCCAGTGACCGATTCCACAGCCTCTACTGATCTAAGATGCTCTGATCGATCAACGGCTGGTGTACCCCCCCATACGCTACAACCAGGGCAAATTCATCTGGCAGCAAATTGTACAAGCCCTGGAAGATTGTCAACAGGAGCTCCAGAAACTCTCGCCAGTGGAATGGCGAGCTCACAGAGAGGGGGAATGTAAGGGGGTGAAGTGCAGGAAGAGCCGAGAGAGAGTTGCCTCCTCTGCTCTGTGCACGGAACCATTGAGCAGGGCAGCAGTTTCCCTGGGGGACAGAAAAGCAGCCTGTTCAGCAGCCAGCAACAGGAAGGGAGGAGAGCTGAGAGCGAGAAAAGTGTGCAGGTTTTCCTAAGAGCAGTGCAGACAGGAGACAGGGGAGGACTCTGACACAGACCGGGAGAGATATCTCCGGTACAACAGCCAGAGACAGAGAGACCGCGCACAAAGACTGCAGACCATGGGTACGTGAAACCGGGTACTGCAGTGTCAGGAAGGTTGCGCACTCATCCTTGTGATAAGTAGTGTTGAGCATTCCGATACCGCAAGTATCGGGTATCGGCCGATACTTGCTGTATCGGAATTCCGATACCGACTTCCGATATTTTTTCAATATCGGAATTCGGCATCGGAATCGGAAGTTCAAAGTTGATTGACAGACTGACGTCATCATGATGCGCGGTGTGTGCGCATCATGATGCGCCGTCATTTCGGGCCTTCCGGGGGTCTCTGCCGGCCTGCCGGGGGGCTGTGCCGGCCTGCCGGGGGGCTGTGTGGACTGCCCGGGGTCTGTACCGGCCTGCCGGGGGGCTGTGCCGGCCTGCCGGTGGTCTGTGCACCCTGTGGGGGTCTGTACCGGCCTGCCGGGGGGCTGTGCCGGCCTGCCGGTGGTCTGAGCACCCTGTGGGGGTCTGTACCGGCCTGCCGGGGGACTGTGCCGGCCTGCCGGTGGTCTGTGCACCCTGTGGGGGTCTGTACCGGCCTGCCGGGGGACTGTGCCGGCCTGCCGGGGGGCTGTGCTGATGTCCGGGGGTCTGTGCAAGCATCGTCCGATGGGACTACAAGTCCCATCGGGCGATGCCTGCTACCATGACAGTGATTGACACATTAGCCAATGATGGGACAGTAGTAGTCCCATCATCCGGCTAATGTGTTAAATGTTAAAAAAAAAAAAAAAAATACTACATACATACTACATGCGTGCTACATACATACTACATGCTACATACATACTACATATATACTACATACATACTACATACATGCTACATACATACTACATGCATGCTACATACATACTACATGCTACATACATACTACATGCATGCTACATACATACTACATGCTACATACATACTACATATATACTACATACATACTACATACATGCTACATACATACTGCATGCTACATACATACTACATACATACTACATACATACTACATGCATGCTACATGCATGCTACATGCATGCTACATGCATGCTACATACATACTACATGCTACATACATACCACATACATACTACATACATACTACATACTACATATATACTACATGCATGCTACATACATACTACATGCTACATACATACCACATACATACTACATACATGCTACATACTACATACATACTACATACATACTACATGCATGCTACATGCATGCTACATGCATGCTACATGCATGCTACATACATACTACATGCTACATACATACCACATACATACTACATACATACTACATACTACATATATACTACATGCATGCTACATACATACTACATGCTACATACATACCACATACATACTACATACATGCTACATACTACATACATACTACATACATACTACATGCATGCTACATACATACTACATGCATACTACATACATACAACATGCCACATACATACCACATACATACTACATACATACTACATACATACTACATGCTACATACATACTACATATATACTACATGCATGCTACATACATACTACATGCTACATACATACCACATACATACTACATACATGCTACATACATACTACATGCATGCTACATACATACTACATATATACTACATGCATGCTACATACATACTACATGCTACATGCATGCTACATACATACTACATACATACTACATGCTACATACATACCACATATATACTACATACATACAATACATTCATACAATACATACATAGACATACAGTACATATAACATAGAGTAACATACTTACCAATACTTGTCACATTGTTCCCCGAAGCCATTGTCTTTTCCGGAATAAATATTAACATAAAAAACCACAAAAATACTCACCCACGATCCGAAGCAGTCCACGAGTGTGTCCCACGACGATCTTGGGTAGAGAACTGCAGCATCAGCTGTTGCTGCCGTTCTCTACGGGCTGCAGGAATCCAATGACGGAAGGTAGGTATCCTTCCGCACTGTATTCCTCCGCCACTTAAAAAAAAAAAGTCCCTAGTCTCACTTTATGCCATTGCTGCGTGGGAAATTCCCACACAGCAATGGCATAAAGTGAGACTAGGGACTTTTTTTTTTTTTAAGTGGCGGAGGAATACAGTGCGGAAGGATACCTACCTTCCGTCATTGGATTCCTGCAGCCCGTAGAGAACGGCAGCAACAGCTGATGCTGCAGTTCTCTACCCAAGATCGTCGTGGGACACACTCGTGGACTGCTTCGGATCGTGGGTGAGTATTTTTGTGGTTTGTTATGTTAATATTTATTCCGGAAAAGACAATGGCTTCGGGGAACAATGTGACAAGTATTGGTAAGTATGTTACTCTATGTTATATGTACTGTATGTCTATGTATGTATTGTATGAATGTATTGTATGTATGTAGTATATATGTGGTATGTATGTAGCATGTGGTATGTATGTAGTATGTATGTAGCATGCATGTAGTATATATGTAGTATGTATGTAGCATGTAGTATGTAGCATGCATGTAGTATATATGTAGTATGTATGTAGCATGTAGTATGTATGTAGCATGCATGTAGTATATATGTAGTATGTATGTAGCATGTAGTATGTATGTAGCATGCATGTAGTATGTATGTAGCATGCATGTAGTATGTATATGGTATGTATGTAGCATGTAGTATGTATGTAGCATGCATGTAGTATATATGTGTTATGTATGTGGTATGTATGTAGCATGCATGTAGCATGCATGTAGTATGTATGTAGTATGTATGTAGTATATATGTAGTATGTATGTAGCATGTAGTATGTATGTAGCATGCATGTAGTATATATGTAGTATGTATGTAGCATGTAGTATGTATGTAGCATGCATGTAGTATATATGTAGTATGTAGCATGTAGTATGTATGTAGCATGCATGTAGTATATATGTAGTATGTAGCATGTAGTATGTATGTAGCATGCATGTAGTATATATGTTATGTATGTAGCATGTAGCATGCATGTAGCATGCATGTAGTATGTATGTAGTATATATGTGGTATGTATGTAGTATGTATGTAGTATGTATGTAGCATGTAGTATGTATGTAGCATGCATGTAGCATGCATGTAGTATATATGTAGTATGTATGTAGCATGTAGTATGTAGCATGCATGTAGTATATATGTAGTATGTATGTAGCATGTAGTATGTATGTAGCATGCATGTAGTATATATGTAGTATGTATGTAGCATGTAGTATGTATGTAGCATGCATGTAGTATGTATGTAGCATGCATGTAGTATGTATATGGTATGTATGTAGCATGTAGTATGTATGTAGCATGCATGTAGTATATATGTGTTATGTATGTGGTATGTATGTAGCATGCATGTAGCATGCATGTAGTATGTATGTAGTATATATGTAGTATGTATGTAGCATGTAGTATGTATGTAGCATGCATGTAGTATATATGTAGTATGTATGTAGCATGTAGTATGTATGTAGCATGCATGTAGTATATATGTAGTATGTAGCATGTAGTATGTATGTAGCATGCATGTAGTATATATGTAGTATGTAGCATGTAGTATGTATGTAGCATGCATGTAGTATATATGTTATGTATGTAGCATGTAGCATGCATGTAGCATGCATGTAGTATGTATGTAGTATATATGTGGTATGTATGTAGTATGTATGTAGTATGTATGTAGCATGTAGTATGTATGTAGCATGCATGTAGTATATATATAGTATGTATGTAGCATGTAGTATGTATGTAGCATGCATGTAGTATGTATATGGTATGTATGTAGCATGTAGTATGTATGTAGCATGCATGTAGTATATATGTGTTATGTATGTGGTATGTATGTAGCATGCATGTAGCATGCATGTAGTATGTATGTAGTATGTATGTAGTATATATGTAGTATGTATGTAGCATGTAGTATGTATGTAGCATGCATGTAGTATATATGTAGTATGTATGTAGCATGTAGTATGTATGTAGCATGCATGTAGTATATATGTAGTATGTAGCATGTAGTATGTATGTAGCATGCATGTAGTATATATGTAGTATGTAGCATGTAGTATGTATGTAGCATGCATGTAGTATATATGTTATGTATGTAGCATGTAGCATGCATGTAGCATGCATGTAGTATATATGTGTTATGTATGTGGTATGTATGTAGCATGCAGTATGTATGTAGCATGCATGTAGTATATATGTAGTATGTATGTTGCATGTAGTATTTATGTAGTATGAATGTAGCATGTATGTAGTATGTAGTATGAATGTAGCATGTATGTAGTATGCATGTTGTATGTATGTAGCATGTAATTTTTTTTTTTTTTTTTTTTTTTTTACATTTAACACATTAGCCGGATGATGGGACTACTACTGTCCCATCATTGGCTAATGTGTCAATCACTGTCATGGTAGCAGGCATCGCCCGATGGGACTTGTAGTCCCATCGGACGATGCCTGCACAGACCCCCGGAGCCTGCACAGACCACTGGCAGGCCGGCACAGACCACCGGCAGGCCGGCACAGCCCCCCGGCAGGCCGGCACAGCCCCCCGGAGCCTGCACAGCCCCCCGGCAGGCCGGCACAGCCCCCCGGCAGGCCGGCACAGCCCCCCGGAGCCTGCACAGACCACCGGCAGGCCGGCACAGACCACCGGAGCCTGCACAGACCCCCTGGCAGGCCGGCACAGCCCCCCGAAAGGCCCGTACAGACCCCAGAGAGGCTGTACAAGGGCAGGAAAGGGTTTTTCTTATTCCGATACCGGAAGTCCCATAGACTTGAATGGGACTTCCGGTATCGGAATCGGCGATACCGATACTTTTTTTAAAGATCGGCCGATACCATCCGATACGATACTTTGAAGTATCGGACGGTATCGCTCAACTCTAGTGATAAGACTTTTCCCTGTAAAGAGACTGCACTCTGTGATAAGACTGTCCCCTGCAAAGAGACTGCACCCAGTGACAGGGCTGTGACCTGATTAGAGAAACTGTACCACGTACGAAATTCCGGTGACCCTTGTGTTAATGCAGAACCCCTAAAAAGTATCAGCATGATGTGACAGATCGGCAACAAGATTGTATATATAGATGGCGGGCTCGCCACTCTAATATTAATAGAAATCAACAGAGAGGAAGATCTACCTCTATTTCATCTGTCTCATCTGTTGACGACTCAGGATCCGGCATGGAGGGCATCAAAACTCTCTGGGATAGGAGAGAACATATAAGGGATTATCGATGGAAGGGAGGAAAGATGAATAATAAAAAAAGGAAGAACCTTACTCCACCGAAAGGGGATAAGAAACCTCACACAAATACTCTAGAGGTAATTAATCTTTCCTCCCATGTTTTCTCAGATCCACAGAGAAGTGTATTGGAACTTGGACTCTCATTCTCTCCGGTTAATAATTTTAATTATTTTACAGCATTGAAGGACCTCCATCTTTTTTCTCGTAAGATCATCCTTAGACGGTTACATATGCATTCCTCTGTTGATCGTGAACTTTCAATTATGGAGCATGAAGCTATACGTACCCTTGAGGAATTGGAGAACGAGTCTAACCCTGTCCTGGTGAGTGCTCCCTTGCCTCCTATTTCAGCCAGGTGTACCACGTTTCCCCCTCTATCTCTCTGTCCCCAGATCGAAATTTTTACCAGATTGGTAACTTGTGATCTTAAGTCCATCAGTAATAGGGAAAGACATGACAATTTAACCCCCGTACAAAGGGTGGCCTTGGAGGAAATTAAACAATGGAATGATGTAATAAAACTTGCAGATAAGGGGGTGAACGTGGTCATCTGGCCTATGGAGAAATACGAGATGGAGGCTATGAGACAGTTATGGAATAGGGAGACATATTCGTTGTTCTCTCATAATCCTTCCTAAGTTTCAAATACAGCTGAGTTGTATTCTGGAGTTGGCCTTTGAGAGAGGTATTATTCCCAAGAAAGTATTGAATGGACTTTTGACCAATACTCCAGTGGTTCCTACGTTCTATCTCCTCCCCAAGGTCTATAAGGATCCTATATCTCCTCCTGGTCGTCCTATTGTTTCTGGTGTGGGGGGTTGTGTGAACTAACTTGTAGGTTCATAGACTTCTATTTACAACCCCAGGTGGGGACCCTTCCTTCCCATATTAGAGACACTAATGACATTCTTAGGCGCCTGGATGGACTGTTCGTGGACAAGGACATGGTCATCGTCACAGCAGATGTGGAGTCGCTCTATACGAGCATTAGACATGAGGATGGCATGAGGGCATCCAGATTCTTCCTTGAAAATATTAACCTGGATCCTGACATGCGTGAGTTGGTGTTGGAGCTGTTGCGATTGCTCCTTACTCATAATTTTTTTTACTTTTCATGACAAATTTTATTTGCAGAGACAGGGGACTGCCATGGGGGCAGCATGTGCGCCATCCTACGCTAATTTTTTTGGGGGGTTTTGTGAGCGTACAATTTTTTTGGGATGGTGCACATGCCGCTCCTCAAATCATAGGATGGTATAGATACATTGACGACATCCTTTTTATATGGCAGGGCCCTGTCTCTGATTTACATTTTTTTATGGCAAGACTGAATCGCAATGACTCCAACATTAGACTCACCTATGTCTTTCATGAGAAGGAAATTTCCTTACTTGATGTTACACTTAGGGTTCAGGAAAATGGTTTGATTCACACTGATCTTTTTTGTAAGGAGACATCTGTGAATGCTCTCTTGCATGCGTCCTCCTCCCATCCGCAGTCCACGATTCAATCCATCCCAGTGGGCCAATTTCTTAGGGCCAGGAGGATCTGCACCACTGATTCTTTATTTGAACGACAGGCTGTGAACCTTGGGGAGAGATTTAAGGAGCAAGGATATAGTAACCGTTGTATCAGGAAGGGATATTGGAGGGTAAGGAACACATCTAAGGATGGTCTTTTGATGGGAGGGATGAGAGGTTCGGCCAATGTAAAGAACGATGGAGAATTGAGATTTATTTCAACTTTTAATCATAGATGGGATACTATGAGATCAATTCTAAATCAACATTGGCCAGTACTTCAAACGGATCCTCTACTGAAGATCTGTCTTCCTAAACGTCCTCTGATGACGGCGTGGAGAAGCCAAAATTTGAAAGACTTGTTGGTAAGAAGTCATTTTGTTAAGCAAATGCCAGGCCCTTTTGGGGCTGGGACTTCTAGATTTGGCTTTTACCCTTTTGGTGACTGCCTAGCTTGTAGAAACTTGAAACGTGCGGTGTCCTTCACGTCATCGGATGGTCTCAATGTCTACTTGCAAAACCACATATGTGGTATATTATGCAGTTTGTCCCTGTAACTTAATATATGTTGGACTAGCATCTAGAGAATTATGTGTACGTATAAGATAACATGTAAGAGACATTGAGGCCGCCCGTGACGTGTCGGACATCAGTACTCTCAAAGTGATTCCAAAACATTTCTGCATGAAACACAAATGTAACCCTGCAGGCTTTCGGGCCTGGGGCATTGATAAGGTTTGTGCCGGCATCAGAGGAGGTGACCTCAGGCGTGTGCTTGCTCAGAGAGAATGCCGGTGAATTGCAGTACTTGATACCGTGGCACCGGCAGGTCTCAATGAGCAGTTGAGTTTTAGCTCCTTTTTGTAAATTTATAAAATCATATAGTAATGTATCATCCTGGATTGTTTTAGTGTGCCTTTATGTATTGTCTTTGTCTTTATATTTACTTAATTGTTTTTATTTTAGTTGTTCTTTTGATCAAGTAGTAATTCCATTTGAATGGCTGAAGAGATAAAGATCTATCATGGGCCGTGCGTTTTTCCTCCTGAAGCATTTTTCTTCTGAAGCTAACTCCTTATGCACTATAGCACTTTGATGGAATTTTTCTCCACTTCATGGTTTTCTAGCATATTTCATGTGGTACTTTGTATTTTTGTAATATACACTAATTATTATTATATATTTTGTATTTTTATTTTCACTCATGAATACACTGTGATAATTTTTATGTTATTGTTTTGTAGCTTTAATCACTGTGTGGTTTATTTATATAACATAATATGCATTTCTCCCCTATTATACATTATGGCTTTATGCCTGTACACTGTGCACATAATCGGGGTTTCTTTAGCATCATGTGGTATCGCTTTCTGGCGCTCGGTTTTCTATTAGTATTCCGGGTTCTGTTTTGTATTCATGATGTCTGGCTGGCTCTGATTGTGCATGTCTGGGGATTCAGGCATTACAGAGCATCGCTTGTGGCACTAGGCTGTGACGTTTGCGTGTCAGTGATTACACTGGCACGCGGCGTCATGTAGCCATGCCAACGGTAATGTAACTTCCGGGGTGGACTCCTGACACATGCGCCGTGATGAAGAGCAGCTGCTTCTGGAGTTATATAATGGCGGCCTGCTATGACACACTATACCGCACATTGACAAAGTGCAGCGAAACGCGCGTCATGGCGGCGGGCTCCGGTCCAGGCTGACACGATATGGGTAAGCACTTTACTTGGATAATCCATCATATTCTTTCTACACTTGTAATGGAGTTTATGATTTAAATAAGGACCTTCATATATACCCAGTTTCTGTGTCTACATTCTGTTGGAGCACTGCAGCGTTTTGTACATTTTTACAAAAAGTGACCTTGGCCATCACTACCTGATCCTGTAGTGTATAATTGTCTGTATTCCCTATATTATACATGTTTAATAAAATCTTTATATTTTTATAACATCATGGACTTTTTTACTCCTTTATGGTCCTTTGGTTGCTAACATTGTTCTCAGCAGCAATCTGGGAGTCAGAGATGCTTCCAGGGGTCTTCCCCATTCTGTTCTCCTTCCATTCGGCACTTTTCCATGTATTTGCACATTTTCACTGCCCCCTAAGACGACTCCTGGAGTGGACCTTCTGGGTCGTGGCGCCAGCCCTTCGGGTCGAGGCACCAACCCTCCAAGGGCGAGCTGACCTAGTGAGGACCACCCCCTATACAGGGAGTGTCAGGGGCAGACCCAAGGGGGTAACCTACCACAACTGCTGGCACCAGGTGGCCGGCTCACAGGAGACACGATTGAGTGTGTCTGCAGGAACGTGCAAAGCGTGGACACAGGAACATGCAGGGTACTGGACTGTACAGGACGAGTGTACGGAGGCACAGAGATACAAGGCGTGTACACGGAAGTGCGCTAGATACAAGGCGTGTACACGGAAGTGCGCTAGATACAGGATAGTGCAAGGTGGGTACACAAGAGCACATATGGCATGCACAGACAAGCAAGCCCGGGTGTGAGCAAAGCAGGGCGCGTGCAAAGGAGCACGTCAGAGTACGGAGTTAGACAGAACGTGCTCAGAGAAGTATGTCAGAGTGCAAGGCTAGGCAGAAGGTGTGCCAGGAGGCACAACAGAGTACAGGAACAGAGCATTTGCCAGGAGGCACAACAGAACACAAGTCAGAATACAGGAAAAGAGCATGTGCCAGGAGGCACAACAGAGCACAAGTCAGTAGACAGGAACAGAGCAGGTGCCAAGAGGCACAACTGAGCACCAGTCAGAATACAGAAACAGAGCATGTGCCAGGCGGCACAACAGAGCACAAGTCAGAGGACCCGAATACAGCGCACAGCCAGGCAAGGACAAAGCAAACCAAGCCAGGAAGCACAACAATAATCAGACACCTCCCATAGAAAGAGGTAGCCTGATATAGCACATGATCACTAGGACTTCTGGGTCAAGTCCTCCAATACCATAGAGAGGACAGGCCCTGAGGCAGAGCTGAGAAGAGCGCATGTGCGCACAAAGAACATGGTGCAAGCATGAAACTAAGAACGAGAGGTGCGTGTGCGCACTCGACGGGACCCCAGGACCGGCTGCTTCCCCGGAAGAGGTGACGTCGGGACTGAGGTCCCGACCCCAGGTGATAGCAGCATGACAGGTGGCGTGACACCCCCAGACCTCTTTGTAGGGTCTGTCTGAAAAAAGCTTGGCTTTCCCATTGACTCCCATTATACTTGTTACGCGAAACGATCATGTGAGCATTAAGCATTACTCAGAACGAGCAACGAGCACCTGACCATTTTAGTGCTCGCTCATCTCTAGTTCACAGTAGTGTAGCAGCTTATCACTGAGTGTCATTTTTAGAAGACAAGTTAATATCATTCATAAAACAGCTTTAAGGTTTAGCTGTATTTCTGTGCCTTCCCAATAAAAGGAAAAAGCTTTGCTTTGTGAACAGCTATTGCCGGGGCTTGATGTCTTTAGCAGATAATGTATAGTCTGAACTGGAGGACAGATTTTATCATTTACTGTATGATGACATATGAGCTAGTAGGTGACAAGCTTTCCTGAAAGGTTTTGCAATTTATAGTCACAGATTTCTGAAATCCAAAGCAAATAACAAGGGATTTACAGCAGTTACCATAAAAACAGGGTTCTGCTTGCTTGGAAAAGGGCATCATGTTTATGTCAGGATTAGAGTTGAGCGAAACGGGTCGGTCAAATTCAAAAATAGTCAACTTTCGCTAAAGTCGGGTTTCGCCGATCGAAACCCGACCATAGCGTGAGGTCGGCCATGAGGTCGCCGATCAGAGCGCCAAAGTCGCGTTTCAAATAATGCTTCCAGCGCCTTTTCTCAGCCAATGATGGAGGACGCACACTGTGGGCAATGCGATGACATGGGCAGCGGCCATCACCATCTTAGAGAAGGGTATTGAAGTGATTGGCTGGCTTTGTGTGGCGTCACAGTGGGTATAAAAGGCCGTGACTGCCAACCGTCATCTTACTTCTGCCGATCTTAGCATAGGGAGAGGTGCTGCTGCTGATTCTGAATAGGGAGAGCGTTAGGCAGGGAAGAAGAAATAAAAATTGCTTCTGCTGATAGCGCTTTTCACTGTACAGTTAGTGTGCAGTGAAAGAGGAGGATTTTTGATTTTGTGCAGCAGTGCTGGTGGTGATTAGGCTGCCTTTTAAGGCTACCTGCTAGCTGCATTGCTGTGTGCACACTGTTGTTCAAACTGCTTTTTTCAAAGCACTCCAACTTTTAATATTTTGTCCTGGTGAGTTACTGAGCGTTCATTTTTTCACACACCGTATAGCGATGTACACTCCTCACACACTACCGGGTACCGGCGGCTGGTATCATGGACAATTAAAAGCTATCTGGTTGTGACTCTGGAAGAAAAAGCCTAGGAGTTTGTCTGCTTTTCCAGACCTACACCTTAGAGTGAGTGCTGTCCGCTGTTCAAACAGTTTCGTATATCTGCTGTTTAATTTCGGTCAAAACTAGACAGAGACAGCGTGTCAATCTGTATACAAATAGACTGAGATTGACAATTTTCCATACAGACACCGTATAGCGGTGTACGCTCCTCACACACTACCGTGTACCGCCTTGTATCACGGACAAATAGAAGCTATCTGTGTGTGACTCTGGAAAGAAAAGCAGTGGAGTTTTTCCGTTTTTCCAGACCTACACCTTAGAGTGAGTGCTGTCCGCTTTTCAAACAGTTTCATATATCTGCTGTTTGAATCTGGTCAAAACTAGACAGAGACAGCGTGTGTCAGTCCCTATACAAATAGACGGAGATTGACAATTTTCAAAACACACACTGTATAGAGCTGTCTGATTCTCAAACAGTATTGTATATCTGCCGTTTGCATTACAGTCACATCTATACAGAGTCAGCGTGTGTGTGTGACACTCCGTAAATACATATACGGAGATTGTTAGTTACACAAAAAACGTATACAGCTGTACACTTCTGATACAGTTCTGTATATCTTCTTGTTGGATTACGGTCCAATACATACTGTGAGAGCGTCTGTGACTAACAAAATACAGTGGGGAAAAAAAGTATTTAGTCAGTCAGCAATAGTGCAAGTTCCACCACTTAAAAAGATGAGAGGCGTCTGTAATTTACATCATAAGTAGACCTCAACTATGGGAGACAAACTGAGAAAAAAAAATCCAGAAAATCACATTGTCTGTTTTTTTGTCATTTTATTTGCATATTATGGTGGAAAATAAGTATTTGGTCAGAAACAAAATTTCATCTCAATACTTTGTGATATATTCTTTGTTGGCAATGACAGAGGTCAAACGTTTTCTGTAAGTCTTCACAAGGTTGCCACACACTGTTGTTGGTATGTTGGCCCATTCCTCCATGCAGATCTCCTCTAGAGCAGTGATGTTTTTGGCTTTTCGCTTGGCAACACGGACTTTCAACTCCCTCCAAAGGTTTTCTATAGGGTTGAGATCTGGAGACTGGCTAGGCCACTCCAGGACCTTGAAATGCTTCTTACGAAGCCACTCCTTCGTTGCCCTGGGGTGTGCTTTGGATCATTGTCATGTTGAAAGACCCAGCCAGGTTTCATCTTCAATGCCCTTGCTGATGGAAGGAGGTTTGCACTCAAAATCTCACGATACATGGCCCCATTCATTCTTTCATGTACCCGGATCAGTCGTCCTGGCCCCTTTGCAGAGAAACAGCCCCAAAGCATGATGTTTCCACCACCATGCTTTACAGTAGGTGTGGTGTTTGATGGATGCAACTCAGTATTCTTTTTCCTCCAAACACGACAAGTTGTGTTTCTACCAAACAGTTCCAGTTTGGTTTCATCAGACCATAGGACATTCTCCCAAAACTCCTCTGGATCATCCAAATGCTCTCTAGCAAACTTCAGACGGGCCCGGACATGTACAGGCTTAAGCAGTGGGACACGTCTGGCACTGCAGGATCTGAGTCCATGGTGGCGTAGTGTGTTACTTATGGTAGGCCTTGTTACATTGGTCCCAGCTCTCTGCAGTTCATTCACTAGGTCCCCCCGCGTGGTTCTTGGATTTTTGCTCACCGTTCTTGTGATCATTCTGACCCCACGGGGTGGGATTTTGCGTGGAGCACCAGATCGAGGGAGATTATCAGTGGTCTTGTGTGTCTTCCATTTTCTAATTATTGCTCCCACAGTTGATTTCTTCACTCCAAACTGGTTGGATATTGCAGATTCAGTCTTCCCAGCCTGGTGCAGGGCTACAATTTTGTTTCTGGTGTCCTTTGACAGCTCTTTGGTCTTCACCATAGTGGAGTTTGGAGTCAGACTGTTTGAGGGTGTGCACAGGTGTCTTTTTATACTGATAACAAGTTTAAACAGGTGCCATTACTACAGGTAATGAGTGGAGGAAAGAGACTCTTAAAGAAGAAGTTACAGGTCTGTGAGAGCCAGAAATCTTGATTGCTTGTTTCTGACCAAATACTTATTTTCCACCATAATATGCAAATAAAATGAAAAAAAACAGACAATGTGATTTTCTGGATTTTTTTTTCTCAGTTTGTCTCCCATAGTTGAGGTCTACCTATGATGTAAATTACAGACGCCTCTCATCTTTTTAAGTGGTGGAACTTGCACTATTGCTGACTGACTAAATACTTTTTTTCCCCACTGTATATACGAAGATTTAATTTTTTTAATACACCTTACACAGCTGGACGATCTTCATACAGTACCATCTCTCTGCTGGTATTTTTTGTACATTTTCCCAAACATGAGGAAGTATGGTGGAAGAGTCCGCGGACGTGGGCAGGGGGGCGCGGCTGGTACTGATGGTGGTGGTGCATCGGCTGGTTCTCGCAAATGCACAATAGCAGCTAAGGCAGGAGGTGTTGAGCCTGCATCATCCTCTGGCCCAAGAAGGCCTGTAAGCTTGCCTTTTCTTGGAGTAGGAAAACTGCTTTTAAAGCCGGAGCATCAGGAACAGGTTTTGGCATACATTGTCGAAACAGCCATCAGCTCTATTGCCTCTTCTTCTGAACTTTCGAAACCTGCAAGCACGGAGTCGTCAGTGCAGGGTTCTGGTCAGGAAAAACACCTTTCCTTGTGTCCTTCACCCCCACCAAAAGTTAAGGATGCGGCAGCCCACACTTCAGATTACTCTATGGAGCTCTTTTCACATACCATGCCTGGGTTATCCAGTCAAATCCAGAATTCCCCCGTCTAAGATGAATCTGACATGGAGTGCTGTTGTGAGTTCATTTTCCCCTTCACTACTGAGGCCCGAGGAACTCCCTCTTCTGGTAAAAAAAGGTAGTGAGCCTGATTATCAAACACCTGAGTCTGATGATGATGACTGGCTGAGTGGAGTTACTGACTGGATATAAGGCTGCCGACGCCCTTCTGCCCTGCGGGTGATTTCTCTGTGGGATCCTTGGAGACTAGTCTGAATTCCTGCTCCTCTAAAGCTAAGTTTTCTGCTCGGCTTTTTGCATTTGTGCTTAGACTTTGTTTTGCTTTGTTTTTTTGATTTCTGCCATTCCCTGCTGGGGTGTGCTGAATTCCTTTAGCTCTGTCTTCTGAAAATGCCTGAGTGCTGATTTAGTTTTTGAAGCCTAGCTGCTTCAGGGTCTTTTTCATATCAGCTTGTTGGCTTATGTCTTTGATAGGGTTTTGGCAGATTGCAGACAGCAACCTTCCTTTCCTGTTCTGTTTAGCTAGCTTGGGCCCCATCGTTTGCTCAGCCTATCTTTCTATCTGTGTGAGTGTTTTTTCATCTTGCTTCACCGTCATTATATGTTGGGGGCTGCCTTTTACTTTGGGGTCTGCTCTGGGGCAGTTTAGATTTCCTTTTCTGTCTTTAGGCTATTTAGCGCTCCGGCTGTGATCGAGGGGTTTAGGGCATCGTAGGAACCCCCCACGGCTACTGCTAGTTGTGTTGATAGGTTCAGGGGTCTGCAATCTGATGGTTGCCAACTTCTCTGGTTTTCTGGACGTAGCTTCTATTTTTGTGTCTGCCTCCTACGGTGACTCAATCATAACAGAGTGCACTGATGCACAGCCCTGCTAGATGATTCTGCTGGTACATCGACCCAGAGCACTACATTGCCCTCGCAGTCTATTGAGCCAGAATCTGACCCTGAGGAAACTCAGGTGCCCCTTCCCAGATACTATACCACCTTACACGGTGATACAGAGGAAGGTAAAGAGGAAGGTGTAGATGACTTTGAAGAGGAGGTGATGGATGACCCAGTTCTTGACCCGGATTGGCATCCATTGGGGGAGGAGGGTGGCGCTGGTAATAGTTCAGATAAGGAGAAGGATCCGCAGCAGGCATTGACATCGCAGCAGCGGTTATCTGGCAGGCCCTTAGCTGTCCAAAAACGTGGACCAAAAACTAAAAGAGTTGCAGGACAGCTTGGCCAGACGGTCAACTTAGCACAGCGTGCAAGGCCAGAAAATGTATACCATAGTAGGAAGAGTGCAATGTGCCACTTCTTTGTCCAAAATCCTACCTATGAGGCAAAGGTTACCTGTAAGAAGTGCGGAAGGACCTTTAACCGAGGTAAACAACTCGGAAATTTGAATACCAGTTGCAAGCTTAGACATTTAATCAACATGCACTTGCAAGCGTGGACGGACTACAAAATCTCAGGTAGCACGTGTGCGCCTGCTCCGACTGAAGGTAGCCACTCAGGGAATCACAATGGTTTTGCAATCTAGGCCATCACCACCAATACCTTCACCAACCCCCTCTCACTCCGTCCGGTCCACTGCTACTTCCCCCAAATACAGCTCTCCAGTCCAGCTCACCCTACCAGACACTCTGAGTAGGACAAGAAAGTACTCATCCTCTCATCCGCGTACACTTTGTTTGAATGCCTACATTGCCAAACTAATCTCATTAGAGATGATACCCGACAGTTTGGTTGTAAGCGAAGCTTTCCGTGACCCCATGGCCTACGCTGTCCCACGCTATGACCTACCCAGTCAGCACTTCTTTTCTCGAAAAGCCATACCTGCTCTCCCCAGGAATGGAAATATCACATTGTCCATGCACTAAAACAGTCAGTGAGTGGAAAGGTGCACCACACAACAGATGCATGGACCAGTAGGCATGGCCAGGGCCATTACGTGTCCATCACTGTGCACTGGGTTAATGTGGTGGATGCAGGCTCCACTGGGGACAGCGGCGGTGGAACAGTGCTGCCTATCCCACGGTATAGGAAACAGTTGGCTGTAAGCTTTAGATCCTCCTCCTCTTCTATCAGTGAATGCTCATCCACAGAGCGCAGTCGCACGAGCACTCCATCCGCAGCTGGCAGTGTTGCACACGAAGTGTCCCACTGTGCAACAGCTAGTGGTAAGCGTCACCAGGCTGTGTTAAAGATGATGTCTTTGGGCGACAACAGACACACCGCGGAGGTACTGGCCGACTACTTGCAGCGACAAACAAAGTCATGGCTGGGCAGTCTACATCTTGAGGCAGGCAAGGTAGTCAGTGATAGCGGCCATAATTTTGTGGCAGCCATAGCCCATGCAAAACTCACACACATACCTTGCCTGGCTCACACTTTGAACCTGGTGGTGCAGTGCTTCCCTAGAACGCATACCTGGAGCCTCGCAGGCCCGCCCTGTTAATTGTTTTCTATTTTCTGCAAGATTACTTTAGTTAGAATTTTGAAACTCTAGGTATTCCTCAGGTATATAGTTGTTTGTCATTTCCAGTTGTTCATTTATTTTTATGTTACAGGCATTTCGGTATAACAACTCTTTTTTGTGAATACCCCATATTCACATACCTGGGGCCTTTTAGGCCCGTACTAGGTTTACATGTGATCCTAAGTCTTTTTGTCTTCACTGTTGCTGGGGAAGACTTTGACTTAGTCTTTATGACTCTGCTGTTGCTATGAAGAGTGTGAATTCTGCCAGACTACATGGTCTTGTGATCTTGGGAAGGAGGCTCCCTCACAATGTCATGCGTCTCTGACATTATCATAGGTCCTGAACACTGTTCATTGTGTGCTACTTGCTGAAGAGACTTTGGAGGAAGGAGTCAGCTTTCTTGTTTCTTGAAAAAGAAACTTTCTGAGCTCTAAAAATCCAAAAGCTTCTACTGCACCTAAAAGAAATTGGTGACCTGCTGAAGGTGAGAGGAGGGGTCTGCACTTTACCCTTAGCACACACACTAACAAAGAGTGTACAACCCTGATTGTAATCTTTTTTTTTTCATTTTAGTCTACTGACTTCTAAGGTTACAATGGCACAGTCTACATCCAGGGGTTTGACTGACCAAGAAATCAAAGCAATCATTTTTGATAGTAATGAAGACAGTGAACTTTCTTTGTCTGATGAAGAGTACATGCCACCAGCTAATGTCTCTACTTCATCGTCCAGTGATTCTTCAGATGATGAAGTAATGGATCCAGCAGAACGTACAAAATAGAACATCCAAAACTAATGTTTTTTGGAACAGTACTGATGAGGTTCTTGGACAAACCCCATCACATAATATTGTAAGAGTTGCTCAAGGAACTGTAGGAATTCCACAGTTCTTGTCCAAAAGAGATATGTTCTGTAAATTTTTTTTCAGATGATATTGTAGATGAGGTAGTTTTGTGTACTAACTTGGAAAGAAAACGTATCGCTTCAGGAAGAAAAAAACATGGAAAAATATAACACAAGAGGAACTGTATGCTTATATTGGCCTTACTCTTCTGGCAGGGAGTACAAAATCATGCGATGTTCCTATCAGAGAATTCTTTATGAACCCTTTTTCAGATCCACATTACAAAGCTACAATGTCAGTCAATAGATTTGAGGATATTCGGAGAAGCCTTCGTTTTGATGACAAGAGAACTCGTCCTGTCAGGTTGGAAACAGATAAATTAGCCCCCATTAGCTACATCTGGAATCTTTTTTTTCAAGAACTGTACTAAGCATTACCATTCTAGTGACAATATGACAGTGGATGAGCAACTTCTTGCATTTAGGGGACGTTGAAATTTCATTCAGTATATGCCCAGCAAACCTGCTAAATATGGTATTAAAATTTTCTGGATGTCTGATTCTACAAGCTATTATGGAATGAATGGTCTGATTTACTGTGGCAAAGATGTTGACGCTCCAGTCCAGAAAGACCTATGTTCTGACGTAGTAAAAACACTTGCAAAACCAATTTTCTATTCTAGAAAAAATATAACAATGGACAACTACTTCACCAATCTTGAACTGGGCAATTTTTTGCTTCAGAAACAACTTACACTTGTTGGTACAATGAAGCAAAACCGCAGAAAAATTCCTCCAATCATGAAGCACAATCAACATCGACAACTTTATGATAGTGTATTTGGTTTCTGCAATCAAGCGACAATGGTGTCTTATAAAGCTAAGAAAGAAAAATCTGTGATATTACTGAGTACAATTCACCGTGATGGAAGTATAGACACCAATAACAGGAAACAGAAACCCGAAATCATCTTGCATTATAATAAAACCAAAGGAGGAGTGGACAAGATGGACGAAATGATTGGAGAGTATACGTGCAAGAGGCAGACAAAATGTTGGCCTGTAGTTCTTTTTTATAATATGCTAGATGTGTCAGCCCTCAATACCTATATTGTTTTTAGTGAGACTCATTCAGAATTCCATGCCAACAGAAAGGTCAAGAGATGTCTATACTTGACAGAACTTTGCTATGAACTTTTAATGCCTAACATGATGGTGAGAAGCAGAACAAAATGCTTACAAAGGCAAACAACAGAAGCTATGATCCGATGTGGTATACGTTTTCAGGAACATCAAGAGCCAAGAGATAAAAAAAGAAAGCCATGTTATATTTGTCCAGCAAAGAAGGACAGGAAATCCGAGCGTGTCTGTACTAGTTGTGGACAAAATGTCTGCAAGGAGCATTCTTCCGAACAGATAACATGTGAAAGTTGTTGCGGTCATTAGTAAAGTAGAAAAGGAACCTTTGAAAAGAGATATTCCTGCAGCATGTTTACTGCAACTTTTATATAAAAAACTTTTAGACAAAAAAACATTATTATAAAGAGTTATATCGAATGCGTATATTGGGCGTTTTAAGCCCGTTCAGTTACTCTTTTGTTTTTTTTGCACATAGTAATGTTTTGAATTATTCACATCTTAGGCTGTGTTCCCACTGGCGCTGGGGTCTGCCAGGAGGTGATCCGTAATGGATCTGATCTCTTGGTAACTCCAGTTAAGGCTGCTGGAATGCCGGGATTCCGCCAGCCTTAGCTGGGGTCACCAGGAGGTCAGATCCATTGCAGATCTCCTCCTGGCAGACACCAGCGCTAGTGGGAATGCATCCTTGCTTTGCAATTTTCAAATAAACTTTGAAAATTATTTTTGTTTGAGTTATTCCATGTTATTTGCACACGGGCCTAAAAGGCTCAAGGTATGTGAAAGTGTAGATTTTTATGCTCCTGCGTTCTAGGGATTATCTGGAGTTAACATCCCTGCTCCTTAAGGTGCGAAGACTGTGCTCATACATCCGTCGCTCAGCCGTACACTCCAGTCGTATGCAGAAGCTGCAGCGATTGCTCCACCTCCCCAAGCACTGCCTAATCATAGATGTTGCAACAAGGGGGAACTCCACCCTGCACATGGTTGAGAGGCTGTTATGATTGAGTCACCGAGGAGGAAAAAACAAAACAAGCTCAGCCCAGAAAATCAGAGAGGTTGGAAACTAGCGGATTGCAGACCCCTAATCCTATCACACAACTAGCAGTAGCCGTGGAGTGTTCCTACGGTGATCCTAGACACCTCGTCACAGCCGGAGATCTAAATAAGCCTAAAGAGAGAAAAGGGAAAAACTGACTGCCCCAGAACAGACCCCAAAGCAATAGGCAGCCCCCAACATATAATGTTGGTGAAGCAAGATGAAAACACTAACACAGATAGAAAGATAGGTTGAGCAAACGATGGGGCCCAAGCTAACTAAGAAGGACAGGACAGAAAAGCTGCTGTCTGCAGTCCGAGAAAACCCTGCTAAAAATATTACCAACACAACTGATAAGCAAAAAGGACCCTGAAGTCACTAGACTTTAAACCCTATATCAGCACTCAGTATATTCTGGAAGCAGAGCAAAAGAGAACACTGATCAAGGAAAAAGAATCCAGCACACCCCCGGCCGGGGATGGCTGAACTCAAAAAACAAGGCAAACAAAACCAAAACTAATAAGTTCAATAGCAAAGCAAACACTTATCTTTGGGAAGTAGGAATCAGACTGGTCTCCAAGAATCCAGCAGAGAAATCACCAGCGACTCAGAAGGGCGTCGGCTGCCTTATATCCAGTCTGAAGTTCCCGTTACCCAGTCACAATCTACCTGATCAGGTGTTTGGTTTCTTTCATCGAAATCAGCCTCACTACCTTCCTTCACCAGAAGAGGGAGATCCTCGGACACAAAAGATGATTGAACAGATGAGCTCACAACAGTACCTCCCCCTTGAGGAGGGGTCACCGAACCCTCATCCAAGCCACCAGGCTGATCAGGATGAGCCCGATGAAAAGCACGCACCAATCTTTCGGCATGAATATCAGAGGCAGAGACCCAGGAATTATCCTCCTGACCATAACCCTTCCACTTAACCAAATACTGGAGTCTCCATCTAGCCTGACGGGAATCCAGTATCTTCTCTACCTCATATTCCATGTTACCTTCAATCAACACAGGGTCAGGAGGTGCCGCCATAGGAACCACTGGTTCAACAAACCTCTTCAACAAGGACTTATGAAACACATTATAAATCTTAAATGTGACAGGAAGAGCCAACCGAAAAGAGACCGGATTTATAATCTCCAAAATCTTGTAAGGTCCAATAAATCTAGGTTTAAACTTTGGAGAAGCCACATTCATAGAGATATTCTTTGATGACAACCAGACCATATCACCCACCTTAAACCGGGGACCAATGGTCCTATGCCAGTTAGAAAACCGCTGGGCCTTTTCCTGGGAAAGATACAACTTATCCACCACTTGGTCCCAAATCTGCTGCATTCTTTCCACCACAGTGTCAACGCCTGGACAGGCAGAAGACTCCACCTGCCCTGAAGAAAATCGAGGATGAAACCCAAAGTTACAAAAAAAGGGTGACATCAAAGTGGCAGAACTAGCTCTATTATTTAAAGCAAATTCGGCCAAGGGTAAAAATGAGACCCAATCATCCTGATCAGCAGATATAAAACATCTCAAATAAGCCTTCAAAGTCTGATTTGTTCTCTCCGTCTGCCCATTGGTCTGAGGGTGAAAAGCAGAGGAGAAGGACAACTGAATTCCCAACTTGGAACAAAAGGTCCTCCAGAATCTAGAGACAAACTGAACTCCTCTGTCCGATACAATGTTCTCAGGAATCCCGTGCAAGCGAACCACCTGTTGCAAAAACAAGGGCACCAACTCTGAGGAAGATGGCAACTTAGGGAGTGGTACAAGATGGACCATCTTAGAGAATCTATCACAAATCACCCAGATAACAGTCATCCTCTGAGAGACAGGCAGATCAGAAATAAAATCCATTGAAATATGGGTCCATGGCCTCCTGGGCACCGGCAAAGGCATCAACAACCCACTAGAACGAGAACAAGGCTTAGATCGGGAGCAAGTCCCACAGGACTGTACAAAATTTCTGACATCACGAGACAAGGCAGGCCACCAAAAAGACCGACTCACCAAATCTCTAGTACCAAAAATACCTGGATGACCAGCCAACGCGGAGCAATGAACCTCAGACATCACTTTCCTCCTCCACTGGTCAGGAACATATAACCTACCACTGGGACAACGCTCAGGCTTATCCTCCTGAAACCTCTCCAGAGCACGTCTCAAATCAGGCGAGATGGCAGAAAGAACCACCCCCTCACCTAAGATGGTAGTAGGCTTGGTCACAATAGGAGAATCGGTCAAAAAACTCCTAGAGAGGGCATCAGCCTTAACGTTCTTAGTGCCCGGAAGAAAGGAGACCACAAAATCAAAACGTGTGAAAAACAAGGCCCACCTGGCCTGTCTCGGATTCAAGCGTTTAGCTGACTCAAGGTAGATCAAATTCTTATGGTCAGTGAGGACCACAACTTGATGTCTAGCTCCCTCCAACCAATGTCTCTACTCCTCAAATGCCCACTTCATGGCCAACAGTTCGCGATTCCCCACATCATAGTTGCGTTCCGAAGGAGAGAACTTTCGGGAAAAGAAGGCACGGGGGTTCATTTCAGATGTTACAGGATCTTTTTGGGACAAAACAGCTCCTGCACCAGTCTCTGAAGCATCCACCTCCACCTGAAATGGAAGTGAGACATCGGGTTGTCGCAAAACCGGAGAAGAAGTGAACCTCCGCTTCAGCTCCTGAAAACAAGAAACAGCCTCTGGAGACCAAGTCAGCAAATCAGCGCCCTTCTTAGTCAAATCAGTCAATGGTTTGGCAATAACAGAAAAATTGGCTATAAACTTACGATAAAAATTAGCAAAACCCAAAAATTTCTGGACAGCCTTCAAAGAAGTGGGCTGCACCCAATCATAAATGGCCTGTACCTTGGCCGGGTCCATTTCAATAGTTGACGGAGACAAAATAAATCCCAAAAATGAAATCCTCTGTACACCAAAAAGACATTTCGATCCCTTAACATACAGGGAGTTTTCCCTCAAAATCCGGAACACAGTCCGAACATGTTCCACATGAGAGTTCCAATCCCTGGAAAAGATCAAAATATCATCCAAATAGATGATCAGAAACTTATCCACAAAGTCCCGGAAAATATCATTTATGAAGCACTGTAAGACAGAAGGGGCGTTAGTGAGCCCAAAAGGCATCACCAGGTACTCAAAATGTCCCTCCGGAGTATTAAACGCTGTCTTCCATTCATCCCCATGCTTAATGCGAATAAGATTATACGCCCCCCTGAGGTCAAGCTTGATAAACCAGCAAGCACCTTCAACTCTAGAAAATAGGTCAGAAATCAGGGGCAACGGATACTGATATTTAACAGTAATTTTGTTAAGGGAGCGATAGTCAATACAGGGCCTTAATGAACCATCCTTATTGGCCACAAAAAAAAACCCAGCACCCAAGGGTGAAGAGGATGGTCTAATATGAACCTTCTCCAATGACTC
The DNA here is from genome assembly GCF_039654945.1 of Dendrobates tinctorius. Classification (NCBI taxonomy): domain Eukaryota; kingdom Metazoa; phylum Chordata; class Amphibia; order Anura; family Dendrobatidae; genus Dendrobates; species Dendrobates tinctorius. The sequence continues at coordinate 9,829,337 of NW_027361705.1, read as the reverse complement.
GTTAATATAAGAACGCATAGCCTCATGTTCGGGTACAGATAAATTAAAAAGTCGACCCTTGGGAAATTTACACCCCGGACTCAGCTCAATTGCAGTCATAACTCCTATGAGGAGGCAAAGCGCAGACTTACTCTCACTAAACATGTCATAAAAATCAGCCAAATAGTCAGGAACCTCATGCGACTGGGGAGAGGTGGAGAAAACAGGAGTGTCACTAAGAGCACACCGACAACCCCAACTCACCACAGACACAGATTTCCAATCCAAAACTGGATTATGGATTTCCAACCAGGGGAACCCCAGCACAATGGTATCATGTAAATTATGCAACACCAAAAATCTGCAATTTTCTTGATGGTCTGGGGCGACCCGCATTACCACCTGGGTCCAAAACTAAGGTTTATTCTTCGCCAAAGGAGTTGCATCAATACCCCTCAAAGGAATAGGTGTCCGCAGGGGTGTCATAGGGAAACCACAACGTTTAGCAAAATCTAAATCCATTAGGTTCAAGGCCACTCCTGAATCCACAAAGGCTTTAGCAGAAAATGTGGACAGGGAGCAGATCAGAGTAATTGCCAGAAGAAACTTAGGTTGTACACCACCTACAGCAAATGTGTGTGCAAAACGTTTCTCTCGTTTAGGGCAGACAGAAATAATATGAGAGGCATCTCCACAGAAAAAACACAGCTTATTACGCCTTCTGAACTCCTGGCGTTGCGCCCTAGACAAAACTCCATCACACTGCATAGGCTCAGACATTTGTTCAACAGGTGGCAGCATTTCCCGTATAATTTTACATTCACGCAAACGCCGATCAACCTGAATGGCTAATGACATAGAATCATCAAGACCAGAAGGAACAGGAAATCCCACCATAGTATCTTTTACGGTTTCTGACAAACCCTTCCGAAAGAGAGCTGCCAAGGCACCATTATTCCAAGTGGTGAGGACCGCCCACTTTCGGAATTTTTGACAGTACAGTTCTGCAGAATCTTGACCCTGGCTCAATGCCAACAGTTTTTTTCAGCTTGCTCAATCGCATTAGGTTCATCATACAACAACCCCAAGGCCTGAAAAAATGTGTCCACATTAGTTAGAATAGGATCATCTGGTACTAAAGACAACGCCCAATCCTGGGGATCGCCGCGCAGCAAGGAGATTACAATCTTAACCTGCTGCTCAGAGCTCCCCGATGAGTTAGGCTTCAAGGCAAGAAATAATTTACAATTATTCTTAAAATTCAAAAATTTAGACCGATCCCCAAAAAACACATCAGTAGTGGGGATTATTGGTTCAGCAGCGTGTGAATGAGCAAGATAGGCGGAAATTCCTCATACTTCAGCAGCAAGCTGCTTCACACGATCAGACAATTGCTTAAACTCCATCAGAAAAAAAAAATATTCCTCCTATGGCCTCAGAGAAAAAGAGGAAAAAATATACACAAAAAAAAAATTCTAACACCTTTTTTTTTTTCCTTTTTTTTTTTTTAAACAATTCCTTCCTGCTTTTGAGTACCCTAGAATCTGCGGTATGGCTGGTGATTCTGTTATGATTGAGTCACCGAGGAGGAAAAAACAAAACACAAACTCAGCCCAGAAAATCAGAGAGGTTGAAACTAGTGGATTGCAGACCCCTAATCCTATCACACAACTAGCAGTAGCTGTGGAGTGTTCCTACGGTGATCCTAGACACCTCGTCACAGCCGGAGATCTAAATAATCCTAAAGAGAGAAAAGGGAAAAACTGACTGCCCCAGAACAGACCCCAAAGCAATAGGCAGCCCCCAATATATAATGACGGTGAAGCAAGATGAAAACACTAACACAGATAGAAAGATAGGTTGAGCAAACGATGGGGCCCAAGCTAACTAAAAAGGACAGGACAGAAAAGCTGCTGTCTGCAGTCCGAGAAAACCCTGCTAAAAATATTACCAACACAACTGATAAGCAAAAAGGACCCTGAAGTCACTAGACTTTAAACCCTATATCAGCACTCAGAATATTCTGGAAGCAGAGCAAAAGAGAACACTGATCAAGGAAAAAGAATCCAGCACACCCCCGGCCGGGGATGGCTGAACTCAAAAAACAAAACCAAAACTAATAAGTTCAATAGCAAAGCAAAAACTTATCTTTGGGAAGAAGGAATTAGACTGGTCTCCAAGAATCCAGCAGAGAAATCACCAGCGACTCAGAAGGGCGTCGGCTGCCTTATATCCAGTCTGAAGTTCCCGTTACCCAGTCACAATCCACCTGATCAGGTGTTTGGTTTCTTTCATCGAAATCAGCCTCACTACCTTCCTTCACCAGAAGAGGGAGATCCTCGGACACAAAAGATGAATGAACAGATGAGCTCACAACAAGAGGCTGTGCAAACTGAGGCAGGCTGTAATGCATTTGTGGGAGGATACACGGGCAGGCAGTTTAGGGAAGACAAGTAATTGTCAGGTGTGAAGTGGTCAAAGCTGAAAAACCTCTTTAAAGTCCTTCAATGTTTTGAGGAATGCACACGGCTGGAAAGCGCAGGCGACGCCATCATCAGCATGAGCATCCCACTTATGCATCTGCTCATGCAAATTTTGGCGCACATTAAGGAGCAGGCGTCTTCAGCGGGGGAGGAGGGAAGCCTTGATGACAGTCAGCCATTATCTGGTATGGGTTTTTTTTAAATGTTCACCTGTTGTTAGTCATAGACCTATTTAAGGAAATGACATCACGTAATTATAAACCTGGACATGTTGAAGCGCCTGTGTATGCGAAACGGCTGTCGTCCGTCTTTTTCCCCGCATGCCTCATGTTACCTGCCCGTCCTTTATTGTGTGACCTTTAATGGTTGAATAAAGAAACACTGCACTGCAAATCTGGGTGAGTGCCGCATCCTTTTTCTTCTTTTACAAATTTAGCATGTTTTTTCTGATGCTGAGCACCGTTATTCCCAGCAGTGTTTTACACACTGTGTGCCTATGATTGATCCTCGACTTGTTGCTGGTGGATTAGAGCCTTGGTGCCGTTCATCTGGGCTTTCTTTGAATTGAATTGTCTGGTCAGGGAACTGTCCTGGATGAGGTGAAGGAAGAAGAGGAGGAGGAGGATGAGGTGGATGATTATTTTGGGCAGGAGGATGCTTTTCAGGGGGCAAGAGAAAATGTTGGCGTTCCAAGGTCAGGTACAGTGTTTGTGCATGACTGTATGGATGTGGATTTGCCAGAAAGTGCTCCTCCACCCAGCACTCGCAGTGCATCATTGAAACCTGGAACATTGGCCCACATGTCTGATTATGCCTTGCAGATCCTAAAAAGGGACCCCCGCATTGCCAAAATGATGAACGATGACAACTACTGGTTGGCCAGCATCCTGGATCCACGCTATAAAGGCAAATTCCAAAACATCATGCCACAGGAGAACCTAGAGCTAATATTGGCTAACAAACAAGCAACTCTGGTAAACCGTTTGTTTGAGGCATTCCCACCACTGGCAGTGCATCATTGACACCTGGAACATTAGCCCACATGTGCGATTATGCCTTGCGGATCCTAAAAAGGGACCCCCGCTTTGCCAAAATGATGAGGGATGATGACTAGTGGCTGGCCAGCATCCTCGATCCACGCTACAAAGGAAAATTACACAACATCATGCCACAGGAGAACCTAGAGATAATATTGGCTAACAAACATGCAGCTCTGGTAAACAGGTTGTTTGAGTCTTTCCCAGCACACAGCAGCGGTGCTGTTTCTCCCATGAGCCATAGTGGGCACAATGGAAGAGGTGTTCGTGGTGCACACAGCCGAAGTGGCGTTGGAGACAGGGGTTTAATGACCATGTTGTGGAATTATTTCTCAAGTACCGCTCACATGATTGCTAATGCTGCATCGATTAAAAGTGACAGGAGACAGCAGTTGTCAACTATGGTGGCAAACTACTTCACCTCCCATATCGATGTTCTCCCTCACAAGTTATTCCCCTTTGACTATTGGGCCTCTAAACTGGACGCCTGTCCTGAATTGGCACAATATGCCTTACAGAAGCTCGCTTGCCCTGCTGCTAGTGTGTTACTGAAAGAGTCTTCAGTGCTGCTGGATCAATCATGACAGAAAAAAAGGACCCGTCTGTCTACCCAAAATGTTGATGATCCAACCTTCATTAAAATGAACCATGCATGGGTTGCAAAGGGTTTTGTCCCACCTTCCCCTGATGACACATAGGTTCCCAGAAAACTGCCTCGCTTTTGTCTTCCTCTTCCTCGGACTTGCCCAATTCCGCCCTTTGCAGCAGCTGAATGTCCAGCCAACACATCAACATGTGCCATTTTTTTAACCTCCCTAAGTGGGCTACCCACCCCCCAAATGTCTGGGGTCAAGACCTGGCGCACCCGGGCAAGTACCATTGCTCTGAACAGGTGGATGGGCCCACAGATTGCTGACGGCACTGGCACTGGGCCCCTCATAGTACAATACAGTGTCTCTGATGATAGGGGGGCCCCCTTGCCGTCAGACACACCAGCGTACAATGAGGGGCCCTGTGCAAGTACTGTCGCCCGAGTGTGCCCCCCTGCTTGGTCATGGCCACAGCACTTGCAAGTTGCATTACTTGCCTCTCCCTGCTCCACCGCTGTGTAGTCTTGGCAGTTAAATCCTTCACAGGGAGGGCCACTTGAAATTTGGTGTATTGATAGATAATGGTTAAGATGTAGCTATGCCCTGTCCTGCTGGCCTCTACCTTCAGATGATCAATGGCTACCATTTGTAATAGACATCAACTTACAAGCAGATGCAGTGGTGCTTTATGATCACCTTTCACAGTTGTGATAGTCACAGACGTGTGACATTCCTGCCACCATTCTTCAATGTCTCCTCTCATGCCAATCCAATAGAATCGCCTACGGCCTGTGGCTTTTGTCTTTGGCACTCAAAAATGACCAGACACATCATGATAGGCAGTGAAGACCATGTCTACATCTCTCCCTGTGATCAGTTTGATGGAGACGAATAGCGGTGATGTGATCCACGCTACTGCGATAAAGTAATCCTTTCTTCACAAAGAACTGTTTTTGCTGTCTCCACCGACACAGTAAAATTGAGGGTCTGCATCGCCTCTGCAACATCTACTGGGAGGTTTTCCCGTGATGAGTAATTCCAAAATTTCTGCTAACACTCGACTTTCCGTCTGTACTTGTATCCATGTATTTTCCAGTAGCAGAGAGTCTGGACTGGCTTACTGAGATTGAAATATATACGAAGATTTAAAAGTACCACAACACTGTATACTGTTGCACGCTTCGACTACCTTTCCCTTTTTCTACTTATTAAATTCTGGTGTAATACATACTGAGCCTGTGAGTGTCTGTGTCTGACTTTGGAAGTATAGATGGAAATTTACAATTACCCCTAGACTGAACACACCTGGTATGTGCTGATACAGTACCTTTGTTCCAAATTTTGTATTACAGTATCATCCATAGTGTGTGAGCATGTGAAGTTTACGCCTACTATATATATGGTGAACTGGAGATACCAATTTTTACCCTATACTCGATACAGCTTGTATCTTGTTATACAGTACCTTTGTTCGACATTTAGTATTACGGTCAAATCCATACTGAGTAAGCCTCTGAGACTGAATACGGGACTATGTATTCGGAGATTTCAATTGTACCCTATAATATATATACTTGCTATCTTGTTATCCAGTACCTTTTTTACAACATTTTTTTTATGGTCAAACCCAGACTGAGTGAGCGTCTGAGGGTGACTGCCGAAATATATACCGAGATTTCAAATTTGACCAACACTGTATACAGCTGTATGCTTGTGTTGCATTACCCATTTACAGCTTTTCATATTCTTGTGTTATCCATACTGGGCCTGAGAGTGTTTGTGTCTGCCTCCTGAAATGTATACGGAGATTCAGAATGTTTACACTATACTATAAATACCTTGTATCTGGTGATACTGTACCTTTTTTCACCTTTTTATTTTATTGGGTAATGCATACTGAGCCTGTGACTCATTAAATATATACGGAGATTTACTGTTATCCCTAGACTGTATTGAGCTGTACGCTTCTGATACAGTACCATATATCTGCTGGTATTTTCGGTCAATTTTCTAAAACATGAGGAAGTATGGTGGAAGAGGACATGGACGTGGGCATGGGTGGCCACCTGGTACTGATGGTGGTGGTGGTGCATCTGCTGGTAGTGCCAAAAACACAATAGCAGCTAAGTCAGGAGGTGTTGAGCCTGCGTCATGGTGTAGCTCTGGAAGGCCTGTAAGGCTCCGTTTTCCGGTAGTAGGTAGACTGCTTGTAAAGCCTGAGCATCAGGAACTGTTTTTGGCTTACATTGCTGAAACAGCCTCCAGCTCTATCGCCTCCTCTTCTGAAGTTTAAAAACATGCATGCAATGAGTCGTAAGTGCAGGCTTCTGGTCAGGAGCAACCACTTTCCTTGTGTCCTTCACCCACACCAAAAGTGAAGGATGCGACAGCACACACTTCAGATTACTCCTTGGAGCTCTATTCACATACCATGCCTGGGTTAAATAAAAATGGGGCCCATCATATACTGGAGCATTCAAAATGGGGGACATCGGACACTGGAGCATCATCCATGAGGCCCATCATATACTGGAGCATTCCAAATGGGGAACATCAGACACTGGAGCAGCATTTACGGGGCCCTTTATACACTGGAGCATTTCAAATGGCGCCCATTATATATGGAGCATTAATAGGGCCCATCACACACTGGAGCATCATCCCTGAGGCCCATCATATACTGGAGCATTCCAGATTGAGGACATCAGACACTGGAGCATCATTTATGGGGCCCATTTTACCCTGGAGAATTAGAAATGGAACCCACTATATGTAGAGCATTATTTGGGCCCATAACACATTGGAGCATCGTCCATGGGGACCATTATATACTGTAGCATTATGTGGAGCTCATCATATACTGTATGTGACCAATTATTCTGTATGGAGAAATATATGGGGCTCATTATTCTGTATGGCGCACAATGTGGTGGCCATAATACTGTATGGAGTAATATACTGTCCTTTTTTTGAGCTATTGTACAATTTATAATAGATCTGTCATGTCATGTAAGCAGTGAAGTATTTGTCATTCTTCTATACCTATATTTCTGTGCCGTCTCAGAGCAATATGAGTTGTGGTATGTGTTAAAGGGGCGCACTGACACTCTTTGGCCCAGGGCACACGAAAACCTGGAGCCAGCCCTACCCCCCCACAACTTTAGCCTAATAATCCCGTTTGCAATGCGTAACTCTTATTATTAGGAAGTAAATTAAGGTTGACAAGCTTCAGTTATAAGAATTGATGTTTTTGGCATTGAAATGGGCACTGTAGGTGTGTTTCCTGTCCTCCACTCCCTGCCGACTTTGCTTCCCCATTGACTTGCATTGGGTTTCGCTTTTCAGTCGGCCTCCGACTTTTCCCTATAGTCGGCAGATTTCGTTCGACCCAACTTTTGAGAAAGTCTGGTTTCATGAAACCCGATTCGACCCGAAAAAAGGAAAAGCCGCTCATCTCTAGTCAGGAATCTCTTACACATCACACAGGCTTTGCATTTCATGAATGGAAAATGCTACTCAAGGTGAATCTGTAGGGAGCACTGTGTTTCTATGGTATAATTTAGAGAAAGATCAATTACAATATTTATCAGTACATTTGCTCCATTTTTCTGAAAAATAAAAGAAAATTTGTTGTGTGACACATTGACACTAGCTTGCTTCCTAGCCAGGAATTAGACATATTTAGGAATGATTTTTTATTTGCCCCTCGACTCAGATATATGTGACTTGTTTATTGCAGAACAAGTGGTAATATTTATTGGTTCAATTTAGCTTTTTGCCTTTTTGTTCAACATTTTTTTATTTGGGAAGGGGAGGCAAGAAGACCAAAATAACACAAATCCTGAAATTTTTACTGAACGCATTCATTGTGCAGGATAAATAATGTCACATTTTTGATGTGCCAATACCAAATATGTTTTTTTTCTAAATTAAATAATAGGAAAAGGGGTGATTCAATTTCAAATTTTCTTTTCTCTCTTTTAATAATTTTTTTACTATTTTTACATTTTTTTAACCACCTTAGGGTTCAGTTAAAAGGAATCAGTGACATGATTTGGCTGCTATAAGATGCGGTCACTGCCTTTCATGGCTTTTCTACAGCATTCTATAATGCTGTAGATAAGTCCCCGGTTCGAACTGAAAGATAAGAAAAATAAGTATTATTATACTCACCTGGGGGCAGTCCAATGGGGGGCAGTCCAATGTGTTCCGGTCCGATGGGTGTCGCCGGTCCGGGTCTGGCGCCTCCCATCTTCTTGTGACGCCGCACTCCTGCTTGCTTCATCGCTCCCGGAATCGCACTTCTGTGCCGGTGTACTTCTCTGCCTTGTTGAGGGCAGAGCAAAGTACTGTAGTGTGCAGACGCTGGGCCTCTCTGACCTTTCCCAGCGCATGCGTATTTTGCGCTGCCCTCAACAGGGAAGAGAAGTACATCTGCGCAGAAGTGTGATGCTGGGAGCAATGAAGCAAGCAGGAGGGCGGTGTCATAAGAAGATGAGAGGCGCTGGACCCAGACCTGCGACACCCATCGGACCGGACTGGACCGGACCGCAACGGACTGCCCCCGGGTGAGTATAATAAAACATATTTTTCTTATGTTGCATTTCTGATAATGCTGTAGATATGCCCTGAAAAGCAGTGGCCGTATCTTATAGTGGCCAAAACAGGTGACTGGTGCACTTTAATCACTTGTGCAATGACACTTTACACTTCTCTATTGCAGAGTATTGTAATTTTAGCACTCTGCTATGGCTGGTTTTCAAAATAATACAATTAATTAAAGCCGTATTATTGATGGCTATATTAAAAGAGGGATTATAGTGCACCTATTATTTACAATGATGACAAGCTTAATGTGATTGCTACTTACTAACAGATTTTTTTCAGGAATTTAAGAATAACATCAAAGAAATGAGTTACAGTATATGCACATTATATATGCGATAATACTACAATGCAAGCATCTGACTGCAGAAGGGCATTTTTTTAAGGAATATATATATAAAATTCATTATGTAAAGTAGGAGGCAGGCCACTGAGGGATCAGTGACCTGTCATAAGCCATCAGTATGAATACCTAAGCAGAACACCACATGAAGACCCCCCCACAGGCTGCCCCGTGGCACGGGCTTTTCATTAACTCAAAACTGAAAACAAAGATTAAACAACAACCACAAGATGGATTTCATCAATTAAGGTATCATTTTAATCAGTATAATGGCGTTAACCTGACAATGTCTGCAGGTTACTGTGCACAATCTTGCTGACAGGTTCACTTTAATTTTTGGAGACATGTCCCATGGTCTGATGAAACTAAAATTGAACTTTTTGGGCATAATAACAATCGTTACGTTTAGAGTGAAAAGGGAGAAGCTTGGAAACCTCAAAACACAATCCCAACTGTGAAACACGGGGGTGGCAGCATTATGTTGTGGGGTTGTTTTGCTGCAGGAGGGACTGGTGCACGTCACAAAATAGATGGCATCACAAGAAAAGATTATGTGGCAATACTGATGCAACATCTCAAGACATCAGCCAGGAAGTTTAAGCTTGTGCGGAAATGAGTCTTCCAAATGGACAATGACCTGAAGCATACTGCCAAAACGGTAACAAAGTGGCTTAAGGATAACAAAGTCAATGTTTTTGAGTGGCCATCACGAAGCCCTGATCTCAATCCAATTGAATATTCATTCTACGCGTTTCAATGTTTTTTGCAACCTCTTCTTCAGGATATACCACCTGGTATTTCCTGAAGAAGAAGGAGTTGCAAAAAACCTTGAAGCGAGTAGAATAAACCACTGTCAAACCTTATTAACCTTCTGGAATTTCATCATTTGTGCAGCGCGGACGAAATCCACGTATTCCTTTGGAGAGTTCAGGATAGGGATAAAGGGGTACTGTGGATACCAGGATAGGGATGAGGGGGTACCATGCATACCAGGATTGGGGGGTGAGGGGACCATGCATACCAGGATGAGGAATAGGGTGCCATGTATACCAGGATAGGGATGAGGGGTGCAATGCATTCCAGGATAGGAGGGGGGCAGCACATACCAGGATGGGAGACCATATACCAATAAAAATGCTCGCCACCCGGTCATAGAACGGGTTCATAACTAGTTTGCTAATATTATTATTACACCTACTACAAATTGCAATAGGATCTTGGAGATGGGAACACCTCTTTAAACTAATACTTGGTTGAAGTACCTTTAGAATTTATTGGGTAGGAGTCTATCAGCACGGCACATCTAGAATTGGCAATCTTTGCGACTCTCATCCTCTCGGTAGCGTTCAAAATTTGTCAGATTGTGGTGGTATCTTCTACGTTCAGTGCATTTTCAGGTCTCCCACAGATTTTCAATTGGATTCAGGTCTGAACCATTCCAAAACTTTGATCTTCTTTTAGTGAATCAATTGTTTTGTTCACTTGGAGGTATGCTTTGTGTCATTGTCATGCTGAAAGGTGAAATTCTTCTTTACCTTCAGCTGTTTTGCAGAGACTTGAAGGTCTTCATACAAAATAGTTTGATATTCAAAATTGTTCACAATTCCCTTGACCTTGTCTAAATTCCATTTTTAAGCTCACAAGAACACCCCCAAACATAATGCTGCCTCCACCATTCTTCACTGTGGGTATAGTGATCTATTGGTGAAGCACAGTGTTGGTTTTGCACGAAACATACCATTTGGAATAATGGCCAAAAGATTCAACCTTGGTCTCATTAGACCTTAACACATTTCTCACATGCTTTGGGAGACAATGCAGGTTTTGAAATAGCCAGGCTTTAAATTTTTTCTTTGTCTTGCCACTATACCCCACATCCCAGACATATGAAGAATATGAGATATTTTTTGTCACATGCAGTACACAATGAGTACTTGCCAGAATTTTCTGCAGCTACTTTAATGGTGCTGTAGGCCTTTTGGCAGCTTCCCAGGCAATTTTTTTTATCAACTTTTGAGGGACAGTTCAAGGTAATGTCACTGCTGTACACAATTTTTACATATATTTTGATTACCATTTTCAAATTGTTCAATTGTATATCTAATGCTATGGAGAAAAAAATTGTCCCCTCAACTTTTTACAAAGACTTGCTTTAGCTGTGTTGTAAGCTATTTAAGGAGCATGGTTTTGCTGTACAATGCAACTAAAAAAATGTCAGGGGAATCCTACTTGTTCTGCCCATTCTGTGCAGCAAGATATTTTAAGTGCTGTTCCAGCTATGGCCATTAGGTGTCATAGTTGCCTTTCTCCTTTTTATTCATGTGTTTGGTATCTTCTGTTCCCCCAAATGGTTAACTGTTTAGAACCGCCCCTTCTTCCTGCCCTGGTCAACAACATGAAACCATTTTCAGTTTTCTTCTGAGTAGCTCACATCTGCTCAGCTCCCTGCAAAACCACTGCTTATAACAAGTGGATTCTGGTAAGGTTTAATGCATTTACTGTATGTAAACTATGCTATGCATCTGTGTTAGCAGCCATAATGCAGCCCCCATGATGTTTGCAATGCATGTTAGTTATATACATCCCATGGATATGCATCCTCTGTTCAGTCAGTGCAAAGCTTGCAGCCATTAGTTGTTTTAGACATCTTTCTCTTTTACTGCTGTGTATGTTGTACTGCTCAGCTTCTATATAATGCATGCTGCCGATATAACAGCATCCTGTATCATTGCTACTGTTGTGATAGTACCTTGTATTGCTGTGATTACCTGACAGTATTTGTGTATTGTATATTATATTATCTACCAGTACTGACATGCTGAATTATCTGTCTCTTATAGTTTTTACCTGAATCATCCACATTGTGTACAACAATATCTGAATCATCCACATTTTGTACAACAATCTCTGAATCATCCATAACTGTGTTCAACAATCTCTTATATCATTTACAACCTTGTACAACAACCCCTGATCTCATCTACTACTGTGTTCTACTATACCATCTGTTATCATCTCCCATTGTTGTCCATATCATCCCAATAAATATAGACTTCGGGTTCCGTTTCACATAGTGACGTACCAGCGATCCCGTCAATGATACAACCTGGTAGGGATCGCTGGTGCATCGCTACATGGTCGCTAGTAAGCTGCCAAACAGGCAGATCTCTTCAACGACGCACCAGTGATCCCGACAACGATACGAACTGGTAAGGATCGCTGGTGCGTTGTCACACAACAGCTATTCTGAACGATTCCAGCCTGCGTCCCTGAATTCTGCGACACCAACGAGGTTGCACGTCGGCAACAAACAGCGATGCATGTTGGCCAGCGGGACGCAGACGATGAAAAAATGGCCCAGGACATTAGAGCACGATCAGCGATATCCAGCGGGGGGGCCGGTCGCCACTATGTGTCACATGTAGCAAGATCGCTGGTGAGATCGCTGTTGCATCACAAAATCGGTGACGCATCAGCAATCTCGCTATGTGAGACTGGGCCTTTAAGCACCCATACAGTCTTTTTTCTGGGAATGGATGAAAGGTTTAGCCGTATGCTGGAATCCACACAGCGTCATACGTGGAAGAAGGCAGAACACTACTAGAACTGCTAAACTTTTTATGCAGTTAAACAGAACCATTAGTGATTATGGCAGGTGTGTTGTCATGGTTTCAACATTGACTGTTGTCAATGGACGCTGTGAGTGACAGCTCAGACACCCTATGGGATCTGGAGTGTGCTGGACTGTCAGTTTTGTGAGTGAATGTTCAATCATCCAATTTGATCCTGGGGCATGCTGTGTTGTCAGCATTTTAACTGACAGCCCTGCTTCTCAATCTGGTCTAGTCTGCAGGCGTTTCCATATGCACCTCCCATCCTTAATCATATGCAAGGTATTTATCTGGCTAGATGTTAGTAGTTAGTGTCAGTTGTAGCGTTGCTTAAGCTAGGTGTATTTGCTTATTTGCTTAGCCCTATATCTCATTCCTCTAACCTTGCTGTTGGACCTAGGATTTGTCGTTACTATTCTTATAAATTATTCTTCCTGCTCTTGACGCTCTCTAGCTTCAGGTATCTGACCCTGGATTTAGCCTCGGAGTATTCATTTGTTTTACTCCCTTGTCTTGACGTATCCTTCTGGCTCTTGACCCCAGATTGTTACCTGACCATACCTTTGTCTTATAACTCAGTACTACAAGCCCTCCTGGAATCTGACCTCAGACGGCCGGTCTCAATATTTGTCCATGAGTAGTGACTTAGCATCACATGTGTACTTACTACAATGTAACAATAGTGTAAATATGATTGGTTATTTATGAACACAATCACATCCCTAATTTTTAGAGGGTTTTCACATTTATGTAACCACATTATTTTAGTTTTGTTATCTTTATTTTCCCCCTCAAAATTATTTCAGTTTGTTTCTCAATGGATTTGTACAAATTATGGATGACATTAACCCCTTTCTGACCGCTGACGGGATAGTACGTCAGCGGTCAGACTCCCCTGCTTTGAGGTGGTCTCTGGCGGTGAGCCTACCTCAAAGCCGTGACATGTCAGCTGTTATAAACAGCTGACACGTGCCCGCAATAGGCGGAAGTGGAATCACCGTCTACCCGGGCCTATTAACTAGTTAAATCCCGCTGTCAAGCGGGGGCATTTAACTAGCGCTTCCGGCCGTCGTGCTGGAAGTGAGCTCATCGCCGACCCCCGTCACGTGATCGGGGATCGGTGACACGTTGCCTGGACAACCAGAGGTCTCATAGAGACCTCTATGGATGTTCCAGGCAGATCGCTTTGAGCGCCGGCACTCAAAGCACAGCAGTAAATCTGCTACATACGGGCGATCTGCTCATCGCCCATATGTAGCAGAACTGATCGAGTTGTGCATGCCTCAAGCCTCCTATGGAGGCTATTGAAGCATGCCAAAAGTAAAAAAAATGTTTAAAAATAAAATAACCTAAAAGTTCAAATCACCCCCCATTCGCCCCAATCAAAACAAAGCAATAAAAAAAATCACACATAAACATAATAGGTATCGCCGCATTCAGAATCGCCCAATCTATCAATAAAAAAAGCATTAACCCGATCGCTAAACGGCGTAGCGAGAAAAAAATTCAAAACCCCTGAATTACGTTTTTTGATCGCTGCGACATTGCATTAAAATGCAATAACGGGCGAAGAAAAGAACGTATCTGCACAAAAGTGGTATCATTAAAAATGTCACCTTGGCCCGAAAAAAATAAGCCCCACTCGACCCCAGATCACGAAAAATGGAGACGCTACGGGTCTCGGAAAATTGCGCATTTTTTTTTTTTTTTTTTTTTTTTTTTAGCAAACTTTGGAATTTTTTTTCACCACTTAGAAAAAAGAGAACATAGACATGTTTGGTGTCTATGAACTCGTAATGACCTGGAGAATCATACTGGCAGGTTAGTTTTTGCATTTACTGAACCTAGCAAAGAAGCCATGCAAAAAACCAGTGTGGAATTGCACTTTTTTGCAATTTCACCGCACTTGGAATTTTTTCCTGTTTTCGAGTACATGACATGGTAAAGCCAATGATGTCAATCAAAAGTACAACTCGTCCCACAAAAAATAACCCTTCACATGACCATATTGACAGAAAAATAAAAAAAGTTATTGCTCTGGGAAGGAGGGGAGCGAAAAACATTTTAACAGGAGTGTGTAGACTTTACATATCCACTGTTAATCGTTTGGGGGTGAAATCCTGCTAACAGATTACCATTACATGTTACATTTCCAGGAGTTTGTTTTCCACATGTTTATGTGCATGATATTATATCTTAAATGATAGAGACATTTTGATTTGAGCCACATTGGGGAAATAAGTAAAATCTCAACAGCACTTCGGAATATGTTGTTGGCTCTATATAAGCAGCGTAAACAAATCAATACTAAATGTTTGAAAGCTAATGCATCAAAGATAAAGTTGCACACAGTTACCTGCTCATCGTGGCCAACCAGGTTACATCTTATGTCTATTACAGTGGGGCAAAAAAGTATTTAGTCAGTCAACAATAGTGCAAGTTCCACCACTTAAAAAGATGAGAGGCGTCTGTAATTTACATCATAGGTAGACCTCAACTATGGGAGACAAACTGAGAAAAAAAAATCCAGAAAATCACATTGTCTGTTTTTTTTTCATTTTATTTGCATATTATGGTGGAAAATAAGTATTTGGTCAGAAACAAGCAATCAAGATTTCTGGCTCTCACAGACCTGTAACTTCTTCTTTAAGAGTCTCCTCTTTCCTCCACTCATTACCTGTAGTAATGGCACCTGTTTAAACTTGTTATCAGTATAAAAAGACACCTGTGCACACCCTCAAACAGTCTGACTCCAAACTCCACTATGCTGAAGACCAAAGAGCTGTCAAAGGACACCAGAAACAAAATTGTAGCCCTGCACCAGGCTGGGAAGACTGAATCTGCAATAGCCAACCAGCTTGGAGTGAAGAAATCAACTGTGGGAGCAATAATTAGAAAATGGAAGACATACAAGACCACTGATAATCTCCCTCGATCTGGTGCTCCACGCAAAATCCCACCCCGTGGGGTCAGAATGATCACAAGAACGGTGAGCAAAAATCCCAGAACCACGCGGGGGGACCTAGTGAATGAACTGCAGAGAGCTGGGACCAATGTAACAAGGCCTACCATAAGTAACACACTACGCCACCATGGACTCAGATCCTGCAGTGCCAGACGTGTCCCACTGCTTAAGCCTGTACATGTCCGGGCCCGTCTGAAGTTTGCTAGAGAGCATTTGGATGATCCAGAGGAGTTTTGGGAGAATGTCCTATGGTCTGATGAAACCAAACTGGAACTGTTTGGTAGAAACACAACTTGTCGTGTTTGGAGGAAAAAGAATACTGAGTTGCATCCATCAAACACCATACCTACTGTAAAGCATGGTGGTGGAAACATCATGCTTTGGGGCTGTTTCTCTGCAAAGGGGCCAGGACGACTGATCCGGGTACATGAAAGAATGAATGGGGCCATGTATCGTGAGATTTTGAGTGCAAACCTCCTTCCATCAGCGAGGGCATTGAATATGAAACGTGACTGGGTCTTTCAACATGACAATGATCCAAAGCACACCGCCAGGGCAATGAAGGAGTGGCTTCGTAAGAAGCATTTCAAGGTCCTGGAGTGGCCTAGCCAGTCTTCAGATCTCAACCCTATAGAAAACCTTTGGAGGGAGTTGAAAGTCCGTGTTGCCAAGCGAAAAGCCAAAAACATCACTGCTCTAGAGGAGATCTGCATGGAGGAATGGGCCAACATACCAACAACAGTGTGTGGCAACCTTGTGAAGACTTACAGAAAACGTTTGACCTCTGTCATTGCCAACAAAGGATATATCACAAAGTATTGAGATGAAATTTTGTTTCTGACCAAATACTTATTTTCCACCATAATATGCAAATAAAATGAAAAAAAAACAGACAATGTGATTTTCTGGATTTTTTTTTCTTAGTTTGTCTCCCATAGTTGAGGTCTACCTATGATGTAAATTACAGACGCCTCTCATCTTTTTAAGTGGTGGAACTTGCACTATTGCTGACTGACTAAATACTTTTTTGCCCCACTGTATGTCTTATGTTAGGTCCCTGTGCATGGAGCGTGCACAGATGCTGAGCCTGCACCATACTACAGAGGCTAGAGAAAAATCAGATTGCTTTAGTTTAATCACTGCAGTACCTCTGGTAATCTATGACAGGGTGCAATCACCATCTTCCCTACTCACTTAGTGATTGCAGGGAACTGATGAAGCACAGCATGTGGGTGGACATTACAGAAGAATGTTTTTTTTCACTATTTTCCATTGTAAAGACTAAAAAATAGTGTAAAGATAAAATAAAATGTTAAAGAATAAATAATTTAAGAAATATAGAATTTAGGCTCACTCCCCTCTTGTACAAAAATGGGAAATAGATTTATTAAAAATAAAAAATAGATTTACTGAAGCTTTCTCCCATCAAACAAATTAATAGATCCATCTTAATATCTAAAAAATGTATAAAAAAAACCTGTATAGCTTGAAGATGTTCTGGATTTTTTGGCTGAATAGCTTAGCGCTGAATGGTTTGAATGAAGCACAAGATAGTGTGACTTAAACAGTGATTTTTAAGATTTATTCTGGCTCATAAAACATTAGGAAATATTGGAAATTTCCCCTTCAGGCAAGTTCAGTCAAATTTAAAGTTTAGCATATGTTTAAAAAAAAAATTTTTGTCTGTTATTTTTGATATTCCCTGGAAAGTTATTTTACCTCTACAAATGTAGTATATCTTATTGTGCTCTGGGGTCTGGAGAGACCATAATATATGTAAGATGTAAACCATAAAAAATACTTAAACTCACCTCAGTGTCCCCTATGTTTCCCACCATTAGCCATCTACTTCTCGCCATATCTTCAGATCCCCATCCCTGGTGCTAAAATCTCTGACACCCTTACATTTAGCCAGGACTTCCAGTTTTGATGGAGCCCGGCTAAATGTGATGTTTTCTTGTTTGCTTCCTCAGAGTTGTCCCTCCTATGTTACTGTGTATATATTGCTGTATTAAACTGTTTCTGATTAACGTCTGTGGTACTGCTACAAGAAATATGTATTATTGCCAGTCTTTAATGGTATTGCCACATGTACGTGTTACCATTGTATATTGTATAATATTATGTGTTTGTTGTCTATGTATAGTTATTGTAAGCTAGTCCATCCTCTTGGGGACATTAGAGGAGGGCACTTTAGTATATAGTTTACATAGTCATGGGTAAGTGTAGTTCTGTTGTGGGCAACTAGATGGGGGCTAGTCGGCTCTATAGATATAGCTGATAGGATGTTCATAGAGGATTAATAGTAGGAGGGGCTGCTGGGAATTAAAGTTAGTGCTGAAGAGCAGTTTAGTCAGATGGGGCAAGGGCGCCCAAGTGTTCACATGGGCTATAGGCCCAGATAGCTTGACAGCCATGTAATGATAAGTCATTATAGCCCACATTACCCATGGCCACTGCGTGTCTTAGCAGTGGGCCAGAACAGGAAAGGAAAGATGTGGTGTATCATCACCTGGGCCAATGCTTTTAGGGCATAAGTTGGCTGGACTAAGGAGATGAAGGGAGTTGGAGCTTCGACGAGATCGGTACAGACGGGCCAGATGCTTCATCAGGGGCCATGAATCGTAGTGACTGCTGAATTCGTGTCTGGGGCAAATAAGGCTGAAGGAAATGTCATTAGAGCGAGGTCAGGCCAGGAAGGAACTGAGAAGCAGTCTAAGTGGTCCGGGCATGTACTGCTCAGAAATGACAATGAGCAAGGGAAAGATGAGGAAGCAAGCAAGTGTTATGATGTACCAACTGTGGATGTAACGTGCAAAATCCTAAATAAAGAAAGTGTTAAAGTTGTCTCGGACTGTGTCTTCATTGATGGGGGTCGCCTAGAAGAGGGCCCGTTATGGCCTGAGATGTGCCCACGTGAAGCTGAATCTGGAGATGCAGGTATGATGAGGAGAAGAGTATTGTTTCATGTAGAGGAAGGACTGGACACAGCTGCTACAGTAAAACAGGTCACGACTACAGTCCTGTCCCTCCCTTACACACACGCAAGGCCATGACACATGCGGTGACGTCATGATGCCGTGACCTTTTGCATGCTTGTGCAGAACTCTCCCAGGCCTTCTCACAGCTGAAAGTCCCAACCTAGTGTAAGGGGGTTAAATGAAAATATTTCCTTGCTCTGCCTCCTTAATGTTCCTAATGTTTATATAATAATCCGGTGGCACTGCTACATATCATCGTGTATTACCACCCAGAGTCAATGGTATTGCCACACTGTTGTATGTGGTACCATTTGCTGTAAATATGTTGTGTTTCATTATATAACGCTATGTTTTAGATAGGGAAAGTGTAGTGCACCCTTTGGACACTAGAGCAGGGCACTTTAGTATATAGAGCTCTTAGTAGGAAAAGGTTACATGTAGGAGGGGCTGCTGGGAGTTAAGGCTAGGTTAGAAGGAAGCTAGTTCAGATGGGGCAAGGGTGCCTGAAGTGTCCACATGGGCTATAGGCCCAGGATGGCTCGGCAGCCTCGCATAAGTAAAGACAGCCCAAGTGATCCACAGCTATTGGACATCAGTACAGTGATCCAAAATAGTAGAGAAGATGTGGCAACTTGTAGCCTGGGCGGATGCTCTTAGGGAGGGAGTTGGACGGAATGAGGAACAGATGGGTGCTGTAGCTTCACAGGGAGCAGTACAGACGGGTGGGATGCTTTTCCAGGGGCAACTAAACCAGGATTTCAAGTCTGGGGTGAAACAGTCAGAAGGAATTGTCATCATGGCAAGTTTTGGCCAGGAAGAAGCTGGAAAGCAGTCTTAGGCTAGGTTCAGATTTGCAGATTTCAGAGCAGCGGACATATCTGCATACATCCAAATTGCCTGCGTACCCAATGTTAAAGATAGGTACGCAGACTGCATGCAGATGTAGGTGGAGCTGAATGGAGGAGGTGCAGCAGTGGGCAGAGCTTTACAGAGGAACTATGCAGCCATCCGCAGCTCTGACATACACAAATCTGAAAATAGCCTAAAACTGCCCCGTCCGGGGCAAATTGATGAAGCAGCGACTCAAGGAGAAGTCATTATTATGGGGGACTTCAACTACCCTGAAATACATTGGGGAACCGATACCTGCAGTTCCAGCAAAGGTAATAGGTTTTTGACAACTATGAGAGACAATTACCTTTCACAACTGGTTCAGGATCCAACAAGAGGGGGGGCAGTACTAGACCTAATATTAACCCATTTCCTACATTGGACGTACTATTCCGTTCATGTGACCTGGGACCTAAGTCCCAAAGACGGAATAATACGTCTAATGCGATCAGTGGCGCTCACGTGGTGAGCGCCGCTGATCGCGGCCAGGTGTCAGCTGATAATCACAGCTGACACCCGGCACAATGTGTCAGGGGCGGTCACGCACCGCCCCCCGACACGTTAACCCCTGGCACACCGCGATCAAACATTTTTCCGGTGTAACGGGGATTAAAGGAAGCATCGGCAGGGAGGGGGCTCCCTCTGTGCTTCCCTGCGACCCCCACAGCAGCGCGATGTGCAGCGCCGCTGCGGGGGTCTCTTTCCCTGCAGGTCCCCGGATCCAATATGGCGACGGGGACCTTCGGGGGCCTGCAGCAGTGCCTGTGACAGATCGCTGATCTGTCACAGTGATCTGTGATGTGACAGATCAGCGATCTGTCACAGGACAGTGATGTCCCCCATGGGACATTATAATAAAGTAAAAAAAAAAAAAAAAAAGTGTAAAAATACTTAATAAAAAAACTATTCCCTAATAAATTCATTTTTTGAAAATAAAAAAACAAAAAAGCAATAAAAGTACACATATTTGGTATCACCGCGTCCGTAATGACCCACCCTATAAAACTGTCCCATTAGTTAACCCCTTTAGCGAACCCCTTAAAAAAAAAAAAACAAAGCAAAAAATAATGATTTATTATCATACTGCCGAACAAAAAGTGCAATAACGCATGATCAAAAAGACGCATATAAATATCCATGGTACCGCTGAAAACATCATCTTATCCCGCAAAAAACGAGCCACAACACAGCATCATCAGCAAAAAAGTAAAAAAGTTATAGCTCGCAGAATAAAGCGATGCAAAAATAATTATTTTTTATATAGAAATTGTTTTCATTGCATAAAAGCTCCACAACATAAAAAACGACCTAAATGAGGTATCGCTGTAACCGTACTGACCCAAAGAATAAAACCGCTTTATCAATTTTGCCGCACGCCGAACGGTGTTAACGCACCCCCCAAAAGAAATTCATGAAACGCTGGTTTTTGTTCATTCTGCGTCCCAAAAATCGGAATAAAAAGCGATCAAAAAATGCCACATGCCCGAAAATGGTACCAATAAAAACATCAACTCGTCCTGCAAAAAATAAGATCTCACATGACTCAGTGGGTCAAAATATGGAAAAATTATAGCTCTCAAAATGTGGTGATGCATAAACTATTTTTACAATAAACACGTCTTTTAGCGTATGACAGCTGCCAAAAATAAAAACCCGCCATAAATAGTAAATCAAACCCCCCGTTATCACCCCCTTAGTTAGGGAAAAATAATAAAATATTTTTTTTTTAATTTTTTTCCATTTTCCCATTAGGGCTAGGGTTAGGGTTAGGGCTAGGATCAGAGCTAGGGTTAGGGCTAGGGTTAGGGTCAGGGTTGGAGTTAGAATTGGGGGATTTCCACTGTTTTGGCACATCAGGGGCTTTCCAAACACGAAATAGCGTCCTATCTCAATTCCAGCCAAAAAAGTTAAATGGCGCGGCTTCCCTTCTGAGCTCTGCCATGTGCCCAAATAGTGGTTTACCCCCATATATGGGGTATCAGTGTACTGAGGACAAATTGCACAATAACTTTTGGGGGCCTGTTACTCTTGGGAAAAAAAATTGGGGGTGAAAAGATCATTTTTGAGGAAAAAATATTATTTCTTTAATTGCACGGCTGTACGTTATAAACTTCTGTGAAGCCCTTGGGGGTTCAAAGTGCCCACCACATATCTAGATAAGTTCCTTGGGGGGTCTAGTTTCCAAAATGGAGTCACTTGTGGGGGGTTTCCACTGTTTAGGCACATCAGGGGCTCTCCAAACGTGGCATGGCGTCCAATCTGAATTCCAGCCAATTTTGCAGTGAAAAAGTCAAATGGCGCTCTTTCCCTTCCGAGCTCTGCCATGCGCCCAAACAGTAGTTGCCCCCACATATCAGGTATCAGCGTACTCAGGACAAATTGCACAATAACTTTTGCAGTCCAATTTCTCCTGTTACCCTTGGTAAAATAAAAAAATTGAACCTGAAGTAATTTTTTTGTGAAAAAAAGTTAAATGTTCATTTTTTTTTTAAACATTCAAAAATTTCCTGTGAAGCACCTGAAGGGTTAATAAACTTCTTGAATGTGGTTTTGAGCACCTTGAGGGGTGCAGTTTTTAGAATGGTGTCACTTTTGGGTATTTTCTATCATATAGACCCCTCAAAGTGGCTTCAAATGTGATGTGGTCCCTAAAAATAAAATGGTGTTGTAAAAATGTGAAATCACTGGTCAACTTTTAACCCTTATAACTTCCTAACAAAAAAAAATGTTGGTTCCCAAATTGTGGTGATGTAAAATAAACATATGTGAAATGTTATTTATTAATTTTTTTGTGTGCCATATCTCTGTGATTTAAGAGCATAAAAATTCAAGTTTGGAAAATTGTGAAATTTTCAAAATTTTTGCCAAATTTCCATTTTTTTCACAAATTAACGCAAGTTATATGAATGAAATTTTACCACTAACATGAAGTACAATATGTCTCGAGAAAACAATGTCAGAATCACTGGGATCCATGGAAGCGTTCCAGAGTTATTACCTCATAAAGGGACCGTGGTCAGAATTGTAAAAATGAACGTGCAAACCACCCTTGGTAGTGAAGGGGTTAACCAACAAGCCAGACCGCTTATCAAATATAAGGATTGGGGGTTACTTGGGTAATAGTGATCACAAAATAATAAGTTTTCTTGTATCCTTTAATAAGATGTGTAGTAGAGGGGTTACAAGGACACTAAACTTCAGGAAAGCAAATTCCCAACCGATGAGAGATGATCTTGGTGCAATTAACTGGGATGATTTCCTGAGACATAGAAATACACAAAGAAAATGGGAGACGTTTATTAGCATCCTGAATAGGACCTGTGCATAATATATACCGTATGGGAATAAACATGCTAAAAATAGGAGGAGACCACTATGGTTAAATAGAGCTGTAAGGGGAGCAATTAGTGACAAAAAGAAAGCATTTAGAGAATTAAAGCAAGTAGGTAGTGATGAGGCATTATATAAAGAGAGAAAATTAAATAAATTCTGTAAAAAGCAAATCAAAATAGCAATGATTGAGACAGAGAGACTCATTGCCAGAGAAAGCAAAAATAATCCCAAAATATTCTTTAACTACATATATAGTAAGAAACTAAAAAATGATAGTGTTGGCCCCTATTTTACCCTATTTTTAAGGGTCAAAATAGTCTGGGTGAAATGGTGGATGAGGATGAGGAAAAAGCCAATATGCTAAATGACTTTTTTCAACAGTATTTACACAAGAAAATCCCATGACGGATAACATGATCAGGGATAAAAATTCTCCATTAAATGTCACCTGCTTAACCAAGCAGGAAGAACGGCGGCATCTAAAAATCACTAAAATTGATAAATCCCTGTGCCCGGAAGGGATACATCCCCGAGTACTGCAGGAATTAAGCACAGTCATAGATAGACCATTATTATTGTTAATCTTTAAAGATTCCATAATAACAGGGTCTGTACCACAGGACCGGCGTAAAGCAAATGTGGTGCAAATATTCAGACGCAGGTAGGTCAAACAGTGGATTGTATTTTTCTGTGAGGGAAGGCCTGGACACTGATACTTTAGTGTCTCTGGCCACGACTGTAGTCCTGGCCGACCCTTACACTAGCATGAGAGTCCCATAGATTTCAACATGATCGGCAATGATCTAAAGATGCAGCCAGGACCAGTGAGGGTGAGGAGGGGCTAGAGAGGTGAGCAGTGTGGTGAGTGTAGGGATTGTTTTTATTATTTTTTATTGATTTGATTTCATTTTATGGTTTAGAAAAATGGCAGCGAGGCGTTGCTGTTTTGCTGAATCTGTGCGGAATCAAATTTAAAAAAATCTGCATTTTAGCAAATGTGGCTTAAGTACCATCCCGATTGGGGTACACCTTGTTGTGGTTGGATGGCTTTTACATTTTTTTAATCAAAATTCTTTTTAACCCTTCTCAGACATCAGGCATACATTTACACTGATGTTGGACTCCCTTCCGCGATCCACCCTCAGCTATTAAGGCCTCTTTCACACTTCCGTTTTTTACAATCAGTCACAATCCGCCAGGTTTTGAAAAAAAACGGATCCTCAATTTTTTTTGAGGATCCGTTTTTTTCCCCATTGACTTGCATTAATGGCGGATTGTGACGGATTGCTGTCCGTCGCATCCGTTTTTTTTGAGGATCCGCCAAAAGTTGCTGTCCGTCACCATCCTCAAAGATTTCAAAACGGAGCTTGTAACGTTTTTTTCTGTGGCGGATCCTCCAGACACTGATTTAACCCGAAATTCTTTCTGGGTGCCGGACAGAAAAAAAAAAAAAATTCTCTCTCTCTCTCTCTCTCTCTCTCTCCTTCCTAGCCAGCGATTCCTTTAACTTTCGTCATTTTCAGGATCCGTCTCAAAACTGATCCTGTGCCATCCGTTCACATCAGTTGACAACGGATCCGCTTGTCCGCCTTTTTGGCGGATTATAACTGATGCAAAAAACTGAAGTGTGAAAGAGGCCTTACCCGCTAAATGCCGCTGTCAAATGCTGACAGCGGCATTTAACTAGCGCTTCCAGCAATCTCGCCACAAAATCCACCCACCGGTGACCCACGTCACGTGATCACGGGTGACCAGTGTGTTGGCATGACAACCGAAGGTCTCCTGGAGACCCCTATGGTCGGCGCTCATAGCATGTAAGTAATTCTACTACATAGAGGCAAACTGATCATCGCCTCTATGTAGCAGAGCCGATCGGGTAATGGCAGCTACTAGACTCCCGTGGAGACTATTGAAGCATGCCTAAAGTAAAAAAAAATTGTTTTTAAAAAAAATATAAAGGTTCAAATCACCCCCTTTTCTCCCCATTCAAAATAAAAGAATAAAAATAAAATCAAACATACACATATTTAGTATCACCGCATTCAGAATTGCCCGATCAATAAAAAAAGGATTAACCTGATAGCTAAACGAAACAGCGTAGCGGGAAAAAAGTAAAAATGCCAGAATTACGTTTTTTTGGTCGCCGCGACATTGAATTTAAATGCAGTAATGGGCAATCAAAAGATCGTATCTGCATCAAAATTGTATCATTAAAAACATCAGCTCAGCATACAAAAAATAAACCCCCACCAAACCTGAGATCATGAAAAATGGATACGCTATGGGTCTCAGAAAATGGCGCAATTTTTTTCTTTTTTTTAACAAAATTTGGAATTTTTTTCACCACTTAGATAAAAAAGAACCTAGACATGTTTGGTGTCTATGAACTTGTAATGACCTGGAGAATCATAATGGGAGGTCAGTTTTAGCATTTAGTGAACACTGTAAAAAAGCAAAACAAAAACAAGTGTGGGATTGCACATTTTTTGCAATTTTACCGCACTTGGAATGTTTTTCCCATTTTCAAGTACTCAACAAGGTAAAACCAATGATGGTGTTCAAAAGTACAACTCATCCCGCAAAAAACAAGCCCTCACATGGCCGTATTGATGGAAAAATAAAAAGTTATGCTCTGGGAAGAAGGAGAGCAAAAAACAAAAAAGAAAAACGAAAAAAAAACCTCCGGGGGTTAAGGGGTTAATAATATTGTAGGGAGTATTGCTATGTGACAAGTATATAGAGATGTTTCTCTATGCATCAGTATAATAGGCCTGTAAAGAAAAAGAATGAATGCCATGTAGCTATTTAGACAGAAATGTTATTTTCTATTCTTAGCAGTAAAGCTCCTAGCTAATGCTCCTGCCTGCATGCTGCAGGTTGTGAGTTTGAGTTATGTGACATGTGAAAATAAAGCTAATCACTTGGATTTACTGAGCAGAGTACACAGAAGGCCCTTCCCCCAATGTCCTAAATCAGAGACAGAAAATTTAGAATTTACTATTGTAGGATCGCAGGTACACAGGATGCAGTGACGAGTTGGAGGCGGAGTAAGAGAAAACTCAACCTTTATATATAGACTATATGGATAAACAGTAAAGCTGACAATAGTTTACCACACAGGGAAGCTAGACACAGATACACAAATAACATGATATAAACCAGTACGGCAAGTGACGGTAACTATATGGCCGTGATATGGCCGACTACGGGTCCTTGGACTATAACTAACGAAGTGTCACTTATCAATCTCTGACGTCCTTCAGAGGTGCTGTCCGGGAGATGTCTGTTCGGTGTCTCAGCCACTGTGCCCAGCCGAAGAAGAGCTGTTGTTGGCTTCAGGTGGTCCCACACCCAGGTGCTGAGGGGGCTGGTTGCCCGCCATTGGAGCTGTCCCTTTGGGAGATGAGGCTGAGGCGTCCACAGGCTTCAGCGAACAGGCCGCAGCCGTGGTCTGGAGCGGGGCAGTGGCGGCCGTGGGTCTCGGCGTACAGGCCGCAACCACGGTATGGAGCGGGGCAGAGGTGACCGCGGTTCACCGCGCACAGGCCACTGCCGTGGTATGAAGCGGGGCAGTGGTGGCCGTGAGTCTCGGCGTACAGACCGCAGCCGCGGTATGGAGCTGGGCAGTGGTGGCCGCGGGTCCCGGCGTATCTCCTCCTCACGCTGCTCGGCACTATCCTCTCCTCCGGTCAGGCGAGCTCCTGTCCTGTCTGTCTGGAAAGTGCTGACTCACTCTCGCTCTCATGCACACTTAGACTCCTCCTTCCTGTCTCTAGTCTCTCTCCTCGACGAGTCTCCTCCACTGGTCTCCTGTGCTACTTTTATAGTTGTGCCGCCCCCTTTCTTTGTCCCACCCCCTCCTTATCTGGATGAGTATTGGTCCCGGCCTGTAACTACTTCCCCTAGGGAACCTAGGTGACAGCCCCCCTAGTTCCAGCCTGGCTATACAGCGGGCCTTTATTCCGGGACTCTCTCTCTTACACTAACACAGCAGCATCTGAGAATCCTGCAAAATTAATGGGTCTCCCCTTTCCTACAGGCCCCTGCACAGCTGGATTGGATGCACCTGCAGTTTACCTGCCCCTGTATACATTGCCATCTCTTATCACATAAAGTCACTGATGCCTCTGTGCAAGGAGGTAATTTGTTTAGGGTATATATAAATATTAGAGTGTGATCAATGGATCATATGTACAATTTCTATGTCAAATGCCATAGTGTCACAGGGTTACCACGACAGAGAAGAGCCAGAAGATAGCAACATCTGATTGCTCCTACTCCTGCACTGAAAAGAAGCACTTTACCTTCTTTTTAAATGATGTAAATTTATTTTGTCAGTACAGGGGTTAATCAGCCATGTTGGGAGTTCTGGGAGCTAGGGCTCTCAGCTGAGCACTGTTAGCCACTCCTATCTCCTTTATAATCTGGGTCCTGACTGACATATATCATCAGAGTGGGCATATGCTGCATGGCTGGGGGGAAGTAGTTGGTGGTTATATGAGAAAGTGTTTGGTGGGTTTGGTGACTGTTCCTTGGTTTAGTAAGTGTGATAATTCCCATTCCTTCTCCTACTTTGGTTTTAGGTTTTACACCATCCTCCACTCCCCGTTGCATTCCTCTGTTATACGTGAGTGTATATATGTATGCCTGGTATTTTCCATTTCCCCTGTTTGTGTTACCTTGTTTGTTGGTTTGGTGTACTATGGTAGCATGGCCGAGCGGTCTAAGGCGCTGGATAAAGAATCCAGTCTCTTCATGGTTGTGGGTATGAGTCCCACCACTGCCATAAAGCAATTTAGTTGAGCGGATGTCTGAGTGGTTAAGTGGAATAGAACACTTGAGTTCAAGTTCAATGAATGTAAACTTTGTTTTTAAGTGATAGGGGGACTACGATACCCAGAGAGATTAGCAAAATTAGGATTATTTAGTCTAGAAAAAAGATGACTGAGGGGCGATCTAATAACCATGTATAAGCGGACAATGCAAATATCTCTCTGAGGATCTGTTTATACCATGGAATGTGATGGTTACAAGGAGGCATTCTCTGTGTCTGGAGGAGAGAAGGTTTTTCCACCAACATAGAAGAGAATTCTTTACTGTTAGGGCTGTGAGAATCTGGAATTCCCTGCCTGGGGAGGTGGTGATGGTGAACTCAGTTGAGGGGTTTAAGAAAATCCTGGATGTCTTCCTGGAGAATAACAATATTGTTTCTTACAGTTAATTTGTTCTTTAGAAGGACATAGATCTGGGGATTTATTCTGACAGAATATAGGCTGAACTGGATGGACAAATGTCTTTTTTTGGTCTTACTAACTATGTTACTATGGTGCTCAACTACTCCCCTCTTCCCTGGGTGGCGAAGGGTACAGATGAAGGACAGATTCAGGACATAAGGCAAGGTACCTGGCCCCATCATCTTCACCTACAAAAGTAACCCAGGGAACAGGGCAAGCTAGGGCGTCCCCTAGTATTAAGGCCAGGGAAGGAGCCCCTGGTCCTGGGTGACCCAACAATAGACTTGTGACACATAGGTTGGGGGTTAAGAAAACAAATCGCAAGGGATAAATTTGTGCATGGCACAATATACATGCCATGTCATGTGGTTTATATTTCTTTAGGTGGTCTGTCATTTGTAAGTCAAATGGCACAGCTTTGGTGGTACAAGAAACATAGTAAGATAACAATTTGTGCATGACACACTTTTGTGACACTTTTTCTTTCCCTGATCCAATTCTCCCATATTCTCCCTGATCTAATTCTCTCCACAATTGCCAAACATAGTTATTCGTCAGATAACCTTAAAAGCTTGGCACACTAAATCACCCTGATAAACTACAGTATATTGCATGCATTACATGATACCACCTCCATGATCCCAACGGATCTCCCCCCAAGTTAAAAATTTGAATGTGTTCCCGCCACCAAGCATCAATTATAAAATGAGTGTCTTCCTATGTCACAGAGAGACCTTCGAGTCACCTGAAGCACCATAACTTGGGCACAACTGTTACCTTTTTCCTCTTTATAGCTCACCTTCCAAAAAAGGAAGGTCCTCATGCAATGTCCATAGAACTTGGCTTGCAATTTTATGCAATATTGGAAAGTTTTTACATAAAATGATTTAAAATCACAGTGTACTTGCCCAAGGTTGGGCTGGATGGCAGAGGGGCATTTGTCATAAGCCCTGTCACACAGAGCAACTGCCACTTTTACCAGTATCTGTGTTCACAGCTCTACAACATAGTTAAATCCTGTGGTAGAGCTGAGAGCCATGTTCTCTCTGCCCTACCTCTCTCTTTTTTGTAGGCTACAGATCGCTTTAGGCCTGTGGCCTGTGGCCTACAGAACAGCTGGGTGGTGCACCAAATGTCAAAGTCCTAGCATTCTATAGGCCGCAGGCACAAGCTGATGGGGGACCATGTTTCTCGGGTAAATAGTCCAAGAATTTTGTCCCTTAAGGGGACTGGCCTCTTGACAAGTCACTCAAGTTGTATGATCCCCAGCCAGAATTTAAAAGAATACTTTATGCAGCAATGTTTCAAAGCAAAACATATCTGGTGAAAGTGATATAGACAGTGTTCTCTTTCATGCTGTTTGTGGTGCACGCCTCCTGACGAAGTAGCAGTGAAACGCGCATAGGGGCAGTTGGTGTGGGGGATCTTACTATCAGTAAACATGTAAGTACTGGTTTACTGTTTACACACTGCCACTGTATTAAATATATGAAAATTCTGCATTATTCGCACTTTATTTAAATTCTATTTTTTGACACGTTTCTTCACCATTTTGGATTAACTGAATTCCCTTGCATGGGATCATATGGTAATTACCTCATGGTGTTTACTTGACCAAAAAGGAAGTCTAATAGGTAGCATATTACAAAGCTTTGTGGCTATTTGATTGTTCATTCATACACAGGGACCTATGTGTGTACAATTGCATAATTCTTTCCCCCCTTATTATTGTGCCTGCTTAGTGAGTGTTGCTCTGTTTTTTAAATTGTAGTGTATTGATTTATGTAATAAAATATATTTATTCAATCCTAATATACTCTTTAACCCTTTTTGCTTGAAATGGCGTACATTTTTTTTATGTTTACATTGTATTATTGAGTTGTTGGATTTGTTACCTAATCCCATAGGCTAAGGGAATTTTTTGCGTGTCGGTTTTTGGTGCATGAAGCAAATTTCAGCTGTCAAGTATTTTTATGTAAAACATATGTGATTAATTTTTAATGAGACAGCAAAAAGAGGTTGTGAAATTTAAAAAAGGATTATTAGTAGTCATAATTCAGGCACATGTGAGTGCTACGTGAGAATCAAGCTTAGGATGGGCCACGCAATTAAGAGGACACGCAAAGCCCACTGGCAAAGTTGCAGCTTCTATTGGAGGTGGAGAGAATGTTACAGTAGATGTCTCCAGGAAATGCCAAGTTTATTGTCACATAATAGTTTTCTGAGCCCTGCAGTGTAACCTGCCATCTGTACCTTTTATGACTTTT
This sequence comes from Dendrobates tinctorius, assembly GCF_039654945.1. Taxonomy (NCBI): domain Eukaryota; kingdom Metazoa; phylum Chordata; class Amphibia; order Anura; family Dendrobatidae; genus Dendrobates; species Dendrobates tinctorius. The sequence goes on along the minus strand of NW_027361705.1, from coordinate 9,799,018 downwards.
GGACCCTAAGGATTTGCTTTCTACCATGACCACGTGCCCTTCAAGAGCACCGAATAGTTGATTCTAACATAATTGACACTCCTTGGTTTTCCATATTTCTTTTCTCTGATGACATTCAGGAGAAAAACACTGGGTAATATTCTCTTGTAATATAAATATTGTTTTTGTCCCAGCAAAGAACTGGAAAACAGCTTTGAAATTCCATCTTGGAGCTCGGCACCAGAAATGGCTCGTGCTTATTTATAGTTCCCCACGTGTTTCCCTTGGTAACTCTTTCATTGCAGACGTAATGCTTCGTCGGTGTCCAAATCCTTTGGTGGATGTGAGATGCTTTATTTGCCATATTTTTTTGCGTAGCTGGAAGGAAGAAACGCTTAAAGAGCTTTAATGACTGGAACCTACAAAAAGGATTCTTCTGCAGAACTTTTTTTTTTCTTTGCTGCTACAGTGATGAAATCATGCTGTAATCTGAGAACAGATACCTCTGCTAAGGCATGTCATTAGCCAAAAAAGAAAAAAAGCTCACTAACAGCAGCCCAGATGTAGAAGTAGTGTAGTAGCATCCAGCAGAAGAGACAAATCTTGCTCACCACAGACTAGCCTTGTGTTACTCCTGCTTCTCCTTAAGAAGGCTCTTGATCCTGTAATGTTTGTATATGAACTTTCCTTTGCCACACAGACTGAATGCTGACAACATTTTGTCTGCAAACCAAAAACGATTGAATTCAAGAAGATTTGGACTTTGATGGTGCTGGAGTTCTGGAGACCACAAGACAGTATTTCATTTGGCTTGCAAATATCATCTGCTTGTGGAATGTAAAGGGTGGATCCAGACATCTAGAGGGAATATTCATGCTTGAGCATTGCATGGGAGTTATAAACGTTTTACTCTGGTGACACCACGCTGTCATAGATTCACAAATTTCCTATCTTGCTTCTGGTGCTGCAGAGGCGTGCAAGTGATAATGATTGGATTTCATCTTCTCTGCTTTGGAATTTTGGGCAACCTGTGCTATGGTTTTTACAATGGACCCCTTCAGCCAGAAATGTCTAATGGAACTTTGCACCATTACTTTGTTCCTGATGGGGACTATGAGGAGAATGATGACCCTGAGAAGTGTCAGATGCTCTTCAGAGTGACGGATGAAAGGTCCTGTCCAGGGGATGGACAATATCTCTCCTTAAAGGAAGAATTCATTGTCATAAAAAGACAGATTGAAGATGCGGAAAGAGTGCTTGAAAGCATCGGTAAAAGCATATCTTACGACCTGGACGGCGAGGAAAGTTATGGAAAGTATCTGGGAAGGGAGTCGTCACAGATAAGCGAAGCCTTCTCTAACTCGGACAAGTCTTTAACAGAACTTGAGTTAAAGTTTAGGCAGAGCCATGAGAATGAGAGGAACGAGATGAAGGGGTTAAATGACGACTTTGTGGATATGATGATCCACACAAGAGCTGTTCTCAAGGAAACTTTAGACGTCTCCCTGGGGCTGAGGGATAAACACGAACTTCTCTCTTTAACTATTCGGAGTCATGGCGCTAGACTAAGCAGACTGAAAAATGACTACCTGAAGGTTTGAAAATCTGGACACTAATTTATGTGAGATCCAATCCTCTAAAATATTACTTTTCAAAGAATAAACCTAGCTGTGGGTAATTCTGGTCTTGAAGCAAAAGCTCAGACTGTACTAAATTATCCTGTAAATATCAGTATGACTCTTGATCCCAAAAAAATGCCTTCCCCCTTTATAGAAGTGACACCATGCCGCAACCATGGATGACCAGCCAACTAACTCATTAAGTTACCGTAAGAGCTGCTGTGCAGTAAACTGCAGACCCTCCGGGGTAAAGAATGGGTTACAGAAAGTAATGCTACCATCTGAGTAGCTTATGGGGGAAGTAATAAAATGCATGGTAAATCCTTCTATGCATTCTTTTTAATATTTAAATTGTCGCCTTCAATGTCAACATTTTGGTTGATCCCTTACAAATGCTGGCAGAACTGTGGCATCCCGGGACCTATCGTCCTTCAAGCATTTATTTAGTTAACTTATATAGAAGATCTATTAGGACGGAACCTAAATCTGATCGGTATTATTACAGATACTACTTACACTAGTATAGTTTATTTATTTTGTCAGTGTTGCTGCATCGGTGTAAATGAGTATGCTGTATATAAGAAGCATTGTATTACAGAACCTTAAAGCTTTATTCTGTATATGGAATTCCTGCAGTTGTTTGTAATTAGGGATGCACATTGTTATGTATCATATATGTCTGTTCAAATATCTCAAGTTAAAAAGGGTTTATTTTATTTCCACAAAACAAGCTCCACTCTTGCACGTGGGTTTTGTCTGGTACTGCAGCCCATCTTGAGTGGCACTGAACTGAAATTGAAGACAGAAACCATGTGCAAAAGTGGTGCTGTATTTGGGACAAAGCTGCGGCATTCCCTGCACCTTCCCTGCCTACCTGTCAGCTAGAACAGTCTACAGTCTGTGCCCCATTTGCAGCCTGTAGTTGGGCTACCAAGACTATGGAACCTATGTGAAGATTCCTGCAGAATTATTTCCTAATCTTTTATCATCTACCCAGAAAGTAGGCAAATGATCTATGTAAAGCAATTGCTATTTATGCATCTCCTTAATATATTTGTGCATATGTCTCCAATCCTAATACTTCTGCTAAGTATGGATATACTAAATGATTTGATCTGTGCAAAAATGATGTATAATAAAATATGGTGGTAGTAATTGGCATAATTTGAAGTCCATGGGCCCCAGTGCAAAATTTCTACCAAGGCTCCCAACTATCAAGGGTCCTAAGTCCCCCTGAGCTGCAGAGCCCCGGTATGATTGAAACCCCTGCACCTACTGTAGTGATGCCCCAGGTGACGGTAGACCCCTTTATATTGTCATAGCTTTAGAAGATATGAGCAGGACCAACACATGATAAATTTACTGCACGTCGCCTGTCAAACCCAATCTCTTCAAGACAAGCATAGAGAACATTTACCCTGATCTCCATGGGTCCTCAGCCCAGTGGACCCTGGTATTTGGCCAAGTTTGCTTGGTGCTGTCACCAGCCCTTGGTAAGAGCATGTGAAGAAATCTGTCTTGATGAAAGTAGTAGCAGCCCAAAGGCAGGTATGAAGGATTCATATAATTGGTGCTTTATTTTGGAATCAGGCCTGACCAGTGGATAATAGATAATCTCACATTTGTTCCATGCAGTAGTGATCTCTAGCTAGCAGATCTCCACTGTTTGCACACTGCCAATTCCCAATTTCCCTGGGCTGTCAGGGCTTGGTAGGAGTCGTAGTTCTGTAGGAGCTGGAGTGTCACAGGTTGGAGATCCCTGGTTAGAAACACAGCACCATGCACAACTAAGCTCCACAAAGGAATGCTACTCCCATGGGTCGCACTTCACTGCATGCTCATATATTACTATTTTATTGGCAGTGAAATAGGCTAATTGATCATAAATTTTATACAAGTTCGTGAATCTGCAGAATGTGATCCACTCGCCACCAGGGAGATAGAAAGAGATGGGTTTCATTATTTTCTATGTCGTTAGCAATGTATAAATAGCAAAAGAAACCACAGCACTTCTGGTGCGCTGGTGCCAAGTAGGATGCTATCCCGTAATGTAGTAGTTGTGAAGCTTGGCACTCAGAATGATTGATTGCAATCCAAAATGCAACGTTTCGGTCCACACACGTGACCCTCATCAGTAACGGGGTTGGCCCTAAGAACGGCGTTCTACTGTCCCAGCGGTGGATACCGCCTCTACGGCATTGCGCTCATTTTTCTGATTCTGCTCTTTCTCTCCCTATGGTTGTGTTGCTATTGCAGTTGCTCTTGGAGACTAGGCTCTTATCAGGGAGAAGGAAGTAGCCTGTGATGTAGTAGTAATATTTTTGGCCTAATATACCGCTCTGTGTTGTAATCTAGACCTGTCATGGCACTCACTATGAAATCAGTCATTTTGCTTTTCAAAAAAAAGCAAAAGCCTTATGTCACTCGGGAGATCTGGCTTATATCCACAGTCATCCTGGGACATGCTTTTCCACACTGTGGAGTCATGTGAATGTTTCTAATCTGCATGTGTTCCTCGGTTTTCATTCACATCATCGTTACCATTGTTCCTGGAACTAAGATTGTGTAACAAACCAGAGCACACAATGATTCTGGCAGCGATAGTTGGATTGTGCTCTTTGCTTTACCTTTGTAACAGATCAGATATCACCTTGTGTTGCTGACATTACCTTTGCTGGCTTCTTTCCTTTGTATACTAAAATGTCCACTTTGTTCGACTAAGGCAAAAGGTAAAAATGTTATAAAATGTTTGAAGCCTTTCACTAGGCATTGCTCCTACTAGCCAGTTTCCTACTCCACACTGATGAGGGGCAATACCCCGAAACAGCTGTCTGTGGATGGATACCATGTTTTGGCATAGGTGGTTTCCTTCATTGGAGACTGCCCTTCCCGTGGTTGTTCCTTCCCGGGGAAAGACCTGGCTAGTCATTGCTTGCGTTGAGAAACATGTGATGGTGTCTCCGCGGCTGTTGATTTACATGCTTTTGCATATTTCCCATAAGGGATGGGGGCATTGCTCTAGATCACTGCGTTGAGAAACATGTGATGGTGTCTCCGCAGTGTTGGATGTTGATCTCCATGAGGTCACTCATCCTTATGTTCATAGCCTTTCACTAGGCATTGCTCCTACTAGCCAGTTTCCTACTCCACACTGATGAGGGGCAATACCCCGAAACAGCTGTCTGTGGATGGATACCATGTTTTGGCATAGGTGGTTTCCTTCATTGGAGACTGCCCTTCCCGTGGTTGTTCCTTCCCGGGGAAAGACCTGGCTAGTCATTGCTTGCGTTGAGAAACATGTGATGGTGTCTCCGCGGCTGTTGATTTACATGCTTTTGCATATTTCCCATAAGGGATGGGGGCATTGCTCTAGATCACTGCGTTGAGAAACATGTGATGGTGTCTCCGCAGTGTTGGATGTTGATCTCCATGAGGTCACTCATCCTTATGTTCATAGCCTTTCACTAGGCATTGCTCCTACTAGCCAGTTTCCTACTCCACACTGATGAGGGGCAATACCCCGAAACAGCTGTCTGTGGATGGATACCATGTTTTGGCATAGGTGGTTTCCTTCATTGGAGACTGCCCTTCCCGTGGTTGTTCCTTCCCGGGGAAAGACCTGGCTAGTCATTGCTTGCGTTGAGAAACATGTGATGGTGTCTCCGCGGCTGTTGATTTACATGCTTTTGCATATTTCCCATAAGGGATGGGGGCATTGCTCTAGATCCCTGCGTTGAGAAACATGTGATGGTGTCTCCGCAGTGTTGGATGTTGATCTCCATGAGGTCACTCATCCTTATGTTCATAGCCTTTCACTAGGCATTGCTCCTACTAGCCAGTTTCCTACTCCACACTGATGAGGGGCAATACCCCGAAACAGCTGTCTGTGGATGGATACCATGTTTTGGCATAGGTGGTTTCCTTCATTGGAGACTGCCCTTCCCGTGGTTGTTCCTTCCCGGGGAAAGACCTGGCTAGTCATTGCTTGCGTTGAGAAACATGTGATGGTGTCTCCGCGGCTGTTGATTTACATGCTTTTGCATATTTCCCATAAGGGATGGGGGCATTGCTCTAGATCACTGCGTTGAGAAACATGTGATGGTGTCTCCGCAGTGTTGGATGTTGATCTCCATGAGGTCACTCATCCTTATGTTCATAGCCTTTCACTAGGCATTGCTCCTACTAGCCAGTTTCCTACTCCACACTGATGAGGGGCAATACCCCGAAACAGCTGTCTGTGGATGGATACCATGTTTTGGCATAGGTGGTTTCCTTCATTGGAGACTGCCCTTCCCGTGGTTGTTCCTTCCCGGGGAAAGACCTGGCTAGTCATTGCTTGCGTTGAGAAACATGTGATGGTGTCTCCGCGGCTGTTGATTTACATGCTTTTGCATATTTCCCATAAGGGATGGGGGCATTGCTCTAGATCACTGCGTTGAGAAACATGTGATGGTGTCTCCGCAGTGTTGGATGTTGATCTCCATGAGGTCACTCATCCTTATGTTCATAGCCTTTCACTAGGCATTGCTCCTACTAGCCAGTTTCCTACTCCACACTGATGAGGGGCAATACCCCGAAACAGCTGTCTGTGGATGGATACCATGTTTTGGCATAGGTGGTTTCCTTCATTGGAGACTGCCCTTCCCGTGGTTGTTCCTTCCCGGGGAAAGACCTGGCTAGTCATTGCTTGCGTTGAGAATCATGTGATGGTGTCTCCGCGGCTGTTGATTTACATGCTTTTGCATATTTCCCATAAGGGATGGGGGCATTGCTCTAGATCACTGCGTTGAGAAACATGTGATGGTGTCTCCGCAGTGTTGGATGTTGATCTCCATGAGGTCACTCATCCTTATGTTCATAGCCTTTCACTAGGCATTGCTCCTACTAGCCAGTTTCCTACTCCACACTGATGAGGGGCAATACCCCGAAACAGCTGTCTGTGGATGGATACCATGTTTTGGCATAGGTGGTTTCCTTCATTGGAGACTGCCCTTCCTGTGGTTGTTCCTTCCCGGGGAAAGACCTGGCTAGTCATTGCTTGCGTTGAGAAACATGTGATGGTGTCTCCGCGGCTGTTGATTTACATGCTTTTGCATATTTCCCATAAGGGATGGGGGCATTGCTCTAGATCACTGCGTTGAGAAACATGTGATGGTGTCTCCGCAGTGTTGGATGTTGATCTCCATGAGGTCACTCATCCTTATGTTCATAGCCTTTCACTAGGCATTGCTCCTACTAGCCAGTTTCCTACTCCACACTGATGAGGGGCAATACCCCGAAACAGCTGTCTGTGGATGGATACCATGTTTTGGCATAGGTGGTTTCCTTCATTGGAGACTGCCCTTCCCGTGGTTGTTCCTTCCCGGGGAAAGACCTGGCTAGTCATTGCTTGCGTTGAGAAACATGTGATGGTGTCTCCGCGGCTGTTGATTTACATAAAATGTTTGAAGACTTGAAGAGGAAAATAAGAACAGCTATTAATTCATGTACAATTCAACTCTGAGACATTTTCAATAAAAATGAATGATCTTATCTCAGTGCTACTATCAAATAATTATTGCAAATAGCCTAATATGTTGAAGAGACCATAAAATTATATCATAGCATTATAGTAAGCAACACATACTATTATGTCATCATATAATTGTTATCATGCACACAGCAACATCACAGAGTGGGCATACATACTAGTAATGAAGTCAGTAGTGTCATCATGCACACAGTGACATCACAGAGTGGGCATACATACTAGTAATGAAGTCAGTAGTGTCATCATGCACACAGTGACATCACAGAGTGGGCATACATACTAGTAATGAAGTCAGTAGTGTCATCATGCACACAGTGACATCACAGAGTGGGCATACATACTAGTAATGAAGTCAGTAGTGTCATCATGCACACAGTGAAATCACAGAGTGGGCATACATACTAGTAATGAAGTCAGTAGTGTCATCATGCACACAGTGACATCACAGAGTGGGCATATACACTCACTGGCCACTTTATTAGGTACACCTGTCCAACTGTGTGTTAAGACTTAATTTCTAATCAGCCAATCACATGGCGGCAACTCAGTGCATTTAGGCATGTAGACATGGTCAAGACAATCTCCTGCAGTTCAAACCGAGCATCAGTATGGGGAAGAAAGGTGATTTGAGTGCCTTTGAACGTGGCATGATTGTTGGTGCCAGAAGGGCTGGTCTGAGAATTTCAGAAACTGCTGATCTACTGGGATTTTCACGCACAACCATCTCTAGGGTTTACAGAGAATGGTCCGAAAAAGAAAAAAAATCCAGTGAGCGGCAGTTCTGTGGCCGGAAATGCCATGTTGATGCCAGAGGTCAGAGGAGAATGGGCAGACTGGTTCGAGCTGATAGAAAGGCAACAGTGACTCAAATTGCCACCCGTTACAACCAAGGTAGGCAGAAGAGCATCTCTGAACGCACAGTGCGTCGAACTTTGAGGCAGATGGGCTACAGCAGCAGAAGACCACACTGGGTACCACTCCTCTCAGCTAAGAACAGGAAACTGAGGCTACAATTTGCACAAGCTCATCGAAATTGGACAGTAGAAGATTGGAAAAACGTTGCCTGGTCTGATGAGTCTCGATTTCTGCTGCGACATTCGGATGGTAGGGTCAGAATTTGGCGTAAACAACATGAAAGCATGGATCCATCCTGCCTTGAATCAACGGTTCAGGCTGGTGGTGGTGGTGTCATGGTGTGGGGAATTTTTTCTGGGCACTCTTTGGGCCCCTTGGTACCAATTGAGCATCGTTGCAACGCCACAGCCTACCTGAGTATTGTTGCTGACCATGTCCATCCCTTTATGACCACAATGTACCCAACATCTGATGGCTACTTTCAGCAGGATAATGCGCCATGTCATAAAGCTCGAATCATCTCAGATTGGTTTCTTGAACATGACAATGAGTTTACTGTACTCAAATGGCCTCCTCAGTCACCAGATCTCAATCCAATAGAGCATCTTTGGGATGTGGTGGAACGGGAGATTCGCATCAGGGATGTGCAGCCGACAAATCTGCGCCAACTGTGTGATGCCATCATGTCAATATGGTCCAAAATCTCTGAGGAATGCTTCCAGCACCTTGTTGAATCTCTGCCACGAAGAATTGAGGCAGTTCTGAAGGCAAAAGGGGGTCCAACCCCTTACTAGCATGGTGTACCTAATAAAGTGGCCAGTGAGTGTATACTAGTAATGAAGTCAGTAGTGTCATCATGCACACAGTGAAATCACAGAGTGGGCTTACATATTAATAATGATGCCAGTAGTGTAATCATGCACACAGCTAAAGAGTAATTAGCATGCACACTGAAAAATTGCGAGGTGCAGGTGTAATAGGCTGTAAAGGTGCAATTACTAATATAATTGAAATTCACAGCACACTCTTAGTGGAATATCTTGCAGAAATATCAAAATTTATTGTGGATATCTAATATATAAAGCTCAAGTGTGTGTATGTATGTATGTATGTATGTATGTATGTAATGTATGTATGTATGTGTGTATGTCCGGGATTGGCATCCGTACCGTCGCAGCTACAGCCAAAAAATTTGGCACAGTCACATATCTGGACCCCGAGAGCATCCTAGGCTATGTTGTGAGGCAAAATTTTAACCCCGCGCGTTGCAATTCACCTAAAAATGTTGCCCCTATCTACATAATGGGGAAAAAGTGTGTGTGTGTCAAGCCCCGCCCCTCATTATGATGTCATAATGGTTGCCATGGCGACACTAATGTCATAATAGGTTGCAATGACAAAGATGCTGTCACAATGGTTGTCATGGTGATGGTTATGTCATAATCGTTGCCATGGTGATGATGATGTCATAATGGGTATATGGGCAGGGGACTATGGGATGGAGGATGTGTGATGGGTATATGGGCACTGGACTATGGAATGGAGGATATGTATGACGGGTATATGGGCATGGGACTATGGGATGGAGGATATGTATGACGGGTATATGGGCACGGGACTATGGGATGGCGGATATGTGTGATGGGTATATGTGCACGGGACAATGGGATGGAGGATATGTATGATGGGTATATGGGCATGGGACTATGAGATGAAGGATGTGTGATGGGTATATGGGCACTCGACTATGGGATGGCGAACATGTATGATGGGTATATGGGCATGGGGCTATGGGATGGAGGATGTGTGATGGGTATATGGGCATGGGTCTATGGGATGGAGGATGTGTGATGGGTATATGGGCACTCGACTATGGGATGGAGGATATGTATGATGGGTATATGGGCATGGGCCTATGGGATTGTGGATATGTATGATGGGTATATGGGCACCGGACTATGGGATGGAGGATATGTATGATGGGTATATGGGCATGGGACTATGAGATGAAGGATGTGTGATGGGTATATGGGCACTCGACTATGGGATGGCGAATATGTATGATGGGTATATGGGCATGGGACTATGGGATGGAGAATATGTATGATGGGTATATGGGCATGGGACTATGGGATGGAGGACGTGTGATGGGTATATGGGCACTCGACTATGGGATGGAGGATAATTATAATTTATTATAGCTATCCACAGTTAGTTTCTATGCCGGGCACGGCCGTGCTCTTCAGAAAACGGGAAAAAAATTCCAAGTGCGGTGAATTCCACACTTGTTTTTTGCTTAGCTTTTTTGCTAGGTTCAGTAAATGCAAAAACTGACTCATTATGAGTTCTTAGACACCAAACATGTCTATGTTCTCTTTTATCTAGGTTGTGAAAAAAAAATTCCAAAGTTTGCTAAAAAAGAAAAAAAATGCACAATTTACCAAGACCCATAGCAACTTCATTTTTCATGATCTGGGGTCGAGTAAGGGCTTATTTTTTGCGAGCTGAGGTGACGTTTTTAATGATACCACTTACGTGCAGACTTGTTCTTTTGATCGCCCGTTATTGCATTTTAACCCCTTAGCGACAGAGCCAGTTTGCAGCTTAATGACCAGGCCAATTTTTACATTTCTGACCACTGTCCCTTTATGAGGTTATAACTCTGGAACGCTTTAATGGATCCCGCTGATTCTAAGACTATTTTTTCATGACATATTGTACTTCATGATAGTGGTAAAATTTCTTCGATAAGTCTTGTGTTTATTTATGAAAAAAATGGAAATATGGCAAAAATTTAGAACATTTTGCAGTTTTCAAACTTTAAATTTTTATGCCCTTAAATCAGAGAGATGTGTCACACAAATTTCTTAATAAATAACATTTCCCACATGTCTACTTTACATCAGCACAATTTTGGAAGCAAAATTTTTTTTTTGTTAGGAAGTTATAAGGGTTAAAAGTTGACCAGCGATTTCTCATTTTTACAACAAAATTTACAAAACCATTTTTTTAGGGACCACATCATATTTAAAGTCATTTTGAGGGGTGTACATGACAGAAAATACCCAAAAGTGGCACCATTCTAAATACTAGACCCCTCAAGGTGCTCAAAACCACATTCAAGAAGTTTATTAACCCTTTAAGTGCTTCACAGGAACTAAAGCAATGTGGTAGGAAAAAATTAACATTTAACTTTTTTTTTGCAAAAAATTTACTTCAGAACCAATTTTTTTTATTTTCACGAGTGTTAAAAGAGAAAATCAACCACAAAATTTGTTGTACAATTTCTCCTGAATATGCCGAAACCCCATATGTGGGGGTAAACCACTTTTTCAGCACACGGCAGAGCTCGCAAGGGATGGAGCGCCGTTTGACTTTTTCAACGCAGAATTGGCTGGAATTGAGATCGGATGCCATGTTGCGTTCGGAGAGCCCTTAATGTGCCTAAACAGTGGAAACCTCCAACAAGTGACCCCATTTTGGAAACTAAACCCATTAAGGAACTTATCTAGATGTGTGGTGAGCACTTTGAACCATCAAGTGGCTTCACAGAAGTTTATAACGTAGAGCCGTGATAATAAGAAATCTATTTTTTTCCACAAAAATCATGTTTTCGCCCCCAAATTTTTCTTTTTACAAGGGTAACAGGAGAAATCATACCCACACAGTTGTTGTGCGATTTGTCCTGAGTACGCTGATACCCCATATGTGGGGGGAACCACTGTTTGGGCGCATGGGAGAGCTTGGAAGGGAAGGAGTGCCATTTTGGAATGCAGACTTTAATGGAATGGTCTGCGGGCATCATATTGCGTTTGCAGAGCCCCTGATGGGCCTAAACAGTGGAAACCCTCAACAAGTGACCCCATTTTGGAAACTAGACCCATTAAGGTACTTATCTAGATGTGTGGTGAGCACTTTGAACCTTCAAGTGCTTCACAGAAGTTTATAACGTAGAGCCGTGAAAATAAAAAAAACATTTTTTTTCCACAAAAATGATGTTTTCGCCCCTAAATTTTTATTTTTACAAGGGTAACAGGAGAAATCATACCCGCACAGTTGTTATGCGATTTGTCCTGAGCACGCCGATACCCCATATGTGGGGGGGAACCACTGTTTGGGCGCATGGGAGAGCTCGGAAGGGAAGGAGTGCCACTTTAGAATGCAGACTTTGATGGAATGGTCTGCGGGCATCATGTTGCGCTTGCAGAGCCCCTGATGGGCCTAAACAGTGGAAACCCCCCACAAGTGACCCCATTTTAGAAATTAGACCCCCTAAGGAACTTATATAGATGTGTGGTGAGCACTTTGAACCCCCAAGCGCTTCACAAAAGTTTATAAACGCAGAGCCGTGAAAATAAAAAGTCTTTATTTCCACAAAAGTGATTTTTTAGACCCCAATTTTTAGACCCCAAAGTTGGTAAATAGTGGAAACCCCTCAATTCTTGCTCCAACCCTAACCCCAACACACCCCTAACCCTAATCCCAACCCTAACTCTAATCCCAACCCTAATCCCCAATCCCAATTATAACCCTAATCCTAGTTCGCCCTAACCCTAATTCTAACCCTAGCCGTGACCCGAACCCTAGCCCAACCCTAGCCCTAACCCTAACCCAACCCTAACCCTAGCCTAACCCTAACCCTAACCCTAGCCCTAACCCTACCCCAACCCTAACCCTAACCCTAACCCTAATGGAAAACTGAAAAAAAAAATATTTTCTTCATTTCATTAAAATTGCCTATATAAGGGGGTGATAAACGGGTGGGTTATGTACTATTTTTTTTTATTTTGATCACTATGATCGTTTATCCAGCAGATTCCCGGTGGGCGCACTGCGCATGCACCCGCCATTTTCAAGATGGCAGCGCCCATCGGAGGATGCAAGCGGGACTTGGGACCACTGGGAGGGGACGGAGGGGACGGAGGGCCACGGAGAGGTACTGGGGGGGATCGGGGACCCTATTTCTCTCTCCTCTGATGTGCGATCACATCAGAGGAGTGAGAAATTAAATGTAAAATCGCAGCTTTTTTTTTGCGGTTGCCGTTATAGGGTTAATAACGGCGATTGCAAAAGCGGGGGTCGGTAAAAACTGACTGACTCATGTTCTCTGGGGTCTCGGCTACCCCTGGCAGCCGAGACACCGGAGAAAATCCGACACTGGGGGGCGCTATTCGCTTAAATCACAGCGCCGTGAATTAACGGTGCTGTTGTTTTAGTACCCTTAACTACCGCCTTTAAAAGGCGTATAGGCGGTCGTTAAGGGGTTAATGCAATGTCGCGGTGACCAAAAAAAAACATAATTCTGACGTTTTGAATTTTGTTCTTGCTACGCCGTTTAGCGATCGGGTTAATGCTTTTTATTGATAGATCGGGCAATTCTGAATGCGGCAATACCTAATATGTGTACAGTTGTGGTCAAAAGTATTGACACCCCTGCAATTCTGTCAGATAATACTCAGTTTCTTCCTGAAAATGATTGCAAACACAAATTCTTTGGTATTATTATCTTCATTTATTTTGTCTTAAATGAAAAAACACAAAAAGAATTGTCCTAAAGCCAAATTGGATATAATTCCACACCAAACATAAAAAAGAGGGTGGACAAAAGTATTGGCACTGTTCGAAAAATCATGTGATACTTCTCTAATTTGTGTAATTAACAGCACCTGTAACTTACCTGTGGCACCTAACAGGTGTTGGCAATAACTAAATCACACTTGCAGCCAGTTGACATGGATTAAAGTTGACTCAACCTCTGTCCTGTGTCCTTGTGTGTACCACATTGAGCATGGAGAAAAGAAAGAAGACCAAAGGACTTGAGGACTTGAGAAACCAAATTGTGAGGAAGCATGAGCAATCTCAAGGCTACAAGTCCATCTCCAAAGACCTGAATGTTCCTGTGTCTACCGTGCGCAGTGTCATCAAGAAGTTTAAAGCCCATGGCACTGTGGCTAACCTCCCTAGTTGTGGACGGAAAAGAAAAATTGACAAGAGATTTCAACGCAAGATTGTGCGGATGTTGGATGAAGAACCTCAACTAACATCCAAACAAGTTCAAGCTGCCCTGCAGTCCGAGGGTACAACAGTGTCAACCCGTACTATCCATCGGCATTTGAATGAAAAGGGACTGTATGGTAGGAGACCCAGGAAGACCCCACTTCTTACCCCGAGACATAAAAAAGCCAGGCTGGAGTTTGCCAAAACTTATCTGAAAAAGCCTAAAACATTTTGGAAGAATGTTCTCTGGTCAGATGAGACAAAAGTAGAGCTTTTTGGGCAAAGGCATCAACATAGAATTTACAGGAGAAAAAAAGAGGCATTCAAAGAAAAGAACACGGTCCCTACAGTCAAACATGGCGGAGGTTCCCTGATGCTTTAGGGTTGCTTTGCTGCCTCTGGCACTGGACTGCTTGACCGTGTGCATGGCATTATGAAGTCAGAAGACTACCAACAAATTTTGCAGCATAATGTAGGGCCCAGTGTGAGAAAGCTGGGTCTCCCTCAGAGGTCATGGGTCTTCCAGCAGGACAATGACCGAAAACACAATTCAAAAAGCACTAGAAAATGGTTTGAGAGAAAGCACTGGAGACTTCTAAGGTGGCCAGCAATGAGAACAGACCTGAATCCCATAGAACACCTGTGGAGAGATTTAAAAATGGCAGTTTGGAGAAGGCACCCTTCAAATTTCAGGGACCTGGAGCAGTTTGCCAAAGAAGAATGGTCTAAAATTCCAGCAGAGCATTGTAAGAAACTCATTGATGGTTACCGGAAGCGGTTGGTCGCGGTTATTTTGGCTAAAGGTTGTGCAACCAAGTATTAGGCTGAGGGTGCCAATACTTTTGTCTTGCCCATTTTTGGAGTTTTGTGTGAAATGATCAATGTTTTCTTTTTGCTTCATTCTCTTTTGTGTTTTTTCATTTAAGACAAATTAAATGAAGATAATAATACCAAAGAATTTGTGTTTGCAATCATTTTCAGGAAGAAACTGAGTATTATCTGACAGAATTGCAGGGGTGTCAATACTTTGGCCACAACTGTATGCAAGATTTTTTTAATAGTTTTATTTTGATTGGGGAGAAAGGGGGGTGATTTTAACTTTCAGGTTTTTTTATTTTTAAACATTTTTTTTTTTACTTTTGGCATGCTTCAATAGCCTCCATAGGAGGCTTGTAGCATGCACAATCCGATCAGCTCTGCTAGATATGGGTGATGAGCAGATCGCCCATATGTAGCAGATACACTGCAGTGCTTTGAGTGCCGGCCACCAGGCTGCGCTCAAAGCGATCTGACTACAACAACCATAGAGGTCTCTATGAGATCTCTGGTTGTCCAGGCAACGCATCGCAGACCCACGATCACGTGACGGGGGTCGGCGATGAACTCACTTCCAGCCCTGCGGCCGGAAGCTCTAGTTAAATGCCCGCTGTCAGCGCTTGACAGCGGGATATAGCTAGTTAATAGGCGCGGGCGGACGGCAATTCCACTCGCGCCTATTGCGGGTACATATCAGCTGTTCATAACAGCTAACACGTCATGGCTTTGAGGTGGGCTCACCGCCGTAACCCACCTCAATGCAGGGGAGCCTGACTGCTGACGTACTATCCCGTCAGCAGTCAGAAAGGGGTTAAGACCCCGGTGGGGTTGAAACTTTAAAGTTGTGTCGCAATTGTTCTCTCTACCTTCTTATTCCAGTGTTGTATGAGCACAATATATTTTATATCCACAATAAATTTTGATATTTTTGCAAGATATTCCACTAAGGGTGTGCAGTGAATTTCAGTTATTTCATGCACACAGTGACATCAAGGAGCGAGCATACATCTTAGTAATGATGTCAGTAGTGTCATCATGCACACAGTGACATTACAGAGTGGGCATACATACTAATAATGATTAATCTTTTGGTAAAATGGTGTAATGAGAAAAAAAAATTAAAACTCCAGAATTATAGGATTTTGCATCCCCCTTTTTAACGGCGCTGAGAAATAAGTGTATAGCGACCCCCAGCGTCAGAATTTCTCCAAGGTCTTGGCTACGGGCGGTAGGTGAGACCCCGGAGAACGTGATTCGGGTCGGTTTTTATCAACTCCAGTATTGCGATCACCGTTATTCACGGAATAAAGGCGACTGAAAAAAAGAAAAAGTCAGATTTCCCATTTATTTCTCTCTCCTTTGAGAAATGGGGTCCCTCAAGCTCCCCCGGTACCTGCGATGTCTCCCAGTCCCTCTAGCTGTGTCCCCTGGCCCTGGTCATCTTCTTCTGGAAAAAAAATGGCAGGCGCCCACCAAGATTTGCCAGCTGGTACCCGGCAACAACAGGAGATATATCCTACTGGTTCATTTTGATCACCGTGATAGTCGCTATCACATTGATCAAAATAATAAAAATAGTAAATAAAACCGCCCTTTATCACCCCCTTAGTTAGGTAAAAATAATAAAATAAAATGAATGTTTTTATTTCCATTTTTCCATTAGGGTTAGGGTTATAGCTAGAGTTAGGGTTGGGGTTAGGGTTATGGTTGGAGTTATGGTTGGGGTTATAGCTAGGGTTAGGTTTGGGCTAGAGTTAGGGCTGAGGCTAGGGTTAGGGTTGGGGTTGTGATTAGCGTTATGGTTAATGTTGGAGTTAGAGTTGGGGTTAGGGCTGTGTTGAGGTTGGAGTTAGAATGGGGGGGTTCCACTATTTAGGTATATCGGGGGGTCTCCAAATGTGACATGGCACCAGCCATTGATTCCAGACAATTTTGAGTTAAAAAGTCAAATGGTGCTCCCTCCCTTCTGAGCCCTGCCATGTGCCCAAACAGTGGCTTTCCCCCACATACGGGGTATCGGCATACACAGGAGAAATTGCACAACAAATTTTGTTGTCCATTTTCTCCAGATACCCTTGTGAAAATAAAAAAGTTTGGTTCCAAAGTAATTTTTTTGTGAAAAAAGTAAAATGTTCATTTTTTCCTTTCACATTGCTTTAGTTCTCGTGAAGCACCTGAACGGTTAATAGACTTTTTGAATGTGGTTTAGCACACTTTGAGGGGTGCAGTTTTTAGAATGGTGTCACTTTTGTGTAGTTTCTGTCATATTGACCCCAAAACTCACTTCAAGTGTGAATTGGTCCCCAAGAAAAGGTTTTGTAAATTTTGTTGAAAAAGTGAGAAATTGCTGGTCAAATTTATAATGTCCTAACAAATAAAGGTTATGTTTCAAAAATTGTGCTGATGTAAAGTAGACATGTGGGACATGTTTTTTGTGTGATATAACTCTCTGATTTAAGGACACAAAAATTAAAAGTTTGAAATTTGAAAACATTTCAAAATATTTGCCACATTTCTATTTTTTTCATAAATAAACACAAGAAATATTGAAGAAATTTTATGTTGAAGCGTTCCAGAGCTATAACCTCATAAAGTGACAGTGGTCAGAATTGCAAAAATCGGCCTGGTCATTATGTACCACATTGGCTCTGTCACTAAGGGGTGAATAAAACCATCTGCTCAGGGTATAAAAAAAAAGCCCTCACACACACCATATCCCAAAAAATGAAAACGTTACGGGTGTCAAAAAATGGCAAAATTATTTTTTTTCTTTTACAAATTTCCTAATTTTTTCCACCACTTAAAGTTAAAAAAGCTATATATTTTTGGTATCTGTGTACTGGTACTAACCTGGGGTGTCATAATGACAGGTCAATTTTACCATATAGAAAACATGGTAAATAAAAAACTCAAAATACAATTGTGGAAATGCTTTTTTTTGCAATTTCAACGCACTTGGAATTTTTTTACCATTTTCAAGTCAACTATGTGGTAGAATGAATAATGTAATTCAAAAGTACAACTTGTTCCACCAAAAACAAGCCCTCACACAGCTATGTGGATGGAAAAATAAAAAAAAAATTATTTCTCTTTAAAAAGGGGGGGGGGAAAGGAAAAAACTGAAAATCACCATGTCATGAAAGGGTTAACAATGCAGTTTTTGGCATAATGGTGTTACAGGTCTTTTTTTATAAAGATGTTTCACCTATAAACAATGCTTTGCCAAAAATGCATTGGAAAAAAACACTTTTTTTGTGGCAAAAAATTTTAATGGAAAAATTGTCAGTTTGGCCCTTCTCCAAGCCAGTTGCCAAACTGACAACCTGCTTAGAGAACAGGTAGTAGGTCCACTTCCTGCTCTCAATTGTACTTGCGCACAATTTTGATGGGAATCCAATTTAATCTGTGACCACCAACACTTCAAAAATCAAGGATATACAGCAGCTGATGATGTCACCTGATTACACTGCTGTCTTCACTCCTTTTCTGCAGAGGAGAAGATTGTGGAAATGTAAGTGCTTCAATAGATTCGAGGGTATGTGGGAGTTTTACTAGATGGTAAATAGTGTGAGGGGGCACTATGGGCAAAAAAGTGTGAAAAGGGGGCACTGGGTAGAGTGGGAGAGACTCAGTGCGAGGAGACAGAATGGAATACAGTATAGAGAAGGAACAGTGTGGGGTACCATGTGAAACCACAGTATGGAGGGGACACTATGTAGGGGGGGAAGTGTGAGGAGAGAGCACACTATAGAGACTGGGCAAAATGAGGGGACACAGTGTGACAGGACAGTATGAGGCACAATATGAAGAGGTGGCAGTGTGAGGCACAATTTGAGGGAAGTATGCAAAGAGGGGAAGTGTGAGCAGGGGTCCGAGTATGCAAAGGGCGCAGTGTGGGGGACACACTGAATACAGCGCTGGCAAAAACTAAGAGACCCTGTCATGGGCAGCCCATTTTCCCGACCTGAACTCCATTGAAAACCTCTGGAATGTAATCAAGAAGATGATGGATAGTCACAAGTCATCAAACAAAGTCAAACTGCTTGAATTATTGCACCAGAAGCAGTGTGAAAGGCTGGTGGAACCATGCCAAGACGCATGAAAGGTGTGAGTAAAAATGATGGTTATTTCACAAAATATTGATTTCTGATCTCTTCCTGAGTTAAAACATTAGTATTGTTGTTTCTAAATGATGTAAAGGGGTAAGATATAATGTCTTTTATGTCTCCCTTCTCTCCGATTGTCTTATGTTTACAGATGTGTTTTATGATAATTGCCTGCGGTACTACTACATGTATAACTATGTATTACCACTCATTGCTTATGGTATTGCCATTTGAATGTGTTACCATTAGTGTTGAGCTTTCCGATACCACAAGTATTGGGTATCGGCCGATATTAGCTGTATCGGAATTCCGATACTGACCTCCGATACTTTTTTCGTATCGGATACCGGAATCGGAAGTTCCCATAAAGCTATCAGCCTGCTCGATTTGATTCAGCCAATGGAAATCCTCAGAAGTGTGGGCACATCCTGTTAGGCATGTTAACTATTGGCATGGCTGTGATTGGCTGCTGAAATGACATCATCATGATGCGCGGTCTGTGCGCATCATGATGCGCGGTCTGTGCTGACTGCGGGGGTCTGTGCCGACTGTCGTGGGTCTGTACGGGCCTGCCAGGTGCCTGTGCCGGCTGCCGGTGGTCTGTGCAGGCCTCTCGTGGGTCTGTGCCGACTGCCGGTGGTCTGTGCGGGCCTGCCGGGGGTCTGTGCGGGCCTGCCGGGGGTCTGTACAGGCCTGCTGGGGGGCTTGTGCCGGCTGCCGGTGGTCTGTGTGGGCCTGCCGGGGGTCTTGTGTGTGTGTAGGCATCGTCCGATGGGACTACAAGTCCCATCGGGCGATGCCTGCTACACTGACAGTGATTGACACATTAGCCAATGATGGGACAGTAGTAGTCCCATCATCTGGCTAATGCATTGAATGTAAAAAAAAACAAACATACTACATACATACTACATACATACATACTACATACATACAACATACATATATACTACATACATACTACATACATGCTACATATATACATACTACATACATACTACATACATACTACATATATACTACATTCATACAACAAACATATATACTACATACATACTACATACATGCTACATACATACTATATACATACTATATACATACAACATACATACAACATACATATATACTACATACATACTACATGCTACATATATACATACTACATATATACTACATACATACTACATGCTACATATATACATACTACATACATACTATATACACTCAC
Organism: Dendrobates tinctorius; assembly: GCF_039654945.1. Taxonomy (NCBI): domain Eukaryota; kingdom Metazoa; phylum Chordata; class Amphibia; order Anura; family Dendrobatidae; genus Dendrobates; species Dendrobates tinctorius. The sequence goes on along the minus strand of NW_027361705.1, from coordinate 9,778,888 downwards.
TGGCCACTTTATTAGGTACACCTGTCCAACTGTGTGTTAAGACTTAATTTCTAATCAGCCAATCACATGGTGGCAACTCAGTGCATTTAGGCATGTAGACATGGTCAAGACAATCTCCTGCAGTTCAAACCGAGCATCAGTATGGGGAAGAAAGGTGATTTGAGTGCCTTTGAACGTGGCATGATTGTTGGTGCCAGAAGGGCTGGTCTGAGAATTTCAGAAACTGCTGATCTACTGGGATTTTCACGCACAACCATCTCTAGGGTTTACAGAGAATGGTCCGAAAAAGAAAAAAAATCCAGTGAGCGGCAGTTCTGTGGCCGGAAATGCCATGTTGATGCCAGAGGTCAGAGGAGAATGGGCAGACTGGTTCGAGCTGATAGAAAGGCAACAGTGACTCAAATTGCCACCCGTTACAACCAAGGTAGGCAGAAGAGCATCTCTGAACGCACAGTGCGTCGAACTTTGAGGCAGATGGGCTACAGCAGCAGAAGACCACACTGGGTACCACTCCTCTCAGCTAAGAACAGGAAACTGAGGCTACAATTTGCACAAGCTCATCGAAATTGGACAGTAGAAGATTGGAAAAACGTTGCCTGGTCTGATGAGTCTCGATTTCTGCTGCGACATTCGGATGGTAGGGTCAGAATTTGGCGTAAACAACATGAAAGCATGGATCCATCCTGCCTTGTATCAACGGTTCAGGCTGGTGGTGGTGGTGTCATGGTGTGGGGAATTTTTTCTGGGCACTCTTTGGGCCCCTTGGTACCAATTGAGCATCGTTGCAACGCCACAGCCTACCTGAGTATTGTTGCTGACCATGTCCATCCCTTTATGACCACAATGTACCCAACATCTGATGGCTACTTTCAGCAGGATAATGCGCCATGTCATAAAGCTCGAATCATCTCAGATTGGTTTCTTGAACATGACAATGAGTTTACTGTACTCAAATGGCCTCCTCAGTCACCAGATCTCAATCCAATAGAGCATCTTTGGGATGTGGTGGAACGGGAGATTCGCATCAGGGATGTGCAGCCGACAAATCTGCGCCAACTGTGTGATGCCATCATGTCAATATGGTCCAAAATCTCTGTGGAATGCTTCCAGCACCTTGTTGAATCTCTGCCACGAAGAATTGAGGCAGTTCTGAAGGCAAAAGGGGGTCCAACCCCTTACTAGCATGGTGTACCTAATAAAGTGGCCAGTGAGTGTACATACTACATATATACTACATACATACTACATACATACTACATACATACTACATTCATACAACATACATACATACATGCTACATATATACAACATACATATATACTACATACTACATATATACTACATACAACATACATACATACATACTACATATATACAACATTCATACAACATACATATATACTACATACTACATACATGCTTCATATATACTACATTCATACAACGTACATACTGCATACAACATACATACATAGTACATACATACTACATACATGCTGCATATATACTACATTCATACAACATACATACATGCTACATATATACTATATTCATACATACATACTACATACATGCTACATATCTACTACATTCATGCAACATACATACATACTAAATACATGCTACATATATACTACATTCATGCAACATACATAGATACTACATACATGCTACATATATACTACATTCATACAACATACATAAATATTATATACATGCTACATACATACTACATACATACAACATGCTACAGACATACAACATACATACATACTACAGACTGCATACATACAACATACATACATTCATACAATACATACATACTACATACAATACATTCATACAATACATACATAGACATACGGTACATATAACACAGAGTACATATTCACCAATACTTGTCACATTGTTCCCCGAAGCCAGTGTCATCTAAGGAAAACTGTGAAAATAACAAACAAGCCATATACTCCCTGATCCGCAGAAATCCACGTGTGTCCCACGTCGATCTCCCGTGGAGAGCAGCAGCATTAGCTGATGCGACTGCTCTCTAGGGGCTCAAGGAATCCAGTGTCGGGAGGTAGGTATCCTTCCGCACTGTATTCCTCTGCCACTGTAAAAAAATAGTCCCTAGTCTCACTTTTGGCATTGCTGTGTGAAAAAGTTCCCACGCAGCATTTGCCATAAAGTGAGACCAGGGACTATTTTTTTACAGTGGCGGAGGAATACAGTGCGGAAGGATACCTACCTCCCGACACTGGATTCCTGAGCCCCGTAGAGAGCGGTCGCATCAGCTGATGCTGCTGCTCTCCACGGAAGATCGGCGTGGGACACTCACTCGTGGATTTCTGCAGATCAGGGAGTATTTGGTGGTTTATTTTCATATTTTTCCTTAGATGACACTGGCTTCGGGGATCAAAGTGACAAGTAATGGTGAGTATGTACTCTATGTTGTATGTACTGTATGTCTATATGTATATATTGTATGAATGTATTGTATGTAGTATGTATGTTGTATGTCTGTAGCATGTTGTATGTATGTAGTATATATGTATGTTGTATGAATGTAGTATATATGTAGTATGTACAGTTGTGGCCAAAAGTATTGACACCCCTGCAATTTTGTCAGATAATACTCAGTTTCTTCCTGAAAATGATTGCAAACACAAATTCTTTGGTATTATTATCTTCATTTAATTTGTCTTAAATGAAAAAACACAAAAAGAATTGTCCTAAAGCCAAATTGGATATAATTCCACACCAAACATAAAAAAGAGGGTGGACAAAAGTATTGGCACTGTTCGAAAAATCATGTGATACTTCTCTAATTTGTGTAATTAACAGCACCTGTAACTTACCTGTGGCACCTAACAGGAGTTGGCAATAACTAAATCACACTTGCAGCCAGTTGACATGGATTAAAGTTGACTCAACCTCTGTCCTGTGTCCTTGTGTGTACCACATTGAGCATGGAGAAAAGAAAGAAGACCAAAGGACTTGAGGACTTGAGAAACCAAATTGTGAGGAAGCATAAGCAATCTCAAGGCTACAAGTCCATCTCCAAAGACCTGAATGTTCCTGTGTCTACCGTGCGCAGTGTCATCAAGAAGTTTAAAGCCCATGGCACTGTGGCTAACCTTCCTAGATGTGGACGGAAAAGAAAAATTGACAAGAGATTTCAACGCAACATTGTGCAGATGTTGGATAAAGAACCTCGACTAACATCCAAACAAGTTCAAGCTGCCCTGCAGTCCGAGGGTACAACATTGTCAACCCATACTATCCGTCGGCGTCTGAATGAAAAGGGACTGTATGGTAGGAGACCCAGGAAGACCCCACTTCTTACCCCGAGACATAAAAAAGCCAGGCTGGAGTTTGCCAAAACTTATCTGAAAAAGCCTAAAACGCTTTGGAAGAATGTTCTCTGGTCAGATGACACAAAAGTAGAGCTTTTTGGGCAAAGGCATCAACATAGAGTTTACAAGAGAAAAAAAGAGGCATTCAAAGACAAGAACACGGTCCCTACAGTCAAACATGGCGGAGGTTCCCCGATGTTTTGGGGTTGCTTTGCTGCCTCTGGCACTGGACTGCTTGACCGTGTGCATGGCATATGAAGTCAGAAGACTACCAACAAAGTTTGCAGCATAATGTAGGGCCCAGTGTGAGAAAGCTGGGTCTCCCTCAGAGGTCATGGGTCTTCCAGCAGGACAATGACCCAAAACACACTTTAAAAAGCACTAGAAAATGGTTTGAGAGAAAGCACTGGAGACTTCTAAGATGGTCATCAATGAGTCCAGACCTTAATCTCATAGAACACCTGTGGAGAGATCTAAAAATGGCAGTTTGGAGAAGGCACCCTTCAAATATCAGGGACCTGGAGCAGTTTGCCAAAGAAGAATGGTCTAAAATTCCAGCAGAGCATTGTAAGAAACTCATTGATGGTTACCGGAAGCGGTTGGTCGCAGTTATTTTGGCTGAAGGTTGTGCAACCAAGTATTAGGCTGAGGGTGCCAATACTTTTGTCTGGCCCACTTTGGGGGTTTTGTGTGAAATTATCAATGTTTTGCTTTCTGCTTCATTCTCTTTTGTGTTTTTTCATTTAAGACAAATTAAATGAAGATAATAATACCAAAGAATTTGTGTTTGCAATCATTTTCAGGAAGAAACTGAGTATTATCTGACAGAATTGCAGGGGTGTCAATACTTTTGGCCACAACTGTATGTAGTATGTATGTAGTATGTATATATGTAGTATGTATGTAGTATGTATATATGTAGTATGTATGTAGTATGTATATATGTAGTATGTATGTAGTATGTATGTAGTGAATATATAAGATTCAAAGATTCAAAGATTCAAAGAAGCTTTATTGGCAGGACTAAATACACATTAGTTTTGCCAAAGCAAGTGTACAGAAGGGAATAGGGATAGGGACTGTAGGGATGTTGGGAAGGGGCTGTAGGAAAGGTGGATGGGGCAGATCCAGGATGGGGCTATAGAAGTCCATGGCATAGGGAAGGTGGATGGCGGCATGGGGGCAGATCCAGGATGAGGCTATAGAAGTCCATGGCATAGGGCAGGGTTTCCCAACTCCAGTCCTCAAGGCACACCAACAGATCATGTTTACAGGATTTCCTTAGTATTGCTCAGGTGATAATTGCTTCACCTGTGCAATACAAAGGAAATCCTGAAAACATGATCTGTTGGTGTGCCTTGAGGACTGGAGTTGGGAAACCCTGGCATAGGGAAGGTGGATGGGGGATTGGGGCATATCCAGGGTGGGTGCCATAGAAGTCCATGGCATATCATAGTTCTCTTTCTCGCAGTCTATGGCATTCGCTCACATATTGTGCTGCTATCTCCACTGCTCTGTGTTCTTCCCCCAGCAGGATATATGTTTTCTCTTCCTCCTTCATGGTTGTGAAATCCGGGAAGAGATGTGAGAGTCTCCTGAAGTGAGTGTCCCTCACTGCTGAGTACTTGGAGCAGTGTAGCAGGAAGTGGGTCTCATCCTCCAGGGCCTCCTGGTCACAGTGTTGGCACAGTCTTTCCTCCCTGGGCTTGTAGCTCTGCCTGTGTCGGCCGGATTCGATGGCCAGACTGTGGGCACTGAGTCTATACCGGCTCAGGATCTTGCGGTCTTTGGGGTCCTGGAGTTTCTCCAGGTATGGAGCCAGTCTGTAGTCTCTCTGTAGACTCTGGTACATGGCCAGTTTCTGTGAGCTGATGATGTCGTTCTTCCAGTCACTTACGTTCCTGATTCCGGCTTTTGTCAGGTTTATATGTATGTAGTATGTATGTAGTGAATATATATATATATATATATATATATATATATATGTATGTAGTATGTATGTAGTATGTATGTATGTAGCATGTATGTAGTATGTATATATGTAGTATGTATGTAGTATGTATATATGTAGTATGTATGTAGTATGTATGTAGTATGTATATATGTAGTATGCATGTAGTATAGAATCATAGAATCATAGAATCGTAGAGTTGGAAGGGACCTCCTGGGCCATCTGGTCCAACCCCCTGCTCAAAGCAGGATTCGCTAAATCATCCCAGTCAGATGTCTGTCCAGCCTCTGTTTGAAGACTTCCATTGAAGGAGAACTCACCACTTCTCGTGGCAGCCTGTTCCACTCATTGATCACTCTAACTGTCAAAAAGTTTTTTCTAATATCTAATCTGTGTCTCTTCCCATTCAGTTTCATCCCATTGCTTCTAGTCTTTCCTTGTGCAAATGAGAATAAAGTTGATCCTTCTACAATGTGACAGCCCTTTAGATATTTGTAGACAGCTATTAAGTCTCCTCTCAGTCTTCTCTTTTGCAAACTAAACATTCCCAAATCCTGCAACCTTTCCTCATAAGACAGGGTTTGCAGACCGGTCACCATTCTGGTCGCTCTTTTCTGAACTTGCTCCAGTTTGTTGATGTCTTTTTTAAAATGTGGTGCTCAAAACTGGACACAATATTCCAGATGAGGTCTGACCAAAGAGGAGTAGAGGGAAATAATGACTTCACGTGATCTAGACTGTATGCTTCTGTTAATACATCCTAGAATTGCATTTGCCTTTTTTGCTGCTGCATCACACTGTTGACTCATATTCAGTCTGTGATCTATTAGTATACCCAAGTCTTTTTCACATGTGCTGTCACTTAGCCCTATTCCTCCCATTCTATATATGCTTTTTTCATTTTTATTGCCCAGATGTAGTACTTTGCATTTCTCCCTGTTAAAAACCATTCTGTTAGTTGCTGCCCACTTCTCCAGTTTATTTAAATCTTTTTGAATCCTCTCTCTCTCTTCTCTAGTATTAGCTATCCCTCCTAGCTTTGTGTCATCAGCAAATTTAATCAGTTTACCCTCAATTCCTTCATCTAAATCGTTGATAAAGATGTTGAACAATACAGGGCCCAGGAAAGAGCCCTGTGGTACCCCACTTGAGACATTCTTCCAACTGGATGTGCAGCCATTTACGACCACTCTTTGGGTCCGATCACTAAGCCAGTTATGAATCCACCTAACAGTTGCCTTGTCCATTCCATACTTAGTCATTTTTTCAATAAGGATTGTATGAGAGACTTTGTCAAATGCTTTGCTGAAGTCAAGATATACTATATCTACAGCATTTCCTTGATCCACCCAATCAGTGATACCGTCATAGAAGGAAATTAAGTTAGTCTGACATGACTTATTAGTTAGAAACCCATGCTGACTCTGTTTAATCACTTCATTCTTATCCAGGTATTGACATGTAGTATGTATGTAGTATGTATATACAGTATGTAGTATGTATGTAGTATGTATATATGTAGTATGTATGTAGTATGTTTATTTGTAGTATGTATGTAGTATGTATGTAGTATGTATGTAGTATGTATATGTGTAGTATGTATGTAGTATGTATATATGTAGTATGTATATATGTAGTATGTATGTAGTATGTATATATGTAGTTTGTATGTAGTATGTATATATGTAGTATGTATGTAGTATGTTTTTTTTTTTTTTTTTTTTGTTTTTACATTCAACACATTAGCCGGATGATGGGACTACTACTGTCCCATCATTGGCTAATGTGTCAATCACCGTCATGGTAGCAGGCATAGCCCGATGGGACTTGTAGTCCCATCGGACGATGCCTGCACAGACCCCCGGACAGTCGGCACAGCCCCCCGGCAGGCCGGTACAGACCCCCGGCAGTCCGCACAGACCCCCGGGCAGTCGGCACAGACCCCCGGAAGGTCCGTACACACCCCGAGAGGCTGTACAAGGACAGAAAAGGGTTTTTCTTATTCCGATACCGGAAGTCCCATAGACTTGAATGGGACTTCCGGTAGCGGAATCGGCGATACCCGATACTTTTTTTAGATCGGCCAATCCATTCCGATACAATATTTTTCAGTATCGGCTGGTATCGCTCAACACTAGTTACCATTGTAAAGAAAACAGTAATATATTGCCTTGTATTCCTGTATTTTAGTATTGCAGATATATTATGTGTTCTTGGTATATGTACAGTCAGGGAATGTTAGTTTATCATCCTTGGGACTTTAGAGGAGGGCACTTTTAGTATATAGCTTCCCCTATAGACCGGGTAGTTGTAATTATGTTGTGGGCCACTAGATTGGGGTATACTACTGGGGCCTTATGGGATGCTCATAGAGGGTTAATTGTTGGAGGGGCTGCTGAAAGTTAAGGTTAGTCATGAAGAGTGGTTTAGTCAGACAGGGCCAGGGCGCCCAATTATCCACATGGGCTATAGGCCCGGACATCTCGGCAGTCACGTAGCATTAAGTCATTAATGCCCACATTACCCACAGCCACTGCATGCCTTAGCAGTGGGTCAGAACAGGAAAAGGAAGATGTGGCATCTTACTGCCTAGGCCAATGCTTTTAGGGCAGAAGTTGGCTGGACTAAGGAGATGAAAGAAGTTGAAGCTTCGATGAGATGGATACAGACGGGCTGGATGCTTCACCAGGGGTCACCAAACGTATTGATTAATGAATTTGTGGTGCACCTGAGGGTCCAGTCACCATAGAGGTACTGCACCTCACCCAGAGGTGTGGTATCCTACCCTGAGAAAGGAGAAAGCACACCCAGGACTCCTAACACTCGCACCCAACACACACTAGTTTAGTCAGGGCATCTGGGTGTACCCTTCGGGAGGATGGCCTCATCCCAGGCTGGCTAGGAAAGGGTGTTGGGGAGTTAGTGGGGAAGGTAGGTAGAAGGGGTGGAGCTTAGGAAGTGGAGTGATTTAGAGTATCCAATCAGTGACAGTGAGGTGACAGTTAGTGTGCGGTAAATGAAAGATTGTTCTGGAAAGATCAAGTCAGTCGATGGCAGGACAGTGGATGAGCAGGACGGATGTGGGGAGAGTAAGAGTCAGAGAAGTGAGAAACATCTAGAAGAAGCTCTCAGGAGAAAGGAAGGGGTCCTTGGGGCACAGGTAGTGCGATAAGCCACCTGTGGGGCCCGTATCCAGAGAAGGAAGGACCAGGCCAGAGTAAGGGAGCCGGCCCCAAAGCCAAATGGAGAACAACGGACGAGGCTCAGCTAGTAAGCCGGAGGCTGATGTAACTTTAATTGCCTCAGTCGCAGCTGCATTCATTCCTGGCAAAGGTAGCTGTAGATGATCCCGGGGCCTGACCCACGTCACCCAGTGAGATTCGTGTCTGCTGGCTTGGGGTCACTGTTTGCGAAGGCGCAGGGCAGGAAAGAGGAGGAGAGATTAGCGGAGAGAGTCGACGTGGCCTAGAAAGGTGAATACAAAGAGGAGTCCTGAAAAGGTGTTCCTGATCTACCTGGGAGTTGGCTGGACCCCTCACCCGGAGGACACAGTACCAAGTGGGCTACTGCATGTAAAGAACTGTGAGTAAAGACCCTGAAACTGCACTTGACGGTGTCCTTTGTGTCATTTACATCTCGCCTGCCATACACTGCTTTCACCATCAACATCACTGGCTCACTATTACCATCTTAGCTGCCCTGGGACACAGCTCTGCCTGTGGAGAGCTACACCATCTCTGCTGCTGCCGCACCACCGTTCCAGAGGGTCTGTATAGCAGCGTTGGCTACCCCTAGCCGAATACAATAGGTGGCGTCACAATTCCCCATTTCCTATAATTTACCATAATATACCATCTTCCCCCTCAAGTGAACATCCATCATCACCAATGGACACCCAGGGCCACGGACTGGGTTACTATCACCACCGTGACACACTTCCCCTTTAAAAGAGCCTTACTGGCCCGGTACTGAGTAACCCCCGTCCCTATAGGGCACTCCAAATTCATGTCTGGGGCAAAATAGGCTGAAGGAAATGTCATTATAGGGAGGTCAGGCCTGGAAGGAACTGGGAAGCAGTCTAGTGTGGTCTGGTCCGGGCGTGTACTGCACAGAAGTGACAAAAAGCAAGGGAAAGTTCAGGAAGCAAGCAAATGTTATAATGTACCAACTGTGGATGTATCATGCAAAATCCTAAGTAAAGAAAGTGTTAAAGTTGTCTCGAACTGTGTCTCCATTGATGTGGGTCACCTAGAAGAGGGACTGTTATGGCCAGGGAAGTGCCCGGGTGAAGCTGAATCTGGAGATGCAGGTATGCTGAGGAGAATAATATTGTTTCATGTAGGGAAAGGACTGGACACAGCTGCCACCGAAATACAGGTCACGACTACAGTTCTGTCCCTCCCTTACACTTGGCATAGTCGGCAGGATGCAGATGCCTTGCCATGTGGAGACTCTGTTTGAAAAGATGATGAGAATGTATGTGCAAATGCTGGACCCCTGGAAGATGACCAGAAGAAGCTTTCACAAGTTGATGAAGAATCACTGGATTGGTCTACCACTCATTTTTTGACAACACCGAACTTGACTATTGCATCGAATTTGACTGGAGAGGAAAATCTAACACCTTCACTGTGATCAAGATGGCGGCGATAAGAATGGCGGGAAAAGACAGAGAAGTAATCAACGAGAACCGTGTCCTTCGCGGGCATTGCCGTCACTCTTTGGTGCCAAACCATGCCTGTCAGTATGGACTGATCCTCCCCTGGTGGGAGCGTCTGAAGAGAAGGAGATTTCGCCCCTTGCAACTGATCAGCAGGGTCTGGACCACTCCTCCTGCGTCTGCTCCTGAAGATGGCTCCCAGGATGTATCAATCAGGCAACAGGTGTTGGGGACCAAGTCTGGGGTCAACATTGGAATACCTGTGGACGTCCCCAGTATCGTTCAGGTGGGTGAGCAACCCCTCCCGTCCTGGTGTCCCCTTCGTGATGTTGCCGCTGCTGCCATTCCACCCAGTCAGATCCTGAAGTCTGCGGCTGCGGATCGTCTTCGGCCCGTACCAGGGCATGGAAATCCAGGAGAGATAGAAACATGGGACTCTTCCCATATTCGGAGCATGCCCTATCATCAGCTGACAACCGGAGATCTGACGGTGCTGTAGTGGCACCCTCTACATCCTATGGGGCTGTAAATATTCATAAGCAAGCACTAGTGCTAGTAACTGAAATGAGTCTATCATAAAACCAGAGTGCTCACACGTAACTGATGAAGATTATGATTGACTTTTTCTTGAGGGAATTCATTTCCTTTGATCTTTGATCTGCCGAACTCTTCGATTGTCACGGTTTTGGGATGGCAGGAAATTAGTTGAAACAAATCAGATTAGTAATAACACGTCTGGAAAAAAGGAGATATTGAGTAGCAAAAAACTACTGTTTATTAAAAAAGGGCATTAAGTTTATTATTTGACAAATTTTTTTTTTAATTGATTACAAATGTGGCCCAATAGTAACTTTTACTGTCAACTTAAAAGATACAGAAATGTAATTCCACTCTGAATACATTGCATGCAATATGCTCCATATGCTGTGCAAAGGGTTTTCTATATCGCGACTTTGCTAAATCCTTATGTTGTAATATTTTATGAAATAAAGTACTAAGAATGGCACTGGGCTAAATAGAGTGAAGAAAAAAAATCCCCCATAAAGTAAAAGTACAATTTTATTGAAATATATTGTCACTAGTGTTGAGCGATACCGTTCGATACCCAAAAATATCGTATCGGATGGTATCGCCCGATACGAAAAAAATATCGGGTTTCGCCGATTCCGATACCGGAAGTCCCATTCAAGTCAATGGGACTTCCGGTATCGGAAGTAAAAAAAGCCCTTTATTTCCTTGTTGGCTAATTCTACATAATTGAAAACAAATAAGAATCATGTAGAATGTATTGTGGGAGGTGGAGGAGACATTAAAAGCATAGTGGTTTATTCAAATCACATGGCATAGCATTAATTCCAATTTTTTTTTCAGTACGTTCGGAGTTAAAAAGATATTGACTATGTTAACCTTTTTTATATTTTGTCAGATATGTATGTTTCACAACTTACATGCTCTTCACGTTCTTTTGTACTTCTCCCACACTTTCTCCTTCATAATCCGCAGCAGTAGCATTTTTTTCATCAACTTTTTCTTCACCTTATTCATCTTCTTCTTCTTCATCTTCTTCCCATTAATTTTTTTTTCCATTCTTCATATTCTTCTTATTCAGCTATTATCAATTTTAATATGCTATTTATTCATCTTCTTCCTATTCTTCTTTGTCTTCATTTTCTTATGGTGACAGGCATTCCTGTAGTACTTATCTATAAAAGTTATAAAAGTTATAAGATTACACCTTACGTTCTGCCTGTCACTAAAGATTTACAACAGGATTTGTCCGCGTTCAGTTTGGCCTGCAGCAGCAGGCATTTTCCAGGGGCACCACGAGGAGGAACGGACTCACCCCCATTTACTGCTTAGTCTTCTTCTGCTTATAATTTTGATTTCTTCTATGCTGATTTTTAGTCTTATGCTTAATGTTCTTCTGCTTTCTGTTCTTCTGCTTTTGCTTCTTCTGCTTCTTGTTCTTCTGTCTTTTGTTCTGTATGTTGGTGGTTGTCTTCATGTTCTTTGTCCTCTTGATCTTATTATTTAGGGTCATATTTCTGGTCTTCTTTGGTGTGGTCTTCAGGGTCGTCGTCATCAGGGTCGTCGTCATGGAGATCAATAAGGATTACCAAAGACAATTTCAAAAAGCTTGATCTTGGAAATGTAGCAGAAGGTACAAGAAGGCTGAGAAACTGGCGAGAACCAGCAGACAGTGCTGGCACCCGGATGGGTAGCAGAAGGAACAAGAGCCAATGGCACTACCGAGGACCAACTGACGGTGCTGGACCACGGTTACTAAGCAGAAGGTACCTGTGCTAAAAAGCACTACCAAGGACCAGCTGACGGTGCTGGACCTCGGATACCGAGATGGAGGCACCTAGGCCAAAGGCTGTGGCGAGAACCAGCAGAAAGTGCTGGCACCCGGATGGGTAGCAGAAGGAACAAGAGCCAATGGCACTTCTGAGGAACAACTGACGGTGCTGGACCACGGTTACTAAGCAGAAGGTACCTGTGCTAAAAAGCACTGCCAAGGACCAGCTGATGGTGCTGGACCTCGGATACCGAGATGGAGGCACCTAGGCCAAAGGCTGTGGCGAGAACCAGCAGACAGTGCTGGCACCCGGATGGGTAGCAGAAGGAACAAGAGCCAATGGCACTACCAAGGACCAACTGACGGTGCTGGACCTCGGTTACTAAGCAGAAGGTACCTGTGCTAAAAAGCAGTACCAAGGACCAGCTGACAGTGCTGGACCTCGGATACCGAGATGGAGGCACCTAGGCCAAAGGGTGTGGCGAGAACCAGCAGACAGTGCTGGAACCCGGGTGGGTAGCAGAAGGAACAAGAGCCAATGGCACTTCTGAGGACCAACTGACGGTGCTGGACCACGGTTACTAAGCAGAAGGTACCTGTGCTAAAAAGCACTACCAAGGACCAGCTGACGGTGCTGGACCTCGGATACCGAGATGGAGGCACCTAGGCCAAAGGTTGTGGCGAGAACCAGCAGACAGTGCTGGAACCCGGGTGGGTAGCAGAAGGTACCCATTCAAAGCAAAGTAGCCAGGCCGCAAGCCGGCCGCAGTTACCGAAACCCACAGTCCTACAGGGGGTCCATGTCCCATTGGCACTACGGATCCAGCCTTCAGTGCCAGTTCCCGCAGCCCACATAGGAGTCACCTAAACTGCAGGCACCGAAGAGTCGGCTAACCCGGCCGCAAGACGACAGGACAACGGATTGGTGGCATAGTGACCTTGACACTACCCGGAAACAGCAGGCGTGCTGGAACCAGGCTGGGCAACAGGGAGTACCCGTGCCAAAGACACTGCCGAGAACCAGCTGACGGTGCTGGAACCCAGATGGGTAGCAAAAGCTACAAGAGACAATGGCACTACCGAGGAACAGCTGACGGTGCTGGACCACGGTTACTAGGCAGGAGGTACCTATGCTAGAAAGCACTACCAAGGACCAGCTGACGGTGCTGGACCTCGGATACCGAGATGGAGGCACCTAGGCCAAAGGCTCTGGCGAGAACCAGCAGACAGTGCTGGAACCCGGGTGGGTAGCAGAAGGTACCCATTCAAAGCAAAGTAGCCAGGCCGCAAGCCGGCCGCAGTTACCGAAACCCACAGTCCTACAGGGGGTCCGTGTCCCATTGGCACTACGGATCCAGCCTTCAGTGCCAGTTCCCGCAGCCCACATAGGAGTCACCTAAACTGCAGGCACCGTAGAGTTGGCTAACCCGGCCGCAAGACAACAGGACAACGGTTTGGTGGCATAGTGACCTTGACACTACCCGGAAACAGCAGGCGTGCTGGAACCAGGCTGGGCAACAGGGAGTACCCGTGCCAAAGACACTGCCGAGCACCAACTGGCGTTGTTGGAGCCCAGGGACAATCATGGTGTAGGCCGAGGCCTACTTGGTGGTAGTTTTAGATTTTTTTAGGCTACAACAGACTGTCAACGTGCTCCAATTAGGCATCTGTCTCCACTCTGTTTCCAGGATTTCACGTGACCACCAACACCGCCAGTTTATGCGTACAGCAGCCGTCTGCCCAATCCACACGTGTTCCTGTGTTACTGGGATTCTGTAATGTCAGCAGATCCCCCGATGTGTGTCTGCCACTGTCTCCTGCTCTGTCCACATTCCCACCGCTTGCAGTGGGAAGGTGGACAGCGCAGGAGACAGTGGCGGACACACATCGGGGGATCTGCTGAAGTTACAGAACCCCAGTAACACAGGAACACGTGTGGAATGCATGGACGGCAACTGTGAGCAGGAACTGGCGGTGTTGGAGGTCAGGGGAAATACTAGAGACAGAGTGGAGACAGAGGCCAAATCAGAGAATGTTTAAATCTGAAGTAGTTACAATTTGGAGGCAGCAGCAGTTTGCCCTCCACACAGCAGGGGATCAGCTGACGTTACCGAACCCCACTTTCACATGAACGAATGTGTTTTTCTGTGTGGACAGCACTTCCGAGCACCAACTAGCGTTGTTGGAACCCAGGGACAATCATGGTGCAGGCCGAGGCCTACTAGGAGCCAGGTGTAAAGCTGAGGTATTTTGACTTTGGAGGGAGCAGGACACTTTGCCCTCCACACAGCAGGGGATCAGCTGACGTTACCGAACCCCACTTTCACATGAATGAGTGTGTTTTTCTGTGTGGACAGCACTTCCGAGCAACAACTGACGATGTTGGAGCCCAGGGATAGTCATTTTGTAGGCTGAGGCCTACTTGGAGGCAGTTTAAGATAAGACGTTGTTTGAATTTGGAGGCAGCAGCAGTTTGCCGTACACACAGCAGGGGATCAGCTGACGTTACCGAACCCCACTTACACATGAGCGAGTGTTTTGTCTGTGCGGACAGCACTTCTGAGCACCAACTGGCGGTGTCGGAGCCCAGGGAAAATCAGGTAGTAGGCCGAGGCCTACTTGGTGGCAGTTTGTGATTGTTTCTAGACTACTACTAACTGTCAACGTACTCCAATTAGGCCTCTGTCTTCACTCTGTTTCGAGTATTTCCTCTGGCTTCCAACCACGGCAGTTGCTGCTCTGAAATGCCATCTGCACAACCCACACTTGTTCCTGTGTTACTGGGGTTCTGTAACAGCAGCTTCTCCCTAGAGGTGAGTCAGGCAATGTCTCCTGCTCTGTCCACATTTCCACTACAAGTAGTGGGAATGTAGACAAAGCAGGAGACATTGCCGTGCTCAACTCTGGAGATGAGCAGATGTTACAGGACCCAGGTACCACAGGAACAAGTGTGGATTGTGCAGACGGCACTTGAGAGCAGAAACAGGCGGTGTTGTAGGCCGGAGGAAATAATCAAAACAGAGTGGAGACAGAGGGCAAATCAGAGAACATATTAAATCAGAGGTAGTCAGAAGTTGTAGGCAGCAGGAGAGTTTGCCGTACACACAGCAGGGGATCAGCTGACGTTACCGAACTCCACTTACACATGAGCGAGTGTTTTGTCTGTGCGGACAGCACTTCTGAGCACCAACTGGCGTTGTCAGAGCCCAGGGAAAATGAGGTAGTAGGCCGAGGCCTACTTGGAGCCAGGTGTAAATCTGAGGTTGTTTGACTGTGGAGGGAGCAGGACACTTTGCCGTACACACAGCAGGGGATCAGCTGACGTTACCGAACCCCACTTACACATGAGCGAGTGTTTTGTCTGTGCAGACAGCACTTCTGAGCACCAACTGGCGATGTCGGAGCCCAGGGAAAATCAGGTAGTAGGCCGAGGCCTACTTGGTGGCAGTTTGCGATTGTTTCTAGACTACTACTAACTGTCAACGTACTCCAATTAGGCCTCTGTCTTCACTCTGTTTCGAGTATTTCCTCTGGCTTCCAACCACGCCAGTTGCTGCTCTGAAATGCCGTCTGCACAACCCACACTTGTTCCTGTGTTACTGGAGTTCTGTAACAGCAGCTTCTCCCTAGAGGTGAGTCAGGCAATGTCTCCTGCTCTGTCCACATTTCCACTACAAGTAGTGGGAATGTAGACAAAGCAGGAGACATTGCCGTGCTCAACTCTGGAGATGAACAGATGTTACAGGACCCAGGTACCACAGGAACAAGTGTGGATTGTGCAGACAGTACTTGAGAGCAGAAACAGGCGGTGTTGTAGGCCCGAGGAAATACTTATAACAGAGTAGAGACAGAGGGCAAATCAGAGAACATATTAAATCAGAGGTAGTCAGAAGTTGTAGGCAGCAGGAGAGTTTGCCGTACACACAGCAGGGGATCAGCTGACGTTACCGAACCCCACTTACACATGAGCGAGTGTTTTGTCTGTGTGGACAGCACTTCTGAGCAACAACGGGCGTTGCTGTAGCCCAGGAAATAAAGTTCAGGTCATAGAAACATGAACACAACAGGAGACCTGGATCCTGTTGCCAGTCAATTATTTATTCTGGAAGAGGACTGGCAAATTCAGGTGAGATCCAGGCCTTGTTCATTTTCACAAAAGTAAGCCGGTCAACATTATCAGCGGATAGTCGCGTGCGACGGTCTGTTACCACACCACCTGCAGCACTAAAGACACGTTCCGATAATACACTGGCAGCAGGGCAAGCCAGCACCTCCAATGCATACTGGCTAAGCTCTGGCCATGTATCCAGCTTAGAGACCCAATACTTGAACGGGGAAGAGCCGTCTGGGAGAACACTAACAGGGCACGACAAGTAGTCTGTCACCATCTGACGGAAACGTTGCCTCCTGCTGACTGGAGCCGTCTGTGATGGTGTAGCCGTTTGTGGCAGTCCCACAAAACTTTTCCACATTTGCGCCATACTGGCCTTGCCTTGTCCTGCGGCACTGCCTCTGCTACCTCTTTGTGCAGAGCTTCCTCCACTGCCTCTACCCACATGGCTGCTTTGAAAAGCACTACCAGCAACACTTGTGGGGGGAATGGAGAACATGATGGCCTGCACAAGTGTTTCTTGGTACTCCCGCATTTTTCGCTCCCGGTTCAACTGTGGTATGAGGCTTTGTAAGTTGTCCCGGTAGCGAGGATCTAGGAGGGTGTACACCCAATAATCAGCCGTGTGGAGAATGTTGGCAATGCGGCGGTCATTTAACAAGCACTGCAGCATGAAATCAACCATGTGCTGCAGACTGCCAACTGGACCGGAAACGCTGTCCCCAGCTTGAGGCAGCATCTCTGCCTGCTCAGCATCACCCCACCCTCGCTGTACACACTGACTACTAGAGCCTTGTGTACCTCCCTCCTCTGGAGAGATGTGTTCCTCCTCCTCCATTGACTCCTCGTCATCCTCCTCACTAAGTGTCCCCTGCCTGGGCCTTTGTGTGGAAGCACGTTGCGCAGACTTGCCAGAAGCAGATGGCATTTCTGACTGCTCATCCTCGACCTCTTCAAAAACCTCCTCACTTAGTGCTTGTTAGGTTTTTTGAAGCAGACAGATGAGGGGGACAGTCATGCTGATTAGTGCATCATCTGCACTGGCCATCCGCGTGGAGTCATCGAAGGCACGCAAAACTTGGCAGATGTCCCTCATAGTGGCCCACTCAGTGGTGGTGAAGTGTGTCCGGCGCACAGTGAGACTTGTTTGCGCCTGATGCAGCTGGTACTCCATTACTGCTGCCTGCTGCTCACACAACCGCTCCAACATATGTAACGTTGAATTCCACCTGGTGGGGAGGTCACATATGATGCGATGTTCTGGCAGGCGGAATCGGCGTTGCAGAGATGCAATGCGCGATCTTGCCATGCTGGAACGCCGCAAGTGAGCACACTCTAGGCGAACCTTGTGCAGCAGTGCATCAAGATCCGGATAGTCCCTCAGAAAGCTCTGCACGACCAAATTGAGCACGTGTGCCAGACATGGTATGTGGGTGAGGTTGCCTAGGCCCAGAGCTGCCACTAGATTTCGGCCATTGTCACTCACTACCAAACCTGGCTGGACATTCGCTGTCACAAACCACACATCGCTCTCCTGCTTGATGGCATTCCAGAGCTCCTGTGCTGTGTGGCTCCGATTCCCCAAAGAAATTAATTTAAGGACGGCCTGTTGACGTTTGGCCACACCTGTGCTCATATCTGGCCTAACAGGCTCACGCAGTGCTGATTCCGAGGAACTAGAGTAGGAGGAGGACTCAATATGTACAGACTGCATTCCTGCAATCCTTGGAGTTGGCAGAATATGTACAGAGCCACTCTCCAGATCTGTACCCGGCTCCACAACATTGACCCAATGGGCAGTGAGGGAAAGGTATCGTCCCTGTCCATGGCTACTGGTCCACGCATCGGTGGTCAGGTGGACCCTGCTACTGACGGCATTTAGTAGCGCATTTTTAATTTTTCCCTCCACATGCTTTTGCAGGGCAGGGACAGCTTGCCTGCTGAAATAAAAGTGGCTGGGCACATTGTATTGTGGAACTGCCAATGACATAAAGTTCCAGAAGGTGTCAGTCTCCACCAGCCTGAATGACAGCATCTCAAGGGCCAGAAGTTTGGCAATGCCGGCATTCAGAGCCAGTGCTCGGGGATGGTTTGCCGAGTATGGCCGCTTTTTCTCCCATGCCTGTGCTACCGATTGCTGGTGAGTGGTCTGGGAGTGTGCTGATGACTGCGAACGTGGTTCAGTGGGTGGAATTTCACTGGGTCTCTGGACAACAGTGGCAGTGGTTCTTCCATGGCGTTCCAGTGAGGAAGCCGAACCAGCTGTGTGTGAGCTGGAGGAAGAGGCCCCAACACGAGCTGAAGAGGTGGTAGGTGCTGCTGAAGGTTGGCCTACATCTTCAGTGTGTCTGTGTAACTCCACCTCGTGCTTGGTACGCACATGTTTCCACATATTTGTGGTATTGAGGTTGGTCACATTTTTCCCTCGTTTCACTTTCTGATGACACAGCTTGCATTTGACAAAGCAAATGTCATCTGCAACTGTGTCAAAAAAAGACCACGCACTGCAAGTCCTGGGAGCGCCCGTTTTGTGTTTTGGAAGAGGATTGCTCCTCACGGGTGCCAAAGTGGAGGCTACAGGCAACCAAGTCTGCCCCCGCCCTCTCCCTCCTCTTTTGGCCGTTCGGGGAATCTCTTCCTCAGAGCTGCTCCCACCACCTTCCTGTGGCTGACGCCATGATGGGTCAAGGACCTCATCATCTCCACTCCCCTCTTCAAGCACCGGCTGGTCCTGGGTTGTCTCGCCAGCACCGTATGCACCAGAAATTGGCAACTGAGTCTCATCATCATCAGATGAGCACTGAGGTGTGCTGACAATAGGCACTGGCCCACCCGCCTCTTCAGATTCAGAGGGACAAAGCAGTTGCGCATCACTGCATACTCCCTCTTCTTCACGCTCTAGAATGCTGCTTGGCTGGCCACCTCTTTCCAAGCCAACAGATTCTGAGAACAGAAGTAAAGATTGAGATGGCTCCTGTCCAGGGCTCTCAGACTGCCTGGGCAATTTGGCAGGTGGTGAAGAGACAGATGGTTGCTCTTCAGTGCTCTGGCCTTGGGAGGATGCGGAAGTCATTGAAGTGGATGCGTTAGCTGCCATCCATCCGACAACGGCTTCAATTTGTTCGTCACGCAGCAGTGGGGTACGGCGCGGTCCTACAAAGCTGCGCATGAAGGACTGTTGCCTGGTAAAAGTGGGGGATGTCGGGTCACTGGTGGCCGCAGCAGACACCGAATCCCCATATCCTCTCCCTGCTGAATCCCCCCGTCCTCTCCCTGCTGAAACTCCATGGCCACGACCACGTGCCTTAGTCCCTGCCTTCTTCATCTTGGTAGACTGATAAAGATAGGCAGAAAAGTAAAAAAGGGGTGGCTTAGTGTTCTTATTCCTGAACACCTGCTAACCAGTATAAGAGACACTAATTTGGCTAAGAGTGTGTGTACTACACTTTAATATGATCTAATGTGGCCTAGACAACTGTAAAGTGGAGTGTTTGGTGAACTTTATTTCCTTTTTTTTGGGTGGGGGGAAAGGAAAGGATGTGACCAAAGTTTGAAAGCTATAGTATCACAAACTTTTTGAAGCGATTACAATGCAGGAAGCTAACCTACAATGCAATTGATGAGGCTCCAAAAAATAGGGTGATCCTAGCCTGGCTGGCCCTGAAGGGCACAAGCCAGCAAAAAGGCTCCTCTATCTAATCCTATATAGTGTTTGCAACCAACCAATGACAATGGATGCGGTTGGAAGCACACTAATATAGGAGCAAAAATCTGGCTAAATTAGCTGCAAAAAAAGGACTATGTATGAGGCAGTGACGCACGCTGAGCGGACTACAGCTAGCGGTGGCTGTAGAACACACTGCAACGTGAGCTGCACTCACACACAGAGAGACCTATCAGACAGCCAAAAACAGTGCAGAGAAATGGGCTATAGCACTGAAAGGCTGCTGAAAGGCTCCGCTGTCCACTCCTTTAGTGTTTGCAACCAACGTATAAGGATACGTATGGAAGCACACTATACAGGAGAAAAAAAAAGCAGCAATAAAAGAAAAATGTGTATGAGGCAGAGACACACGCTGGCCGGCCTACAAGCAGACGTGCCTGCAGGACATGCTACACAGCGTGGGTCTGCACTCACACAGCCCTTGCAGACAGCTGTGAACACTGTTGCAAGGCAAAAGAAAGCTACAGTGGTGGATTATGTAGCCTGGGTAAAGCACAATATGATTGTGAAAATCTCTATCTCTAACTGTCCCTCACAGTCTTGAACAGCAGCCTGT
Source organism: Dendrobates tinctorius (assembly GCF_039654945.1). Lineage (NCBI taxonomy): Eukaryota > Metazoa > Chordata > Amphibia > Anura > Dendrobatidae > Dendrobates > Dendrobates tinctorius. Next base: position 9,758,234 of record NW_027361705.1, on the reverse strand, counting down.
CCCTAACTGAATTCACAGCAGAGTGAACCCGAAATGGCGGCAGCGGCGGCTTTTATAGTGCATCATGACATCATTTCAGCAGCCAATCACAGCCATGCCAGTAGTTAACATGCCTACATGCCTAACAGGATGTGCCCACACTTCTGAGGATCCCCATTGGCTGAATCAAATCGAGCGGGCTCCTAGCATTATGGGAACTTCCGATTCCGGTATTCGATATGAAAAAAGTATCGGAACTAAGTATCGGAATTCCGATACAGCTAATATCGGCCGATACCCAATACTTGCGGTATCGGAATGCTCAACACTAATTGTCACAAATTTTACTTCCTGGGAATATAATCAATTTGTCATGAGATACTGTATATCACTCCACAACTTTTGGTTCCACATTCAGTTCCAATTAGGAACTTGCAGCTTTCTGGTGTCCCCTTATCCTCAGGTCAGTCAGGGAATTGCACCTAGGAAAAGTAGTTGCCGGAAAGGATGCCTGGTCGCGTACTGGCTCTTGAGCTCTCTGCAGAGAGGGCGGTGTGTATATCATCAGTCCAAGGCATGGAATACACACATAAACCTCTGATCTGTCACTGCCAGGGTTCCCAAATACCGCCAGGATGCTATTCTGCCACCAGTTCCTGGATTGATACCAACGCCTATATCGAGTCAGGAACCAACCCACAGGTAGCGTGATTTGGCACAGAGTACGTGTAGATTAGATCATAGAGCAAAACGAACGAAACTAGTAAATTTATAAGTTTACTCCAGAAAATATAGGCAGTGTTTACAAAAATACAATCGATATTACAAAAGGAGACAAAATACAGTATGTACAGATGGTTACAAAGAAAAGGGCTAAAAATAAGAAACAGATATGATGTGTCGACAAAGGGGAGAAAGGCCTTCCCAAGTAAAATGGTTCATCAGCACAGCATCTTAGCTGGCTCTCCTGGCATCTGACACCTCAATTGAGCGTCTCAGCTTTATGCTTTTGTCCAAAACCAAGGGACATCCTCCCTTGCTGACCGCACTTGGTGGGCTGTGTTAGAGGACATACACCCCTTTTGCAAAGTTATTTCTTTCTTTCCAAAATGTTGCCATGTGTAGCTCTAATTATACTGATTCTTGAAATATATTTTTCCTGTCTCTAGGATCATTGTGTGTTATTAAATTCGACCTGGAATGGACAAAGGAGATTTTGGTGGGGAAAAATGAGTTTAACTGGCCAGATGCAATACAAGTGAACAGCTGCTGAAGGGAGGGGGGAGAATAAATAGAGTTTCAAAGAGGCAGATAGAGGGGGACTGCAGCTGCGTGGGGAAACGCTGGTGATGCTTGCTTTTTACAAACCAATGTGGAAGGGCAATAATTCAGCTCGGGATGTGTACCTAGGATATTAGGAAATAACTCTTATTTTTCTGACAACTCCCCTTTTTGGACTGTGCTATAGAGGCAGGACCTCTTAGTGCTCCTCCATGCGCACCTCTGCAGGCTCATCCCACCGGGATAACTCATCTGCATTGCCATACTCATTGCCCTTATTGTATTTAACCATACAGAAATACTGCTGGAGGGCCAGGCTCCAGCGTAGCAACCTTCTGTTTGAATCAAACACGGTGTGCAGCCAACTCAGAGGGTTGTGGTTGGTCACGATGGTGAAGGTACATCCATACAGGTAGGGCTGCAAACGATGCAGGGCACAAACCATGACCAGGCACTCCTTCAGTATGGTGGAATAGGCCACTTACCTCAGCAGGAGCTTCCAGCACAGGTACAACACGGGGTGCTCTTGGTGCCCCGAGTCGATCTGGCTGAGCACAGCACCCAGGCCAAACTCGCTGGTGTCAGTCTGTACTAAGAATGGCCAACTGCTGTCGACTGCCCTTAGTTCAAGGGAGCTGCTCAGGGCTGTTTCTAATGCCCAAAAGGCCCCCTCACAGTCATTTGTCTAGTCTACTGTATGGGGTAGGTTTTTCTTAGTTAGGTCTGTCAAGGGCTTCGTGTTATGAATGAGTCACCGAGGAGGAAAAACAAAATCAAGCTAAGCCACAGAAAACCAGAGAGGTTGGTAACTACGCTGATTGCAGACCCCTGATCCTATCCACACAACTAGCAGTAGCCATGGAGCGTGCCTACGATGATCCTAGACGCCTCGTCACAGCCGGAGAACTAAATAAGCCTTAAGCAAGAAAAGGGGAAATCTAAACTGCCCCAGAGCAGACCCCAAAGCAATAGACAGCCCCCAAACATGTATTGTTGGTGAAACAAGATGAAACCACAAACACAGATAGAAAAATAGGCTGAGCAAACGATGGGGCCCACACTAGCTAGAAAGGACAGGAAAGGAAATATACTGTCTGCAATCACGCACAAATCCCTGCCAAAAAAATGTCCAACACTTTCTGATAACAAAAACCCTGAAGTCGCTAGACTTCAATTCCCTATATCAGAACTCTGGTATATTCTGAAGACAGAGCAAAAAGAGACCAATCTGATCAGGGACAAAAGCAAACTGGCATAAACAGAGACATAAGAATGGAAATTCAGCACAGCCCCAGCAGGGCCTGGCTGACCGCAAAAACTGAGTAAACCAGACCAAATCTCATGAGAGAAAATAGCAGAGCACACATAGCTTGAGAAGGCAGGAACAGAACTGGAAACCAGAACCTCAGGGCAGGAGAAAATCACCAGCACAGAATTAGGGAGTCGGCTGTCTTAAATCCAGTCAGAGACTCCTGATGTCCAATCAGTCCTCCTCCTCAGGTGGCAGGTCTCTGCCATTTAGATCAGCTTCATTACTTACTGTCACCACCAGAGGGAGCCCGGATGGAGAACTCACGACTCCTGTCAACACAGCCAGCTCCACCACCCTCCCTAGAAGCCAGAGGTAAACCAGAAAATGAGTTCACAACAGCTTCACTAGGCTACTATAGCTTTATAAGACGCACCTATAGTACCCTGCAGTGCCCAAGAAGGACATCACTTGCTTCTTGGTCCACTTTTCCAGGTTCTTGCCTCCTAGAACCCCCATCTACCCGAAGCCCCAGGTAATGGACTTCGCTCATGCCCATCTGGCACTTTCCAGGCTTGATGGTCAGGCCTGCTTGGTGGATGCACCCGAGCATCTCCTGGAGATGCTCGAGGTTATCCTCCCAGGTGGAACTGAAGACGGCAATGCCATCCAGGTATGCCACCACGCAACTCTATAATCCCTGGAGCAGGTGGTTGACCATCCGCTGGAATGAGGCAGGGACATTCTTCATGCCAAAAGGCATGACCATGGTCGTACAGTTCGAATGGGGTGATAAAGGCAGACTTCTCCTGTACTTCGGGGCTCAGAAGAATCTGCCAATATCCCCGGCTCAGATCCATAAAGGATAGATAGAGTGTGCCAGCTAGCCACTCAAGCAGCTCCTCGATGTGCTGCATCGGGTCCGCATCGGAGGCTGTTATGGCATTGCGACCCCTGTAGTCCACACAGAACCACGTGGTCCAATTCTTCTTTGGCACCAGGACTACAGGTGATGCCCATGTGCTCTTGGACCGCTTAATCAACCCCAACTGTAACATGTCATCAATCTCCTGGCGCATGACGTGCTGCACCTCACCTGAGATCCGATAGGATGTCCACCGGATTGGGGCAGGATTCCCGGTGTCCACCTCACGGATCGCTACTTCAGTCCTCCCAGGTCTGTTGGTAAACATGGCCCGGAAGGATTCCAGAGTGGCTCACAGGTGCGAGCACTGGTGGGCGGAGAGCAAGGCGCTTACCTCCATATCCTGTATGGAAACGCTGGCCTTCACTTGGGCCAGCATGTCCAGAAGGGGGTCTTCCTCCCCATCCTCGGGCAGGTTGCAGACTGGTAGGACACAGGCTCCACCTTCTTGATGAAAAGGTCTTGCATCTACCCCAAGCGTGGTCAAGAGTGACCACCTAGGTGACTGGGTTGAGCTGTTGGTGTAGGACATACAGGCCCTCCCAGGCCACCTGAAGCTTATCTTTTGTTGCGGGGACCAGCATCCACACCTTCTGACCCACCTGGTAGGTCCACTACCGGGAGTTCTGGTCATACCAGTGCTTGTGATCAGCCTGGGCTTGTGCCATGTTGTCATGCACCAACTGTGTCAAGATGTGCATCTTGTTACGGAAGTGCATGACATACTGCACGATGGACACTTCTAAAAGGTTTGGCTCTTACCAGGATTCCCTTACCAGCCCAAGGCATCCACGTACTCGCCTGTCACACAGGAGCTCGAAGGGGGAGAACCCTGTCGAGGCTTGCGGAACCTCTCGGTAAGCAAATAGCAGGTGTTGGAGATACCACTACCAGTTGTGTCCCTGTGTCTCAACCAGCATTTTTAGCATCTGTTTGAGGGTACTGTTGAAGCGCTCACACAAACCTTCTTCCTACAAACAAGGCAAGTGAAGTTGATGCCAAAATGTTCTATTGTGGTTTCATCTGACCATGTGACCTTCTCCCATGCCTCCACTGGTTCATCCAGATGGAAATTGGTCAACTTCAAAAAGGCCTGGATATATGCTGACATGATTCCCAGTGTCCACCTCGTGGACCGCTACCTCAGTCCTTGCAGGTCTGTGTCTGTTGATAAACACGGCCCGGAAGGATTCCAGCATGATTCTCAGCTGCAGCCACTGATGGGCAGATAGCAAGGTGCTTACCTCCACATCCTCTATGGAAATGCCGGCCTTCACATGGGCCAGCATGCCCAAGAGGTGGTCTTCCTTTCCATCCTCAGGCAGGATGCAGACTGGTAGGATGCAGGCTCCACGTTCTTGATGAGCCTTCATCATATTGATGTGGAAAGCCTTGCGTCTACCCCTAGTGTAGTCACGAGTGACCACGTAGGTGACTGGATTGAGCTGTTGGTGTACGATGTACGGGCCCTCCCAGGCTGCCTGAAGCTTATCTTTTGGTAAGGGGATCAGCATCCACACCTCCTGACCCACCTAGTAGGTCTGCTCCCGGGCGTTCTGGTCGTACCAGTGCTTCTGGTCAGCCTGGGCTTTCGCCATGTTGTCATGCACCAACTGCATCAAGACCTAAATCTTGTCATGGAAGAGCATGGCATACTCCACGATGGTCACTTCTGAAGGACCCTTCTTCCTAGGATTCCCTTACCAGTCAAAGGGGTCCCAGGACTCACCTGCCATACAGGAGCTCGAAGGGGCAAATCCTCTTGGAAAGCAAATAACAAGTGTGGGAGATACCGCTCCCAGTTGCATCCCTGGGCCTCAGCCATCATTTTTAGCATCTGTTTGAGGGTACCATTGAAGCGCTCACACAAACCTTCTTCCTACAAACACGGCGAGAGAAATTGATACCAAAATGGTCTATTTTGGTTTCATCTGACCATGTGACCTTCTCCGATGCCTTCTCTGGATCATCCAGATGGACATTGAACTTCAAAATGGCCAGGACATATGCCTGCATGAGCAAAGGAACCTTACGTGCAGAATTTTAATCCATGACGTTGTAGTGTGTTACTATTAGTGTTGAGCATTCCGATACCGCAAATATCGGGTATCGGCCGATATTCGTGGTATCGGAATTCCGATACTGAGTTCCGATACTTTTAGCATATCGAATACCAGAATCGGAAGTTCCCATAATGCTATGAGCCAGTTTGATTTGATTCAGCCAATGACAATCCTCAGAAGTGTGGGCACATCCTGTTAGGCATGTAGGCATGTTAAGTAATGGCATGGCTGTGATTGGCTGCTGAAATGATGTCATGATGCACTATAAAAGCCGTCGCCGCCGCCATTTCGGGTTCACTCTGCTGTGAATTCAGTTAGGGACAGGCTGCTGTTCAAGACTCTGAGGGACAGTTAGAGATAGCGATTTTCCTAATCATATTGTGCTTTACCCAGGCTACGTAATCAACCACTGTAGCTTTCTTTTGCCTTGCAGCAGTGTTCACAGCTGTCTGCAAGGTCTGTGTGAGTGCAGCTCACGCTGTGTTGTGTGTCCTGCACCCACGTCTGGTTGTAGGCCGCTCAGTGTGCATCACTGCCTCATACATATTTTTATTTTATTGCAGCTCATTTTCCATTCTCCTATTGTGTGTATCCATCTGTATCCATCTACATTGGTTGCAAACACTATATAGGAGTAGATAGAGGAGCCTTTTTTCTGGCTTGTGCCCTTCAGCTGCAGCCAGATTAGTATTACCCTATTTTTTGGAGCCTCATCTTTTGCATTGTAGGTTACCTTCCTGCATTGTAATAGCTCCAAAAAGTTTGTGACACTATCGCTTTCAAATCTTTGGTCACATCCTTTTTATTTTTTTGAAAAAAACAAAAACAAAATAAAGTTCATCAAACACTCCATTTGACAGTTGTGTAGGCCACATTAGCTCATATTAAAGTGTAGTCCACACACTTTATAAAATTAGTGTTTCTTATACCTGTTAGCAGCTGTTCAGGAATAAGCACGCGAAGCCCCCCATTTGTACTTTTCTGCCTATCTTTATCAGTCTACCAAGATGAAGAAGGCAGGGAGTAAGGCATGTGTCCCTGGGTGTGGAGTTTCAGCAGGGAGAGGACGTGAGGATTCTGTAGGGAGAGGACGTGGGGATTCTGTGCCTGCTGCGGGCACCAGTGAGTCAGCATCCCCCAGTTTTACCAGGCAACAGTCCTTTATGCGCAGCTTTGTAGGACCTCGCCGTACCCCACTGCTGCGGGAGGAACAAATTGAAGCCATTGTCGGATGGATGGCTGCTAATGCATCGACTTCAATGACTTCCACGTCCTCTCAGGGCCAGAGCACTGAAGAGCAACCATCTGTCTCTTCACCACCTGCCAAATTGCCCAGGCAGTCAGAGAGCCCTGTACAGGAGCCATCACAGTCTCTACTTCTGTTCTCTGAATCTGTTGGCTTGGAAAGAGGGGGCCAGCCAAGCAGCATTGAAGAATGTGAAGAAGAGGGAGTATGCAGTGATGCACAACTGCTTTGTCCCTCTGAATCTGAAGAGGCGAGTGGGCCATTGCCTATGGTCAGCACACCTCAGTACGCATCATATAATGACGAGACTCAGGTGCCACTTTCTGGTGCGTACAGTGCTGACAAGACAACCCAGGAGAAGCAGGTGTTTGAAGAGGGGAGTGTAGATGATGAGGTCCTTGACGCATCATGGCGTGAGGAACAGGAAGGTGGTGGGAGCAGCTCTGAGGAAGAGATTCCCCGAATGGCCAAAACAGGAGGGAGACGGAGGGGGCAGACTTGGTTGCCTGTAGCCTCCACTTCGGCACCCGTTAGGAGCATTCCTCTTCCAAAAGCCAAAACGGGCGCTCCCAAGACTTGCAGTGCGTGGTCCTTTTTTGAAACAGTTGCAGATGACCTTTGCTTTGTCAAATGCAAGCTGTGTCATCAGAAAGTCAAAAGAGGGAAAAGTGTCAGCAACCTCAATACCACAAATATGTGGAAACATGTGCGGACCAAGCACGTGGTGGAGTTACAAAGGCACACTGAAGACGTAGGCCAACCTACAGCACCACCTACCACCTCTTCAGCTCGTGTTGTAGCTTCTTCCTCCAGCTCACACACAGCTGGTTCGGCTTCCTCACAGGATCGCCATGGAAGAACCTCTGGCACTGTTGTCCAGAGACCCAGTGACATTCCACCCACGGCACCACGTTCCCGTTCATCCTCACACTCCCAGGCTACTCTACAGCCATCGGTAGCACAGGCATGGGAGAAAAGGCGGCCACATTCGGCAAACCATCCCCGAGCACAGGCTCTGAATGCTCGCATTGCAAAACTACTGTCCCTTGAAATGCTCTCATTCAGGCTGGTGGAGACTGACACCTTCCATAACTTCATGGCATTGGCAGTCCCACAATACACCGTGCCCAGCCACTTTTATTTCAGGAGGCAATCCGTCCCTGCCCTGCAAAAGCATGTGGAGGGAAAAATTAAACATGCGCTACTAAACGCCGTCAGTAGCAAGGTCCACCTGACCACTGATGCGTGGACCAGTAACCATGGACAGGGACGATACCTTTCCCTCACTGCCCATTGGGTCAATGTTGTGGAGCTGGGTACAGATCTGGAGAGTGGCGCTGTTCGTGTTCTGCCAACTCCAAGGATTGCAGGAATCCAGTCTGTACACATTGACTCCTCCTCATACTCCAGTTCTTCAGAATCAGCACTGCAGGAGCCTGTTATGACCGATATGAGCACAGCCATGGCCAAACGTCAACAGGCCGTACTGAAATTAATTTCTTTGGGGAATCGAAGCCACACAGCGCAGGAGCTCTGGAATGCCATCAAGCAGGAGAGCGACGTGTGGTGTCTGCCAGCGAATCTCCAGTCAGACTTAGTAGTGTGTGACAATGGCCGAAATCTGGCGGCAGCTCTGGGCCTAGGCAACCTCACTCACATCCCATGTCTGGAACATGTGCTCAACTTGGTCGTGCAGAGCTTTCTGAGGGACTATCCGGATCTTGATGCACTTCTGCACAAGGTCCACATAGAGTGCGCTCACTTGCGATGTTCCAGCACGGCAAGATCGCGCATTGCAGCTCTGCAGCGCCGATTATGCCTTCCGGAACATCGCATCATATGTGACCTACCCACCACGTGGAATTCAATGTTACATATGTTGGAGCGGTTGTGTGAGCAGCAGGCAGCAGTAATGGAGTACCAGCTGCATCAGGCACAAACAAGTCGCACTGTGCGCCGGTCACACCTCAGCACCACTGAGTGGTCCTCTATGAAGGACATCTGCCTCGTTTTGCATGCCTTCGATGATTCCACACGGATGGTGAGTGCAGATGATGCACTAGTCAGCATGACTGTCCCCCTTATCTGCCTGCTTCAAAAAACACTGCAAGCACTAAGGGAGGAGGTTTTGGAAGAGGTGGAGGATGAGGAGTCACAAATGCCATCTGCTTCTGGACAGTGTGCGCAACATGGTTCATCACAAAGGCCTAGGCATGGGACACTTTGTGAGGAGGATAAGGAGGTGTCAATGGAGGAGGAAGACATCTCTCCAGAGGAGGGAGGTACACAATGCTGTAGTCAGTATGTACAGCGAGGGTGGGGTGATGCAGAGCAGGCCGAGATGACACCTCAAGCAGGGGACAGCGTTTCTTGGGCAGTTGGGAGTCTGCAGCACATGGTTGATTTCATGCTGCAGTGCCTGAGAAACGACTGCCGCATCGCCCACATTCTCAACACGGCTGATTATTGGGTGTACACCCTCCTAGATCCTCGCTACCGGGACAACTTACAAAGCCTCATAACACTGTTGAACCAGGAGCGTAAAATGCGGGAGTACCAAGACACAATGGTGCATTCCATCATGTTCTCCATTCCACCCGAGAGCAGTGCTGCTAGTGCTTTACAAAGCAGCTCTGTGTGTTGAGGCAGTGGAGGAAGCTTTGCACAAAGAGGGAGGCAAGACCAGTATGGCCTAAATGTGGCAAAGTTTTGTGTGCCCGCCACAAATGTCTACACCATCACAGACGGCTCCAGTCAGCAGGAGGCAACATTTCCATCAGATGGTGACAGACTCCATGTCTTGCCCTGTCAGTGTACTCCCAGACGACTTTTCCCCCTTCAAGTTTTGGGTCTCTAAGCTGGATACATGGCCAGAGCTTAGCCAGTATGCATTGGAGGTGCTGGCTTGCCCTGCTGCCAGTGTATTATCGGAACGCGTCTTTAGTGCCGCAGGTGGTGTACTAACAGACCGTCGCACGCGACTATCCTCCGATAACATTGACCGGCTTACTTTTCTGAAAATGAACAAGGATCTCGCCAGAATTTGCCAGTCCTCTTCCAGAATAAATAATTGGTTGGCAACAGTATCTAGGTCTCCGGTTGTGTTCATGTTTCTACCACCTGAACTGTAATCCCTGGGCTTCAACACAGCCAGTTGTTGCTCAGAAGTGCCGTCTGCACAGAGAAAAACACTAGCTCCTGTGTTAGTGGGGTTCAGTAACGCCAGCTGCTCCCCTGCTGTGTGGACGGCAATGTCTTCTGCTGCCTCCACATTCACACTACTACTGATTTCAAACTTGCTCCAACTAGGCCTCTGGCTCCACTCTGTTTCTAGTATTTCCCCTGGCCTCCAACCCCGCCAGTTGCTGCTCAGAAGTGGCGTCTGCACAATCAACACTTGTTCCTGTGTTACTGGGGTTCAGTAACGTCAGGTGAACCCCTGATGTGTGTCCGGCAATGTCTCCTGCTCTGTATGCATTCCCACTAATAGTAGTGGGAATGTGGACAGAGCAGGAGACTTTGCCGGACACACATCAGGGGATCAGAAGACGTTACTGAACTCCTGTAACACAGGAACAAGTTGGAGCACGTTTAAAATCAGTAGTAGTCTACAACAGATATTAAACTTGATGAAATTTGGCCTCAGCCTACACCCTGATTGACCCTGGGCTCCAACATCGCCAGTTGCTGCTCAGAAATGTCTTTGGCATGGGTACTCCCTTCTGCTCAGTCTGGTTCCAGCACGCCTGCTGTTTCCGGGAAGTGTCAATGTCACTTTACCACCAATACGTTGTCCTGTTGTGTTGCGGTCGGGTTAGCCGAGTCTATAGTGCCTGCAGTTTAGGTGCTTCCTATGTGGGCTGCAGGTTCTGGTAATAAAGGCTGGTTCCGTAGTGCCAATAGGACAAGCATCCCCTGTAGGACTGTGGGTTTCGGTAACTGCGGCTGGCAACTTTGTTTTTCATGGGTACCTTCTGCTACCCATCCGGGTTCCAGTACCGTCAGCTGGTTCTCAGCAGTGCCTTTGGCCTAGGTGCCTCTTTCTCGGTATCCGAGTTCCAGCAACGTCTGCTTTTCCTTGGTAGTGCTTTGTAGCACATGTACCTCCTGCTTAGTAACCGTGTTCCAGCACCGTCAGTTGGTTCACGGTTGTGCCATTGGCTCTTGTTCCTTCTGCTGCCCCTCCGGGTTCCAGCACCGTCAGCTAGTCCATGCTAGTTCCATTTGCTCTTGCAGTTTCTGCTACCCATCCGGGTTCCAGCACCGTTAGCTGGTTCTCGGCAGTTCCTCAGCCTTCTTGTACCTTTTGCTACTTTTCCAAGTTCAAGTTTGTGGAAATGGTTTTTGGTTCTCACTCTGGATCTCCCTGACGACAACCCTGAAGAAGACGACCCTGAAGACCACCCCGAAGAAGACGACGACCCCGAAGACGATGACCCTGATGACGACGACCCTGAATACGACGACACTGAAGACCACCCCAAAGAAGACCAAAAAGATGACCCTGAAGAAGATGACCAAGAGGACAAAGAACATGAAGACAACCACCAAGATACAGAACAACAAGAGACAGAAGACCAAGAAGCAGAAGACAAAGAAGCAGAAGAACAAAAAGCAGAAGAGCATTAAGCAATAAGACTAAAAATCTGAGCAAAAGATATTATCTAAATTATAAGCAGAAGAAGACTAAGCAGTGTATGGGGTGAGTCCGTTCCTCCTCGTGGTGCCCCTGGAAAATGGCTGCTGCTGCAGGCCAAACTGAACATGGACAAATCCTGTTGTAAATCTTTTGTGACAGGCAGAACGGAAGGTGTAATCTTCAAACTTTTATAGATAACAACTACAGGAATGCCTGTCACAAATAAGAATATGATGAAGAAGAATAGGAAGAAGATGAAGAAGTAGAATATGAATAAGAATAATCGTTGAATAAGAAGAATATGAATAATGTACAAAAAAAAGAATAATAGCAAGAAGGTGAAGAAGAAGATGAATAAGGTGAAGAAGAAGTTGATGAAAAAGATGCTGCTGCTGCTGAGGATCATGAAGGAGAAAGTTTGGGAGAAGTAAAAAAGAAGGTGAAGAGCATGGAAGTAGTGAAACATATATATCTGACAAAATATAAAAAAGGTTAACATAGTCAATATCTTTGTAACTTCGAACGTCTTTAAAAAAAAATTAATTCCTGCTATTCCATTTGATTGGGCTAAACCTCTATGCCTTTAATGTCTCCTCCACCTCCCCCAATACATTCTACATTATTCTTAGTTGTTTTTCTTCATGTAGAATTAACCTACAAGGAAAGAAAGGGTTTTTTTTTATTCCGATATTTCTGTCCCATTGACTTGAATGGGGCTTCCAGGATCGGAATCGGCGATACCCGATACTTTTTGGGTATCGGTCTGATCCAATCCGATCCGATATTTCACGATATCGGATGGTATCGCTCAACACTAGTTACTATCGATAATGTTTGAGACTGTGGTCTCAGATCTCTTCAGGTCATTGACCAAGTCCTCCCTTATAGTTCTGGGCTGATTTCTGACCTTTCTCAGAATAATCCTTACCAAGAGGCGAGCTCTTGCATGGAGTTCCAGACTGAGGAAGATTGACAATCATCTATTTCTTCTATTTTCTAATAATTGTGCCAACAATTGTTGCCTTTTAACCTAGCAGCTTGTCTAATGTCCTGGGGCCCATCTCAGCCTTGTGCATGTCTACAGTTTTGTCCCTGGTGTCCCTAGACAGCTCTTTGGCCTTGTCCATGTGGAGAGGTTGGACTGTGATTGATTGAGTGTGTGGACTGGTGTCTTTTATACAGGTAACAAGTTCAAAAAGGTGCAATTAATACAGGCAATGAGTGCAGAGTAGGAGGGCTTCTTAAAGAAAAACAGGTCTGTGAGAACCAGAATTCTTGCTGGTTGGTAGGAGTTAGGTGTCGAGTTCCCAACGCTGCACAGGGGGATTCCTGAACCATGTCCATGCTCTTCCAGCCGTAGTGGAGCCTGCTGAGCAGAGATGTCGGTCCTAGCGTCTGGCTCAAGCAGATACTGTGTGTTTGGTTACAGCTGCCATTCCAGGCTCAGCCTTTGTAACCAGCATTGATCAGCGGTGAGCAGATGTTCCACAGTCCTGCTTTTCTTCTACTGAGCATGCCCACAGGACGACCTCTCATTGGATGTCAGGGATCACATGCTAAGGTCCTGTAGCGGTTCTGATTGGATGACTAGGAAGGTCCCAGAAGTCGGCAACTATAAAAGGTTTGCATGGCTGCCAGGCCATGCACTAGTATAAAACTTTAATCTTGTATGTGTGGGTGTATGTTTGATAGGTGGTGAAAGCTCCTAAAGAACCCCTTCCTAGTGTTGTCGCCTGTTTTGGGTGTTTGAGTTAACTAGCGCCAGACTGTGCCATCCAGCACTAGCATGAATATTCTGCGTCAACCAGCAGCGACCGCCAGTGCGGCAAATGCTTAGTTAGGTAGGTGTGTCCTAACAACCAGTCTGTGTAGGGTGGGAATTCCCGCTTTGACTCAGCATCTCACTCAGGGTGTCCTCATTCGGGGGCTCCAAAGCCACCGAGGGTCAGAGCGAGTCCAATCACCAGTATAGTGGGGATGATTCATATGGATCCCACGAGCATCTACTAGCTGCACCCTGTGACTGCTAACAGGGCACAGCATTCATTCAGTAACTCTGTGAAGCAACAGAGTTTGCTTCCATTCACACTGGGTGAGGTTAACCCACATGTGAGAAAGCGTTCTTCCGTCATCTTGTTCCATTACTCAGCAGCAGATTCTATCTCTGCACGGTGGACCCTGGGCTGCGAACGCACCTGATATCTCCTCTTATATTATTTGGTGCGTTCCGCAGGCCCTAACAGTAGGTTATCAAATACGTATTTCATGCACTAAAATGCAACTGTCACGATTCAGGTTTGGATTCGTGGCAGTTCTGGTTCCGCAATAATTTAAATGTAGTTTTTTTCCCTTTTAGGTCAGTAAGGGTTAATGTCAGTTTCCTTGCTGGCAGCTGCTGTGTTGCTGGACAGCTGATGTGAGTGGTGACACCTTCCACCATCCTTTAAATAGTCACCTGAAGCATCAGCTGACTGTTGGTGACAGAGTTTTTCTCTGGAGACCAGCTGAGGAGTTGGGAGCTCTCCTGTGCCAGCATGTTTCAGCTGCTTGAGATCCTGGTTCCATATCTTCCATTGTGTGCAGCAGAAACTTGAAAACTACATTTCACTGGGAAATCCCTTTCCCGTTCAGGGAGCTTCCTTCAGTTCTTCTGTCTGTACCAGCAGTCCCTCAGACCAGGGGTCTGCTGTACAATTCTATCTCTTTCCACCTTCCCCTATGGAAAGGCATTCCCATTCCCTTCTATTCCCCTTCGTCCCCTACGGGAAGACTGCTCTTCACTTCCCTTCTATTCTCCCGCTCTAACCCTCCAACATCACCCAGCTCCTACACCCTTTCCTAGTCAGCAGGGATGGTGAAGCACATCACCTGCTGCTGCAGTGTGCGTGGATGCAGTGTTGTGTTGAGCCAGGTCAGGTGTCTCCATCTTACCTGAAAAGTGGGATACTACACCTCTGGTTGAGGTGCAGTACCTCTGTGGCAACTGGACCATCAGGGGTGCCACATATACTATATAACAAATGTATAAAAGATGTAAGTTCCTTCAGTGGGACCCACATGTAACCCAAGAATGGGGCCATCCTACAAGCTGCAGTCAGTGGAGAGGTGGCTAGAATTTCCATACAAATAAATGTCAATGCCACTTGCTGCTCCACTGACAATAGCATACATCATGAACCCATTCTATACAAACATTTAGGTCCCATTGGTGGTACCGACATCTCCTACACATTTATAATAATAAAAATAATTTTATTTATATAGCGCCAACATATTCCGCAGCACTTTACAATAATGGCATAACCTGTAACTCTGAATGGGAGAAAGCAGTATTACTGCTTGCTCCCATTCACTCCTTCATATCTGTCTGCTGAGACATGTCCCATGGTCATATGTGAAAAGGAAAGGGATTCTCTAGCAGAGGTTAAATGTTTAAAACATCACTTTTATTTTGTCTTCATAAAAATGGACATTCTGGCATACCATTACATACTCACCAAACTGACCAATTTGTTTCGACTTATGCAGTCTTTATTAGACCATTATTTTTATGGTCATATGTGAGTTCATTGATCTGATTTCCATTTTTAGATATTTTTGCATTTGCCTATGTATTTTTTTTGCATTTGTTTTTTCTTTAGGACAAGTCTTTGCCGTTTATTTTTATATACTTCGCTGTCCCTGGCAGATTTATATAGAAATACTAATATTAAATATTTTGTCATTTCTTCAGCACCTTATTTGTATACTACTGTATATAGGCTTACAATTTGTCTCGCATTCATGGACTGTCTGGAAATTTGTTTTTGTGTCCAGTATTTATTGTAATGTGGACCCTATGCAGACGGTCAAAACTTTCCCTGGTTTTTCTGACTTTTTAAATGTTTTTACCCATTCCCTGTGCACTTTGTAAACAATAAAGGCATTTTTTGTATGCTTAATTTAGCTCTTGCCTCTATCTTGTTATTATGGGCTTACCGGTGTTTTATGCTTGATATGGTATATGTTTTATGCTTGCTGGTATATGGCACATGAGCTCATTCTTTATTGTATTTGATAGTTAACCCCTTTACCCCCAAGGGTGGTTTGCATGTTAATGACCAGGCCAATTTTTACAATTCTGACCACTGTCCCTTTATGAGGTAATAACTCTGGAACGCTTCCATGGATTCCAGTGATTCTGGCATTGGTTTCTTGTGACATATTGTACTTCATGATAGTGGTAACATTTCTTTGATATGACTTAGACAGAGCAGAATTATCTCTTCATGTTACAGAAAGAGAAGAAATTCGAAGTGCACCTGAAGAAACAGAGGAATGGAGACATGTGACCCAGAGAAGCAGGAGGATCAGGAGGCAGTCAGCACCCATACTTCTCAGGAACCAGTACCAGGCTCTCACGCAGGAAAACGATGAAGAAATACATCAGGATAAGACTTTGCCCACAAACAGCAACCTTGTACACCTTCAGAGTCCTCCTGGATGGAGAAAAAAAAATGTTGTGAAGAAGAAACGGAGAGTGGTGGTCATGGGGGATTCCCTATTGAGAGGAACAGAGGCCGCTATCTGCAGACCGGATATAACTTCAAGAGAAATGTGCTGTCTTCCAGGGGCAAAAATTAAAGATGTGTCTGACAGGATATCAGGACTCTTCAGACCTACAGATGACTACCCATTCCTGCTACTACATGTGGGGACAAATGACACCGCAAGAAATGACCTGGAAACCATCTGCAGAGACTTTGAAGACTTAGGCAAGAAAGTGAAAGAACTGGGAGCTCAGGTGGTCTTCTCTTCCATCCTCCCAGTGGATGGCCATGGAACAAGGAGGTGGAATAAGATTCTGCAGGTGAACAACTGGCTTCGTCGATGGTGCCGTCAGCAACGATTTGGATTTCTGGATCACGGAGTGGATTACCTTTACGATGGACTATTTGCTAGAGATGGGGTGCACCTTACGAAGACTGGAAAACATGTATTTGGAAGTCGCCTTGCTAAACTTGTAAGGAGAGCTTTAAACTAGAACAACATGGGAAGGGAAGCAAAAGACCAGAAAAAGCCATACACCTGACAAATGCTATTGAGAACTCTGCTATTAGAAGTGGAAAGGAAGAACAAAGACAAAAGAATCTAATTAATAAAAATATTGGAGAAAGAGAAACCAATCACAAACTAAAATGTTTCTATACTAATGCACAAAGCATGGGCAACAAATAAGGAGAATTGGAACTACTAACACAGGAAAAGAAATATGATGTCATTGGAATCACTGAAACTTGGTGGGACAATACACATGATTGGAATACAAGACTAGAAGGATACAACTTATTTGCAAGAAACAGACTTGATAAACGAGGAGGAGGCGTCGCATTGTATGTTAGAAACGCGTATATCTGCACAGAGATTGAAGCTTCAGAGACTGGGAGCTCTGTGGAAACTGTTTGGGTAAGAATACAAGGACAGAACAATGGAAAGGACACCATTGTAGGCATTTACTACAGGCCGCATGTGCAAGCTGAAGATATGGATGAACTCTTTATGCATCAAATGGCCAAGTTCTCCAAAAAATATGACATAGTTGTCATGGGAGATTTCAACTATCCAGACATATGTTGGGAATCTCTCTCAGGCAAAACTAACAAGTCAAGAAAATTCTTATCCTCTCTTGCTGACAACTTTATCTTCCAAAAGGTAGGGGAGAAAACAAGGGGAACTGCTACCTTGGATCTAATCCTTATAAACAGGGAGGAAATGGTTGAGGAGGTAAAAGTGGCTGGGACCCTAGGAGGTAGCGACCATGCTATTTTAGAATTTTGGATAACTAGAGGAGGAAGACCTGTGAAGACTCAGGCGTCAAGGTTAGATTTCAGAAAGGCAGATTTTAAGGTATTCAGAAAGAGAATTGGAGGGATCCAATGGCTGGATATCCTTAAAGACAAAAATGTCCAGGAAGGATGGGAAATCTTGAAAAATGAAATTCTCAAAGCACAAATGTTAACAATTCCGAAAAGAGGGAAGAATAGGAATCATTTAAGGAAACCTGGATGGATGAACACAGAACTTAAGCACATGCTAAAAAGGAAGAAAAAAATGTTTATAAAATGGAAAGAGGTAGGCATATCTAAAGAAGAATATAATGCTGTCTGCAGAACCTGCAGGGCACAACTCAGATTATCTAAAGCTGAAAATGAATTGAGGCTTGCAAGAGATGTCAAAAGCAATAATAAAGGATTTTGGGGATATGTCAAAAGTAAAAGAAAAGTCAAAGATGCTATAGGATTTTTACAGGATGAAAATGATGAAATGGTAAGACAGGATGTTGAGAAGGCTGAACTTTTAAATTCCTATTTTGCATCTGTTTTCTCTCAGAAAGGAAATGTAGCATCAACTGTTCTTCACTGTCCTATTAAGGGAATAGAAGAATCCAGGATATCTATAAACAGAAAGATAGTGAGTAAACACTTAGCTAACCTAAATGATTTCAAGTCTCCAGGTCCAGATGAATTACACCCCAGAGCACTGAAGGAGATAGCAGAAGAAATTTTTGAACCCCTCTCCATAATCTTTGAAAATTCTTGGAGAACAGGAGAAGTCCCAGAAGACTTGAGAAGAGCAAATGTTGTTCCTATCTTCAAAAAGGGGAAGAAGGTGAACCCAGGCAACTATAGGCCGGTGAGTCTGACTTCTATACCAGGAAAGATCTTTGAACAAATTATTAAACAACATGT
Source organism: Dendrobates tinctorius (assembly GCF_039654945.1). NCBI lineage: Eukaryota > Metazoa > Chordata > Amphibia > Anura > Dendrobatidae > Dendrobates > Dendrobates tinctorius. Next base: position 9,740,124 of record NW_027361705.1, on the reverse strand, counting down.
ATGTCAGTACCTGGATAAGAATGAAGTGATTAAACAGAGTCAGCATGGGTTTGTATCTAATAAGTCATGTCAGACTAACTTAATTTCCTTCTATGCCGGAATCACTGATTGGGTGGATCAAGGAAATGCTGTAGATATAGTATATCTTGACGTCAGCAAAGCATTTGACAAAGTATCTCATACAATCCTTATTGAAAAAATGACTAAGTATGGAATGGACAAGGCAACTGTTAGGTGGATTCATAACTGGCTTAGTGATCGGACCCAAAGAGTGGTCGTAAATGGCTGCACATCCAGTTGGAAGAATGTCTCAAGTGGGGTACCACAGGGCTCTGTCCTGGGCCCTGTATTGTTCAACATCTTTATCAACGATTTAGATGAAGGAATTGAGGGTAAACTGATTAAATTTGCTGATGACACAAAGCTAGGAGGGATAGCTAATACTAGAGAAGAGAGAGAGAGGATTCAAAAAGATATAAATAAACTGGAGAAGTAGGCAGCAACTAACAGAATGGTTTTTAACAGGGAAAAATGCAAAGTACTACATCTGGGCAATAAAAATGAAAAAAGCATATACAGAATGGGAGGAATAGGGCTAAGCAACAGCACATGTGAAAAAGATTTGGGTATACTAATAGATCACAGATTGAATATGAGTCAACAGTGTGATGCAGCAGCAAAAAAGGCAAATGCAATTCTAGGTTGTATTAACAGAAGCATACAGTCATACAAACTGGAGCAAGTTCAGAAAAGAGCGACCAGAATGGTGACCGGTCTGCAAACCCTGTCTTATGAGGAAAGGTTGCAGGATTTGGGAATGTTTAGTTTGCAAAAGAGAAGACTGAGAGGAGACTTAATAGCCGTCTACAAATATCTCAAGGGCTGTCACATTGTAGAAGGATCAGCTTTATTCTCATTTGCACAAGGAAAGACTAGAAACAATGGGATGAAACTGAATGGGAGGAGACACAGATTAGATATTAGAAAAAACTTTTTGACAGTTAGAGTGATCAATGAATGGAACAGGCTGCCACGAGAAGTGGTGAGTTCTCCTTCAATTGAAGTCTTCAAACAGAGGCTGGACAGACATCTGACTGGGATGATTTAGCGAATCCTGCTTTGAGCAGGGGGTTGGACCAGATGGCCCAGGAGGTCCCTTCCAACTCTGCGATTCTATGATTCTATGATTCTATTTTACCAAGGGTAACAGGAGAAATTGGACCCCAAATGTTGTTGTACAATTTGTCCTGAGTACGCTGATACCCCACATATGCAGGTTAACCACTGTTTGGGCACATGGCAAAGCTTGGAAGGGAAGGTGTTGTGAACTCCCTTGCTCTGATTTCTGAGCCGAAGCTCCCTCTGCTCCCTCTGGTGGTTACTGAGAGTAGTGGAGCTGGCCAGGTGGATGGAGGTTCTCCACCTGACGATGATAATTGGGAATCTGGGATTGCTGGCTGGGAGCATATAATGGAGCTGGCTGCTCTTGAAGTTTGCTGGTGATTTTTTCCTCTGTGTGCATTTGGAGCTCTTTTGTCCCCTGCCTGATCTGCATGTTCAGCTAAGTGATTCTTTGGCTAATCTTTTGCATCTAATCTGTTTGTGTCTTTTTTTGCTTTCTGTTTTGCAGCTAGGGTGCAACGTGCTCCCTGCTGGGGGCAGCGCTGGGCCCTGCTTCATATGTTGCAGCTTGTTCAGTCCCCTGTTATGTTAGTATCATTTTGCTTGCTGCCAGTTTATACCAGAGTGCTGATCTAGTGGGGGTGAGATCGTGTGATCTCAGGTTTTTTAGCATATCAGAAGTGTTGGACTTTTTCAGGGTTTTGTGCGTGATTGCAGACAGTATCTTCTTCTGTCCTGTCCTGTCCTGTCTAGACAGCTTGAGCCCCACCATTTGCTCAGTCTGTTCTCTGCCTGTGTTTGTGTCTCATCTCTTCTCACCGTCAATATATGTTTGGGGGCTGTATATTCCTTTGGGGATCTGCTCCGGGGCAATTTAGATTTCATCTTTCTGTCTTTAGGCTTAGTTAGTCCTCCGGCTGTGACGAAGCGTCTAGGGCATTGTAGGAACGCTCCACGGCTACTGCTGTTGTGCGGATAGGATCAGGGGTCTGCAATCTGCTTAATTACCAACCTCTCTGGTCTTCTGGTGGCTTAGCCTGTTCCTGCCATCCTCTTCAGTGACCCATTCATAACAGGAAGGAGCGCCGTTAGACTTTTCAATGCAAAATTGGCTGGAATTGAGATCGGACGCCATGTCGCGTTTGGAGAGCTTCAGGGGATGTGCCTAAACAGTGGAAACCCCCAACAAGTGACACCATTTTGGAAAGTAGACACCCTAAAGAACTTATCTAGATGTGTGGTGAGCACTTTGAACCCCCAAATGCTTCACAGACGTTTGTAATGTAGAACCGTAAAAATAAAAAATCATATTTTTTCACAAAAATGATCTTTTTGCCCCCAAATTTTTATTTCACCAAGGGTAACAGGAGAAATTGGACCCAAAAAGTTGTTTGGCAATTTGTCCTGAGTATGCAAATACCCCATATGTGGGTGTAAACCACTGTTTTGGTGCATGGCAGAGCTTGGAAGGGAAGGAGCGCCGTTTGACTAACTTTAGCCCCAACTCTAACCCTAACCCTAGCCCTATCCCTAATGGGGAAAATGGAAATAAATACATTTTTTTATTTTATTATTTTTCCCTATCTAAGGGGGTGATAAAGGGGGGATTGATTTACTATTTATAGCAGGGTTTTATAGCGGGTTATTATGTTCGGAAGCTGGTACACACTGAAAGACGCTTTTAATTGCAAAAAAATAGTTTTTGCATCATCACATTTTGAGAGCTATAAGTTTTTCATATTTTGGCCTACAGAGTCATGTGAGGTCTTGTTTTTTTTGGAATGAGTTGATGTTTTTATTGGTACCATTTTTGGGCACATGATCTGTTTGATAGCTTTTTATTCTGATTTTTGGGAGGCAGAATGAATAAAAAACTGTAATTCATGAATTTCTTTTTGGGGGGTGTTTATACCGGTCTGCATGTGGTATAATTGATAAAGCATATTTATTCTTTGGGTCAGTATGATGACAGCGATACTTCATTTATATCATTTTTCATGTTTTGTCATTTTTTTGCAATAAAAACTATTTTATATAAAAGATAATTATATTTGCATTGCTTTATCATGAGTGCTATAACCAGGCTCGGACTGACCCATATGGGATCAGGGGAATCCCCTTGTTTGCCCCTATGCAGATCTGGAACCCCAACCATACTGTATTGGCAGTACTTGGCATAATTCACTTGATTCCCTCTGTACAGAAAAAAAGCAGCATCTAATTCATTAATCAAACTACCCAGTTTATTATTATATAGAGATATAGGTAAATTTGTGAACCAGGGTCACGTCATATTTGTATGCAGGTGAAAAGTGGGCCCCCAAAGTCAATGTTACTGGTGGGCCCTTGGCACCCCAGTCCGACACTGGCTATAATATTTTTATTTTTCCGGTTATGGAGCTATATGGCAGATTGCTTTTTGTGGGACAAGACATTTTCAGCGGTACCATGTATATTTATATCCATCTTTTTGATTGCGTGTTATTCCACTTTTTATTCGGCGGTATGATGATAAAGTATTGTTTTTTTGCCCTGTTTTTTTAAATGGTGTTCACTAAAGGAGTTAACTAGTAAGGCCGGTTTCACATTTGCGCTTTATAGCGCTGCGACGGCCTGCGCACGGCCGCCGCTAAGCACGCCCCCTGCCGGCTCCCTGCCCGCCCCATCCGGTCATCGCCGCCTACTAGCGCACATGGGCGCTTGTGATCTGCGCACCCTATCTTTAGCATAGGGTGCGCAGATCGTGCGCTGGCCGTGCGCTAGCAGGATTTTGCCGTGCGCTGCGCACTTTTGAAGGTGCGCCCGTGTGCGCCGAACGCAGCATGTTGCATTTCGGCGCGCACGGCGCACCTTTAATAGTGCGCAGCGCACGGCAAAATCCTGCTAGCGCACGGCCAGCGCACGATCTGCGCAACCTATGCTAAAGATAGGGTGCGCAGATCGCAAGCGCCCATGTGCGCTAGTAGGCGGCGATGACCGGATGGGGCGGGCAGGGAGCCGGCAGGGGGCGGGGCTTAGCGGCGGCCGTGCGCAGTCCGTCGCAGCGCTATAAAGCACAAATGTGAAACCGGCCTAAGACAGTTTTATGGGTCGGGTTGTTACGGACGCGGCAATACTAAATATGTGAACTTTTATTGTTTAGATTTTTTTAATTCAAATATTTATTTATAGATTAAGTAAATATTGATTTACTATTATTACTGTATGTTTTATTATTTTTAAAAATATTTTTACAATTATTATTATTTTTTTAATTTAATTCCTACTTTTCCTCTTTGTCCCACGACAGTGTTGTGCTGGCTGATCGCTTCTATAGCATGCAGATCTGCATGCTATATGTTAGGCGTCGGATTCCTGCGGCTACACAGCAGGAGTCCAGAGCCTCACATACTGCTTCGCAGCAAGTTACTCCTGAGGCTAAGTCGTTCTGCCACTCCTCTGAGCATGCTCATGAGACGATCTCCCATTGGAGGTTGGGATTCACGTGCTGAGGTCCTTCTCCTGAGAGATCTGGAAGGTCCCGGCAGCACACGGCTATAAATGGACCACATGGCCGTTCGGCCATGCGCTAGTATAGGCTATTCTTGCTAGATGTGTGAATGGTGATGGATGTATGATTCTGGTGACTGACTCATTAAGATTCCCCTCCCTCTGATATTACGCATGGGGATAGGGAACTATAGTTAGAGTCCGCGCCAGTCAGTGGCAAGCCTTAGGCCACTGTGCACACCGCACCTCTACACTAGCGTCCGGTGGTGTAACGCCTCTCAAGGCACCATCGCTTAGTGGCTGTGTGTGCCGCCGCGCTGCATGTAGCAGCACTTACCGGCATCCACAGCAGCGACGCCGCACGCATGGTAGGTCTAGACGGACACCGTCCCCTGTCTTGGAACCATGTCCTGTGACCAGATATCGTGCGTGTAATTTCACTGAGTCCAGTGAAGTCTAACTGGCTCAGTGAATACTTGTATGTTTTTGTTACAGCGCCTCTGTGAGTTTAACAGAGTCCGCTCCACGCTCATCGGGTGACGTTGAACTCGAGCGCATTATACCGCCAAATAGCGCATCTGCCATTGTTTAGCAGCGGTTTTAACACCTACTGCACGGTGGACCCTGAGTGGTGAACACACTTTATTATTTATTTATTTATTTAGTGCGTTCCGCCATTCCTAACATTATACTGGCGCCAAGGTCTGGCTAATAATGGCAGACTTGCAGCAGCTTCAGCGGTACATTCAGCAGCTGGAGGGCAGGTTGGCTACTGTCAAGAGTGCCGCCACTGCTGCGAAGTTTACTGAGGCTGCTGTTCAGGCAGTTGCAGAGGCTGTCTCTTGTGTGTCCACATCCACGCCTGCACTGACAGTCACCTGCCTCCCATTGCCCGATAAATTTTCTGGTGAAAGCGCCTCCTGTAGGGGTTTCGTGAGCCAGTGCTCTATTCAGCTTGAGTTACTGGCCGCATGTTTCCCTACAGAATGGGCTAAGGTGGGGTTCCTCGTTTCCCTTCTGTCGGGCAGGGAGTTGGAGTGGGCCACGCCACTGTGGGAACATGGTGACCCAGAAATTCGGACCGCTGCCCAGTTCTTAACATCTATAAAGCAGGTCTTTTTGGGCCCACGGGTCACTCACGATACGTCTCTTCAGTTACTTGCGCCTACGCAGGGAACTCAGTTGGTCAGTCAGTATGCCTTTCGTTTTTGGACACTGGCTTCCGAGCTCGAGTGGCCTGATAGAGCACTCATCCCTGTGTTCTGTAGAGGGTTGCCTGAGCATGTCAAAGATGCCTTATCCACCAGGGAGGTTCCCATCAGCCTGGAAGAGTTGATAGCGATCTCCACCCGTATAGAACTCCATTTTACGAAGCGCGGGCTGGAGCGTACTCAATCCAGACAGAAGTCCAGGTCGACTCCTGGCTTCTCCGAACTGCTGGAGCCTCCTGATCTGCATGCTCTACCTCCTGAACCCATGGATGTTTCCTGTACTGGTCCGAAACCACGTCCGGCACAGGGTCCCACTTGCTGCTACCTGTGTCGACAGTCGGGCCACCTGGCTAATAGGTGTCCGCAGAGGTCGAAAAAATGTTCACCTCCAGTGGCAGTTGGTGGAGATAAACCTAATATGAAAACGTCCTCCTCCAAACCAGTATTCCGAGGGACGATAGAAAGCGGGGCTTCCTCCTGGGAGGTAGAGGTCACAGTGGACTCTGGGGCAGAGGGAAACTTTATGTCCTCAGCCTTTGCCCCAAAACACGCCATTCCACTGGTGCCACTTCCTCACCCCGTGACCGTTAGGGTGGTTAATGGATCTACCTTACCATCTCAGATTACCCACCAGACAGCACCCCTGGGGTTCTCAATCTCCCTGTCTCATCGCGAGACGTTGTCCCTGCTCATCATGTCTAACGGCATCGACCAGGTGCTTCTCGGACTCCCCTGGTTATGTTGCCATTCTCCCCATATTGAGTGGTCCTCGGGGAGTATACTGGGCTAGAGCAAGGACTGTGTGGGAAGGTGCATGGGGGGGCAGTGTTCAAGTAGCCTCTGTGGAGGTGCCCGCGGATCATTCTGAACCCCTCACTGGGAATCTGAAGTTCAGGGCTCCTGTCATCCTTGAACCAGTGCCGCCGAGCAAAACCTTTGTTCCGCCTCACCTGTGGTCCAAGGTTCTCACTTGGGCACACGCATCCAGGGTGGGTGGTCACTATGGTTACAAACGTACCACAAAACTCCTGGCTAGTTCTTATTAGTGGCCGCACAGGGCTCAGGACACTAAAAAATATATTCAGGCATGCGCCTCCTGTGCTCAGAGTAGAAGTATTTTGCTGTGTTCTGGGGCTTAGTTAACCGACGCATGCGCAGTCCGGCTTTTCGGCTTTGCCCGCAGTTGAGCAAAGCATACTGCGCATGCGCTAGCTATGAGTGCTATGAGCGCAAAAAATGGCGTACACCTACTCCAATTCAGCAATAACCTGCGGACGGCGGGCCAGGATGGGAAGGCGGCACACATCGGGAACACCGCCCATCGGACCGGACCGACCTCGTTTTCATCGCCCGCCAAAGGGTAGGTGACAGATTCCCTTTAATAGTAGAAATTCCAGACTGCTGGACTCCTGCTATTATTGCTTATGGCAGGTGCGGACACTAACAGCTTGGGGCCCCTGTGCAGGAAATGTCTGGGCCCCAAGCTTTTAAGGCGACAAAGCTACATTATATATATATATATATATATATACATACTGTATATACTGTATATATATATATTGTGATAAAACACTCCGGGATCGCCTTTGCTGGGGTCAAAGGTCACGTGCGTTCAGCATGAAACTCAGGCGCACAGCCGGGGTCCGGGTATAACTGACACTGGGTCAGGTTTATTAACGGTGAAAGCAATGCATAAAGAAAAAAAACATAAAACAAATCCTTGCCTGTCCGGCACTAACTAATCAAAGTAGAACCTAACTACCAACTGGCGGGCTTCTCCCGTCCAGCCAAACCACAGTTGCAGTGGGCACTGCTTTCACTTACGTGTGTCTCTCACACAGACAGGCTCTCTGTGTTCCCAGGCTGATACACTCACACAACCACCTGGCATCCTTTTATACCCGCCTCACATTATTCATTAGTAACCAGGTGCGATTCTGACCAGACTAGGCCACATAGGCAAGGTATCTGGGCAAGATATACCTGCCCTCATCCACTATTCCCACATGATTCTCACATATCCCCCCCCTCTGCTCAGACCACTCCGGTCGAGCAATGACACCCGCCAAACAGTGCACTCGGGACAGGGCATCTGCATTCCCCATCTGTACCCCTGGGCGGTGCTCCACCGTAAAAGTGTAGGCCTGCAGGGCAAGGAACCACCGGGTCACCCGGCTATTCCGTTCCTTGTTCAAGTGCATCCACTTGAGAGGGGCATGATCAGTGATCAGCCTGAACTTTCGGCCCACCAGGTAATATTTGAGGGCCTCTAGAGCCCACTTAATGGCTAGGCACTCTTTTTCTATGGCTGCATACTTTTGCTCATGTTTGTTCAGCTTCCTGCTGAGATAGAGGAGTGGGTGTTCCACTCCGTCCCTCACTTGTGACAGTACGGCCCCGATACCGGTATCAGAGGCATCCGTTTGTACCACAAACTCGCTGCAGAAGTCCGGAGTCACCAGTACTGGTTGAGAGCAAAGTGCCCGTTTTAGGCTATGGAAGGCTTCTTCAGCCGCTGAACTCCATTTAATCATGACGGAGTCTTTCCCTTTTGTAAGATCCGTCAGGGGGGTAGCGATGGCTGCAAAATTGGGTATGAACCAGCGATAATAGCCGGCGATCCCCAGAAAGGCTTGCACCTGCTTCTTGTTGACAGGTTGCGGCCAGTCCTAAACCGCCTGAATCTTATCGAGCTGGGTTTTAACAATACCCCTCCCAATTACATACTCCAAATACCGGGCTTCTTCTAGCCCGATGTGACATTTCTTGGGGTTCGCATTAGACCTGCCTCCCACAGGTCGTCAATCACAGCTTGTACTTTCTGGAGATGAATCTCCCAGTCCAAGCTGTAAATGACAATGTCATCCAAATAGGCCGAAGCGTACTGCCTATGTGGCCTCAGGACTCGATCCATCAGTCTCTGGAAGGTCGCCGGTGCCCCGTGCATTTCAAACGGCATATACACATACTGAAATAAACCTTCCGGCGTAGCAAATGCCGTCTTTTCTCTGGCAGCCTCCGCCAGAGGGATCTGCCAATACCACTTTGTTAGATCTAGGGTCGTAATATACCGGGCTTTTCCTAACCGATCTATTAACTCGTCGACCCGGGGCATAGGGTAGGCATCAAATTTTGAGACCGCATTCAGTTTCCTGAAGTCATTGCAGAACCGGATGGTGCCGTCCGGTTTAGGAATTAGCACAATCGGGCTGGACTGATTAGCACTGTGCGATTCCTCAATGACTCCTAACTCTAACATTGCCTTCACTTCTCGGGAAACGGCTTCACGGAGCGCTTCCGGGATTCGGTAGGGTTTTACGTGAACTGTGACACCAGGTTCCGTTACGATGTCATGTTTCATTAGCGTAGTCTGCCCGGGTTTTTCTGAGAAAAACTTTTGGTTGTGAAGTAGAAACTGCCTGACCTCAGTCTTTTGTCGCTCCGAGAGAGTATCTGCAACCCGTACCTCCGGTACGGTATGCGAGCAGATGGGACGGGCCAGCTCCGCTGAAAAGGCAGACCGATCTTTCCAGGGTTTTATCAGATTTACATGATAAATCTGTTCAGGTTTCCATTTACCTGCCTGGTATACTTTGTAGTTTACTTCACCAACTCTTTCCTTAATCTCAAAGGGGCCCTCCTGCCACTTTGCCAGGAACTTACTGTCCACCGTGGGGACCAGGATCAACACCCTATCTCCGGGTGCAAACGTACGGATCTTGGCGCCCCTATCATAGATTCTTTTTTGGGCTCCTTGAGCCTGCATCATGTGTTCTTTGACGATAGGCATAACAGCCGCAAATCGGTCCTGCATTTGTGTGACGTGATCTATCACCGTTTTAAACAGAGTGACCTGACCCTCCCAGGTTTCTTTTGCAACGTCTAACAGTCCGCAAGGACGTCGGGCGTACAATAACTCGAAAGGCGAGAATCCCGTGGAAGACTGGGGTACTTCCTTGATGGCAAAAAGCAAGTATGGAAGTAAATAGTCCCAGTTCTTCCCATCCTTGTCTATCACCTTTCTCAGCATCTGCTTCAGAGTTTTATTGAACCGTTCGACCAACCCGTCTGTTTGAGGGTGATACACGGATGTGCGTAATGGTTCGATTCGTAACAATCGGCAGAGCTCCTTCATTACCCTGGACATAAAGGGGGTCCCCTGGTCAGTGAGTATCTGTTTTGGTATACCGACCCGACTAAACACATGCACCAGTTCCTTGGCAATCGTCTTGGTGGCCGTGTTACGCAAAGGGATGGCCTCCGGGTAACGAGTGGCATAATCCAAGATGACCAGGATATGTTGGTGTCCACGTGCAGACCGTGAAAGGGGCCCAACTAAATCCATTCCAATCCTCTCAAACGGGACTTCAATAATAGATAGGGGTACCAAAGGGCTACAGAACCGGGGCTTAGGTGAAGAGGCTTGGCAGTCAGGACAAGACTCACAATATACATGAATATCGTGATGCATGCCTGGCCAAACAAAACAGTGTAATATCCTTTCGGTGGTTTTCTGGACTCCCAGGTGACCTCCTATCACATGTCTGTGGGCCAGGTCCAGCACCTGCCGCCGGTAGGGTTTTGGCACGAATAATAGTTGCACCATGTCTTCCCCCTTTTTCTCTATCTGATAGAGTAAATCATTCTCCAGAACCATGTAAGGATATGCCAGCCTAGAGCCAGGTTCTACGGGTACCCCGTTTAACACTTTTACATTTGTCCTAGCCTGAGAAAGGGTAGGATCCTTTATTTGCTCACTTTGGAAGTCATCTTTCTGAACTTCTAAATCCGGCAAACTGGGAGGTGGACGGCTGTTGGCCTCCTCCTCTTCCCTGGTCTCCTCCGTATCACCCACCATGACTGAAAACGGGAACTGCAGGTCATTTCCAGCAGACTCTTCCCCCGAGTCTTCCGGGGAGACCTCTTCCAGGGGTTCGGGACCCACACGCGCCCTGGGAGAAGAATCATGTACACTATTACCCTGGGGTATCAACTGATTCTCCCACAATTGCCAGAAGTGGGGAAAATCCTGGCCCAGGATAACATCATGCAATAACGCCGGGACGAGTCCCACTTTATGTTGCACAGACCCATAGGAAATAGTAATTCATATGACCGTGTTGAGGTACGAACAGGTGTGTCCATGCACACACGTTACAGAAAATTTGTCTGATGGTCCAGTCGGGGCTGACACCAGACTGGCCTTCACCAACAGTTAAATCATCACACAAGTGTTTTTCCACATCCTTTTGACCAGCATTCACACTCATTACCCGTGTAACCATAGACATGCGGTTTTTAGAGTCTGTGACGTCGCACTGCATGGGTTCAGTAGTAAGCGGACAGTTCGCAACAATGTGTCCCATCTCTTGTCAGCGGAAACACCTAACGTGCCCCTTGCTTAGACCATAGTTTGTTACTCTCGGCCTCGCAGTGCGGGCAGTCCCGTTTTCCTCCCCCACTGTCTTAGGGATTTTTCCTTCTCCCCTACTCCCTGTAACAGTCTTACCGGTTCCACGTGGATATGATGAAGAACGAGGTGGGGTAGCGTCGTCTCGGAGTCCTTCCGCCACGGAGTAACGTTCAACCAGATCCACCAGTTGATCTGCCGTCGTAGGATTTCTATGTCTTACCCACTTCCTCAGGGCTGGCAGTAGGGCTCTCAGGTATTTGTCCATGACGACTCTCTGGATTATCTCTGGCGCTGTCAACACCTCGGGTTGTAGCTAGAGTTGAGCGAAACGGGTCGAAAAATTTCAAAAGTCGCCGACTTTTGGTAAAGTCGGGTTTCATGAAACGAAACCCGACCCTAGGGTGAGGTCGGCCACTAGCTCGGCGACTTTAGCACCAAAGTCGCGTTCCAAAAGTTTGTTTTCCGCCCTTTTTCAGCCAATCAGAATCCACGGACACTGTGGGCAACGTGATGACATAGGCAGGGGTCACCACCATCTTTGAAAAGGGCATGCAAGTGATTGGCTTGCTTTGGGGGCGTCACAGGGGGTATAAAAGGGCGTGCATGCCGATTGCCATGTTACTCATGCTGATCTCAGAATAGGGAGAGCTGCTACTGCTGCTGATTCTGTAGGGAGAGCGTTAGGCAGGGAAGAAGACACCAAAAACTGCTTCTGCTGCTAGCGATTTTGCCTGTACAACACACCAGTCACTGTGTGTGCAGTGCAAGTGGAGGCTATATTTTGCTGGATCAGCTGTGTTGGTTGTTAGGCTGCCTTATAAGGCTTCCTGATAGCTGCATTGCTGTTTTCCCACTGCTCTGCAAACTGCTTTTTTAAAAGCAATCGCAATTTTTTTTTTGTCCTGTTGAGGTACTGAGCGTGCATTTTTTCACACCATACAGCGGTTACGCTCCTCACACAGTACCGTATAACGGCTGTTATCACGGCCACAGTGAAGCTATCTGTGTATGACTCTGTAAGAATAAGTCGAGGACATGTTCCTTTCTTACAGACCTCCACCTTCTAGTTTTGTCTGTTTTTCAAATAGTTAAGTATATTTGCTGTTTGATCACATTCAAAACTATAGAGAGACAGCGTGTGTCAGTCCGTATACTTAAAGAACACGGAGCTTGACAATTTTACGGACACCAGACAGCGGTGTACGTGCACGCTCCTCTCTCAGTACCGTGTAACGGCTGTTATCACGGCAACAGTGAAGCTATCTGTGTGTCACTCTGTAAGGATAAGTCGAGGACATGTTCCGTTCTTACAGACCTACACTCTAGGGAGATTCCTATTCTGCCCAATTCTATATACACCTTGTAGTTTGTCATACACTAGCCAATTTCTGCCTGTGACATAGCGATGTGATATTCACTGGGCCTCACACAATCCAACAGTGTCCACAAGTGTGTTCAGAAATTCTACATCTCCCCTGTCCTATAGTGACATTTTTCACACCTGCGACATTGAGCCTGTGACATAGCGGTGTGATATTCACTGGGCCTCACACAATCCAACAGTGTCCACAAGTGTGTTCAGAAATTCTAAATCTCCCCTGTCCTATAGTGACATTTCTCACACCTGCGACATTGCGCCTGTGACATAGCGGTGTGATATTAACTGGGCCTCACACAATCCAACAGTGTCCACAAGTGTGTTCAGAAATTCTACATCTCCCCTGTCCTATAGTGACATTTTTCACACCTACGACATTGAGCCTGTGACATAGCGGTGTGATATTAACTGGGCCTCACACAACAGTGTCCACAAGTGTGTTCAGAAATTCTACATCTCCCCTGTCCTATAGTGACATTTTTCACACCTGCGACATTGAGCCTGTGACATAGTGGTGTAATATTAACTGGGCCTCACACAATCCAACAGTGTCCACAAGTGTGTTCAGAAATTCTACATCTCCCCTGTCCTATAGTGACATTTTTCACACCTACGACATTGTGCCTGTTACATAGCGGTGTGATATTAACTGGGCCTCACACAACAGTGTCCACAAGTGTGTTCAGAAATTCTACATCTCCCCTGTCCTATAGTGACATTTTTCACACCTGCGACATTGAGCCTGTGACATAGCGGTGTGATATTAACTGGGCCTCACAAAATCCAACAGTGTCCACAAGTGTGTTCAGAAATTCTAAATATCCCCTGTCCTATTGTGACATTTTTCACACCTGCGACATTGAGCCTGTGACATAGCGGTGTGATATTAACTGGGCCTCACACAATCCAACAGTGTCCACAAGTGTGTTCAGAAATTCTACATCTCCCCTGTCCTATAGTGACATTTTTTCACACCTGCGACATTGAGCCTGTGATATAGCAGTGTGATATTAACTGGGCCTCACACAACAGTGTCCACAAGTGTGTTCAGAAATTCGACATCTCCCCTGTCCTATAGTGACATTTTTCACACCTGCGACACAGAGCCTGTGACATAGCGGTGTAATATTAACTGGGCCTCACACAATCCAACAATGTCCACAAGTGTGTTCAGAAATTCTACATTTCCCCTGTCCTATAGTGACATTTTTCACACCTGCGACATTGAGCCTGAGACATAGCGGTGTGATATTAACTGGGCCTCACACAATCCATCAGTGTCCACAAGTGTGTTCAGAAATTCGACATCTCCCCTGTCCTATAGTGACATTTTTCACACCTGCGACATTGAGCCTGAGACATAGCGGTGTGATATTAACTGGGCCTCACACAATCCAACAGTGTCCACAAGTGTGTTCAGAAATTCTACATCTCCCCTGTCCTATAGTGACATTTTTCACACCTGCGACATTGAGCCTGAGACATAGCGGTGTGATATTAACTGGGCCTCACACAATCCAACAGTGTCCACAAGTGTGTTCAGAAATTCTACATCTCCCCTGTCCTATAGTGACATTGTTCACACCTGCGACATTGAGCCTGTGACATAGCTGTGTAATATTAACTGGGCCTCACACAATCCAACAGTGTCCACAAGTGTGTTCAGAAATTCTACATCTCCCCTGTCCTATAGTGACATTTTTCACACCCACGACATTGAGCCTGTGACATAGCGGTGTGATATTAACTGGGCCTCACACAATCCAACAGTGTCCACAAGTGTGTTCAGAAATTCTACATCTCCCCTGTCCTATAGTGACATTTTTCACATCTGCGACATTGAGCCTGTGACATAGCGGTGTGATATTAACTGGGCTTCACACAATCCAACAGTGTCCACAAGTGTGTTCAGAAATTCTACGTCTCCCCTGTCCTATATACACCTTGTACCTTGTTTTACATTACTATATAGTTTGTGGGATTTTGTGTACATTTTTACCAAAAGTGAGGAAGGCTGGTGGAAGAGGCCGTGGAATTGGGCGGAGGTTGCCAGCTGGTAATGATGGTGTTGGTGGTGGATCTGATGGTAGTGGCAAAAGCAAAATAGGACCGAATGCAGGAGGTGTTGAGCCTGCGTCATCGTCTGGCTCCACAAGGCCTCGAGGGCTTAGTTTTCTAGGAGTTGGCAAACCGCTTTTGAAGCCAGAGCATCAGGAAAAAGTTTTGGCTTACATTGCTGACTCAGCCTCCAGCTCTATCGCCTCCTCTTCTGAAGCTGTAAAAAATAAAAGCACTGAGTCATCATTGGAGGCTCATGTTCATGAACCACACCTTTCCTTGTGTCCTTCACCCCAACCAAGATTGAAGGATGACGCAGGCCATACGACTGATTACTCCATGGAGCTGTTTTCACATACCATGCCTGGGTTATCAAGTGAAATGGTGAATTACCCAGGCCAAGATGAATCTGACATGGAGTGCACTGATGCACAGCCACTGATAGATGATTCTGCTGGTACATTCAGTCAGAGCACTACATTGTCCTCGCAGTGTAATGAGCCAGATTCTGACCCCGATGTGACTCAGGTGCCCCTTCCCGCATACTATACCACCATACACGTTGACACAGAGGAAGGTGCACATGACATTGAAGAGGAGGTGATGGATGACCCAGTTGTTGACCCAGATTGGCATCCATTGGGGGAAGAGGGTGCTGCTTCCAATAGCTCAGATGAGGAGGAGGAGCATCCACAGCAGACATCAACATCGCAACAGCTGTTATCTGGCAGGCCCGGAGCACTCCAAAGACAGGTTCCAAAAATCAAAAGAGTTGCTGGACAGCTTGTCCAGACGGTCAAAATAGCACAGTGTGCTAGGCTGCAAAATGTCTTCCAAAGTAGGAAGAGTGCAGTGTGGCACTTTTTTGAACAAAATCCTCATGATCAGGCCAAGGTTATCTGTAAGAAGTGCGCAAAGACCTTTAGCCGAGGGAAAAATCTGAAAAATTTGAATACCAGCTGCATGCTTAGACATTTAACCAGCATGCACTTGCAAGCGTGGACACAACACCAAACCTCAAGTACCACATGTGCAACTGATCACAAAGAAGGTAGTCAGCAACGCTACATTGTTTCCCCCACTGTAAGCCCACCGGTTAGCACAGCACCAAATGTTGAGGTGTCGTTGCAAGGCCAAAGCAGTCAGGGAATCCCACTGTTATATCAACGAAAGACTAAATCTAGGCCATTAGAAAGAACACCAACTCCATCACCATCATCAACCCTCTCTCAGTCTGCCCTGTCCACCGCTAGTTCCACCATATGCAGCTCTCAAGTCCAGCTCACCCTCCCAGAGACTATGAGTAGGTCAAGAAAGTACTCAGTCTCTCATCCGCGTACACTGGGTTTAAACGCCAACATTGCCAAACTAATCTCATTAGAGATGATGACCTATCGGTTGGTGGAAAGCGCAGCTTTCCGCGAACTCATGGCCTATGCAGTACCACGCTATGACCTACCCAGTCGCCACTTCTTCTCTCGCAAAGCCATCCCAGCCCTCCACCATCATGTGAAAGACCGCATTGTCCATGCACTCAAGCAGTCAGTGAGTGGAAAGGTGCACCTCACAACAGATGCATGGTCCAGTCGGCATGGCCAGGGCCGTTACGTGTCCATCACTGCGCACTGGGTTAATGTGGTGGATGCAGGGTCCACAGAGGACAGCGGTGGTGGGACAGTGCTGCCTAGTCCACGGTATAGGAAACAGTTGGCTGTAGGCGTTCGACCCTCCTCCTCCAGAAGCGAAAGCTCGTCCACAGAGCGCAGTCGTACGAGCACTCCATCTGCAGCTGCCACTCTTGCACACGAGGTGTCCCCTTATCGAGCAGCTAGTGGAAAGCGTCAGCAGGCTGTGTTGCAGATGATGTGTTTGGGCGACAGACACATCGCGGAGGTACTGGCCGAGTACTTTCAGCGACAAACTGAGTCATGGCTGGGTAGTATACATCTTGAGGCAGGCAAGGTAGTTAGTGATAACGGCCGTAATTTTGTGGCAGCCATAGCCCTTTCAAAACTCAGCCACATACCTTGCTTGGCTCACACCTTGAACCTGGTGGTGCAGTGCTTCCTCAACAATTATCCGGAGTTAACAGCCCTGCTCCAGAAGGTGCGAAGACTGTGCGCGCACATCCGCCGGTCGCCTGTACAATCCATTCATATGCAGAAGCTGCAGCGATTGCTCCACCTTCCCAACCACCACCTCATTATCGACATTGCTACAAGGTGGAACTCCACCCTACACATGGTTGAGCGGCTGTGCGAACAGAGGCAGGCCATAATGCATTTGTGGGAGGATACACGGCCAGGCACTTTGAGAGCAGACATGGAGTTGACAGGTGTGCAGTGGTCGAAGCTGAAATACCTCTGTAAAGTCCTTCAGTGTTTTGAGGAATGCACACGTCTGGTAAGCGCAGACGACGCCATCCTAAGCATGAGCATCCCACTTATGCGTCTGCTCATGCAAACTTTGACGCACCTTAAGGAGCAGGCTTCTGCAGCCAATGTTGACGAGGAGGAAGAGGAGGAGGGAATCCTTGATGACATTCAGCCACTGTCTGCTCAGGGACCTCTCCTGGAAGAGGTGGAGGAAGAGGAGGAGGAGGAGGAGGATGATGATGGGGATGATTACTTAGGGAAGGAGGATGCATCTCGTGGGGCAAGTGAAAATGTTGGCGTGGCAAGGTCTGGTACAGGGTTTGTACGTGACTGGAGGGATGTGGATTTGCCAGAAAGTGCTCCTCCAACCAGCACTGGAAGTGCATCATTGACACCGGGAACATTGGCCCACATGTCAGATTATGCCTTGCAGATCCTAAAACGGGACCCCCGCATTGCCAAAATGATGAACGATGACGACTACTGGTTGGCCAGAATCATGGATCCACGCTATAAAGGCAAATTACAAAACATCATGCCACACGAGAACCTTGACCTAATATTGGCTAATAAACAAGCAACTCTGGTAAACCGGTTGCTTGAGGCATTCCCAGCACACAGCAGCGGTGATGGTTCTCAAACGAGCCGTACGGGCCGGGGGCAGCTTGGCAGAGGAGTTCGTGGTGCACACAGCAGAAGTGGCGTTGGAGACAGAGGTTTCATGACAATGTCGTGGACTGATTTTTCAAGTACCGCTCACACAACTGGTAATACTGCATCGATGGAAAGTGACAGGAGACAGCAGTTGTCAACTATGGTTACAAACTACTTTTCCTCTCATATCGATGTTCTCCCGCACAGGTCATTCCCCTTTGACTATTGGGCCTGCTAAACTGGACACCTGGCCTGAATTGGCACAATATGCCTTACAGGAGCTCGCTTGCCCAGCTGCAAGTGTGCTATCGGAAAGAGTCTTCAGTGCAGCTGGATCAATCCTGACAGAAAAAAGGACCCATCTGTCAACCCAAAATGTGGATGATCTAACCTTCATTAAAATGAACCATGCATGGGTTTCCAAGGATTTTGTCCCACCTTCCCCTGATGACACATAGGGTGACAGAAAAATGGCTTGCTTTGGTCCTCCTCTTCCTGGGACTTGAACAATTTCGCCTTTTGCATCAGCTGAATGTCCAACATCAACATATGCCACTTTCTAAAACTCCCTAACTGTGCTGCCTCCCCCCCATGGCCGGGGTCACTACCTAGCGCACGAAACCGTGCGAGTGCCGTTGCCCTGGACAGGTGGGTAGGCCGACTCTTGGGCGCGGGCACTGGCACAGGGTCCCTCATAGTGCAATCAAGTGTCTCTGACGGTGGTGGTGCACACCCGCCGTCAGACACACCGCCATACTATGAGGGGCCCAGTGCCAGTACCGACACCCACAAGTGGGCCCCCCTTGCTTGGGCAGGGCCCCAGCATTTGCAATCTTTACCTCTCTCTGCTCCTAAGCTGTGTAGTCTGGGCTGTCAAATCCATACTGGGCCTGACACCGTCTGAGCCTGCCTCCTGATCTATAGACATATATTTTGAATGTGTACACTATGCTATCCATACATGTTATCCGGTGATACGGTACCCATTCTCACCTTTGTGCAATCACGTGTAATCCATACTGGGCCTGACACCGTCTGAGCCTGCCTCCTGATCTATAGACATATATTTTGAATGTGTACACTATGCTATCCATACATGTTATCCGGGGATACGGTACCCTTTCTCAACTTTGTGCAATCACATGTAATCCATACTGGGCCTGACACCGTCTGAGCCTGCCTCCTGGTCTAGAGACATATATTATGAATGTGTACACTATGCTATCCATACATGTTATCCGGGGATAAGGTACCCTTTCTCACCTTTGTGCAATCACGTGTTATCCATACTGGGCCTGACACCTTTTGAGCCTGCCTCCTGATCTATAGACATATATTTTGAATGTGTACACTATGCTATCCATACATGTTATAAGGTGATACGGTACCCTTTCTCACCTTTGTGCAATCACGTGTAATCCATACTGGGCGTGAGAACGGCTGGCGAGCTGTTAAGCAAGCTACAGCACCTGTGGTTTGCACACGTAAGTTTTTCATTTTTTCAGGAATGATGGTTAGGCCTAATTCCGGAACTGCGGTTGACCTGCACTTAGGCCTCTTTCACACATCAGGTTTTCGCCGTCAGGCGCGATCCGGCGCTTTTGACAGAAACCGGATCCGGCGAAATGCAATGCCGGATCCGGTTTCCCCCCCATTGACTTGCATTTGCGCCGGATCGCGCCGGATGGCCATGCGTTTCATCCGGTTTTCGCCGGATCCGGCAATGTGTCGCGATCCGGCGTCTGGAAAAAACGGCTACTGTAACGTTTTTTGTCTCCGGCGAAAGCCTATGAGCGCCGCAATGCGCCGGATCCGGTTTTTTGGTCTGAGCATGCTCAGTAGCTCTGCCCACAGGAGATATATAAAAGCAAGACAATGGGACCCTCAGCCACACCCAACATGCCACCCAAGCCAAGAACCAGGAGCAGGAGAAGGCAGCAGACATCTGCAGCAGCAGCACCATCAGCACCACCCCAAATGGAGCAGCAAATGGAACATGCTGAGGAGGGGAGTCCAGCAGCAGATGAGAGACGGTAATTATCAAATCCCCCATTCCTCCAAACTAGGGCCATGGAATATCAAGATATTCATTGGCCCTTTGTTTCTCTTTATTCAACAGCTGCCAAAGAGATGCAGCAGCAGCAGCAGCAGCAGCAGAAATGGCATCACTGGCAGCAGCAACAGCAGCAGCAATACCCACAGCCATGGAGTCTGGCTATCAACAGGACAGCACATCTTCTTCTGGGAGCCCTCCCTCGCATCGTCAGCGTTTGACGGTAAGTTTTTATTTCCAAAATCCATCATCTCTGTAATATATGTCTATTCATTGCCTTTTATTTCAAAACAGGAATCACAAGATGAAGAGAAGCTCCCAGAAGAAGAAGGAAGGGGTGGACAGACACCTGGAGTGGGCTCACAATTGGTAAGTTTTTTGCATCAAACGCAGAAACACAACATCACACTACACACAACACATAGAAAACAATGTTCTGCAGACCACACACAGCAAACAAATGCCTACATCCAAAGACATAACATTTTTTGTTTTCTTCTCTAGTCTTCCCAATCTGGTGCTCGGCCAAGAGGTCCTCGCAGTGCCTCCCAGGGTCGTCGGCGACAGCAACGCGGCGGTCACCAGCGTGTAAGTATAAATATTTTTGCTTTGTTTTTTTGCACTTTTTATTTAATTTCTTTTGTGGAGGCTAAAGTTATTTTTGTCTTTTTCTTTAACAGCCTTCACAGCGTGCTCCCGACTCTGACGGTGAGGATGGAGGACTCGATGTGGACCACCTCATCGATTTCGTCAGACAAAGGGAGCCGCTCTGGAATATGGCTGACCGCCGCCACGCTGACCTTATCGTTACCCGACAACTCTGGGAGGAAATCTGTTCGCTCTTTGTGGGCCGCTGGGAGGACCTCGATGTTCGGGCCCAGATTAAAGAGCGTAAGTATATACAGTACCGGTTGCTTGATGTAAACCAATGTTTCCCGAACTCCAGTCCTCGTGGTCCCCACGGATCATGTGTTCAGGATTTCTATTTACTATGGAAATCCTGAAAACATGACCCCTGGGGACCATGAGGACTGGAGTTTGTGAAACACTGATGTTGTATACTAACCACTCCTTTCTCGTTTCAGGGAACAGAATTGTGAATCGGTAGCAGTCTGTGAGGGATCGTTTCAAGAAGGAGTTCAATAAAGAGATGCGGGCCCCGAGTGGATCTGGAGGACGCAGGAGCAAGTACAAGTACGCACAAGCCCTGTCGTTCCTCCGGGAAACAATGCTCACCAGAAGGTAAATATTACACACCACATGTGAAAAAAAATGTTAGATGTAACTTTTTTTTTTCAGCCAGGGCCATACCATGTCAGTATTTTAATTGTTTTTTTTTCTCTTTATCCCACAGCACGGTGAGCAGCACTCGGGAGCCTGCACGATTGGACCCTTCTGAGGCGATCCCTGAGGAGACCGGCACCGAGGGACACTTCGACCGCCCCAGTACATCTGCACCTTCCCAGCCTTCCCACACATTCGACCCATCTGTCCCATCCACCAGCACAGGAGCATCGTGGCCGCCTACATTACATGAAGCTGCTGGTGAGGAGATCGCTTTCCCTTTACCCCACCCTTCTGCCCCTGCCACCTCTAGTACACCTGCGGGTACTGGGCGGCAGCGGCAGAGGGGTCAGGAAAAGAGTTATGCGCAAGAGTTCTTGCATCTGAATGCATCTTTCCAGAACTGTCTAAAAGTCTTGTCAGAGCAAATCTCCGCAGGCTTTCAGCAGATCAACTCCAGCATTCTGGAGGTGAAGACACTTCTGCAAACCATGCATTCAGAAGCAAGATCTTCGCCAAACCACACCTTTTTCAGGTCTGTTGTGGAGTGCATGGCAACACTATCTCCTACCCAGCAGATGCATGTAATGCATTCGTGCCACGGTGCTCTACAGCAGGTTACCTCCCAACCTCCACCTCCCACCACTGTAGTTCCTCCACCTGCACCCCCTCCAGCCACTTTCCATCCTCCCCCTCCTATTACATCTGCACCCCCTCCAGCCACTTTCCATCCTCCCCCTCCTATTACATCTGCACCCCCTCCAGCCACTTTCCATCCCCCCCCTCCTATTACATACCAGCAACCTCACCAGTACCAGCAACCTCCCCAGTACCAGACATCTCCCCACTTCCAGCAACCTGCCCCGTACCAAACTCCTTCCCCGTACCAAACTCCTTCCCCGTACCAAACTCCTTCCCCATACAACTTTCCATCAACATCATCTGCTCCTACAGTCCCTGCCCAACCCTCCACTCCACCGCCCACCACCTCTTCTGCCTCCAACATGTCCACCCATTCTGTAGCTTTTTCCACACCTTCACCTCTAACTGTTCCTTCCCCACCACGATCCCAGTCCTCTCTCCACACACCCAGTGTCGAAGTGTCCCGCAGCCCCTCCAGCAGTATTTCCACCCCACACTACACAGATTTGTAATGTGTGTTTTTTAATAAAAATGCCCATTGGGTTTAAAACCTTTATTAAAAAAGTTTTTTGCACTTTAAAAACATTTTACAAAAAAAAAAAAATTTTAAATAAAAGTTAAATTATCGTTTCACAATGGTTGTCTGTCTTTTCTTTCTGCGGCGAACTATGTTTAAAAAAAAGGTTAAATACAGGGTATTTCAAAGGTAAAAAGGTATTCAAAACCAGGTATATAACTGTGGGTAAATTTTAGCTTTTTGCCACAGTTGTGTTCCTGGTTGTGTTTGAAGCAAAGTATTTCACCTAAAAAGTTGTGTTTATTGTTGGTGATTTCCTAACAATGTACACAACTTTTGTTAAAAGGTGAAATACTTTGCATAAAACACAACCAGGTACACACCTGTGGCCTAAAGCTAAAAATAGTAGACCATGACAAGATAGCCAACTTTGGTTGGCAAAGGTATATACTGTTGGTCCAGAAGGTACACAAGTTTGGTTAGGGCACAAATCTTTCACACTCTGTCATCCTGCCAGTGTACTCTGCCTTGAGGGGCCACAAGGGTCAATTTTAAAAACCGGATCCGGCGTAATCCGTCGAAAAACGCATAGAAAAACGGATGAACCGGATGAGACGGATCCGGTTTTGTCTGTCAAGAACAAGACGGATCCGGCAGAAAACCGGATCCGGCACATCAGGTTTTACAAAACATTTGCCGGATCCGGCATTCCGGCACGACGCCGGATCGCGCCTGACGCCGAAAACCTGATGTGTGAAAGTAGCCTTACTGGGAAATCATCGTTCGCGGGTAATAATTGTAATCCCAGATCCCCATCACTAACGTTGTTCAGCGGGTTATCTGCACCTGTAAGTGACAAACGCTGGCCTTTTCAGTGTAGTGCACATGCAGCCACGGACATGTAAGGGCATGACACACCAATTATTGGCCAATCTCACGTGCCAGAGCCTCGCGTGTCCCTCTAGTAAGCCGGACTCGGACCGCGGGGCATGACGGAGTCTCGTTCGTTAACGGAATTAAGCTTGCAATGTGTGCATCTTTTTTGTTGCTGGATGGTTGAGGTTGCCCGTGTTGAGTCAAATTACGCCGTAGGCTCCACTCCTGGTGGTGCCCTTCTGGACAATCCTTTAAGGTTCAGCATTGCAACCATGCTGCCCACGTAAAACAAACACTTTGCCTTCATGAATGCTGTTTGGAGGGTCGTGACTCGTGGGAATAACGCCGCCCAATCAGTTAACCTACTAGAGAGATCCTTCATTGCTCCCAAGCATGACATCACACTCCCTAGGAGGAAGGTAATGCCACTGTGGCGACCGTACTCCTGGGGGCGACACAAGTGCACTGATGCCCAGCCACTGCTTGATGAATCTGCTGGTACATTGACCCAGACCACTACGTTCCCCTCGCACGCTACACGGCCTGAATCTGACCCTGATGAAACTCAGGTTACCCTTCCCATATACAGTTCCATCTTACACGGTGACAAAGAGGAAGCTGCAGATGAAAGTGCAGGTTTGGCCCACCCGCCGTCAGACACACCACCGTACTATCAGGGGCCCTGTGCCAGTGCCGTCGCCAATGAGTGGGCCCCCCTGCTTGCTCAGGATCACAGCACTTGCAAGGTTGAAATACTGTGCAGTGAGATGGAAGATGGGGACGACGAGGAGTCCAGACTAGTACAGGGATTCCCTAGCGAAGAGACTTATTTCATTGTTTTCAATGTTGGGTCAGCAATTTTTGGGGAGCACTATACTCTGGAGAATGATAGATGGGGCCCACCATACACTGGAACATTCCAAAGGTGGACATCAGACACTGGAGCAGCATTTAAAGGGCCCATTATACACTAGAGCATTAGAAATTGGGCCCATTATGTTTGGAGCATTATTTGGGCCCATAAGACAGTGGAGCTTCATCCATGGGGACCAACATATACTGTAGCATTATGTGGAGCTCATCATATACTGTTTCAAACATTATATGGGACCAATGATTCTGTATGGAGAAATAGATGGGCCTCGTCATGAGATGTAAAAATTGAAGTATTTTTCATTGTACTACAGTATACCGCTATTTCTCTGCCGTATGGGAGCATCATGAGTTGTGGTATGTGTTAAAGGGGCACATGAAAACCTGGAGCCAGCCCTACCCCCCACAACTTTAGCCAAATAACCCCCATTTTTCAGTGCGTAACTAGTATTAAGAAGTAAATTAAGGTTGACAAGCTTAAGTAATAAGAATTGATGCTTTTGGCATTCAAATGGGCACTGTAGGTGTGTTTCCTGTCCTCCTCTCACTGCCGACTTTAATTCCCCATTGACTTACATTGGGTTTCGTGTTTCGGTCGGACCCCCGACTTTTCCCTATAGTCGGCCGATTTTGCTTGACCCGACTTTTGGAAAAGTCGGGTTTCATGAAACGAAACTCGACCCTAAAAAAGCAAAAGTCGCTCAACTCTAGTTGTAGCCACTTCTTCGTCACATGGATCAGGTCGAACATCTGTGACCGCGGTGGTTTATCCGGCTGATAAGTCCATTGATGCACTCTCTGTGCATGGACAGCGGTCGTCACTCCCAGCCGGGCCAAGTTCTCGGCTTTCAGTTTGTCAAAGTCCTGCGCGGCTTCAGGTTCTAAGTCATAATAACCTGTTGTGAGTTCATTTTCCCCTTCATCACTGAGGTCTGGTGAACTCCCTATTCTGGTAAAGGAAGGTATTGAGCCTGATTATCAGGCACCTGAGCCTAATGATGATGACTGGCTGAGTGGAGTCACGGACTGGATGTAAGGCTGCCGACGCCCTTCTGCCCTGCGGGTGATTTCTCTGTGGACTTCTAGGAGACCAGTCTGATTCCTGCTCCTCTAAAGCTAAGTTTTCTGCTTTGCCTGTTAGCATTTGTGCTTTGTTTTTGTTTGCCTTGCTTTTCTGGATTCTGCCATTCCCTGCTGGGGTGAGCTGAATCTCCTTTTGCCGGTTGCTCTGTCTTCAGAATATTCCTGAGTACTGACATAGTCTTTTTGAAGCCTAGCGTCTTCAGGGCCTTTTTCACTGTCAGTCTGTTGGCTCTTATTTTCATAGGGTTTTTCACGGATTGCAGACAGCAGCCTTCCTGTCCTTTCCTATCTAGTTAGCTTGGGCCCCGTCTTTGCTCAGTCTATCTTTCTGTCTGTGTTAGTGTTCTTTCTTCTTGCTTCACCGTCATTATATGTTGGGGGCTGCCTTTTGCTTTGGGGTCTGCTCTGGGGCAGTTTAGATTTCCCTTTCTGTCTTTAGGCTATATAGTTCTCCGGCTGTGATCGAGGGGTCTAGGGCATCGTAGGAACCCCCCACGGCTACTGCTAGTTGTGTTGATAGGTTCAGGGGTCTGCAATCCGATAGCTGCCAACTTCTCTGGTTTTCTGGACTTAGCAAGCTTTTCTGTTTTTGCCTCCTACGGTGACTCATTCATAACAATAAGCCTTTTGGGCTTCACTGGAAAGAAACGGGGCAATCAGGCCGGCCCATCGTGCCTTCGGCCATTTTTCTCGCACCGCCATCCGTTCAAACGTGGTCAGGTATGCCTCGACGTCATCTTCGGTCGTCATCTTCTGCCAGTACCGACTCACGTGAATCACTCTCGACTCAGCTTCCAGGTTAACCTCAGGTAAGCTTGCCAAGCGCTGCGCCACCTGCTGGAGAAGCGAACGATCGGTAACTGCCATGTCCACCAACTCCTTCAGCTGGGCCATCATCACCCGATTAGCTTCTTGCTGGATGGCGGTGGACTGTACCAGCGCTTTCACCACGTCCTCCATGCTCATGCTTCCAACGTGATGCCCACATTCTCCACCACAATGTGATAAAACACTCCGGGATCGCCTTTGCTGGGGTCAAAGGTCACGTGTGTTCAGCATGAAACTCAGGCGCACAGCCGGGGTCCGGGTATAACTGACACTGGGTCAGGTTTATTAACGGTGAAAGCAATGCATAAAGAAAATAAACATAAAACAAATCCTTAACTAATCAAAGTACAACCTAACTACCAACTGGCGGGCTTCTCCCGTCCAGCCAAACCACAGTTGCAGTGGGCCCTGTTTTCACTTACGTGTGTCTCTCACACAGACAGGCTCTCTGTGTTCCCAGGCTGAGACACTCACACAACCACCTGGCATCCTTTTATATCCGCCTCCCATTATTCACTAGTAACCAGGTGCGATACTGACCAGACTAGGCCACATAGGAAAGGTATCTGGGCGAGATATACCTGCCCTCGTCCACTATTCCCACATGATTCTCACAATATATATATACATAGCCA
Organism: Dendrobates tinctorius; assembly: GCF_039654945.1. NCBI lineage: Eukaryota > Metazoa > Chordata > Amphibia > Anura > Dendrobatidae > Dendrobates > Dendrobates tinctorius. Next base: position 9,713,633 of record NW_027361705.1, on the reverse strand, counting down.
CACACACATGTATATATTGCATAGTCTCCTTTATTATGTATATTACAATCCCTTATTATACAGTGCCCTCTCTTGTTAGGTACAGCATCGTCACTTACATATTGGATTATATAGAGCCCTGTTTTTTATTACATACCGTCCTGTCTTGTTGGCTGTATAATGCAATGATGGCTGATGGAGTATGGGAAAGCTTCTTTTCTAATGGAGGAGCTGATGGACTGGTAGTCTGGTCAACGGCTCCTCCATCAGCAGTCATTTTATATCTAACAAGAGAGGGGACTACGTAATAAAAGAGGGCACTGTGAATAAAAAAATAACAAGAATACACTATGTAAGAGACAGCACTATACATAACAGCAGATGAAGCTATATAATAAGGGACAGCATCATATTTAACTAGAGAGGATGGTACGTAATAAGGGATGGTGTTATACATAACAAAAGAGGAAACTATGTAACTAAGAATGGTGTTATACATAATAAGTGAGTACACTATATACTAAGGGACTGTGCTATACATAAGTGAGTACACTATATACTAAGGGACTGTGCTATACATAAAAAGTGACTACACTATATACTGATGGATGGCTCTATACATAATAAGCGATTACACTATATACTAAGAGACTATGTTATACATAATAGGTGAGTACACTTTATACTAAGGGACTGTGTTAGACATAATAAGCAATAATAACATCTTCCTACACCTCTCCTGTTCCTAAATCCATTATAAATCCCCCTTCCACCCATCCCAATCCCCCACACCCCTCATTGTCATCCTCCCCATCACATTATTGTCCTCTCCACCACCATTATTGCCCATTCCACGACCTCCATTATTGCCTCCTCTGCACCACCCCATCATTGTCCTTTCCACTGCCACCATCATTGCCTTCTCCCCCACCACCCCATCATTACCCATTCCACCACCTCAATCATTTCCTCTTCCCCCACCACCCCATCATTATCCTTTCCACTGCCATCATCATTGTCTTCTCCCACACCACCCCATCATTGCGCATTCCATAACCTCCATCATTTCCTCCTCTCCCACCATCCCCATCATTTCCCCTTTCCACCACCATCATTGTCTTTTCCCTCAGCACCCCATCATTGCCCATTACACCACCTCCATCATTTCCTCCTCCCCCACCACCCCCCATTATTGCCCTTTCCACCAACCCATCATTGCTTTCTCCCCCACGACCTCTATGATTGCCGTCTCTGTCAACCCAATCATTGCCTTCTGCCCCATCACCCCATCATTGCCCTATCTGTTAACCCAAACATTGCTTTCTGCCCCATCACCCCATTAATGCCTTCTGCCCCATCATTGCCCTCTCCTCCACCTACACACACAGACACACACAGTGCCATTCACTTCTCTGCATCCATACACACATACATGCCCTCTCCTCCACTTACACACACAGCACCATTTACCTCTCTGCATGCATACACACACCTTTGCGCACGGTATTATGAAGCCACAGCATTGCTGGCAGCTTCCTTCCTGTCTCGCACAGCTGTGGCGTTGAATGATGATGTCATTCAGCTGCTGCTTTGTGAGACAGGAAGTGCGGGCAGGAAGCAGGACGGATCCCTACAGCTCCACTCCGCTGCCATTTTCTCTTGCAGGCAGCGGAGGGCAGCTGAGCTTCAGGGATCGCTCCCTGCCTGCTGCACATGAGGGCAGTCTGGCCAGCGCCCCCCCAGAGCCTCAGGGCCAGATACACAGGCCAGACTGCCCTCATTATTAGCTGTCCTTCAGAGGCCTCCCTCCACCTCCAGGCCCCGCTGCAACCGCAGAGCTTGAACCGGCAGTATGTCCACCCCTGGCTTTTTGTATCTCTACCAAACTTGTATATGAAATTCTGATATTTGAAAAGAAATCCATATTGCAGCAGAAAGCATAACACAGAGTTAAAAAAGATGTCCTTTTACTCATCTGATTTTCATATTTAGTTAATCTATGAGCTAAACTCACTTAATTTTGTTTACGTCAGTAAAAATTTTGAGTAAACTCAACAACATCTAGTTTGATTAAAGGAAATTAAATTATTTGTATTCCTACAGTATGTGAGGAGTCTGGTCCAAATTATTTGAGCATGAGGTCAGACATTGCATATATTAACATAGTTTAAAGACAGCCCTATTTTTACCATTGGCTGTGTCTGGTATTGCAGCGCATGTGAAAAACAGCAAAAATCTCTGCAGCACACTCACAATTGTGAGCGACATGGCCAAAAAACCCAGAATCCATTAGTCTCGAAACAATCCGATGATTAAAATCTTGACATCATTCACTAGGGGTTGCAAAATAATTAAAATGTTTTTTCTTTTCCCTATACACAAAGTGACAAAGGTTGAAACGTCACATTTTTTCATTGGTAATGCAGCTCATCACCATTCAGCAGTATGAGAAAAGCTGCAATAAAGGACACGCTATTAGGCCCCTTGACACGTCCTAATTTTTACGGTATTGGAAAAACCAGTACCAGTGTTATCCGTATCCAAGTGGAAGTGTGCATCATTCATGTGCCATCCATGTGCTGTCGCAACATCCAAGTGACATGTACCAGAATAAAATGGAGAAAAGAAATGACAGAGATGTACAAAGATAGTGATAGATAGACAGACAGACAGGCAAATATTCTATTGTGATGTGCCTATTCTCTTCTTGTTGTTTGCTGTTAATTTTAGCTTGAGAAGAGCCCAATAATCAAAGACCATTCCAGCCTGATATCAGCTCACAGCTGTTTGCTTTACCTTTGCTGGTTATCAAAAAATGTGGGGCACATCATTTTTATCATTTAGGTATTAGGTTAATCCATGTACAATAAGCTATACATGCATTGCACTAATTAAATGTGGCGCCCCTGAGGGTCCAGTCACCACAGAGGTACTGCACCTCATCCAGAGGTGTTGTGCCCCACCCTCAGGTAAGGAGGAAGCACCACCTAGGACTCCTATCACTCGCACCCAACACACACTAGTTAGTCAGGGCATCTGGGTGTACCCCTCAGGAGGATGGCCTCATCCCAGGCTGGATATGAAAGGGTGTTGGGAGGTAAGTGGCAAAGGTAGGAAGAGGGGGAGGAGCTTAGGCAGTGGAGTGATTGGGGACATCCAATCAGGGAGAGAAAGGTGACATTTGGTGGGAGGAGCTAGTTCTGAGGTAAATAGATTCTTCCAGAAACTAGTCAGTCAGTGACAGGACAGCGGAGGAGTAGGACTGATGTGAGGAGAGTTAGAGAAAAAGAGACACCGCTAATAAGAAGAAGCTCCCAGGAGGAAGGAAGGAGTCCAAGGGGCGCTGATAGTGCGAAAGCCAACAGTGAGGCCCGTATCATGGAAAGGAAGGACCAGGCCGCAGAAAGGGAGCCGGCCCCTGAGGCTAGTGGAGAACTACAAGGCTCAGCTAGAAAGCCGGAGGCTGTAGTGACTTTAGTGTGACAGCCAAATCCACAAGCATTCCTTAAAAAGGCAGCCATAGAGATAAAGGAACCCGGGGCCTGACCCACGTCGCTCTGCAAGGTCCGAGGCTGCTGGATTGGGGACACTGCTTATGAAGGAGCAGAGCATTAAAGAAGGGAGAGATCAGCGCAGAGAGACGGCCAAGAAAGGAGAACATAAAGAGGAGTCCTGAAAAGGTGTTCCTAATCTACCTGGTAGTTGGCTGGACCCCTCACCCAGAGGACACAGTACTAAGTTGGCTACCGCATGCAATTGTGAGTAAAGACCCTGAAACTGCACCCAACTGTGTCCTTTGCGTCATTTACATCTTGCCTACGGTACACCGCATTCACCATCCCAGTCACTGGCTCAACTGCCCTGGGACCCAGCTCTACCTGTGGCGAGCTTTACCATCCCCGCTGCCCTAACACCGTCCCAGAGGATCTGCAGAGCAGCGTCGGCTTAACACCTGCATTGCCGAATACCACAGGTGGCATCACGAATCCCCTTTTCCCCAAAACTATCCTACCATCTTCCCCTTCATCTGTACTTCCATCATCTACATCTAGACGCCCAGGGCCACAGACCGGGTCACTAGCACCACCGTGACACACTTCCCCTGTAAAGGAGCCTGACCGGCCCGGTACCGAGTACCCCCGGCTCTGGGGGGCGTTTCATATACATATGAAGGATATCTATTTTTCTATCTATCCATAAGCAGGTGAACTATATGCAACAGCAGAAAAACCAGGAGGAACAACAATCTATCTTTATTTGCTTAACAGAATTATATCAATAAAAGATTATTATTATAGGCAAATTATACAGACACAGTATTCACAGAATCAACAGCAAAGCAATTATATAAACAGGAATATATTGGTTAATGTACATATCGGAAATAACAGGATAAATTGGGGTCTACAGTCCAACCTAATTCTAGTTGGGAGGGGGGTAAACGCTGTACTTGGTGGGAACCATCCCTAAGAACTTATGCGGCTATAGCGCCAACATATTGTTCAGCACCTTACATTTTAGATGGGACTTGTGCAGACAATAAAGACATTACAGAATAAAACATAACTCAGATACCAAGAGGAGCGATGGCCCTGCTCACAAGCTTACACTCTATAAGGAAATTTAGGAGACATGAAAGGTAAATGGTAAAAAGTGCTTGTGTTTTATGGTCCAGCCACCAATAAAATAAATAGGGTATTCACATAACGCTGCATGACCCGGTCAGAAGCCAGTATGTGTACAGTACTGATACAGAGAGCTATTAAGTGCGTGGAGGGTCTGTGATCAGATGCTACGAAGGTCCTGATTTTGACGAAAATTTTAGTTGGCAAAACATGGATAGCTAGATAAGTGTGATGAGGCAATAGGCTAGCCTAAAAAAATGTGCTTTTAGGCCACGCTTAAAACTGTGGATATCAAGAATTAATCGAATTGTCCTGAGTAGTGCATTCCAAAGAATTGGAGCAGCATGCGAGAAGTCTTGGAGACAGGAATGGGAAAATTAATCACTTCAAGACCTTGCCCTTTTTCATTTTTGCATTTCTGTTTTTCGCTCCCCTTCTTCTCAGAGCCATAACTTTTTTATTTTTCCATCAATATGGCCATGTGAGGGCTTGATTTTTTGCGGGACGAGCTGTACTTTTGAACGACACCATTGGTTTTACCATATCGTGTACTCAAAAATGGGAAAAAAAATCCAAGTGCAATGAAATTGCAAAATAGTGCAATTCAACAACAGTTTTATGGATTTTTTTTTACCATGTTCACCAAATGCTAAAACTGACCTGCCATTATAATTCTCCAGTTCATAGACACCAAACATATCTAGGTTCTTTTTTATTGAAGTGGTGAAAAAAATCCAAAGTTTGTTAAAAAAAAAAAAAAAAATATTGGGCCTTTTCTGGGACCTGAAGTGTCTCCATTTTTCGTGTGGATACGATCTTTTGATCGCCCCTTATTGCATTTTATTGATAGATCAGGTGATTCTGAACGTGGCAATACCAAATATGTGTGTGTTTTATTTTTTTATTGTTTTATTTTGAATAGGGCAAAAGGGGGGTAATTTAAACTTTTATTTTTTTTTTAATATTTTTCAAAACATTTCCTTTTTACTTTTGGCATGCTACAATAGTCTCAATGGGAGACTAAAAGCTGCCATAACCCGATTGGCTCTGTGCCGGAAAAGATGTGGGCTCGCCACCGGAGTCCACATGAAAAGGGGAGACACGACATGCGCTGTACTGGTACGGCCCATGTTGTGAAGGGGGTTAAGATTTATTTTGCCTGAAAATCAGAAGTCAGAGCAGCAAGGAAGAAAACATAATTCACTACTAGAAATACGTCATAACGCCTCTGCAGGATCATAAGGATCAATTATGTAATAAAGTAATTGATACTATACTATACAAACCAAATAATATAGCGGCACACTGAGAGCACCAAGATACACTATATGCAGACTAGGAATATATGAATTATTGGCAATATCAGTAAAGTCACATAGACGATACTTATACAATTATGGTACTCAGTGCACAAATTCACCAATTTGTGGGTGCCCAGTAGCCACCGCAAGGTATTCCTTTCCTTGATGGGACCATAACCTAATTTTTATCAAACATGCCTCTCCTGGGCCAAAAATATACAATATTAAAAGTAGATTGACACTATCAACACTACTATACACTATTACAGTAGATCAAGCATTTAGATTCCACATGGTCTGCCAGTATTGGTGGGGCTATGATGGCACATGACTTACATTATCCATACTATAGTCTTTCAGATGAACATCATTCAATGTACATTTTGTGTATAAGTGAGAAGAAATACAATATGTCATCTAAGAAAGTATTCAGATTGTGTAATTGCATAAGACATTGCAGAAGCTTGCTCCTTTTCAGCTAATGGAAGCTGTTGACCTGCTGAGATGTTTCAATGAAAAACCAGTCATGCACATGGTAAGAGCCTCTCAGACATGCAGACAGCTGAGGATTCTCACACTCCAGATGATTTAATGGAACATAATGGAGATGTCATGCTCCATCTACAATCCCCCACTAATCCCATCCCCCATTAGGCTGAGTCAAGCACAGGCAGAGACATGGAATGCTACACTCCAGTAAATGCAACCATGTAAAACACGTTAGGTAATGCAGTTGTCCTCTGTGTACACCATGGATGAAAGGAACACAAAAACATCTACAGTATGTTAATGCATGATTTGGCATGTAAATAAATAATTTTGATGATACATGTGCATAAACCAAATTTTTTAAAGGGAATCTGTCACCAATTTTTTGGCCTATCAACTAAAAATATCATCTAATAGAGTGTGAGCTATACATTCCCCAACTACTTGTGAAAACCCCATGACTCCCAATGAATCCCCCATAAAAACCTTTTATACTGCCCCCGCGCGGTATGGTAATATAGAATCATAGAATCGTAGAGTTGGAAGGGACCTCCTGGGCCATCTGGTCCAACCCCCTGTTCAAAGCAGGATTCGCTAAGTCATCCTAGTCAGATGTCTGTCCAGCCTCTGTTTGAAGACTTCCATTGAAGGAGAACTCACCACTTCTCGTGGCAGCTTGTTCCACTCATTGATTACTCTAACTGTCAAAAAGTTTTTTCTAATATCTAATCTGTGTCTCCTCCCATTCAGTATCCTCGGTCCGGTCCAAAGGGCGTTGGTTCTGGTCACTCTTTCCACATCAAATCGGCGTGCTGTATGCATTCTGTTCTGTGGATAGCGTTGTCTGCGTACAGGTCCCGCGCGTGCAAATTCAAATTCCCTCCCGCGTGTGCGCAGTATGCTTTGCCGTAAAGCATTAGTGTGCTTTCGCCGGATTTACTATGTCCCAGAAGTATTTCACTGTGTTCCGGAACATAGTTCACCGGCGCATGCGCACTAATGCTTTTCGGCTTTGCCCGCAGTTGGGCAAAGCATACTGAGCATGCGGCAGAGGCAATTTGAATGAGCACGCGTGGTACCTGTACGCGGACAACGCTATTCACAGAACGGAATGCGTACAGCATACTGATTTGGGGTGGAGAGTGGGACCAGAACCAACGTCCGCACGGGGGCAATATAAAAGGTTTTTATGGGGGATTCATGGGGATTCTATTAGATGATATTTTTAGTTGATAGGCCAAACAACTGGTGACTAGTGTTGAGCATTCCGATACCGCAAGTATCGGGTATCGGCCGATACTTGCTGTATCGGAATTCCGATACCGACTTCCGATATTTTTTCAATATCGGAATTCGGCATCGGAATCGGAAGTTCAGTTGATTGACGGCCTGACGTCATCATGATGCGCGGTGTGTGCGCATCATGATGCGCCGTCATTTCGGGCCTTCCGGGGGTCTCTGCCGGCCTGCCGGGGGTCTCTGCCGGCCTGCCGGGGGGCTGTGCCGGCCTGCCGGGGGGCTGTGTGGACTGCCCGGGGTCTGTACCGGCCTGCCGGGGGGCTGTGCCGGCCTGCCGGGGGGCTGTGCACCCTGTGGGGGTCTGTACCGGCCTGCCGGGGGGCTGTGCCGGCCTGCCGGGGGGCTGTGCTGATGTCCGGGGGTCTGTGCAAGCATCGTCCGATGGGACTACAAGTCCCATCTGGCGATGCCTGCTACCATGACAGTGATTGACACATTAGCCAATGATGGGACAGTAGTAGTCCCATCATCCAGCTAATGTGTTAAATGTTAAAAAAAAAAAAAAAATAAAAATAAAAAAATACTACATACATACTACATGCATGCTACATACATACTACATGCTACATACATACTACATATATACTACATACATACTACATACATACTACATGCTACATACATACTACATATATACTACATACATACTACATACATAATACATACTACATACATACTACATACATACTACATATATACTACATGCATGCTACATACATACTACATGCTACATACATACCACATACATACTACATACATGCTACATGCTACATACATACTACATATATACTACATGCATGCTACATACATACTGCATGCTACATACATACCACATACATACTACATACATACTACATGCTACATACATACCACATACATGCTACATATATACTACATGCATGCTACATACATACTACATATATACTACATGCATGCTACATACATACTGCATGCTACATGCATGCTACATACATACTACATACATACTACATGCTACATACATACCACATATATACTACATACATACAATACATTCATACAATACATACATAGACATACAGTACATATAACATAGAGTAACATACTTACCAATACTTGTCACATTGTTCCCCGAAGCCATTGTCGTCTACGGAATAAATATTAACATAACAAACCACAAAAATACTCACCCACGATCCGAAGCAGTCCACGAGTGTGTCCCACGACGATCTTGGGTAGAGAACTGCAGCATCAGCTGTTGCTGCCGTTCTCTACGGGCTGCAGGAATCCAATGACGGAAGGTAGGTATCCTTCCGCACTGTATTCCTCCGCCACTTAAAAAAAAAAAAAGTCCCTAGTCTCACTTTATGCCATTGCTGCGTGGGAATTTCCCACACAGCAATGGCATAAAGTGAGACTAGGGACTTTTTTTTTTTAAGTGGCGGAGGAATACAGTGCGGAAGGATACCTACCTTCCGTCATTGGATTCCTGCAGCCCGTAGAGAACGGCAGCAACAGCTGATGCTGCAGTTCTCTACCCAAGATCGTCGTGGGACACACTCGTGGACTGCTTCGGATCGTGGGTGAGTATTTTTGTGGTTTGTTATGTTAATATTTATTCCGTAGACGACAATGGCTTCGGGGAACAATGTGACAAGTATTGGTAAGTATGTTACTCTATGTACTGTATGTCTATGTATGTATTGTATGAATGTATTGTATGTATGTAGTATATATGTGGTATGTATGTAGCATGTAGTATGTATGTAGTATGTATGTAGCATGCATGTAGCATGCAGTATGTATGTAGCATGCATGTAGTATATATGTAGTATGTATGTAGCATGCATGTAGTGTATGTATGTAGTATGTATGTGGTATGTATGTAGCATGCAGTATGTATGTAGCATGCATGTAGTATATATGTAGTATGTATGTAGCATGTATGTAGTATGTAGTATGAATGTAGCATGTATGTAGTATGCATGTTGTATGTATGTAGCATGTAATTTTTTTTTTTTTTTTTTACATTTAACACATTAGCCGGATGATGGGACTACTACTGTCCCATCATTGGCTAATGTGTCAATCACTGTCATGGTAGCAGGCATCGCCCGATGGGACTTGTAGTCCCATCGGACGATGCCTGCACAGACCCCCGGAGCCGGCACAGCCCCCCGGCAGGCCGGCACAGCCCCCCGGCAGGCCGGCACAGCCCCCCGGAGCCTGCACAGCCCCCCGGCAGGCCGGCACAGCCCCCCGGCAGGCCGGCACAGCCCCCCGGCAGGCCGGCACAGCCCCCCGGAGCCTGCACAGACCACCGGCAGGCCGGCACAGACCACCGGAGCCTGCACAGACCCCCTGGCAGGCCGGCACAGACCCCCGAAAGGCCCGTACAGACCCCAGAGAGGCTGTAGAAGGGCAGGAAAGGGTTTTTCTTATTCCGATACCGGAAGTCCCATAGACTTGAATGGGACTTCCGGTATCGGAATCGGCGATACCGATACTTTTTTTAAAGATCGGCCGATACCATCCGATACGATACTTTGAAGTATCGGACGGTATCGCTCAACTCTACTGGTGACAGATTCCCTTTAAGTACACCTTGATTACAAACTTTTCAAAAACATAATGTATTTTTGAAATGGAAATAATGTATTATTGCACAAGGCTGTATCAGGGGCTTATGCTGCCCTAGGAATTTTAAGTGGTCACACTCCCTACTGCTAAGTCAGAATTAAGGTACCTGCACAAATATGTCTTTTTAAGGTTCCATAACCCACCTGAAAAACTCTCAATAGATGCTAAAAAGAATGAACTTATGTACTGTAATGTGGGAACCACTTGTTGCTCATATGTTCTGTTGCTGAACTTCTTTTAATCACTCAGCAAAGTGACAGCTCATGTGTCTGAGAGAGACTGGTAAGATAGCATGATGATAGTATGATCGGACATTCGGACAAATATCTATAGTGCATGGGGGCTTAAAGCAAACAGTTTTTAGGATGACAAATGCGACTTGTATTTTCACTCCAACATATTAACCAATCTAGTCTAAAGTCTAACAACTTAAGTATTACAACATGCACATTAAGGATCCATATATATATCATCCATCCTGGTATATATAGCCCCAATTCTGTCACTTTTCTTTAATGTATTGAAAAAGTAAATCCAGCTCAATGATGAAGTGAAAAAACACTTATTTAAATTGAATCATGACCAAGGGTGCTGTGACACCTGAAACGCATTGATAACGCAACTTTTTGTCCATACTATACTGAATTTTATCCTCTATTTTTGCAAAAATCTGAGTGAATAAAGAATTGTTTTTTCACTTCATCGTTGAGTTGGATTTTCTCTTCATTGGAATTCTATACGCCAAGACACGGCGGTTCCGTGCTCCGAGCCTCATGACGTTGTGATCGGTGAGCTGGATTGTTTTATATTCATTGAAAAAGTAAACCAGTATACTCACCAGCGATTAACATAGAAGTCATGGGGTCCCATAGCAGAAGTTTAATGCACTCCCTATCGTCCTCCATACAGTATCATGCATCCCTATAGTCCTCCAAATAATAAAATGCATCCTCCATAATCCATCTTACAGTATAATGTGCACCCAATAATCCTCCATACAGTATAATTCAGAGCTCATCCTGGTATATGTTCCCCATCCTGGTATATGGCCCCCATCCTGGTACATGTCACCCCATCTTGGCATATGTCCCCCCATCCTGGTGCATTCGCCCCATCCTGGTACATGTCACTCCATCCTGGTACATGTCCCCAATCCTGGAATATTGCCCCCATCCTGGTACATGTCTCCTCAACCTGGTATTTGTTGCCCCATCCTAGTATATGTCCCTCATTCTGATATATGTCCTCTATCCTGGTATATGGCTCTCCTGGTATATGGCCCTCTGTTATGAATGAGTCACCGTAGGAGGCAAAAGCAGAAATACAAGCTAAGTCCAGAAAACCAGAGAAGTTGGCAACTATCAGATTACAGACCCCTGAACCTATCAACACAACTAGCAGTAGCCGTGGGGGGTTCCTACGATGCCCTAGACCCCTCGATCACAGCCGGAGAAATACATAGGCCTAAAGAAAGAAAGGGGAAATCTAAACTGCCCCAGAGCAGACCCCAAAGCAATAGGCAGCCCCCAGCATATAATGACGATGAAGCAAGATGAAAATACTAACACAGACAGAAAGATAGACTGAGCAAAGACGGGGCCCCAAAACTACCTAGATAGGAAAGGACAGGAAGGCTGCTGCCTGCAATCTGCCAAAACCCTATCAAAGACATAAGCCAACCAGCTGATATGAAAAAGGCCCTGAAGCAGCTAGGCTTCAAAAACTGAATCAGCACTCAGGTATTTTCAGAAGACAGAGCTAAATGAATTCAGCACACCCCAGCAGGGAATGGCAGAAATCCAGAAAAACAAAGCAAAAACAAAGTCAAAGCACAAAAGCAAAAGGCCGAGCAGCAAACTTTGACAATCAGGCTCACTACCTTTCTTAACCAGAAGAGGGAGTTCCTCGGGCCTCAGTAATGAAGGGGAAAATGAACTCACAACAGTACCTCCCCCTTGAGGAGGGGTCACCGAACCCTCAACTACGCCACCAGGGCGATCAGGGTGAGCCCGATGAAAGGCACGCACCAATCGTTTGGCATGAATATCAGAGGCAGAGACCCAGGAATTATCCTCCTGACCATAACCCTTCCACTTAACCAAATACTGGAGTCTCCGTCTAGCCAGACGGGAATCCAGTACTTTCTCTACCTCATACTCCATGTTACCTTCAACCAATACAGGGTCTGGAGGTGCCACCCCCGGAACAACAGGTTCAACAAACCTCTTCAACAAAGATTTATGGAACACATTATGGATTTTAAATGTGACAGGAAGAGCCAAACGAAAAGAGACCGGATTAATAATCTCCACAATCTTGTAAGGTCCAATAAATCTAGGCTTAAACTTAGGAGAAGCCACCTTCATAGCAATATTTTTTGATGATAACCACACCATATCACCAACCTTAAACTGGGGACCAATGGTCCTATGTCGGTTGGAAAACCGCTGTGCCTTCTCCTGGGAGAGAGATAACTTATCCACCACTTGGTCCCAGATCTGGTGCATTCTCTCCACCACAGTGTCAACACCTGGGCAGGCAGAGGGCTCCACCTGCCCTGAAGAAAATCGAGGATGAAACCCAAAGTTACAAAAAAAAGGTGACATCAAAGTGGCAGAACTAGCTCTATTATTCAAAGCAAATTCGGCCAAGGGCAAAAATGAAACCCAATCATCCTGATCAGCAGAAATAAAACATCTCAAATATGACTCCAAGGTCTGGTTTGTTCTCTCTGTCTGCCCATTGGTCTGAGGGTGAAAAGCAGAGGAGAAGGACAACTGAATTCCCAGTCTGGAACAGAAAGTTCTCCAAAATCTAGACACAAACTGGACTCCTCTGTCAGATACAATGTTCTCAGGAATCCCGTGCAAACGAACCACCTGTTGTAAAAACAGGGGCATCAACTCAGAGGAAGATGGCAACTTAGGGAGTGGTACAAGATGAACCATCTTAGAGAACCTATCACAAATCACCCAAATAACAGTCATCCTCTGAGAGACAGGCATATCAGAGATGAAATCCATTGAAATATGGGTCCATGGCCTCTTGGGGACAGGCAAAGGCATCAACAACCCACTAGAGCGAGAACACGATTTAGACCGGCAGCATGTCCCACAGGACTGCACAAAATTCCTGACATCACGAGACATGGAGGGCCACCAAAAAAACCGACTCACCAGATCTCTAGTACCAAAAATACCTGGATGACCAGCCAAAGCAGAGCAATGAACTTCAGACATCACTCTCTTCTTCCACTGGTCAGGAACATACAACTTTCCACTGGGACAACGCTCAGGTTTGTCCTCCTGGAACTCTTCAAGAGCACGTCTCAAATTGGGCGAGATGGCAGAAAGAACTACCCCTTCGCCTAAGATGGTAGCAGGCATGGTCACCACAGGAGAATCAGCAAGGAAGCTCCTAGAGAGGGCGTCTGCCTTGACATTCTTTGTTCCAGGAAGAAAAGAAACCACAAAATCAAAACGTGTAAAAAACAAGGCCCACCTAGCCTGTCTAGGGTTCAAGCGCTTAGCCGACTCTAGGTAAATCAAATTCTTGTGGTCAGTGAGGACCACGACTTGATGCTTAGCTCCCTCCAACCAATGTCTCCACTCCTCAAATGCCCATTTCATGGCCAACAGTTCCCTATTCCCCACATCATAGTTACGTTCAGATGGAGAGAACTTTCGGGAAAAGAAAGCACAGGGATTCATTTTAGATGTTACAGGATCCTTTTGGGACAAAACAGCTCCTGCACCAATCTCAGAAGCATCCACCTCTACCTGGAATGGAAGTGAGACATCAGGTTGCCGCAAAACCGGGGTGGAGGTGAATCTTCGCTTCAGCTCCTGAAAGGAAGAAACAGCCTCCGGAGACCAATTTAACACATCAGCACCCTTTTTAGTCAAATCAGTCAATGGCTTGGCAATGCTAGAAAATTTTCCTATAAATTTCCGATAAAAATTAGCAAAACCCAAAAACTTCTGGAGGGCCTTCAAAGAAGTGGGCTGAACCCAATCGTGAATTGCCTGTACCTTGGCCGGGTCCATTTCAATAGTTGACGGGGACAAAATAAATCCCAAAAAAGAAATCCTCTGTACTCCAAAAAGGCATTTAGATCCCTTGACATACAGGGAACTCTCCCTCAAGATCCGGAACACAGTCCGAATATGTTCCACATGAGAATCCCAATCCTTGGAGAAGATCAAAATATCATCCAGATAGATAATCAAAAATTTATCGACAAAATCTCGGAAAATATCGTTCATGAAGCACTGGAAGACAGAAGGGGCATTAGTGAGCCCAAAAGGCATCACCAGGTACTCAAAATGTCCCTCCGGAGTATTAAACGCCGTCTTCCATTCATCCCCATGCTTAATGCGAATAAGATTATACGCCCCCCTGAGGTCAAGCTTGGTAAACCAGCAAGCACCTTTAACTCTGGAGAATAGATCAGAAATCAGGGGTAACGGATACTGATATTTAACAGTAATTTTGTTGAGGGCACGATAATCAATACAAGGTCTTAATGATCCATCCTTTTTGGCTACAAAAAAAAAACGGCACCTAAGGGTGACGAGGATGGTCTAATATGACCCTTCTCCAACGCCTCCTTAATATAGGATCGCATAGCCTCGTGCTCGGGTACAGATAAATTGAAGAGCCGTCCCTTGGGAAATTTACACCCCGGGCTCAGTTCAATTGCACAGTCATAACTCCTATGAGGAGGCAGAGACGCAGACTCATTCTCACTAAATACATCATAAAAGTCCGCCAAATAATCAGGAACATCATGCCACTGAGGAGAGGTGGAAAACACCGGAGCCTCACTAAAGGCACACCGACAACCCCAACTCACCACAGACACCGATTTCCAATCCAAAACTGGATTATGAATCTGTAACCAGGGAAACCCCAGAACAATAGTATCATGCAGAAATCTGCAATTTTCTTGATGGTCTGGGGCGACCCGCATTACCACCTGGGTCCAAAACTGGGGTTTATTTTTAGCCAAAGGAGTAGCATCAATTCCCCTCAAAGGGATAGGCGTCTGCAGAGGTGTCATCGGAAATCCACAACGTTTAGCAAAATCCAAGTCCATTAGGTTTAGGGCTGCTCCCGAATCCACAAAAGCCTTGGCGGAAAATGTGGACAGGGAGCAGATCAGAGTAATAGCCAGAAGAAACTTAGGTTGAACACCCCCAACAGAAAACGTGTGTGCAAAGCGTTTCTCTCGTTTGGGACAGACAGAAATAATATGCGAGGCATCTCCACAGAAAAAACACAACTTATTACGCCTTTTGAACTCCTGACACTGCTCTCTGTAAAAAACTCTATCACATTGCATAGGTTCAGACATTTGTTCAACAGGTGGCAACACCTCTCGTGCAGCTTTGCGTTCGCGCAAACGCCGATCAACCTGAATGGCTAATGACATAGAATCGTCAAGACCAGAGGGAATAGGAAATCCCACCATAGTATCTTTTACGGCTTCTGACAACCCCTTCTGAAAGAGAGCAGCCAAGGCATTATCATTCCAAGTAGTAAGTACTGCCCACTTTCGGAATTTTTGACAGTACAATTCTGCAGAATCACGACCCTGGCTCAATGCCAGCAGGGTCTTTTCAGCCTGATCAATGGCATTAGGTTCGTCATACAACAACCCCAAAGCTTGAAAGAATGCGTTCACATTAGTCAGAATAGGATCATCTGGTTTCAAAGAAAACGCCCAATCCTGGGGATCGCCACGCAGCAAAGAGATGACAATTTTAACCTGCTGCGCGGAGCTCCCTGACAAGTTAGGCTTCAAGGCAAAAAATAATTTACAATTATTTTTGAAATTCAAAAATTTAGACCGATCCCCAAAAAATACATCAGGTGTAGGAATCTTTGGATCAGCAGCATGTGAATGAGCAAGGTAGGCGGAAATTCCCTGCACTTCCGCAGCGAGCTGCTCCACACGATCAGACAATTGCTTTATCTCCATTGAGAGAAAAAAAAAAAATTCCCCCTACGGCCTCAGAGATATAGAGGAAAAAATATACACACTTTTTTTTTTTACAATTCTTTCCTGCTATTGAGTACCCTAGAATCTGCGGTAAGGCGGGTGATTTGATTCTGTTATGAATGAGTCACCGTAGGAGGCAAAAGCAGAAATACAAGCTAAGTCCAGAAAACCAGAGAAGTTGGCAACTATCAGATTGCAGACCCCTGAACCTATCAACACAACTAGCAGTAGCCGTGGGGGGTTCCTACGATGCCCTAAACCCCTCGATCACAGCCGGAGAAATACATAGGCCTAAAAAAAGAAAGGGGAAATCTAAACTGCCCCAGAGCAGACCCCAAAGCAATAGGCAGCCCCCAACATATAATGACGGTGAAGCAAGATGAAAATACTAACACAGACAGAAAGATAGACTGAGCAAAGACGGGGCCCCAAAACTACCTAGATAGGAAAGGACAGGAATGCTGCTGTCTGCAATCTGCCAAAACCCTATCAAAGACATAAGCCAACCAGCTGATATGAAAAAGGCCCTGAAGCAGCTAGGCTTCAAAAACTGAATCAGCACTCAGGTATTTTCAGAAGACAGAGCTAAATGAATTCAGCACACCCCAGCAGGGAATGGCAGAAATCCAGAAAAACAAAGCAAAAACAAAGTCAAAGCACAAAAGCAAAAGGCCGAGCAGCAAACTTAGCTTTGGAGGAGCAGGAATTCAGACTGGTCTCCAAGGATCCCACAGAGAAATCACCCGCAGGGCAGAAGGGCGTCGGCAGCCTTATATCCAGTCCGTAACTCCACTCAGCCAGTCCTCATCATCAGCCTCAGGTGTTTGACAATCAGGCTCACTACCTTTCTTAACCAGAAGAGGGAGTTCCTCGGGCCTCAGTAATGAAGGGGAAAATGAACTCACAACAGCCCTCATCCTGGTCCCATCCTGGTATAGGTCCCTTATCTTGGTATATGTTCCCCATTCTGGTATATGCCCCTCATGCTGGTATATGTTCCCATCCTTGTATATTTCCCCATCCTGGTATATTGCCCTTATTCAGGTTTATAGCCAAATCCTGGTACATGACCCTCATCCTTTGCTTCACCCTGGTAAATGTCCCTATCCTGGGCCTCATCCTGATATGTCCCTATCCTGGGCCTCATCCTGTTATATGTCCCCTTCCTGGTATATGGCCCTCATCCTAATATATGTCTCCATCCTGGTATATGGAACCCATCCTGGTATGTAGCCCTCATCCTGGTATATGGAACCCATCCTGGATTATGGCCCTGCTATTCAATTTACAGAATAAAAAACAGTAAACACTCCTACTCACTTTCTCAGTGCTCCCACGTCACGTGGCATCACTGCGATGTGCCCCGGTAAAGTAAACACTGAAGTCAGCAGCTAGCCTCTTACTGGCCAGTAGCATGTATTGCGGAGCATTGACCTGATGGGTCTGTACACTGCAATACACTTCAGCTGAATGTGCATCTGAGAATACACATCCATCTGAAGTAGGGGTTGGCATCAGTAAGTCCATCACCCGCTGGGCCCAGTCACAGCGATGACTGCTGTGACCTCGATCATTACGCTCCTGCCCAAACTCTTAAGCACCCCTAACCCCCAGTCTACAGTAAATATCCCCTGTATCTTTGGCTTTTACCTGCTTTCCATTCTGGTGTCTTTTCCTCTGCAGCGCTCTGAAGCGACATTGCACATTATTCTTTATGATTTGCTGATATAATTCTGAATTGATAGTTTCATCAATGATGGCAAGTATGTCTGGTCCAGATGCAGCAAACAAGTCCAACTCATGATAGTACTACCACCATGTTTGACTGATGATGTGACTTTTTATGCTGCAATGCCCCTTTCACAAACTAAGCACCAATGCTGCTCCTTTCTCCAAAAATAATGCTTTTCAGCTGCTTTCTGGCCTGTCCAGGTGATCTTTAGCAAATTGCACATGGGCAGCATTGTTCTTTTTAAAGAGCCATGGCTTTCTCCTTGCAATCCTGCCATAGACACCATTGGTGTTCAGTGTCCTCTTGATGGTGGACTCATAAACATTAACAATTACATTAGTGAGAGAGGCACTTAGTTGCTCAGAGGTTACCTTGGGTTCATTTGCGACTTCACAGACTATTGTATAGCTTGCTCTAGCAGTGAACTTTGTTGGTCAACTACCCATATGGAGGATATTAATGGTGTTGAATTTCCTCAGTTTGTACGCAATCTGTCTAACTGTGAATGGTGGAATCCAAACCCCTGAGAGATGACTTTGTCTCTTTTCCATGTCTGGATTATGAACAACTCTTCCTCTGAGATCTTTTTTTCTTGCAATGATACACTTCCATCAACATATGTTATAAAGTTCAGACTTTGATAAATCCCTGTTCTTTAAATAAAACAGGTTGTTCACTCACGCCTGATTGTCATCACATTTATTGAAAACACCAGTGTCTAATTTTACATTCAAATTTTCAGCAAATCTTAACCCTGCTGTTATGTTCGGTCAAAAATGACCGCTTTTGAACTTTGATAATTTTTAAAAAATTCATTATGCAGTTCTGAAACTTGTGGTTACTTCTATTTTCCTAATTTGAGGAGTTCTTTCTAAGGGTTTTTTTTTGGTTTAGTTTTTGCGCCACATTTTTTTTTACACTTGTACTGTTCCCGGTCAAAAATGACCGAATAGCATTTTATGCTAATTTCAGCCATTTTTTGAGTAAAACAAATGAGTTAGAATTTCTTTTGAGACTACTTATTGCATCTACTATTGTTTATGAAGTAAACAGTTGCTTTAGGTGCAGATTTACACATGCTTTCAGTACAAACCATACACATTGGCTTTCAGTACAGTTCTGTGCAATTTTTTTTCTCTGTATGATATTTACCCTGCTTTTCCTCTAAAAATAAATAAATTCAGTTGTCACCACTGCATATTGTAAAAGAAAAGAGTTTTTTTTTTATTTTCCTTGTGTTGGTTCTCTGTGCAAAGCAGACCTGAAAAGCTAATGAGCCATGTCTTCCAAATGTTTGTTTTCTTCTCTGCTATCTCAGCATTCCAGGGGGTGGTGTCTGGTGTCTCTTTTCTTATCTTATCAGTAAGTAAGCAGTTCAGCCAGCCATTTCAGTCTCAGTTTTGTTGGAGAGAAGATCTGGAGACATCTGAGCCTTGAATGCAAATCTGTACAGGTATGAGGCTTATAAACGTGTGTTTTATTGTTGTCCTGAATGTAAACAATATAATTATGTGAAGATTTTCTGAAAAAAAATGTTTGTTTTTTTTTTATTATTTTTACTATTTTTTTCAAAATGTTTGCACGCATTTTATACTATAGTTAATTTTAGCTATAGTTATAGTTAGTTAAAGTTGTTGTTATAGTAGTATTAGTAGTTGTTTTCATTAGTTAGTTAAGCTCAAATTTGTAATTTCTGTGCAGAATTCAATAAGCCCTTGTAACCTTTATAAACACAAAATAAATAAAAAAATTTAGTTTTTTACGTATTTTTTTTTATAATGACCAACCATGTTCACATACAATATAATAATGCAACAGGTATTCAAAAAATTTTTTTTAAGTAGCTAAAACAGCATTTTAATAGGTCCGGTCAAAAATGACTGGAGCAGTACAAGTGTATAGTGGAAACGAACAGAATAGGTTTTGAGGCCGTTCGATGACATGAAGGACATGGAACTTGTGTGATTTCTAGAAGCCAGGCAATTGTTGCATGGAAAAAAAACCTTCTTCCTCCCCCTACTCCGAAATAAGGAAGGGGGTCTTGAAACATGGTGGGTAGAAACAAGGATGTCTTTCAAATTTCTACCCCTACGTGCCATCATCAGTGGGGCTGCCAATAAATGTTTACATAGTATGGAATCTGTCAACAGAATGGGCCAATGCTTCTTGAGGATAGGTCGCATCACTTCCCACTGCTGATTAAACATGGAAATGAGCCGTGTGGCTTCATTATTCTCTTTTGGTTTATTCTTTTGTGGGGCCAAAAGATCCACTAGATTTTTTTTAGCTCTTAAGTAGCCTCTCCTAATGCTCCTATTGCTGTATCCCTGAACCTCTGCCCAAGGTCCTTGGCCTGTCCCTCAAATAGCGAATCTGATGTACAAATTCTCCGAGTCCAGAGAAATTGACCAGTAGGAATTGCATTGATAGTGGAGCCCAGATGTGCAAAGACGCATACAAAAGTGAATTAACAGTTTTTTTTATGATACATATCAGTATGTATCACACCGTCATCTTGTACTCTGAACTCCACATCAAGAAAAGAGATTCTTTTCCGATCATACTGATAAGTGAGTCTAATGTTGGACTCATTGCGATTCAAACCCATCATAAAACTATCCAGATCCATAGCAAAACCCTGCCAAATAAATAAAATATCATCAATAAATGGAAACCATTCAAGGATCTGGGGAGCGGCGTATGCGCCATCCATTAGCAAACCCCTCTCCCAATACCCGAGAAAGAGATTTGCATAGGAGGGCGCACATGCTGCTCCCATTGCAGTACCACACTTCTGTAAATAAAAACGATCTTTGAATGTAAAAAAATTATGCGTGAGTATGAATCGCAACAAGTCCAACACCAGCTCACGAAAATCTGCATCTAGATTACTTGCTTCAAGATAAAATTGTGAAGTCTCCAAAACGTCTTCATGATGAATTCTTGTGTAGAGGGATTCTACATCAGCTACAACCAAAAATGTATCCAGGTCCATAAACACGCCATCAAGACGCCGCAGGGCGTCCGTAGTGTCCCTGACAGAGGAGGGAAGCGTCTCATCTTAAGGATGTTAGTAATGTTCAATGAATTTACATATAGGATCACATAACCCTCCAATGCCAGAGACAATCAGACGTCCTGAGGGACACAAAGGATCCTTATGGACCTGGGCAGAAGATAAAAAGTGAAATATCGGAAATCGGCCCGATATTTGCGATATCGGAATTCCAATTTCTGATATTTTTTTCACATCAGAAATCCCATAATCCTTCAGCCTCTGAGCGCTCCGTGGAGCCAATCAGGAGCTGAAGAATTGCTGACAACATTGTGTACCTCCCCTAACCTTGGTAGGAGGTGTCCAAACTTGCTAGCTAGGGGCTGCGCTGCGATTGGCTGGCTGGATGGTGTGATCAGGCAGTTTAAAAGGCTGCGCCTGCCATTTTAGCCTCACTCTACTGTGAAAGCAGATAGGGATAGGTTGCTGTTTGAGATAGGGAGAGATCTCGGATCTAATAGCGATAGAAATTGTTTTTCAGCGACTGTAGCAGCCCCTGTGTGTTACAGAAGCAGTCTTTTTCCTCACTGACCCAGCTCAGTTTCATTTTCTGTGCTGTGCAGGCTCTCAGTGAGGAGCTTAGTGAGACAGTGCAGAGCACATTCACTGCAGCTGCTGCAGCTCCTCTTGCTGCAGCACTGTGTGGTGTGTGTCTCACTGCCTTTTCAACCCTTAAATCCTCTTCCCCTATTTTTTCCTAAAAGTTAAACACTATATAGGGATTGTGCCGTGAGGGACCCAAACAACCTCTGTGGCTGGTGCCACACAGCATCTGGCCCAGTCCCGGAGAATCCTTTTTTTTTGGTATCAAAGCGGTGTCATTTACTGCGCTGTGACATCCGACCGTAACGTGTACATAAATACCACAAACACACGTTACTCTTTGTGTAGGCCACACTAGATTCAAATAAAGTGTAGCAGACACACCATCATCATACAGTGCCATTAGTGTTTCTTATATCTGTTTGTAGTCCTACAGGAATAAGCACACTAATTCCTAATAATTACATTCTTGCCGTTCTGAATCCATCGATAGAGATGAAGAAGGCAGGGAGTAAGGGAAGTCCCTGCGGCGGCCGCAGAAGAGGTGCATCAGCAGCTAGACATGGTGCATATCCAGAGCAAGCAGCAGGCACAAGTCACTCAGCACCTACTTTCAACCGGCAGCAGTCATTTGTGCGCAGCTTGTTAGGAGCACAGGGCCATAGGCTGATAAGAGAGGATCAAGTAGAAACCGTTGTTGGTTGGATGACAGCTGAGGAATCCACCTCAATGAACACAGCATCCTCCCAGGACCTCTCCACCACATCGGGTCAGGCCATTGAAGAGCAGTACCCATCTGCTTCTTCACCGCCCACTAAACTGCCCAGACATTCAGAGGGCCAGGAGCCAACCTTAATCCTCTTCTCAGAATCTGTTGGCTTGGAATCTGTGTGCCATCCAGACAGCACTCCTGCAGCTGAAGAAGAGGTAGTGTGCACAGATGCGCAACCACTGTGTCCGTCTGAGGAAGAAGTGGAGGGTGGGCCAGTGCCTACAGTGACCAGACCTCAGTCAGCAGATGATGATGAAACTCAGCTGCCAGTTTCTGCTGACGAAAGTGTATTGAATGATGAGGTCCTTGACCCATCTTGGCATGCTGAGGGGCAGCAAGCAAGTGGGGATAGCTCAGAGGAAGAGCTTGCAGGTGTGGCGCAGCGTGGCCGTCCACATGGGAGAGGAAGAGGGAAAAATTGGTTGTCGGCTCCCTCAACTTCAGCACCCGTTAGGAGCAGGGCTCTTTTAAAGAACACAAGGGGTGCGCCCAAGAGTTGCGGTGCATGGGCCTTTTTCGACCAAGTTGCAGATGACGTTACAGTAGTCAGATGCAAGCTTTGTCGACAAACTGTGCAGAGAGGGAAGAACGTCAGCAACCTTAATACCACCAATATGTTGACACATGTCAGGAAGAGGCACCCTGTGGAGTGGCAGCATCACACCCAAGATGATTCGCCACCTGCAGCTGGTTCCCCACCTTCCACCTCTTCAGCCACAGCGGCCACCTCTTACTCCAGCTCGCAAACAGCTGCTCCTGCTTCTTCGCCAGAATGCCAGGGTGCATCTGCAGGCAGTGTTGTACGGCGGCACACTGTCTGTACTTCGTCAGCATCAGCATCCCAATTGCTGGCATCCTCACACTCCCAATCCAGTGTGCAGCAATCTGTCACACAGGTGTGGGAGAAAAGGCGCCCGTACTCGGCAAACCACCCACGAGCACAGGGCATGAATTCTTGCATTGCCAAACTGCTTGCAGTGGAAATGCTACCATTCTGGCTGGTGAGCAAGCCAGCCTTTATCGATATGTTGGGGTTTGCAATCCCACAATACAGCGCTCCCAGACGCTTCTACTTCAGCAGGCAAGCCGTCCCCGCCCTAAAACAGCATGTGGAGCGTAAAATTAAGCATGCGCTACAAAATGCAGTTAGTAGCAAGGTCCACCTGACCACCGACGCGTGGACCAGTCAGCATGGCCAGGGACGCTACATTTCCATCACCGCCCATTGGGTAAATGTAGTTGAGCCTGGAACTGAAGTAGACAGTGCAAGTGCGCAGGTCCTGCCAACTCCACGAATTGCAGGCCTCTCCTCCGTACAAATTGACTCCTCATACTCCTCGTCAGACTCGCCTGCACCCAGATGTACCACAGCAACCGATTTCAGCACTGCATCGGCCAAACATCAACAGGCCGTATTGAAATTGCTTTATCTGGGTGATGTTAGCCACACCACAACCGAGCTGTGGAACACGCTCAAGGAGCAGAGCGACATGTGACTTGCGCCGCTCAACCTCCAGCCAGGTATGGTGGTGTGTGACAACGGCCGAAACCTGGTCGCGGCTCTGGGCCTAGGTGGTCTGACTCACATTCCATGCCTTGCCCATGTCCTAAACTTGGTGGTGCAGAGTTTCCTTAGGAACTATCCTGACCTTGAGGAGCTGCTGCACAAAGTCAGATACGAGTGCTCTCATTTGCGGCATTCAAGCATGGCTGCATAGCGCCTTTCAGCCATGCAGCGCAGATTGGGCCTGCCCGAGCACCGCATCATTGTTGACCTTCCCACCAGGTGGAATTCGACTTTGCATATGCTGCGGAGGTTGTGTGAGCAGCAACCTGCAATTATGGAGTTGCAGCTGCATCAGGCGCAAAGTAGGCGACACACATCTCAGCCCTCCCACTTTACAACCACAGAGTGGGCATCCATGAAGGACATATGCACCATTTTGAAGTGCTTCGAGGACTCCACTCTGATGGTGAGTGCGGATGCTGCCCTACTCAGCCTGACTATTCCCCTTATATGCCTTATAGAATCATCACTTAAAGGACTAAGGGATGAGGTTTCTCTGGAGGAGGAGGAGTATGATGAGACACTTGCACCAACCAGGCAATCTTCATCGGCCCGGTTGGTACAAAGCTCTGTGGGTGCCTCACAAAGGTCCAGGCAGGACACAGCAAGCGAGGAGGATGAGGAGGACTATGAGGATGAGCCAGAGGAGGAAAGTACACAGCGCTCTACTAGTAGTCACCAGATAGAGTGTGGATGGGGTGATGCAGAGCAGCTAGAGCACATTCCTCCAGCTGGTGACAGCGATGCATGGCCAGTTGGCAGCCTTCAGCACATGAGTGACTTCATGCTGCAGTGTCTGAGAAACGACCCACGCGTGGCTCGTTATTCTCCACACAAATGACTACTGGGTGGCCACCCTCTTAGATCCACATTACCGGGACAGCCTTCAAAGCCTAATTACACCTTTGAACCGGGCGCGTAAAATGCAGGAGTACCAAGATGCACTGGTTAATTCACTCATGTACTTTTTTCCACCGTATAGCAGTGATGCACGTGCACTAGCAGGCACCTCAGTGCGTCCTGGGCCCAGCGGAATCCATTCAGAAGCCGGTAGCAGAAGCAGTACATCTGCTACTGACAGGTTCAGTATACCCAACCTGTTCCAATGGTTTCTGAACCCGCAAACAGTTCAGGCACCATCAGCACAGACAGTGCAATGCACTAGGAGGCAACGTTACCGTGACATGGTGGCACAATACCTCTCCACCCCTGTCAGTGTGCTTCAGGATGGATCTGCCCCCTTCAAGTTTTGGGTCTCCAAGTTGGATACATGGCCCGAGCTTAGCCAGTATGCCTTGGAGGTCCTGGCTTGTCCTGGTGCCAGTGTGATTTCTGAACGTGTCTTTAATGCAGCTGGCAATGTACTAACAGACCAACATACCAGACTATCCGCTGCAAATGTTGACAGGCTTACATTCCTAAAAATGAACCAGGCCAGGATTTCTGGTGACTTTTGCTGCCCTGGGCCAGAGAAGACAGGTTACATGCATGGTTGGTAGCAGTATGCATGCTCTGTCATGTGCCTATGTTGCACACAGAGTCATCTGTTATGCCAGTGCTCTGGCCTCTACTACCAACATCTAGCACCTGGTTCTGTGACTGACTCTTTCACCTCATACTGTTTACCATGGGCTCTAGTACCGCCAGCTAGTGCCCATTTCCGTGACTGCTGATATCACAGCATGCCATGTTTCAGGGCTCTAGTACTGCCAGCTAGTGCCCATTTCTGTGACTGCCACTTTCACAGCATGCCGTGTTTCTGGGCTCTAGTACCGCCAGCAAGTGCCCATTTCCGTGACAGCTGATTTCACAGTATGCCGTGTTTCTGGGCTCTAGTACCGCCAGCTAGTGCCCATTTCCGTGACTGCCACTTTCACAGCATGCTGTGTTTCTGGGCAACAGTAACACCAGCTGTACCTCGTTAGACCAAAGTGGAAAAAAAGGACGACAGGTGCCAAACACCTACAGGCAGAAGCACAAGAGGCGGGATCCAGCCACGCCGACTGTTTCCTGGCAGTGAAGTGTGGACACAGGTGCCTCCCCCAAGGGGTAAACCGAGTTCCAGCATTGCCAGCTGGTTCTCGGGAGTACCCAAGGGCACGCGTACCTCCTGCTCCAAACCGTGTTTCGACAATGTGGAATGTTGTGGAAACCGACTATTATGAATGAGTCACTGAAGGAGGAAAAAACAAAAATACAAGCTAAGGCTGGTTTCACATTTGCGTTTTTTTTTGCGCTGGAAAAAAACGCATACGTGCGCATGCGTTTTTTCCCCTATATTTAACATGGGTGCGCATACCTGCGCGCTGGTAAGCGCACGTATGCGATTTTCATGCGCTGCGTTTTTTTGGGGTGTGCGTTTGTATTTTCCAGACGCAGCATGTTGCATTTTTTGGCCCTGCAAAAAAGCGCATGCGCACGTATGCGCACGTTTTGCGCTAAAAATGGCCATTATAGCCTATGGATGCGCATACGTGCGCACTGGCATGCTCATGTATGCGTTTTTTTGCACATGCGTTTTTTTTGTTAACCATGGAATTTAGGGGTTTGGGTTAGAGTTAGGGTTAGTTAAGGGGGTTTAGGGTTAGGGTTAGGGTCAGGGTCAGGGTTAGGGTTGGGGTTAGGGTCAGGGTTAGGGTTAAGTATGGTTTGGTTAAGGGTTAGGGTCAGGGTTAGGGTTAGGGTTAGGGTCAGGGTTAGGGTTAAGTATGGTTTGGTTAAGGGTTAGGGTCAGGGTTAGGGTTAAGTATGGTTTGGTTAAGGGTTAGGGTCAGGGTTAGGGTTAGGGTTAGGGTTAAGGTTAGTTAGGGTTTGGGTTAGGGTTAAGTATGGTTTGGCTAAGGGTTAGGGTCAGGGTTAGGGTTAGGGTTAGGGTTAAGGTTAGTTAGGGTTTGGGTTAGGGTTAAGTATGGTTTGGTTAAGGGTTAGGGTCAGGGTTAGGGTTAGGGTTAGGGATAGGGTTATGGTCAGGGTTAGGGTTAGGGTTAGGGTTAAGGTTAGTTAGGGTTTGGGTTAGGGTTAAGTATGGTTTGGTTAAGGGTTAGGGTCAGGGTTAGGGTTAGGGTCAGGGTTAGGGTTAAGTATGGTTTGGTTAAGGGTTAGGGTCAGGGTTAGGGTTAGGGTTAGGGTTAGGGTTAAGGTTAGTTAGGGTTTGGGTTAGGGTTAAGTATGGTTTGGTTAAGGGTTAGGGTCAGGGTTAGGGTTAGGGTTAGGGTTAGTTAGGGTTTAGGGTTTGGGTTAGGGTTAAGTATGGTTTGGTTAAGGGTTAGGGTCAGGGTTAGGGTTAGGGTTAGGGTTAGGGTCAGGGTTAGGGTTAGGGTTAGGGTTAGTTAGGGTTTAGGGTTTGGGTTAGGGTTAAGTATGGTTTGGTTAAGGGTTAGGGTCAGGGTTAGGGTTAGGGTTAGGGTTAGGGTTAGGGTCAGGGTTAGGATTAGGGTTAGGGTTAGGGTTAGGGTTAGGGTTAGCTGCTGTCTGCAATCCGTAAAAAACCCTACCAAAAAATGTCCCAACCGTCTGATAGGAAAAACAGGCCCTGAAATCGCTAGGACTTCAATATGACTATATCAGCACTCAGGTAAATTCTGAAGACAGAGCAAAGAGACAAACTGATCAGAGACAAAAATGGAACTCAGCACACCCCGACCGGGGATGGCTGAGCTCCAAAAAACAAGGTAAACAAAACAAAACTAATAGGTTCAATAGCAGAGCAAAAACGTATCTTTGGGAAGCAGAAATCAGACTGGTCTCCAAGAATCCAGCAGAGAAATCACCAACGACTCAGAAGGGCGTTGGCTGCCTTATATCCAGTCAGAAGTTCCTGTTACCCAGTCATCATCTACCAGATCAGGTGTTTGGTAATCAGCCTCACTACCTTCCTTCACCAGAAGAGGGAGTTCATCAGACATCGACGGTGAAGGGGAAAATGAACTCACAACAGTACCTCCCCCTTGAAGAGGGGTCACCGAACCCTCACCCACGCCACCAGGGCGATCAGGATGGGCCCGATGAAAGGCACGAACCAATCTTTCGGCATGAATATCGGATGCAGGGACCCAAGAATTATCCTCCTGGCCATAACCCTTCCATTTAACCAAATACTGGAGTCTCCGTCTAGCCAGGCGAGAATCCAGTATCTTCTCAACCTCATATTCCACATTACCTTCAACCAATACCGGGTCAGGAGGTGCCACCACAGGAACTACTGGCTCAACAAACCTCTTTAACAGAGACTTATGAAACACGTTATGGATCTTAAATGTAACAGGAAGAGCCAATCGAAAAGAGACTGGATTAAGAATCTCCAAAATCTTGTAAGGTCCAATAAATCTAGGTTTAAATTTTGGAGAAGCCACCTTCATAGTGATATTCTTTGATGACAACCAAACCATATCACCCACCTTAAACTGGGGACCAATGGTCCTATGCCGGTTGGAAAACTGCTGGGCTTTTTCCTGGGAGAGAGACAATTTATCCACCACTTGGTCCCAGATCTGGTGCATTCTCTCCACCACAGTGTCAACACCTGGGCAGGCAGAAGGCTCCACCTGCCCTGAAGAGAATCGAGGATGAAACCCAAAGTTACAAAAAAAAGGTGACATCAAAGTGGCAGAACTAGCTCTATTATTTAAAGCAAATTCGGCCAAGGGCAAAAATGAAACCCTATCATCCTGATCAGCAGAAATAAAACATCTAAAATACGACACCAAAGTCTCGTTTGTTCTCTCCGTCTGCCCATTGGTCTGAGGGTGAAACGCAGAGGAGAAGGACAACTGAATTCCCAGCTTGGAACAGAAAGTCCTCCAAAATCTAGACACAAACTGAACTCCTCTGTCAGATACAATGTTCTCAGGAATCCCGTGCAAGCGAACCACCTGTTACAAAAACAAGGGCACCAACTCTGAGGAAGATGGCAACTTAGGGAGTGGTACAAGATGGGCCATCTTAGAGAATCTATCACAAATCACCCAGATAACAGTCATTCTCTGAGAGACAGGCATATCAGAGATAAAATCCATTGAAATATGGGTCCATGGCCTCCTGGGCACTGGCAAAGGCATCAACAACCCACTAGAGTGAGAACAAGGTTTAGACCGAGAGCAAGTACCACAGGACTGCACAAAATTCCTGACATCACGAGACAAGGCGGGCCACCAAAAAGACCGACTCACCAAATCTCTAGCACCAAAAATTCCTGGATGACCAGCCAATGCAGAGCAATGAACTTCAGACATCATTCTCTTCCTCCACTGGTCAGGAACATACAATTTTCCAATGGGACAACGCTCAGGTTTGTCCTCCTGAAACTCTTCCAGAGCATGTCTCAAATCAGGCGAGATGGCAGAAAGAACTACCCCCTCACCTAAGATGGTAGCAGGCTTGTTCACAACAGGAGAATCAGCAAAGAAACTCCTAGAGAGGGCGTCTGCCTTGACATTCTTAGTGCCCGGAAGAAAAGAGAACACAACATCAAAACGTGTGAAAAACAAGGCCCACCTAGCCTGTCTAGGATTCAAGCATTTGGCCGACTCCAGGTAAATCAAATTCTTGTGGTCAGTAAGGACCACGACTTGATGTTTAGCTCCCTCCAACCAATGTCTCCACTCCTCAAATGCCCATTTCATGGCTAACAGTTCTTGATTCCCCACATCATAGTTACGTTCGGATGGGGAGAACTTTCGGGAAAAGAAAGCACAGGGATTCATCTTAGATGTTACAGGATCTCTTTGGGACAAAACAGCTCCTGCACCAATCTCAGAAGCGTCCACCTCTACCTGAAACGGGAGTGAGACATCAGGTTGCCGCAAAACCGGAGCAGAAGTGAACCTTCGCTTCAGCTCCTGATAGGAAGAAACAGCCTCCTGAGACCAATTCAGCACATCAGCACCCTTCTTAGTCAAATCAGTCAATGGTTTGGCAACACCAGAAAAATTAGCTATAAATTTACAATAAAAATTAGCAAAACCCAAAATCTTCTGGAGGGCCTTCAAAGAAGTGGGCTGAACCCAATCATAAATGGCCTGTACCTTGGCCGGGTACATTTCAATAGTTGACGGAGACAAAATAAATCCCAAAAATGAAATCCTCTGTACACCAAAAAGGCATTTCGATCCCTTGACATACAGGGAATTCTCCCTCAAAATCCGGAACACAGTCCGAACATGTTCCACATGAGAGTCCCAATCCTTGGAAAAGATCAAAATATCATCCAGATAGATGATCAAAAATTTATCCACCAAGTCTCGGAAAATATAATTCATGAAGCACTGGAAGACAGAAGGGGCATTAGTGAGCCCAAAAGGCATCACCAGGTACTCAAAATGTCCCTCCGGAGTATTAAACGCCGTCTTCCATTCATCCCCATGCTTAATGCGAATAAGATTATACGCCCCCTGAGGTCAAGCTTTGTAAACCAGCGAGCACCTTTAACTCTGGAGAATAGATCAGAAATCAGGGGTAACGGATACTGATATTTAACAGTAATTTTGTTGAGGGAACGATAGTCAATACAAGGCCTTAATGACCCATCTTTCTTAGCCACGAAAAAAAACCCCAGCACCTAAGGGTGAAGAGGATGGTCTAATATAACCCTTCTCCAACGACTCCTTAATATAGGATCGCATAGCCTCGTGCTCGGGTACAGATAAATTGAAAAGTCGACCCTTGGAAAATTTACACCCAGGGCTCAGCTCAACTGCACACTCATAACTCCTATGAGGAGGTAAAGACGCAGACTCATTCTCACTAAATACATCATAAAAATCAGCCAAATAGTCAGGAACATCATGCGACTGGGGAGAGGTGGAGAAAACAGGAGCATCACTAAGGGCACACCGACAACCCCAACTCACCACAGACACAGATTTTCAATCCAAAACTGGATTATGGATTTGCAACCAGGGAAACCCCAGAACAATGGTATCATGCGAATTATGCAACACCAAAAATCTGCAATTCTCTTGATGGTCTGGGGCGAACCGCATTACCACCTGGGTCCAAAACTGAGGTTTATTCTTCGCCAAAGGAGTAGCATCAATACCCCTCAAAGGGATAGGCATCCGCAGAGGTGTCATAGGAAATCCACAACGTTTAGTAAAATCCAATTCCATCAGGTTCAGAGCTGCTCCCGAATCCACAAAAGCCTTAGCGGAAAATGTGGACAGGGAGCAGATCAGAGTAATTGCCAGAAGAAACTTAGGTTAAAAATGACCCACAGCAAATGTGTGTGCAAAACGTTTCTCTCGTTTAGGGCAGACAGAAATAATATGCGAGGCATCACCACAGAAGAAACACAGCTTATTACGCCTTCTGAACTCCTGACGTTGCGCCCTAGACAAAACTCTATCACATTGCATAGGTTGAGACATTTGTTCAACAGGTGGCAACACCTCTTGTGCGGTTTTGCGTTCACGCAAACGCCGATCAACCTGAATGGCTAATGACATAGAATCGTCAAGACCAGAGGGAACAGGAAATCCCACCATAGTATCTTTTACGGTTTCTGACAAACCCTTCCGAAAGAGAGCTGCCAAGGCACCATCATTCCAGGTAGTAAGGACCGCCCACTTTCGGAATTTTTGACAGTACAACCCTGCAGAATCCCGACCCTGGCTCAATGCCAACAGGGCCTTTTCAGCCTGATCAATAGCATTAGGTTCATCATACAACAACCCCAAGGCTTGAAAAAATGCGTTCACATTAGTAAGAATAGGATCATCAGGTTTCAAAGAAAACGCACAATCATGGGGATCGCCGTGCAGCAAAGAGATGACAATTTCAACCTGCTGCGCGGAGCTCCCTGACGAGTTAGGTTTCAAGGCAAAAAATAATTTCCAATTATTCTTAAAATTCAAAAATTTAGACCGATCCCCAAAAAACACATCAGGAGTAGGGATCTTTGGTTCAGCAGCATGTGAATGAGCAAGATAGGCGGAAATTCCCCGCACTTCAGCAGTGAGCTGCTCCACACGATCAGACAATTGCTTCATCTCCATTGAGAAAGAAAAAAAAAATTCCCCCTACGGCCTCAGAGACATAGAGGAAAAAATATACACAAAGAAAAAAAAAATTCTGACAAACTCTTTTTTTTTTACAATTCTTTCCTGCTATTGAGTACCCTAGAATCTGCGGTATGGCTGGTGATTCTGTTATAAATGAGTCACCAAAGGAGGAAAAAACAAAAATCCAAGCTAAGTCCAGAAAACCGGAGAGGTTGGTAGCTATCGGATTGCAGACCCCTGATCCTATCCACAACAACTAACAGTAGCCGTGGGGGGTTCCTACGATACCCTAGACCCCTTGATCACAGCCGGAGAACTAAATAGGCCTAAAGAAAGAAAGGGGAAATCTAAACTGCCCCAGAGCAGACCCCAAAGCAATAGGCAGCCCCCAACAAATAATGACGGTGAAGCAAGATAAAAACACTAACACAGATAGAAAGATAGGTTGAGCAAACGATGGGGCCCAAGCTAACTAAAAAGGACAGGATAGAAAAGCTGCTGTCTGCAATCCGTAAAAAACCCTACCAAAAAATGTCCCAACCATTTGATAGGAAAAGCAGGCCCTGAAGTCGCTAGGACTTCAAAATGACTATATCAGCACTCAGGTAAATTCTGAAGACAGAGCAAAGAGACAAACTGATCAGAGACAAAAATGGAACTCGACACACCCCCCGACCGGGGATGGCTGAACTCCAGAAAACAAGGTAAACAAAACAAAACTAATAGGTTCAATAGCAGAGCAAAAACTTATCTTTGGGAAGCAGAAATCAGACTGGTCTCCAAGAATCCAGCAGAGAAATCACCAGCGACTCAGAAGGGCGTCAGCTGCCTTATATCCAGTCAGAAGTTCCTGTTACCCAGTCATCATCTACCAGATCAGGTGTTTGGTAATCAGCCTCAGTACCTTCCTTCACCAGAAGAGGGAGTTCATCAGACATCGACGGTGAAGGGCAAAATGAACTCACAACACCGACCTTCCGGATGCTCTGGTACATGCGCCAATTAAGATGGGTACTCATGGGGGTTATATAAGCAATACACTGGGGACAACAGTAGTACAGCGGCCCGACAAGAAGCTTTAGTGAAACCCACATGGGGCACATGTTTACATCTATGGACACAGACATGGGTAAGATTTTATAATGGAATTATCCTCTTACTGCATTATATATTTTAGTGGTCATTGACCTTTTTGATTTTTTGATATTTATGCAGTAGTATGGGATTTGGTTACCCCTTAATTAATCATTTGCATTGTCACTTTATATGTGTTTTTGAAAGAGGTGTTTTTAGACTCTATATTTGACTTTTTTCTGCCCATGTCGTGAAGTCCTGGTTGTGCTAAAACATTTTTGGTGCACCTGTAATCTTAATCAAGTTTCTCTGTTGTGAGAATTTTATGATATGTGGGATGTATTGTATGTTTTTAATTTTCTATTAAACATAATTTTATAATTGAATTTGTGGTTGTCTAGCTCCAATTTTTCTGTTATATACTATGTGGCTGTGTTATATACTATGGCTGTGTTATATACTATGTGGCTGTGCTTTATACTTTGTGGCTGTGTTATATACTGTGTGGCTGTGTTATATACTATGTGGCTGTGTTATATTCTATGGCTGCGTTATATACTATGTGGCTGTGCTATATACTATGTGGCTGTGTTATATACTATGTGGCTGTGTTATATACCATGGGGGGTACAATATACATTATATTCTATGGGGAAGGCTGTGTTATACATTATATTCTATGGGGGAGGCTGTGTTATGTAGTATGGGGGGCTGCATTATATTCTATGGGGGCTACATTATATTCTATCTATATTATATATCTATATTATATCTATTTTATATCTAAATTATATCTATTATAATGTAAAGTGCTGCAGAATATTTTGGCACTATAGAAAAAAATATTATTTAATTATTATTCTTCTATGGGGAGGTGGGCTGTATTCTATTCTATTCAGGGCTACATAATATTCTATGGGGGGCTGTATTATATTTATTATATTCCATAAGGGGTGATTGCATCATACTCTATGAGGGGTTACATTATACTATATGAGGAGGCTATATTGTATTCTATGGAGGGGCTGTATTATACTCTATATTCTATGGGGGGCTAGAGTATATTGTATGGGGGCTTCATTATACTTTATGAGGGGGCTACATTACATTCTATGGGGGCTGCATTATACTATATGAGGAGGGCTACAGTGTACTCTATGGAGGGGATACATTATACTATATAAGGGGATGCATTATATTCCATGGAGGTACTGCATTATAATCTATGGGGGGCTGCTTTATACCCTATGAGGGAGCTGCCATATATTCTATCGAGGGGCTGCATTATACTATATGAGGGGGGGCTGCATTATATACTAAGGGGGGTTACATTATATTTTGTTTAGTGGCTGCATTATACTATGTGGGGTAGTTACATTATGCTCTGTGGGGTGGCTACATTATGCTCCAAGGGATGGCTGCATTATACTATATGTGGGCTGCATTATAGTGTATCGGGGACTATGGGGAATACATTATACCATATGAAGGGGTGCATTATACTATGGGAAGTGAATTGTACTACATGGATGACTGGTGGTGTATTATACTTTATGGAGCACTATGAGGAGTGCATTATACTATATGGAGGACTGAGCAGTGTATTTTAATATATGGAGAACTATGAGGAGTGTATTATACTATATGGAGGACTGAGTGTATTTTAATATATGGAGGGATATTAGGAGTGTATTATACTGTATGGAGGACTATGAGAAGTGTATTATACTATATGGAGGACTATGGGGAGTGTATTATACTATATGGAGGACTGAGTGTATTTTAATATATGGAGGGATATTAGGAGTGTATTATACTGTATGGAGGACTATGAGAAGTGTATTATACTATATGGAGGACTATGGGGAGTGTATTTTACTATATGGAGGACTATTGTGAGGGTATTATACTATATGAAGGACTAAAGAGCACATTATATTATATGTAGGACTATAGGGAGTGTATTATACTATATGGAGGACAATGGGGCACATTATATTATATGGAGGACTATGAGGCACATTATATTATATGGAGTACATAGTAACATAGTAACATAGTAACATAGTTATTAAGGTTGAAGGGAGACTTTAAGTCCATCTAGTTCAACCCATATCCTATCCTAACTTGCCCTAACATGTTGATCCAGAGGAAGGCAAAAAAATCCCATGTGGAAACAAGTAAGCTTCACATTGGGGAAAAAAATTCCTTCCTGACTCCACATACGGCAATCAGACTTGCTCCCTGGATCAACGCAATATTAAGGAAACTAGTGTATATATCCTGTAATATTATACTTTTCAAGAAAGGCATCCAGTCCCTTCTTAAATTTTAGTAGGGAATCACTCATTACAACATCATATGGCAGAGAGTTCCATAGTCTCACTGCTCTTAGGCCTCTTTCACACATCAGGTTTTCGCCGTCAGGTGCGATCCGGCGCTTTTGACAGAAACCGGATCCGGCGAAATGCAATGCCGGATCAGGTTTCCCCCCCATTGACTTGCATTTGCGCCGGATCGCGCCGGATGGCCATGCGTTTCATCCGGTTATCGCCGGATCCGGCAATGTGTCGCAATGTGTCGCGATCCGGCGTCTGGAAAAAACGTCTACTGTAACGTTTTTTGTCTCCGGCGAAAAAGCCGGACACGCCGGATCCGGCGCGTCCGGCTTTTTCACACAATGAAAGCCTATGAGCGCCGCAATGCGCCGGATCCGGCAAAAGCCTGATCCGGCGGCCGGATCCGGTTTTTTGGTCTGAGCATGCTCAGTAGCTCTGCCCACAAGACATATATAAAAGCAAGACAGTGGGACCCACAGCCACACCCAACATGCCACCCAAGACAGCAACCAGGCGCAGGAGAAGGCAGGAGACCACTGCAGCACCATCCGCACCACCACCACCCCAAATGGAGCAGCAAATAGAACATGCTGAGGAGGGGAGGCCAGCAGCAGAGGAGAGACGGTAATTATCAAATAACCCATTCCTCCAAACTAGGGCTATTGAATATCAAGATATTCATTGGCCCTTTGTTTCTCTTTATTCAACAGCCGCCCAATAGATGCAGCAGCAGCAGCAGCAGCAATGGCAGCAGCTTCAACACCACCCACAGGCATGGAGTATGGCCACCAGGAAGACAGCACATCATCTTCTGGGAGCCCTCCCTCGCATCGTCAGCGTTTGACGGTAAGTTTTTATTTCCAAAATCCATCTTCTCTGTAATATATGTCTATTCATGGCCTTTTATTTCAAAACAGGAATCACAAGATGAAGAGGAGCTCCCAGAAGAAGAAGGAAGGGGTGGACAGACACCTGGAGTGGGCTCACAATTGGTAAGTTTTTTGCATCAAACGCAGAAACACAACATCACACTACACACAACACATAGAAAACAATGTTCTGCAGACCACACACAGCAAACAAATGCCTACATCCAAAGACATAACTTTTTTTGTTTTCTTCTCTAGTCTTCCCGATCTGGTGCTTGGCCAAGAGGTGCTCGCAGTGCCTCCCAGGGTCGTCGGCGACAGCAACGCGGCGGTCACCAGCGTGTAAGTATAAATATTTTTGCTTTGTTTTTTTGCACTTTTTATTTCATTTCTTTTGTGGAGGCTAATTATGTTATTTTTGTCTTTTTCTTTAACAGCCTTCACAGCGTGCTCCCGACTCTGACGTTGAGGATGGAGGGATTGATATGGACCGCCTCATCGATCTTGTCAGAGAAAGGGAGCCGCTCTGGAATATGGCTGACCGCCGCCACGCTGACCTGATCGTTACCCGACGACTCTGGGAGGAAATCTGTTCGCTCCTTGTGGGCCGCTGGGAGGACCTCGATGTTCGGGCCCAGATTACAGAGCGTAAGTATATACAGTACCGGTTGCTTGATGTAAACCAGTGTTTCCCGAACTCCAGTCCTCGTGGTCCCCACGGATCATGTGTTCAGGATTTCTATTTACTATGGAAATCCTGAAAACATGACCCCTGGGGACCATGAGGACTGGAGTTTGGGAAACACTGATGTTGTATACTAACCACTCCTTTCTCGTTTCAGGGAACAGAATTGTGAATCGGTGGCGTTCTGTGAGGGATCGTTTCAAGAAGGAGTTCAATAAAGAGATGCGGGCCCCGAGTGGATCTGGAGGACGCAGGAGCAAGTACAAGTACGCAGAAGCCCTGTCGTTCCTCCGTGAAACAATGGTCACCAGAAGGTAAATATTACACACCACATGTGAAAAAAAATGTTAGATGTAAATTTTTTTTTCAGCCAGGGCCATACCATGTCAGTGTTTTAATTGTTTTTTTTTCTCTTTATCCCACAGCACGGTGAGCAGCACTCGGGAGCCTGCACGATTGGACCCTTCTGAGGCGATCCCTGAGGAGACCGGCACCGAGGGACACTTCGACCGCCCCGGTACATCTGCACCTTCCCAGCCTTCCCACACATTCGACCCATCTGTCCCATCCACCAGCACAGGAGCATCGTGGCCGCCTACATTACATGAAGCTGCTGGTGAGGAGATCGCTTTCCCTTTACCCCACCCTTCTGCCCCTGCCACCTCTAGTACACCTGCGGGTACTGGGCGGCAGCGGCAGAGGGGTCAGGAAAAGACTTATGCGCCAGAGTTCTTGCATCTGAATGCATCTTTCCAGAACTGTCTAAAAGTCTTGTCAGAGCAAATCTCCGCAGGCTATCAGCAGATCAACTCCAGCATTCTGGAGGTGAAGACACTTCTGCAAACCATGCATTCAGAAGCAAGATCTTCGCCAAACCACACCTTTTTCAGGTCTGTTGTGGAGCGCATGGAAACGCTCTCTCCTGCCCAGCAGATGCATGTAATGCATTCATGCCACGCTGCTCTCCAGCAAGTTACCTCCCAACCTCCTCCTCCTCCTCCCACCACAGTAGTTCCTCCACCTGCACCCCCTCCAGCCACTTTCCATCCTCCCCCTCCTATTACATCTACACCCCCTCCAGCCACTTTCCATCCTCCCCCTCCTATTACATCTACACCCCCTCCAGCCACTTTCCATCCTCCCCCTCCTATTTCATACCATCCACCTCCAGCCACTTTCCATCCTCCCCCTCCTATTACATACCATCCACCTCCCCAGCACCATCCACCTCCCCAGCACCAGCCACCTCCCCAGCACCAGCCACCTCCCCAGCACCAGCCACCTCCACAGCACCAGCAACCTCACCAGTACCAGCAACCTCCACAGTACCTGCAAACTCCCCAGTACCAGCAACCTCCCCAGTATCAGACATCTCCCCACTTCCAGCAACCTGCCCCGTACCAGACATCTCCCCACTTCCAGCAACCTGCCCCGTACCAGACATCTCCCCACTTCCAGCAACCTGCCTCGTACCAGACATCTCCCCACTTCCAGCAACCTGCCCCGTACCAGACATCTCCCCACTTCCAGCAACCTGCCCCGTACCATACTCCTTCCCCATACAACTTGCCATCAACATCATCTGCTCCTACAGTCCCTGCCCAACCCTCCACTCCACCACCCACCACCTCTTCTGCTTCCCACATGTCCACCCATTCTGTAGTTTTTTCCACACCTTCACCTCTAACTGTTCCTTCCCCACAACGATCCCAGTCCTCTCTCCACACTCCCAGTGTCGAAGTGTCCCGCAGCCCCTACAGCAGTATTTCCACCACACACTACACAGAATTATAATGTGTGTTTTTAAATAAAAATGACCAGTTTTATGGTTTCAGTTTTATAGTTTCAAATTTTTATTAAACATGTTTATTAAAATTTTAAAAAAGTTTACTAAAAAAAACATTTTTCAATAAAAGTTAAATTATTTTACACTGGTTGTCTGTCATTTCTTTCTGCGGCGAAAAAGGTTAAATACAGGGTATTGAAAAGGTGAAATGGTATTCAAAACTAGGTATATAACTGTGGGTAAATTTTAGCTTTTTGCCACAGTTGTGTTCCTGGTTGTGTTTGAAGCAAAGTATTTCACCTAAAAAGTTGTGTTTATTGTTGGTGATTTCCTAACAATGTACACAACTTTTGTTAAAAGGTGAAATACTTTGCATAAAACACAACCAGGTACACACCTGTGGCCTAAAGCTAAAAATAGAGACCATGACAAGATAGCCAACTTTGGTTGGCAAAGGTATATACTGTTGGTACAGAAGGTACACAAGTTTGGGGCACAAATCTTTCACACTCTGTCATCCTGCCAGTGTACTCTGCCTTGAGGTGACATAAAGTATAGTGCAAAATTGTCCCTCATTACTGAAACCGTCACAGAACTTCTAGTGGTAATGTCATGGTAATCTTGCAAGGTGGTTTCTTCAGAGGTGTCCTCAATGGAAATGGGTTCCTTGCATATAACAAAATTGTGGAGTACCACGCACGCTTTGATCACCTCGTCCACAGTTTCTGTCTTGAGGTTGATCGCAGTCAATAGGACCCGCCATTTGGCTGTCAGAATACCAAAGGTACATTCAACCATTCTTCTTGCTCTTGTGAGGCGGTAATTAAAAATGCGTTTTGGTCTTGTCAATCCTCTGCTAGAGTACGGTTTCAAAAGGTGTTCTGACAGCTGGAAGGCTTCATCCCCTACACAGACAAATGGCATAGGTGGACCAGATGTTTGCGGCAGCGGTCTAGGTGGTGGGAACTGGAAGGTGTTTCCATACAGTTTACGCCCCATGGCAGACAGTTTGAAAACTTGAGAGTCATTGGAGCGGCCATAGGCCCCAATATCAACCGCAATAAATTTGTATTCCGCGTCAGCGATGGCCATGAGGACAATTGAAAAATATTTCTTGTAATTGAAATATTCCGATCCAGATCCAGCTGGCTTTACAATGCGGATGTTTCCCGTCCACAGCGCCCAAGCAGTTTGGAAACTGACATATCTGTTGAAACTTGTCAGCAATTTCAATCCACCTCTCTGTTGTGGGCTCTGGTAAAAACTCTTCAGCTAAGGAGTCCCACAGTGCACGGCATGTGTACTTCACAATTCCAGATATGGTGGAAATCCCGAGTCTGTACTGGAAATGCAGTGACAAAAGTGATTCTCCAGTTGCAAGAAATCTGTGGGGAATTAACAAACAATAAATTAGTTTTAAATCACAGCATTATACCAAAACTGACCTAACACTTGGAGATACAAATTACCACCAACAAGATTGCAGTGAAAGTGTGCTCTGATGCGATCATATCCAATAAATGTGGCTTACCTTAAAGTCACCATCAGACGCTCTGCGGGTGAAACGGAGAAGCGGCAATAGGTGTCCGCTTTTCTTATGAGGTGTGCAATGCGCTCCACCAAGTAATCAAAATTCTCCATTTTCATCCTAACATATCCAAAAAATTTATCCGGGTTTCGTCGAAGGTCCATGCAGAGTGTAGAATAGACCCCACGTGTCATTCTCTTGGCTGTGATGGGGTGGATCCACAAACGTCGTCTACGATGCCTGATGCGCTGCTGTCTCGCTCTCTCCTTCTCCAGAACAATCACCCTCAAACGATTTGCCTCCGCTGTAAAATCCGCCAAATTCTTCAAAATATTTCCAATGACAACATCCATCTTCGCCAGTAAACTTGCTCTTCTCTCCAACCTGCACTTTCTCCTCTACAACCTGTCAAAGAAGGGCTGTAGGAACATGCTATATATAGTTTTCCAGTAGCCAATCCCGTTCGGAAGGCCACAAGGGTCAATTTTAAAAACCGGATCCGGCGTAATCCGTCGAAAAACGGATAGAAAAACGGATGAACCGGATGAGACGGATCCGGTTTTGTCTGTCAAGAAAAAGACGGATCCGGCAGAAAACCGGATCCGTCACATCCGGTTTTACTAAACATTTGCCGGATCCGGCGTTCCGGCACGACGCCGGATCGCGCCTGACACCGAAAACCTGATGTGTGAAAGTAGCCTTACAGTAAAGAATACGCGTCTGTGAGTATGCTTAAACCTTCTTTCCTCCAGACGTAGAGGATTCCCCCTTGTCCCCGTCACAGGTCTAAGAGTAAAAAGATCATTAGAAAGCTCTTGGTATTGTCCCCGCATATATTTATACATTGTAATAAGATCACCCCTAAGCCTTCGATTCTCCAAACTAAATAACCCCAAGTGTAATAACCTGTCTCGGTATTGCAGACCCCCTAGTTCCCTAATAACCTTGGTCGCTCTTCTCTGCACCCGCTCCAGTTCAGCTATGTCTTTCTTATACACCGGAGACCAGAACTGTACACAGTATTCTAAGTGTGGTGACTAGTGTTGAGCATTCCAATACCGCAAGTATCGGGTATCGGCCGATACTTGCTGTATCGGAATTCCGATACCGACTTCCGATATTTTTTCAATATCGGAATTCGGCATCGGAATCGGAAGTTCAAAGTTGATTGACGGCCTGACGTCATCATGATGCGCGGTGTGTGAGCATCATGATGCGCCGTCATTTCGGGCCTTCCGGGGGTCTCTGCCGGCCTGCCGGGGGGCTGTGTGGACTGCCCGGGGTCGGTACCGGCCTGCCGGGGGGCTGTGCCGGCCTGCCGGTGGTCTGTGCACCCTGTGGGGGTCTGTACCGGCCTGCCGGGGGGCTGTGCCGGCCTGCCGGTGGTCTGTGCACCCTGTGGGGGTCTGTACCGGCCTGCCGGGGGGCTGTGCCGGCCTGCCGGGGGGCTGTGCTGATGTCCGGGGGTCTGTGCAAGCATCGTCCGATGGGACTACAAGTCCCATCTGGCGATGCCTGCTACCATGACAGTGATTGACACATTAGCCAATGATGGGACAGTAGTAGTCCCATCATCCGGCTAATGTGTTAAATGTTAAAAAAAAAAAAAATACTACATACATACTACATACATACTACATGCTACATACATACTACATATATACTACATGCATGCTACATACATACTACATGCTACATACATACTACATATATACTACATGCATGCTACATACATACTACATGATACATACTACATATATACTACATGCATGCTACATACATACTACATGCTACATACATACTACATATATACTACATGCATGCTACATACATACTACATGCTACATACATACTACATATATACTACATGCATGCTACATACATACTACATGCTACATACATACTACATATATACTACATACATACTACATACATGCTACATACATGCTACATACATACTGCATGCTACATACATACTACATACATACTACATACATACTACATGCATGCTACATACATACTACATACATACATACTACATGCATGCTACATACATACTACATGCATGCTACATGCATGCTACATACATACTACATGCTACATACATACCACATACATACTACATACATACTACATACATACTACATGCTACATACATACTACATATATACTACATGCATGCTACATACATACTACATGCATGCTACATGCATGCTACATACATACTACATGCTACATACATACCACATACATACTACATACATACTACATACATACTACATGCTACATACATACTACATATATACTACATGCATGCTACATACATACTACATGCTACATACATACCACATACATACTACATACATGCTACATGCTACATACATACTACATACATACTACATACATACTACATGCATGCTACATACATAATACATACATACTACATACATACTACATGCATGCTACATACATACTACATGCATGCTACATACATACTACATGCATGCTACATACATACTACATGCTACATACATACCACATACATACTACATACATACTACATACATGCTACATACATACTACATATATACTACATGCATGCTACATACATACTACATATATACTACATGCATGCTACATACATACTGCATGCTACATGCATGCTACATACATACTACATACATACTACATGCTACATACATACCACATATATACTACATACATACAATACATTCATACAATACATACAAAGACATACAGTACATATAACATAGAGTAACATACTTACCAATACTTGTCACATTGTTCCCCGAAGCCATTGTCTTTTCCGGAATAAATATTAACATAACAAACCACAAAAATACTCACCCACGATCCGAAGCAGTCCACGAGTGTGTCCCACGACGATCTTGGGTAGAGAACTGCAGCATCAGATGATGCTGCCGTTCTCTACGGGCTGCAGGAATCCAATGACGGAAGGTAGGTATCCTTCCGCACTGTATTCCTCCGCCACTTAAAAAAAAAAAAGTCCCTAGTCTCACTTTATGCCATTGCTGCGTGGGAATTTCCCACACAGCAATGGCATAAAGTGAGACTAGGGACTTTTTTTTTTAAGTGGCGGAGGAATACAGTGCGGAAGGATACCTACCTTCCGTCATTGGATTCCTGCAGCCCGTAGAGAACGGCAGCATCATCTGATGCTGCAGTTCTCTACCCAAGATCGTCGTGGGACACACTCGTGGACTGCTTCGGATCGTGGGTGAGTATTTTTGTGGTTTGTTATGTTAATATTTATTCTGGAAAAGACAATGGCTTCGGGGAACAATGTGACAAGTATTGGTAAGTATGTTACTCTATGTTATATGTACTGTATGTCTATGTATGTATTGTATGAATGT
The DNA here is from genome assembly GCF_039654945.1 of Dendrobates tinctorius. Lineage (NCBI taxonomy): Eukaryota > Metazoa > Chordata > Amphibia > Anura > Dendrobatidae > Dendrobates > Dendrobates tinctorius. The sequence goes on along the minus strand of NW_027361705.1, from coordinate 9,669,972 downwards.
ATTGTATGTATGTAGTATATATGTGGTATGTATGTAGCATGTAGTATGTATGTAGTATGTATGTAGCATGCATGTAGCATGCAGTATGTATGTAGCATGCATGTAGTATATATGTAGTATGTATGTAGCATGTAGTATGTATGTAGTATGTATGTGGTATGTATCTAGCATGTAGTATGTATGTAGCATGCATGTAGCATGCATGTAGTATGTATGTAGCATGCATGTAGTATGTATGTACTATGTATGTAGTATGTATGTAGTATGTATGTAGCATGCATGTAGTATGTATGTAGTATGTATGTAGTATGTATGTGGTATGTATGTAGCATGTAGCATGCATGTAGCATGCATATAACATGCATGTAGTATGTATGTAGTATGTATGTAGTATGTATGTAGTATGTATGTAGCATGCAGTATGTATGTAGCATGCATGTAGCATGCATGTAGTATGTATGTAGTATGTATGTAGTATGTATGTAGCATGCAGTATGTATGTAGTATGTATGTAGCATGCAGTATGTATGTAGCATGTATGTAGCATGTATGTAGTATGTATGTAGTATATATGTAGTATGTATGTAGCATGTAGTATGTATGTAGCATGTAGTATGTATGTAGCATGCATGTAGTATATATGTAGTATGTATGTAGCATGTAGTATGTATGTAGCATGTAGTATGTATGTAGCATGTAGTATGTATGTAGCATGCATGTAGTATGTATGTAGTATTTTTTTTTTTTTTTTTTTAACATTTAACACATTAGCCGGATGATGGGACTACTACTCTCCCATCATTGGCTAATGTGTCAATCACTGTCATGGTAGCAGGCATCGCCCGATGGGACTTGTAGTCCCATCGGACGATGCCTGCACAGACCCCCGAAGCCTGCACAGACCACCGGCAGGCCGGCACAGCCCCCCGGCAGGCCGGCACAGCCCCCCGGAGCCTGCACAGACCACCGGCAGGCCGGCACAACCCCCCGGCAGGCCGGCACAGCCCACCGGAGCCTGCACAGACCCCCTGGCAGGCCGGCACAGCCCCCCGAAAGGCCCGTACAGACCCCAGAGAGGCTGTACAAGGCAAAAACAGGGTTTTTCTTATTCCGATACCGGAAGTCCCATAGACTTGAATGGGACTTCCGGTATCGGAATCGGCGATACCGATACTTTTTTTAAAGATCGGCCGATCCATTCCGATCCGATACTTTGAAGTATCGGACGGTATCGCTCAACTCTAGTGGTGACTTATATAGAGGTAAAATTATGTTCTCCTCATGAGCATCTATGCCTCTTTTAATGCATTCCATTATTTTATTTGCCTTTGCAGCAGCTGCCTGACACTGGCCGCTAAATGTGAGTTTGTCGTCCACCCATACACCCAGGTCTTTTTCGGTGACTGTTTTGCCCCGTGTTTTACAATTAAGCACATAATTATACATCTTGTTCGTTCTACCCAAGTGCATGACCTTACATTTATCCCCATTAAAGCTCATTTGCCATTTATCAGCCCAAGCTTCTAGTTTACATAAATCCTCCTGTAATATAAAATTGTCCTCCTCTGTATTGATTACCCTGCAGAGTTTCATGTCATCTGCAAATATTGAAATTCTACTCTCTATGCCCCCTACAAGGTCATTAATAAATATGTTAAAAAGAAGCGGGCCCAAAACTGACCCCTGTGGTACCCCACTGCTAACCGTGACCTAGTCTGAATGTGCCCCATTAATAACCACCCTTTGTTTCCTATCCCTGAGCCAGCTCTTAACCCACCTACACATATTTTCCCCTATCCCCATTGTTCTCATTTTATGTATCAACCTTTTGTGTGGCACCATATCAAAAGCTTTTGAAAAGTCCATGTACACCACATCCACTGCATTCCCTTGGTCCAGTCCAGAACTTACCTCTTCATAAAAGCTTATCAGATTAGTCTGACAGGAGCGGTCCCTTGTAAACCCATGTTGATATTGGGTCATGAGGTTATTCTTCTCCAGATACTCCAGTATAGTATCTCTTAGAAAACCCTCCAGGATTTTACCCACAGTTGAGGTTAAACTTACTGGCCTATAATTTCCAAGTTCAGTTTTTGTCCCCTTTTTGAATATTGGCACCACATTTGCTATACGCCAGTCCTGTGGTACAGACCCTGTTATTATGGAATCTTTAAAGATTAAAAATAATGGTCTATCTATGATTGTGCTTAATTCCTGCAGTACTCGGGGGTGTATGCTATCCGTGCCCGGGGATTTGTCAATTTTAGTGATTTTTAGACGCCGCCGTACTTCCTGCTGGGTTAAGCAGGTGACATTTAACAGAGAATTTTTATCCCTGATCATGTTATCCATCATGGGATTTTCTTGTGTAAACACTATTGAAAAAAAGTCATTTAGCATATTGGCTTTTTCCTCATCCTCATCCACCATTTCACCCAGACTATTTTTAAGGGGGCCAACACTATCATTTTTTAGTTTCTTACTATTTATGTAGTTAAAGAATATTTTGGGATTATTTTTACTTTCTCTGGCAATGAGTCTCTTTTTCTCAATCTTTGCTGTCTTGATTTGCTTTTTACAGAATTTATTTAATCTTCTGTATTTAGTTAATGCCTCATCACTACCTACTTGCTTTAATTCGCTAAATGCTTTATTTTTGTCCCTTATTGCGCCCCTTACAGCTCTATTTAGCCATAGTGGTTTCTTCCTATTTCTCGCATGTTTATTCCCATACGGTATATATTGTGCACAGCTCCTATTCAGGATGCTAATAAACGTCTCCCATTTTCTAGGGAGTACTATGGGGTGTAAACTGTAGATGTGTTGCTTATAATATGATACTTTATGGTGATCTGTTAGTGATCTATTAGTGATTGTTCTGTCACCATCATTCTTTCTCAGATGGTGGAAAGGGGCCGGGAAACAAGTGTTGAACGACTTCAATATTGTCGATCACACTCCTTTAGCGGCCTGAATTCAGCGCATGTAAATACAACCGAAATGCTTCTGTGTGATGTGCAATATGCTATCATTTGGCGCCCCATTTTAAACTTTGCCTAGGGCCCCACTTTGCCTAAAACCGACCCTGGGGCCGGGAACACACTTGCAAGAATCTCGCACAAGTCTTTCACCTCAATACCCGGCACTGCCGCCGGAAGCCGCACACTCCGCTCCAGAGTGTCGGCGGCAGTGCCAGGTATTGAGGTTCAAGTCTCGTTTCAGTTTCTTGCGAGTGTGACCCTGACCTAACGCAGATTTTGTGTGTCTTTATTTGATGCCGGGATCACACATGCGAGAATCTCGGACGAGTCTCGCATCTTAATACACCGGCACTTCCGCCGGCACTCAGGAGCGCAGAGTGGCGGCTGCATAGAAATACATGCAGCTGCACGCTCCGCTCCCGAGTGCCTACTGCAGTGCCGGGTATTAAGATGCAAGACTCATCCGAGTTTCTCGCATGTGTGATCCCGGCCTATCTCTTTATGTATCATTTTATTATGTTTATTACTAAACATCGGGCTTGGTATTATCTATCTATCTATTTATAGATATATTTATCTATTTATAGATCTATCTATCTATCTATCTATAGATATATCTAACAATCTATCTATAGATATATCTATCTTTCTATCTATAGATCTATCTATGTATAGATATATCTATCTATTTATAGATCTATCCTTCTATCTATCTATCTATCTATCTATCTATCTATCTATCTATCTATCTATCTATCTATATATCTAACTATCTATAGATATATCTATCTTTCTAGCTATAGATCTATCTATCTATCTATCTATCTATCTATCTATCCATCTATCTATCCAGCTATCTATAGATATATCTATCTATAGATATATCAATCTTTAGATATATCTATCTATAAATATATCTATCTATTTATAGATAGATACATAGATATATATATATATATATAGATAGATAGGTAGAGAGTAGAGTTGAGCGGAACGGGTTGGTCAATTTCAAAAGTCGCCGACTTTTGCAAAAGTCGGGTTTCATGAAACGAAACCCGACCATAGCGTGAGGTCGGCCACGAGGTCGGCGACCAGAGCGCCAAAGTCGCGCTTCATAAGATGCCTCCAGCGCCCTTTTTCAGCCAATGATGGAGGACGCACACTGTGGGCAACGCGATGACATAGGCAGCGGTCACCATAATCTTTGAGAAGGGCATGCAAGTGATTGGCTTGCTTTGTGTGGCGTCACAGGGGCTATAAAAGGGCATGCACGCCGACCGCCATCTTACTTCTGCTGATCTCAGAATAGGGAGAGCTGCTGCTGATTCTGTAGGGAGAGCGTTAGGCAGGGAAGAAGATACAAAAAACTGCTTCTGCAGCTAGTGATTTTGCCTGTACAACACACCAGTTAGGGGGCAGTGCAAGGGGAGGCTATATTTTGGTGCATCAGCTCTGTTGGTTATTAGGCTGCCTTATAAGGCTCCCTGATAGCTGCATTGCTGTTTTCACACTGCTGTGCAAACTGCTTTTTTAAAAGCAAAAATACTTTTCATCCTCTTTTTTGCCCAGTTACCAAGCGTTAATTTTTCCACACTTTTGTGTGCAGCAGTCCTGCTTATTAGGCTGCCTGCTGCCATACTTGGGACTGAGAGCATCATTGTCAGCCTCCTAAAATCTCTAGGGAGATTCAAATTCTCCCTAGTCCTATATAGACATTTTATACACCATCCAATTTCAGCCTGTTATATTGAGGTGTAATCTACACTGGGCCTGAGATAATAGTTCAGTGTCCTCAAGTCTGTAGGGAGATTCAAATTCTCCCCAGTCCTATATAGACATTTTATACACCATCCAATTTCAGCCTGTTATATTGAGGTGTAATCCACACTGAGCCTGAGATATTAGTTCAGTGTCCTCAAGTCTGTAGGGAGATTCAAATTCTCCCCAGTCCTATATAGACATCTTATACACCATCCAATTTCAGCCTGTTATATTGAGGTGTAATCTACACTGGGCCTGAGATAATAGTTCAGTGTCCTCAAGTCTGTAGGGAGATTCAAATTCTCCCCAGTCCTATATAGACATTTTATACACCATCCAATTTCAGCCTGTTATATTGAGGTGTAATCTACACTAGGCCTGAGATATTAGTTCAGTGTCCTCAAGTCTGTAGGGAGATTCAAATTCTCCCCAGTCCTATATAGACATTTTATACACCATCCAATTTCAGCCTGTTATATTGAGGTGTATTCTACACTAGGCCTGAGATAATAGTTCAGTGTCCTCATGTCTCTAGGGAGATTCAAATTCTCCCCAGTCCTACATAGACATTTTATACACCATCCAATTTCAGCCTGTTAGATTGAGGTGTAATCTACACTGGGCCTGAGATAATAGTTCAGTGTCCTCAAGTCTGTAGGGAGATTCAAATTCTCCCCAATACTATATACACCTTGCTTTACAGTACCATATTGCTGGTGGTATTTTGGGTACATTTTCCTATAAATAAGGAAGTGTGTTGGAAGTGGCCGTGGAAGTGGGCGGGGGTTGCCAGCTGGTAATGATGGTGTTGATGGTGGTGGTGGATCTGCTGATAGTGGCAAAAGCACAATAGCACCTAATGCAGGAGGTGTTGAGCCTGCGTCATCGTCTGGCTCCACAAAGCCTCAAAGGCTCCCTTTTCTGGGAGTAGGTAAACCGCTTTTAAAGCCGCAGCTTCAGGATCAAGTTTTGGCTTACATTGCTGACACAGCCTCCAGCTCTATCCCCTCCTCTTCTGAACTTTCAAAAAATAAAAGCACTGAGTCGTCATTGTAGGCTTGTGGTCAGAAACCACACCTTTCCTTGTGTCCTTCACCTCTACCAAAAGTAAAGGATGCACAGCCACTGTAGATTTATCTGCTGGTACATTCACTCAGAGCACTACATTGTCCTCGCAGTGTACTGAGCCAGAATCTGACCCTGATGAAACTCAGGTGCCTCTTCCCACAAACTATACCACCTTACATGGTGACACAGAGAAAGGTGCACATGACATTGAAGAGGAGGTGATGGATGACCCAGTTGTTGACCCAGATTGACATCCGATGGGGGAAGAGGGTGCCACTGCCAATAGCTCAGAAGAGGATGAGGAGCATCCGCAGCAGGCATCGACATCGCAGCAGCTGTTATCTGGCAGGCCCGGAGCAGTCCAAAAACGGGTTACAAAATCCAAATTAGCACAGCGTGCAAGGCCTCAAAATGTCTTCCATAGTAGGAAGAGTGCAGTGTGGCAATTTTTTGAACAAAATCCTAATGATCAGGCAAAGGTTATATGTAAGAAGTGCGCAAAGACCTTTAGCCGAGGGAAAAATCTGAGAAATTTGAATACCAGTTGCATGCTTAGACATTTAACCAGCATGCACTTGCAAGCATTGACGGACTACCAAACCTCAAGTACCACATGTGCAACTGCTCCCAATGAAGGTAGTCAGCAACGCTACATCATTTCCCCCACTGTAAGCCCACCGGTTAGCACACCACCAGCAGCAAATGTTGAGGTGTCGTCGCAAGGCCAAAGCAGTCAGGGAATCACAATGTTATTGCTACAAAAGACTGAATCTAGGCCATCAGATAGAACACCAACTCCATCACCATCATCAACCCTCTCTCAGTCCGCCATGTCCCCCGCTAGTTCCACCATATGCAGCTCTCTAGTCTAGCTCACCCTACCAGAGACTATGAGTAGGACAAGAAAGTACTCATCCTCTTATCCGCGTACACTTGGTTTGAACGCCCACATTGCCAAACTAATCTCGTTAGAGATGATGCCCTACTGGATGGTTGAAAGTGAAGCGTTCCGCGAACTCATGGCCTACGCAGTACCACGCTATGACCTACCCAGTCGGCACTTCTTTTTTCACAAAGCCATCCCAGCCCTCCACCTTCATGTGAAAGACTGCATTGTCCATGCACTCAAGCAATCAGTGAGTGGAAAGGTGCACCTCACAACAGATGCTTGGTCCAGTAGGCATGGCCAGGGCACTGGGTTAATGTGGTGGATGCAGGGTCCACAGGGGACAGCGGCGGTGGGACAGTGCTGCCTAGCCCACGGTATAGGAAACAGTTGGGTGTAGGCGATCGACCCTCCTCCTCCTCCAGAAGCGAAAGCTCATCCACAGAGCGCAGTCGCACAAGCACTCCATCTGCAGCTGCCAGTGTTGCACGCTCGGTGTCCCACTATCGAACAGCTAATGGTAAGCATCAGTAGGCTGTGTTGAAGATGATGTGTTTGGGCGACAGACACACCGCGGAGGTACTGGCCGACTACTTGCAGCGACAAACTAAGTCATGGCTGGGCAGTCTACATCTTGAGGCAGGCAAGGTAGTTAGTGATAACGGCCGGAATTTTGTGGCAGCCATAGCCCTTTCAAAACTCAGACACATACCTTGCCTGGCTCACACCTTGAACCTGGTGGTGCAGTGCTTCTTCAATAATTATCCAGAGTTAACAGGCCTGCTCCAGAAGGTCCGAAGACTGTGCTCGCACATCCACCGGTCGCCCGTACACTCCAGTCGTATGTAGAAGCTGCAGCGTTTGCTCCAACTTCCCAAGCACCGCCTAATTATCGACGCTGCAACAAGGTGGAACTCCACCCTGCACATGGTTGAGAGGCTGTGCGAACAGAGGCAGGCTGTAATGCATTTGTGGGAGGATACATGGCCAGGCACTTTGAGGGCAGACATGGAGTTGTCGGGTGTGCAGTGGTCGAAGCTGAAAGACCTCTGTAAAGTCCTTCAGTGTTTTGAGGAAAGCACATGACTGGTAAGAGCAGACCACGCTATCCTAAGCATGAGCATCCCACTTATGTGTCTGCTCATGCAAACTTTGATGCACATTAAGGAGTAGGCGTCTGCAGCCGAGGAGGATGAGGAAGAGAAGGAGGGAAGCCTTGATAACAGTCAGCCATTGTCTTCTCCGGGACCTCTCCTGGACGAGGTGGAGGAAGAAGAGGAAGAGGAGGAGAAGGATGATGATGGGGATGATTATTTAGGGGAGGAGGATGCTTCTCGTGGGGCAAGAGAAAATGTTGGAGTGGCAAGGTCTGGTACAGGGTTTTTGCGTGACTGGAGGGATGTGGATTTGCCAGAAAGTGCTCCTCCACCCAGCACTCGCAGTGCATCATTGACACCTGGAACATTGGCCCACATGTCAGATTATGCCTTGCAGATCCTAAAAAGGGACCCCCGCATTGTCAAAATGATGAACGATGACGACTACTGGTTGGCCAGCATCCTGGATCCACGCTATAAAGGCAAATTCCAAAACATCATGCCACAGGAGAACCTTGACCTAATATTGGCTAACAAACAAGCAACTCTGGTAAACCATTTGTTTGAGGCATTCCTTGCACACAGCAGCGGTGATGGTTCTCCACCGAGCCGTAGGGGGCAACATGGAAGAGGTGTTCATGGTGCACACATCAGAAGTGGCGTTGGAGACAGGGGTTTCATGACCATGTTGTGGACTGATTTTTCAAGTCCCGCTTACACGACTGGTAATACTGCATCGATTGAAAGTGACAGGAGACAGCAGTTGTCATCTATGGTTACAAACTATTTCTCGTCCCATATCAATGTTCTCCCTCACAGGTCATTCCCATTTGACTATTGGGCCTCTAAACTGGACACCTGGCCTGAATTGGCACAATATGCCTTACAGGAGCTCGCTTGCCCTGCTGCTAGCGTGCTATCGGAAAGGGTTTTCAGTGCTGCTGGCTCAATACTGACAGAAAAAAGTCTGTCGACCCAAAATGTTGATGATCTAACCTTCATTAAAATGAACCATGCACGAGTTTCAAAGGATTTTGTCCCACCTTCCCCTGATGACACATAGGTTGCCAGAAAAATGGCTTGCTGTTGTCCTCCTCTTCCTCTGACTTCTCCAATTCCTCCATTTGCAGCTGCTGAATATCCAACATCAACATATGCCATTTTTTAAACGTCCCTAACTGGGCTGCCTCCCCTCCCATGATCGGGGTCACCACCTAGCGCACGCAACCGTGCGAGTGCCATTGCCCTGGACAAGTGGGTGGGCCGACTCTTTGGCGTCGGCACTGGCACAGGGTCCATCATAGTGCTATCAAGTGTCTCTGATGGTGGGGGTGCACACCCACCGTCAGACACACCGGCGTACTATGAGGGGCCCAGTGCAAGTACCGACACCCACGAGTGGGCCCCCCTTGCTTGGGCAGGGCCCAACATTTGCAATATTTACCTCTCCCTGCTCCTCCGCTGTGTAGTCTGGGCTGTCAAATCCTTCCCTGGGACTGCCACTACAAAGTTAGTGAGCTGATAGATGATGGTTAGGACGTAGCTATGCCCTGTTCTGCTGGCCGGGCTCTAGCTTCAGATGATCAATGGCTTCCATTTCTTATGGACGTCGACTCACAATGAGATGCAGTGGTGGTTTATAATCAGCTTTCACAGTTTTCCTACTCACAGACGTGTGACATTCCTGCCCACATTTTTAAATGTGCCCTCTCTTGCCAATCCAATAGAATCGCCTACAGCCTGTGGCTTCTGTCTTTTGCACTCCAACGTTACCTGACAGATCATGATAGGCAGTGAGGACCATGTCTACATCTCTCCCTGTGATCAAAATTTGATGGAGATGAGTAACGGTGATGGGATCAACGGTAGTGCGATACAGCAACCCTTTCTTCACAAAGAACTCTTTTCGCTGTCTCCACACACAAAGTAATTGAGGGTCAGCATCGCCTCTGAGAATTTTCTCGGGAGTTTTTCCCCTGATTAGTAATTCCTAAATTTCTGCAATCACTCGACTTTATGTCTGTACTTTTATCCATCTCGGTTCCTCTTGCAGAGAGTCTGGACTGTCTTACTGAGACAGAAATATATATGAAGATTTAAAAATACCCCAACAGTGTATACAGGTGTACGCTTCAACAACATTTCCTTTTTTCTACTTTTTAGATTGTTGTTTAACCCATACTGAGGCTGTGAGTGTCTTTGTTGGACTCCGGAAATAAACACTGAGATTTTAAATGTTTACACTATGCTATAAATACCTGTTATACGGTGATACTGTACCCTTTCTCAACTTTCTGCAATCTTGTCGAATCCATACTGTGCCTGAGACCGTCTGAGTCTGCCTCCTGATTACAGATGAGTGATGTTTGAGTGGAAATGTTGGCCAAGTTCAAATTCTAGCTGTTTTGGGCGGTGTTAGATCCGTTCGTCGAACTACAACACTTTGTTTAAAATTCGGCTGTTCGAGTTTACGTTCGTTTCATTAAACAAAAGCGTATCTTTTTTTCACATTAATAATGGTTTTCAATGATAATAGACAGTTTTAGGGCATAGTAGCGGTGTCTGGTAGCCAGCGGTGTAGTACACCTGTGAAGGAGCTACACCGTGTGTGTTTCTAATAATTTTTTACTGCACATTGTCGTGAAAATCCTTTTGGGCCTAGTAACTGTGTCTGCTACTCAGAAGAGGAGCCCACCCGTGAACTGAGCTATGCCGCCTGTTTATGAAAGAAACAGTTTTTGACTGCATTTACACCACTTAATTCTTTGGGCCTAGTAACTGTGTATGCTACTCAGCAGAGTTGGCCACCCGTGAACCAAGCTATGCCGCCGGTTTATGTAAGAACTGTGTGCTACTCAGCAGAGGAGCCCAGCTGTTAAGCAAGCTACAGCACCTGTGGTTTGGACACTTAATTTTTTCACATTCTTTCTGGAATGCTGTTTAGGCCTAATTCCGGAATTACGGTTGACCTGCACTTACTGGGAAATGCTTGTTCACAGGGAAGAATTGTAATCCCAGATCCCCATCACTAACGGGGTTCAGTGTGTTATCCGCACCGGTAAGCGATACACGCTGGTCCTTTCATTGTAGCATGCGTGCAGCCCCGAACATGTAAGGGCATGACAGATATGTTATTAACCGATCTTGCGTACAAGAGCCTCGCGTGTCCCTCTAGTAAGCTGGACGCGTACCGCGGGGGCATGCCTGAGTCTCGTCCGTTAACGGAATTAAGCTTGCAATCTGTGCAGCTTTTTTGTGGATGGCACGGTTGAGGTTGCCCGTGTTGAGTCCAATTAAGCCGCAGGCTCCACTCCTGGTGGTGCCCTTCTGGACATTCCTTTAAGGTTCAGCTTTGCAACCATACTGCCCCCGGAACCAAACACTTTTCCTGACAGTGACATTCTGGTCAAAGAGCGCGATGACATCACGTCTGTACGCCCTCTGCCTAAACAGTCCAAGTGCAGAGAGATGGAAGATGGGAACAATGAGGAGTCCAGACTAGTACAGGGATTCCCTAGCGAGGAGACTTATTTAATTGTTTAAAGGTTGGGAGCAATTTTTGGGGAGCATGATACTCTGGAGAATGATATCTGGGGCCCACCATACACTGGAGCATTCCAAAGGTGGACATCAGTCACTGGAGCAGCATTTACAGGGCCCATTATACACTGGAGCATTAGAAATGGGGCCCATTATATATGGAGAATTATTTGAGCCCATAAGATACTGGAGCTTCATCCATGATGAACAACATATACTGTAGCATTATGTGGAGCTCATCATATACTGTATGGAACATTATATGGTACCAATGATTCTGTATAGAGAAATATATGGGCCTCATCACTCTGTATGGCGCACTATGCGGTGGCCATAATACTGTATGGCGGAATATACTGTCTGTTTTTGGAGCTATTGGAGAATTTAAAATGGATATCAGTCATGTGATGTAAGAATTGAAGTATTTTTCATTGTACTGTACCACTATTTCTCTGCTGTATCAAAGGATCATGAATTGTGTCATGTGTTAAAGGAGCACAGTGACACTCTTTGGCCATGGGCCCACGAAAATCTGGAGCCAGCCCTACCCCCCACAACTTTAGCCAAATAACCCCCAGTTTTCAATGCCTAACTATTATTATAAAGTAAATTAAGGTTGACAAGCTTAAGGAATAAGAATTGATGTTTTTGGCATTAAAATGGGCACTCTAGGTGTGTCTCCTGTCCTCCACTCACTGCCGACTTTTCTTCCCCTTTGACTTGCATTGGGTTTCGTGTTTCAGTCGGCAGCGAACTCATGGCCTATGCAGTACCACGCTATGACCTACCTAGTCGCCACTTCTTCTCTCGCAAAGCCATCCCAGCCCTCCACCATCATGTAAAAAAAAAAACAAAAAAAAACAAAAAAAAACAAAAAAAACAAAAAGCAAAAAACACAAATATAACTAAAAAGTAAAAAATATACTGCAAATAATGCATAAAGGTAATGATAATAAGGGTATTTAGTAAACATAATTTTGATCATCATGTGAAAGACTGCATTGTCCATGCACTCAAGCAGTCAGTGAGTGGAAAGGTGCACCTCACAACAGATGCATGGTCCAGTCGGCATGGCCAGGGCCGTTATGTGTCCATCACTGCGCACTGGGTTAATGTGGTGGATGCAGGGTCCACAGAGGACAGCAGTGGTGGGACAGTGCTGCCTAGCCCACGGTATAGGAAACAATTGGCTGTAGGCTGCGCTTTCCACCAAACGATAGGGCATCATCTCTAACGAGATTAGTTTGGCAATGTGGGCGTTCAAACCCAGTGTACGCGGATGAGAGACTGAGTACTTTCTTGACCTACTCATAGTCTCTGGGAGGGTGAGCTGGACTTGAGAGCTGCATATGGTGGAACTAGCGGTGGACAGGGCAGACTGAGAGAGGGTTGATGATGGTGATGGAGTTGGTGTTCTTTCTGATGGCCTAGATTCAGTCTTTTGTTGATATAACAGTGGGATTCCCTGACTGCTTTGGCCTTGCAACAACACCTCAACATTTGCTGCTGTGCTAACCGGTGGGCTTACAGTGGGGGAAACAATGTAGCGTTGCTGACTACCTTCTTTGTGATCAGTTGCACATGTGGTACTTGAGGTTTGGTGTTGTGTCCACGCTTGCAAGTGCATGCTGGTTAAATGTCTAAGCATGCAACTGGAATTCAAATTTTTCAGATTTTTCCCTCGGCTAAAGGTCTTTGCGCACTTCTTACAGATAACCTTGGCCTGATCATGAGGATTTTGTTCAAAAAAGTGCCACACTGCACTCTTCCTACTTTGGAAGACATTTTGCGGCCTAGCACGCTGTGCTATTTTGACCGTCTGGACAAGCTGTCCAGCAACTCTTTTGATTTTTGGAACCTGTCTTTGGAGTGCTCCGGGCCTGCCAGAAAACAGCTGTTGCGATGTCGATGTCTGTTGTGGATGCTCCTCCTCCTCATCTGAGCTATTGGAAGCAGCACCCTCTTCCCCCAATGGATGCCAATCTGGGTCAACAACTGGGTCATCCATCACCTCCTCTTCAATGTCATGTGCACCTTCCTCTGTGTCACCGTGTATGGTGGTATAGTATGCGAGAAGGGGCACCTGAGTCTCGTCGGGGTCAGAATCTGGCTCATTACACTGTGAGGACAATGTAGTGCTCTGACTGAATGTACCAGCAGAATCATCTATCAGTGGCTGTGCATCAGTGCACTCCATGTCAGATTCATCTTTCACTTGATAACCCAGGCATGGTATGTGAAAACAGCTCCATGGAGTAATCAGTTATATGGCCTGCGTCATCCTTCAATCTTGGTTATGGTGAAGGACACAAGGAAAGGTGTGGTTCATGAACATGAGCCTCCAATGTTGACTCAGTGCTTTTATTTTTTACAACTTCAGAAGAGGAGGTGATAGAGCTGGAAGCTGAGTCAGCAATGTAAGCCAAAACTTTTTCCTGATGCTCTGGCTTTAAAAGCGGTTTGCCAACTCCTAGAAAACTTAGCCTTCAAGGCCTTGTGGAGCCAGATGATGACGAAGGCTCAACACCTCCTGCATTCGGTCCTATTTTGCTTTTGCCACTACCATCAGATCCACCACCAACACCATCATTGCCAGCTGGCAACCCCCGCCCAATTCCACGGCCTCTTCCACCAGCCTTCCTCATTTTTCGTAAAAATGTACACAAAATCCCACAAACTATATAGTAATGTAAAACAAGGTACAAGGTGTATATAGGACAGGGGGGACGACAAATTTCTGAACACACTTGTGGACACTGTTGGATTGTGTGAGGCCCAGTTAATATCACACCGCTATGTCACAGGCTCAATGTCGCAGGTGTGAAAAATTTCACTATAGGACAGGGGAGATGTAGAACTTCTGAACACACTTGTGGACACTGTTTGATTGTGTGAGGCCCAGTTAATATCACACCGCTATGTCACAGTCTCAATGTCACAGGCGTGAAAAATGTCACTATAGGACAGGGGAGATGTAGAATTTCTGAACACACTTGTGGACACTGTTGGGTGAGGCCCAGTTAATATCACACCGCTATGTCACAGGCTCAATGTCGCAGGTGTGTAAAATGTCACTATAGGACAGGGGAGATGTAGAATTTCTGAACACACTTGTGGACACTGTTGTGTGAGGCCCAGTTAATATCACACCGCTATGTCACAGGCTCAATGTCGCAGGTGTGAAAAATGTCACTATAGGACAGGGGAGATGTCGAATTTCTGAACACACTTGTGGACACTGTTGTGTAAGGCCCAGTTAATATCACACCGCTATGTCACAGGCTCAATGTCGCAAGTGTGAAAAATGTCACTATAGGACAGGGGAGATGTCGAGTTTCTGAACACACTTGTGGACACTGTTGTGTGAGGCCCAGTTAATATCACACCGCTATGTCACAGGCTCAATGTCGCAGGTGTGAAAAATGTCACTATAGGACAGGGGAGATTTAGAATTTCTGAACACACTTGTGGACACTGTTGTGTGAGGCCCAGTGAATATCACACCGCTATGTCACAGGCAGAAATTGGCTAGTGTATGACAAACTACAAGGTGTATATAGAATTGGGCAGAATAGGAATCTCCCTAGAGTGTAGGTCTGTAAGAACGGAACATGTCCTCGACTTATTCTTACAGAGTGACACACAGATAGCTTCGCTGTGGCCGTGATAACAGCCATTACACGGTACTGAGAGAGGAGCGTGCACGTACACCGCTGTTCGGTGTCCATAAAATTGTCAAGCTCCGTGTTTTTTAAGTATACGGACTCACACACGCTGTCTCTCTATAGTTTTGAATGTGATCAAACAGCAAATATACTTAACTGTTTGAAAAGCAGACAAAACTAGAAGGTGTAGGTCTGTAAGAACGGAACATGTCCTCGACTTATTCTTACAGAGTGACACACAGATAGCTTCGCTGTGGCCGTGATAACAGCCGTTACACGGTACTGAGAGAGGAGCGTGCACGTACACCGCTGTCCGGTGTCCGTAACATTGTCAAGCTCCGTGTTTTTTAAGTATACGGACTGACACACGCTGTCTCTCTATAGTTTTGAATGTGATCAAACAGCAAATATACTTAACTGTTTGAAAAGCAGACAAAACTAGAAGGTGGAGGTCTGTAAGAACGGAACATGTCCTCGACTTATTCTTACAGAGTCACACACAGATAGCTTCACTGTGGCCGTGATAACAGCCGTTACAAGGTACTGTGTGAGGACCATACACCGCTGTATGGTGTGAAAAAATGCACGCTCAGTACCTCACCAGGACAAAAAAAAAAATTGGATTGCTTTTAAAAAAGCAGTTTGCAGAGCAGTGGGAAAACAGCAATGCAGCTATCAGGAAGCCTTATAAGGCAGCCTAACAACCAACACAGCTGATCCAGTAAAATATAGCCTCCACTTGCACTGCACACACAGTGACTGGTGTGTGGTACAGGCAAAATCGCTAGCAGCAGAAGCAGTTTTTGGTGTCTTCTTCCCTGCCTAACGCTCTCCCTACAGAATCATCAGCAGCAGCAGCTCTCCCTATTCTGAGATCAGCATGAGTAACATGGCGGTCGGCGTGTACGCCCTTTTATACCCCCTGTGATGCCCCCCAAAGCAAGACAATCACTTGCATGCCCTTCTCAAAGATGGTTGTGACCCCTGCCTATGTCATCACGTTGCCCACAGTGTCCGTGGATTCTGATTGGCTGAAAAAGGGCGGAAAACAAACTTTTGAAACGTGAGTTTGGCGCTAAAGTCGCCGAGCTCGTGGCCGACGTCACCCTAGGGTCGGGTTTCGTTTCATGAAACCCGACTTTACCAAAAGTCGGCGACTTTTGAAATTTTTCGACCCGTTTCGCTCAACTCTACTCCTAGCTACTTTCTACTGACTTCCTGAAGCACTAAATTGGTTTTGTAACCTCATTGAGCTTTGAGCTTCATAGCCAGGTGTATCAAATCATGAGAACAGGTATTTAAGGTGGCCACTTGCAAGTAGTTCTCCTATTTGATTCTCCTATGAAGAGTGGCATCATGGGCTCCTCAAAACAACTCTCAAATGATCTGAAAACAAAGATTATTCAACATAGCTTTTCAGGGGAAAGATACAAAAGTTGTCCCAGAGATTTAACCTGTCAGTTTCCACTGTGAGGAACATAGTAAGGAAATGGAAGAACACAGGTACAGTTCTTGTTAATCCCAGAAGTGGCAGGCCAAGAAAAATATCAGAAAGACAGAGAAGAAGAATGGTGAGAACAGTCAAGGACAATCCACAGACCACCTCCAAAGACCTGCAGCATCAGGAGTATGTGGAGTATTTGGATGCATGTGATGGAGCATTGTCCTGCATGAATATCATGATCATGTTCTACTTGAACAATACTGACTTCTTCCTGTACCACTACTTGAAGAAGGTGTCTTCTAGAAAATGCCAGTAGGTCTGGGAGTTGAGCTTCACTCCATCCTCAACCTGAAAAGGTCCCACAAGTTCAGCTTTGATGATACCAGCCCATACCAGTACCCCACCTCCACCTTGTAGGCGTCTGAGTCGGAGTGGAGCTCTCTGCGCTTTACTGATCCAGCCTTGGGCCCATCCATCTGGCCAATCAAGAGTTGCTCTCATTTCATCAGTCCATAAAACCTTAGAAAAATCAGTCTTAAGATATTTCTTGGCCCAGTCTTGATGTTTTAGCTCATGCTTCTTGTTCAAAGGTGGTCATTTTTCAGCCTTCCTTACCTTGGCCATGTCCTTGAGTATGGCACACCTTCAGCTTTTTGATACTCCAGTAATGTTGCAGCTCTGAAATATGGCAAAACTGGTGGCAAATGGCATCTTGGCAGCTTCACACTTGATTTTCCTCAATTCATGGGCAGTTATTTTGTGCCTTTTTTATCAACACACTTCTTACGACCCTGTTGGATATTTGCCATGAAACGGTTGATTGTTCAGTGATCATGCTTCAAAAGTTTGGCAATTTCAAGACTGCTGCATCCCTCTGCAAGACATGTCACAATTTTTGACTTTTCAGAGTCCGTCAAATCTCTCTTCTGACCCATTTTGCCAAAGGAAAGGAAGTTGCCTAATAATTAAGCACACCTTATATAGGGTTTTGATGTCATTAGACCACACCCCTCCTCATTACAGAGATGCAAGTCACCTGATTTACATAATTGGCAGTTGGCTTTCAAGCCTATACAGCTTGGAGTAGGACAACATGTATAAAAAGGATGATGTGATCAAAATACTCATTTGCCTAATAATTCTGCACCCAGTGTATCTATAGATATAAAGATAGATATATCTATAGATAGATAGATAGATATATCTATAGAGAGAAAGATAGATATATCTATAGCTAGAAAGATAGATATATCTATAGATAAATAGATAGATGTATCTATAGATAGTTGGATAGACAGATATATCTATAGACAGATAGATAGGTTTATCTATAGATAGATAGATAAATAGATATATATATATATAGTTATCGATAGAAATATAGATATATGTATAGATAGATAGATCATGTAGATCTATCTATAGATAGATAGATCTATCTATAGATAGGTAGATATATCTATAGATGGATAGGTAGATGTATAAATAGATAGATAGATATATTTATAGATAGATCTATAGCTTGATAGTTATAGCTAAATTTTCTGTTTCCATTCTCTATAGATAGATACATTTATAGATACAGATAGATAGATAGATTGCTAAATAAAACAGCTCTTACTCATACTGAAAACAGTGTGCTGTTCCTGTTGTTTGGAATCCTCTGTAAATAGATAGATAGATATATTGATAGATAGATAGATCTATAAAAAAAAAAAATCCAAAAAGCAGGAACAGCACACTGGTTTTTCAGGGTTAAATGAGAGCTGTTTTATTTAGCCAATAAGTGCAACGTTTTCGGTTCAAGTGGCAGGTTCACCACTTGAACTGAAACGTTGCACTTATGGGTTAAATGAACAGCTCTCATTTAACCCTGAAAAACCGGTGTGCTGTTCCTGCTTTTTGGATTTTTTTCATCATAAAGGTTTGGTACATGCCTTTGGGAGCTTTGCACCTGGACTCTCTTTTGTATGTTTGTGCTGCACTATTTCTTGTCTTCAATAGATATATCTATACATATATAGATCTATCTATCTATCTACAGTCATGGCCAAAAGTATTGACACCCCTGCAATTCTCTCAGATAATACTCAGTTTCTTCCTGAAAATGATTGCAAACACAAATTCTTTGGTATTATTATCTTCATTTAATTTGTCTTAAATAAAAAAACACAAAAAGAATTGTCCTAAAGCCAAATTGGATATAATTCCACAACAAACATAGAAAAGAGGGTGGACAAAAGTATTGGCACTGTTCGAAAAATCATGTGATACTTCTCTAATTTGTGTAATTAACAGCACCTGTAACTTACCTGTGGCACCTAACAGGTGTTGGCAATAACTAAATCACACTTGCAGCCAGTTGACATGGATTAAAGTTGACTCAACCTCTGTCCTGTGTCCTTGTGTGTACCACATTGAGCATGGAGAAAAGAAAGAAGACCAAAGAACTGTCTGAGGACTTGAGAAACCAAATTGTGAGGAAGCATGAGCAATCTCAAGGCTACAAGTCCATCTCCAAAGACCTGAATGTTCCTGTGTCTACCGTGTGCAGTGTCATCAAGAATTTAAAGCCCATGGCACTGTGGCTAATCTCCCTAGATGTGGACGGAAAAGAAAAATTGACAAGAGATTTCAACGCAAGATTGTGCGGATGTTGGATAAAGAACCTCAACTAACATCCAAACAAGTTCAAGCTGCCCTGCAGTCCGAGGGTACAACAGTGTCAACCCGTACTATCCGTCGGCGTCTGAATGAAAAGGGACTGTATGGTAAGAGACCCAGGAAGACCCCACTTCTTACCCCGAGACATAAAAAAGCCAGGCTGGAGTTTGCCAAAACTTACCTGAAAAAGCCTAAAATGTTTTGGAAGAATGTTCTCCGGTCAGATGAGACAAAAGTAGAGCTTTTTGGGCAAAGGCATCAACATAGAGTTTACAGGAGAAAAAAAGAGGCATTCAAAGAAAAGAACACGGTCCCTACAGTCAAACATGGCGGAGGTTCCCTGATGTTTTGGGGTTGCTTTGCTGCCTCTGACACTGGACTGCTTGACCGTGTGCATGGCATTATGAAGTCTGAAGACTACCAACAAATTTTGCAGCTTAATGTAGGGCCCACTGTGAGAAAGCTGAGTCTCCCTCAGAGGTCATGGGTCTTCCAGCAGGACAATGATCAAAAACACACTTCAAAAAGCACTAGAAAATGGTTTGAGAGAAAGCACTGGAGACTTCTAAGGTGGCCAGCCATTAGTCCAGACCTGAATCTCATAGAACACCTGTGGAGAGATCTAAAAATGGCAGTTTGGAGAAGACACCCTTCAAATATCAGGGACCTGGAGCAGTTTGCCAAAGAAGAATGGTCTAAAATTCCAGCAGAGCATTGTAAGAAACTCATTGATGGTTACCGGAAGCGGTTGGTCACAGTTATTTTGGCTAAAGGTTGTGCAACCAAGTATTAGGCTGAGGGTGCCAATACTTTTGTCTGGTCCATTTTGGGAGTTTTGTGTGAAGTGATCAATGTTTTGATTTTTGCTTCATTCTCTTTTGTGTTTTTTCATTTAAGACAAATTAAATGAAGATAATAATACCAAAGAATTTGTGTTTGCAATCATTTTCAGGAAGAAACTGAGTATTATCTGACAGAATTGCAGGGGTGTCAATACTTTTGGCCATGACTGTATCTATCTATCTATCTATCTATCTATCATCTATCTATCAATCATCTATCTATTTATCTATCTATCTATCTATCTATCTGTGTGTAAGCATTATTCTTCAATGGAGTATGTAAAAGAAGAGGTTGGGCAGGGAATTACATCACAATTCTTTTTTTTGCCTCTCTTTATTAAGCTCACAAAAAACATACAAATACGCATGAAAAAAACGCATGAAAATCCTCATCAAAAAACACACCAAAAAGGCAAGTGACCTCAGATGCAGATTTCACCTGCGTCAAATACTGAGCAAATACTGAGCCAATCCTGAGCGTGGAAACATACCCTAATATTAAGAAGATAAAAGCTTACCTGGGAGTGCGTCATTAAAAAAATGACCAAGTCTAATATTTTGTACTCATTTGTTTGATTTTTATTCTATTTATCAACTTTTTGGACTTGTGTGAAAATCTTGTGTAGCTTTAGGTCAAATTTATTCAGTAATAAGGATACATTTCAATACTTTCAAGCACAACTATAGTTGCCATGGTCTCACGGGGAAGCCTATCCAGCCACATGTGAAGTCATGTGAGCCCTCTCTGACTGATCCAATCTTCTGCAACGTATAATATGGCGGTAGCCATTTTTAGTGAATGGGATGAATTGAATTGCAACTTGTTTGAACTCATTAAGTTCAGCAAATTCCTATATATACAACATAAATTATACTTTTTCATTAAATTAATTCATTCATCTTTAATAGTAACCCAGTATTTTTCTATGAATGCAAGCCCTTAGATATTTTTTTATCAAAGAATGTTTGAAAACTAATGTTAAAAGTCTTGTCCATGACCAACAATAAACCACTTGTCTTTTGACCTTTACATGCTACTTGACATTTGCTGCAGGCCAGTGGTTATTAAGTCACTAGATTAAGGCCCGATGCTATCGCATCGAGAGGATAGTGACACACCTCTTGCCATGTTAACCCTCAATAAACCACTTGACTTTTGACCTTTACATGCTACTTGACATTTGCTGCAGGCCAGTGGTTATTAAGTCACTAGATTAAGGCCCGATGCTATCGCATCGAGAGGATAGTGACACACCTCTTGGCATGTTAACCCTCAATACACACACACCTCCTCAACATATACTCCTCTCACCTTTCACCATCTCCACTCACATCCACTCACTCTTTCACTCCACATACGACCCTTTCTCTCACTCCGTCTCTCATACTCACACCGTCATCGTCGCTGCTCCACGATCCCCGACATCTTCTTCCGCCGGCGCCATCCTGGATCCCGACATTGTCCACGCCGGCGACATGTTCTTGCGGCCATGCCATCTTGAGTATTCTGAAATCCTGCGAGTGGACATTAGTGGAGATAGTGAAAGGTGAGAGGAGTGTGTGTTGAGGAGTGGTGTGTTGAGGGTTAACATGGCAAGAGGTGTGCTGTGACGTCACTGGTTACAACTGGACGGAAGGTGTTACAACCCAGAAGCTGCTTAGCGCATTTATTATAGTAGATTAAGGCCCGATGCTATCGCATCAGGAGGATAGTGACACACCTCTTGCCATGTGAACCCTCAACACACAGTCCTCCTCAACACACCACACCGCCTCAACACACACTCCTCTCACCATTCACCATCTCCACTCACGTCCACTCACTCTTTCACTCCACATATGACCCTTTCTCTCACTCCGTCTCTCATACTCACACCGTCATCGTCGCTGCTCCACGATCCCCGACATCTTCTTCCACCGGCGCCATCCTGGATCCCGACATTGTCCACGCCGGCGACATGTTCTTGCGGCCATGCCATCTTGAGTATTCTGAAATCCTGCGAGTGGACATTAGTGGAGATAGTGAAAGGTGAGAGGAGTGTGTGTTGAGGAGTGGTGTGTTGAGGGTTAACATGGCAAGAGGTGTGCTGTGACGTCACCGGTTACAACTGGACGGAAGTTGTTACAACCCGGAAGCTGCTTAGCGCATTTATTATAGTAGATTAAGGCCCGATGCTATTGCATCAGGAGGATAGTGACACACCTCTTGCCATGTGAACCCTCAACACACAGTCCTCCTCAACACACCACACCGCCTCAACACACACTCCTCTCACCATTCACCATCTCCACTCACGTCCACTCACTCTTTCACTCCACATACGACCCTTTCTCTCACTCTGTCTCTCATACTCACACCATCATCGTCGCTGCTCCACGATCCCCGACATCTTCTTCCGCCGGCGCCATCCTGGATCCCGACATTGTCCACGCCGGCGACATGTTCTTGCGGCCATGCCATCTTGAGTATTCTGAAATCCTGCGAGTGGACATTAGTGGAGATAGTGAAAGGTGAGAGGAGTGTGTGTTGAGGAGTGGTGTGTTGAGGGTTAACATGGCAAGAGGTGTGCTGTGACGTCACCAGTTACAACTGGACGGAAGTTGTTACAACCCGGAAGCTGCTTAGCGCATTTATTATAGTAGATTAAGGCCCGATGCTATCGCATCAGGAGGATAGTGACACACCTCTTGCCATGTGAACCCTCAACACACAGTCCTCCTCAACACACCACACCGCCTCAACACACACTCCTCTCACCATTCACCATCTCCACTCACGTCCACTCACTCTTTCACTCCACATACGACCCTTTCTCTCACTCCGTCTCTCATACTCACACCGTCATCGTCGCGGCTCCACGATCCCCGACATCTTCTTCCGATGGCGCCATCCTGGATCCCGACATTGTCCACGCCGGCGACATGTTCTTGCGGCCATGCCATCTTGAGTATTCTGAAATCCTGCGAGTGGACATTAGTGGAGATAGTGAAAGGTGAGAGGAATGTGTGTTGAGGAGTGGTGTGTTGAGGGTTAACATGGCAAGAGGTGTGCTGTGACGTCACCAGTTACAACTGGACGGAAGTTGTTACAACCCGGAAGCTGCTTAGCGCATTTATTATAGTAGATTAAGGCCCGATGCTATCGCATCGAGAGGATAGTGACACACCTCTTGCCATGTTAACCCTCAATACACACACACCTCCTCAACACACCAGAGCGCCTCAACACACACTCCTCTCACCTTTCACCATCTCCACTCACGTCCACTCACTCTTTCACTCCACATACGACCCTTTCTCTCATTCCGTCTCTCATACTCACACCGTCATCGTCGCTGCTCCACGATCCCCGACATCTTCTTCTGCCGGCGCCATCCTGGATCCCGACATTGTCCACGCCGGCGACATGTTCTTGCGGCCATGCCATCTTGAGTATTCTGAAATCCTGCGAGTGGACATTAGTGGAGATAGTGAAAGGTGAGAGGAGTGTGTGTTGAGGAGTGGTGTGTTGAGGGTTAACATGGCAAGAGGTGTGCTGTGACGTCACCAGTTACAACTGGACGGAAGTTGTTACAACCTGGAAGCTGATTAGCGCATTTATTATAGTAGGTTAAGGCCCGATGCTATCGCATCGGGAGGATAGTGACACACCTCTTGCCATGTGAACCCTCAACACACACTCCTCCTGAACACACCACACCGCCTCAACACACACTCCTCTCACCTTTCACCATCTCCACTCACGTCCACTCACTCTTTCACTCCACATACGACCCTTTTTCTCACTCTGTCTCTCATACTCACACCGTCATCATCGCTGCTCCACGTTCCCTGACATCTTCTTCCACCGGCGCCATCCTTGATCCCGACGTTGTCCACGCCGGCGACATGTTCTTGCGGCCACGCCATCTTAAGTATTCTCAAATCCTGCGAGTGGACATTAGTGGAGATAGTGAAAGGTGAGAGGAGTGTGTGTTGAGGAGTGGTGTGTTGAGGGTTAACATGGCAAGAGGTGTGCTGTGACGTCACCAGTTACAACTGGACGGAAGTTGTTACAACCTGGAAGCTGCTTAGCGCATTTATTATAGTAGATTAAGGCCCGATGCTATCGCATCGGGAGGATAGTGACACATCTCTTGCCATGTGAACCCTCAACACACACTCCTCCTGAACACACCACACCGCCTCAACACACACTCCTCTCACCTTTCACCATCTCCACTCACTCTTTCACTCCACATACGACCCTTTCTCTCACTCCGTCTCTCATACTCACACCGTCATCATCGCTGCTCCACGATCCCCGACATCTTCCACCGGCGCCATCCTAAATCCCGACGTTGTCCACGCCGGCGACATGTTCTTGCGGCCACGCCATCTTGAGTATTCTAAAATCCTGCGACTGGACGTTAGTGGAGATAGTGAAAGGTGACAGGAGTGTGTGTTGAGGAGGAGTGGTGTGTTGAGGGTTAACATGGCAAGAGATGTGCTGTGACATCACCAGTTACAACTGGACGGAAGTTGTTACAACCCGGAAGCTGCTTAGTGCATTTATTATAGTAGATAGATGTATCACACCTATGTTTTTATGTGGATAAGATATTTACATAGTGAGCCTCAAGAAGGACAGTATTACTGATGTATGTAAAGTGCTATTGAAATAATAGTACTCTATTAATAAATAAAAAATTAATTATTATTACCTAAGTTATGTAGGTATGTGTTAGCTATGTAGTTGAAATCTACGTATGTTTGCCTAAATTTTTTTTGTTTTTGCCTTTTTTTTTTAATCTATATATACCTATACCTATGTATATTTTTATGGATTTAAATATGTCTATGACATATATGTGAAAGAGATAATTAGTGTAAGATATATCTATCTGCTTAAAATATTTATATATATAACATATATCAAGCTATGTATAGAAGTCTTAGAAGTCTATTATCTATATCTATTTAGAATG
Organism: Dendrobates tinctorius; assembly: GCF_039654945.1. Taxonomy (NCBI): domain Eukaryota; kingdom Metazoa; phylum Chordata; class Amphibia; order Anura; family Dendrobatidae; genus Dendrobates; species Dendrobates tinctorius. Next base: position 9,645,057 of record NW_027361705.1, on the reverse strand, counting down.
TAACTATTATTTATATATCTATATATCTATCAATTCCAGGACCAACTTAAATAGTTTAAAGTAAGACATTTTTGTAAACGACATTTCTAGTGAAGATTTTTGGGCTATTAGGTAGCAATTGTCCTTGAAGTGGTGTATCCACCACTTTGACCCTAACGTTGCTGCGTTGCTTTACTCGGGAGAATGCAACATACAATTGTCCATGGGCAAATACAGGTTCGGGCAAAAAAATTCCAACTCGATTGAGGGTCTGTCCTTGGGATTTGTTAATGGTCATAGCAAAAGCAGGTTTTAGAGGAAACTGTCGACGTTTTAATTTAAAAGGTAACCCAGTTTCTGAAGGACACAAATCGATGCGTGGAATAAACACAATATCTCCTTCAGCTGAGCCAGTAATCACTTTAGCCTGTATGATGTTGCGGAGTAAGGCAATGACAATGAGGCGAGTGCCATTGCAGAGACCTTTCTTGGTGTTTAGGTTTCTTAATAGCATCACAATGGTGCCAATTTTAAGTTTTAAGAGATGTGATGGCATTCCTGATGGTGTCAGAGAGTTTAAAAATTCAACTGGGTAGTTTTCACATTCCTCTGCCTCATCAGCATCGACAGAATCATCACTTGTATATACAGTATAATCACCACTAATGCGATCCATTACTTTACAGTTCAGAAAATCGACGTCATCATTTTTCGGACATAGTATAGCATGTGATCCAGCAGTGTCGAGGCTTTGTTGGTCATTAACATCAATGCAAATATGGTCTCCAAAGATCTCGGTTACTATAGAGCCAGTGCAAAGCATGTCTGGAGGAATTTCAATGACATCCTCCAAGGTTATGTTCATTAGACAGCTCACCATTTCCAAGTTTAAGCAACCAAGTGCTGTATTCAGGATCAGTGGAGCGCATGTTGTTAATTAGCGGTAGTCTGGTAAAATGTTGCCAATGTTCTGAATATTTAATGCAGGAATCTACAATGTCTATTCTTGTTCCATGAGCGATGACGGGAAGACATTGTCTGAAGTCTCCTCCAAGAACAATAACTTTACCTCCAAATGGTGTTTTATTTTATTCAGCAACATTTGTTGTCATGATGTCACGTAGAAGTCTATCTATCACATTCAATGCATGTTTTTGGACCATAGTGCACTCATCAATAATAAAAAGTTTTGTACTCTGTAAATGTTTTCCTGCATTTGTATCGTTTTTAATCCTGGAAACAGATGTTTCGTTGATCGGAATAGGTATGCCATATAGAGAGTGGATTGTTCGGCCTCCTTGTATCAAGTTAGATGCTATTCCTGTAGTTGCTGCAGGTGACACAATTTCTCCTTGGCCTCTTAAATGATGTGTAAGTAGATGGTATAGGTAGGTCTTTCCACTGCCACCAGGTCCATCGAGAAAAAAGCACTTTGGTATTAAACTGCTATTTTGTAAAGCTTCAGTAATGACATCATAGGCAAAAAGTTGCTCCTGATTAAGAGTTTCTTTCATCTCTGCAGCTTTTTTTAACTCATAATCCTTATCATATTGTTTAAGGAGTTGTTTAATATTTTTTGCTGGGCGTGGTAAATTATAATCAGCAAAAGTTTTTCCATGGACTATGAGGACATCTTGGACATCTTTCATAGCATATCCTTCACAATCGATACACTCTTCAGTGTTGCTGTGGTATGTATGACAATAGTCTTGTAAAAAATGGTCCTTAAATTCATTCCACAATTCAAGTGGATTACTGGGGGGGCCAAAAATACAGATATAAGCAAACATGTCTCTAAGTTGGGAAGGCATGTTAAGAATGCAAGCATCTGTTAAAGTATGTCTCCAGATGCTATCATCGAATAATAATCCAAGTGCTAACGCAGCATCCTTAAAGGTTTCATGCATAACTCCATTGACGGTTTTAATGCTGTCAAAACTGGTAGCAGCTTTTACATGCAGTAACAACAAACGTAAATAATAGCGTTCTTGGTCTTTCACACTAACAGTATACATTCTTCCAATAACTGTGAGACCCCCTCGTTTTCTTTGTTCCCATGTGCCTTGTTTCCAAACGTAGTGTTCTGGAATTTCGCGGTAGAAATAGTTATGTGCATTGTGGTCGATCTTATTAAGGTTGAAATACGCCATAAGTGTAGAATTGGAATTGAGCTTTTGATGGATGTTGTCTGCAGAGTCATTCTCATGAAAATAGAGTGGTTGAGAATTAGGCAGATGTACGGCTAGGCGAATGATGGCATGAGATTGTTTATGCATAGGAAAAGCAAATATCCACCATGCAGCCTCAGGTGCACTAACATATCTGGTATCCGTAAATTGGTGTGTTTCATCATGTTGGATGTTATTTTGGGAAATTTCAAGGTTGGCTTTGTCATGTCCTTTGTAAACGTATTTAAATAAATATTTTACACTTTGAATGGAAGCACATATTTCTACATTAATATGGCACTTGTATTTGGTGAGTAAAAATGGGTTATATGGAACTACCCATGAATTGTCAATCGTCTTAGAATGGTGTTCATATGTTTTGCCAATGGGTCTGCGGTAAGTGGGATAGCCATCCTTTTCTTTGATGGTATATGGTTGGTTTTGTTTTGGGAAACCTTTGCTACACTTTCCAAGATCCATACGGGGAGAATTAGGATTGTGTTCTCCACAGGGACCATGAATCATGTGTTGAAGAACAATGTTATGGAGCTGAGGGTAGATTGTTTCATCAGGTATTTCAGCCCAGACTATATTGTCTATGGCCGCCTCAGTCCGTAATTTAGACAGGCTGTCAAGAATAATTAAAATATGAGCGTGTGGGAGACCACACTTCTGAAATTCAATGACATGGACCATTGCAGTGACGTTTCCAAATAATCCACTGCTAATGTCTTTTAAGAGGGATTCCAGTTTAATTTTAAAGACACGTGCAACCAAGTCTGGTCTGTGTTCAACACGCTGCCACGGTTCTAAATGTGTAGTAATCTCATTCCACTTAGGATTACATGTCATGGTGATAAATAGATCTGGTCGACCATATTTTGTAACCATAGCCATAGCATCCTGGTAGCGCTGCTGCATGTTTCTTGGACTGCCTTCAAAAGAAGATGGTAAAATGACGGTTTTCCCAATAGGGATGCCCTTTTGAACCGATTTTTTGAGTAGATGTTCTTGAAGGAGGCAGTAATCCTCCACTTTTAAATCTTTTTGGTGTTTGCGGATGTAATGTAGGCGATTAGCTTCGATTTTGACATAAGCATCTACTAAATATTGCTGTGTTAGCTTACCACCATTGAGGAGTGGATTAAAGTAATTTGTGACAGATAACATATAGCAATAGTATTGGAGTTGAGTGATCCTCCTCGAACTTTTGCCTTGTTGTTTGAGTCCATCATGCCATCCTTGGTCTCCATAAGGGAAAAATATTGGATAGAGGAGGGCATCCAAATTGCTATGGAGAATACTAATTTGTTGTGTTTTTGGAGCTAAAGGGTTATGGGGATCAGGTTTTAAATGAATTAATATGTCTCTATTGAAAGGTGGCTCACCATTGTCATTTTGAAACACGACTGCTACTTCACTGACAGTGGGATTATTGTAGCATCGAGGGTCTTGAGTACGATCTTGTTTAATAGCCATAGTGATGTTTGGCATGACAGTTCCGTTTTGTAGAGATTTAATTTTTTCTTGCTCTTCCACATCACATAACATTTGATAAGCTTCCACAAAAGGATTAATAGTTTGGATTTGAAGGGCAATAATGTTCATCAATGTAGGATGACATTTTTGATTTTCTTTACATCGTAAGCGTTGTTCGTTTGCGGTAGTGGTATCGAGAATGTAAAGTTGGGCAAATGCGCGTTGCTGGTCATCTGAGGGATGTAGTGTTCCAGTTCTATGATAGATCTGGCCATGTATGCGGAAACAGTATGGGCCATATCCAGGAGGTGGTGAAATATTTGCACCCATGGAGGCAAAAGCAAAGGAACTGTTAATACTTCGAATATTATCCATGAAATTTTTGCTAAATTCACTTTGCCCTTTCAGCAAACGTGTAAAGACATCAGGATATTGCAGTATGGGTACATGGACTTTACCCTTCTGACAGCAGAGCGTAAAGTTGTTATCAGAAGGTATCTCTGCTACAAAATGCAAAGCTTCGCAATGCTCACATACATGGGTCATGTCACCACAGCTGTGTTCGGTAATACTATTTTCATCATTAGTGAAAATGTGAGGTTGTAGTAGAAGTGCATGTCCAACCGATGGGGTGCGCCTAGTTTTGAGACCAACGTATATTTGTCTTGGTTGCACTTTCTGCGGGCTAACTGCAGCTTATATGTGAAGAAACTGTGCGTTGGTATTGAATGGTGGTATTGATAGGGCAGAAACAGATTGCTGATTAGTTATGTCAGTGAACGGCATATAGGATGAAGTGTGGTAGTAACTTGTTCCACATGCTGATGTGGAAGCATCCTGTTGTGAGTCTACTAATAATGATGAGGAAGAAGCCGTCTGTTGTTGGCGGTGATGGCGTGTAGAGGCTTCTTCAGCCAATGTAATAGATTTAGAGTTAGGGGATTCGTGTGTGAGATGACGGCGTTTATAAGCCTTAATCTTGTCAAGTCGATGCTGTTTTTCCTCAGGAGTCTCATTAGCACGGTGTTGTTTTTGTCGTAGTGCTAAAGCTGCTTTCCTTTCACTGGCATTGGCATACTGTGCATCGGTATTGAATGGTGGTATTGATAGGGCAGAAACAGATTGCTGATTAGTTATGTCAGTGAACGGCATATGGGATGAAGTGTAGCAGTAAATTGTTCCACATGCTGATGTGGAAGCATCCTGTTGTGAGTCTAATAATAATGATGAGGAAGAGGCTGTCTGTTGTCGGCGGTGACGGCGTGCAGAGGCTTCTTCAGCCAATCTTATGGATTTAGAGTTAGGGGATTCGTTTGTGAGGCGACGGCGTTTATAAGCCTTAATCTTCTCAAGGCGATGGTGTTTTTCCTCAGGAGTCTCATTAGCACGGCGTTGTTTTTGTCGTAGTGCTAAAGCTGCTTTCCTTTCACTGGCATTGGCATACTTTTTGTTATGACTCATGTTGGCACAGGTAAAGGAGTCTATTTGGCAGTTATCTGGCAGTGAAGAAGGCGTCCTGGAGTATTGTAGAGTAAACAGATACTAATTGACCCTGTAATTGCCCAGCAGTAGTTATGAAGTGGTAGTGGCAAATTGGCCCTGTAGTTAGACACCGGCAGAGGAGCAAGGCAGCAGTAGTTATGGCGGTAGAGGCAAATTGGCCCTGTAATTAGACACCGGCAGAGGAGCAAGGCAGCAGTAGTTATGGCGGTAGAGGCAAATTGGCCCTGTAATTAGACACCGGCAGAGGAGCAAGGCAGCAGTAGTTATGGCGGTAGAGGCAAATTGGCCCTGTAATTAGACACAGGCAGTGAACAGTCAGAGGAGCAAGGCAGCAGTACTTATGGCGGTAGAGGCAAATTGGCCCTGTAATTAGACACCGGCAGAGGAGCAAGGCAGCAATAGTTATGGCGGTATTGGCAAATTGGCCCTGTAATTAGACACCAGCAGAGGAGCAATGCAACAGTAGTTATGGCAGTAGAGGCAAATTGGCCCTGTAATTAGACACCGGCAGAGGAGCAAGGCAGCAGTAGTTATGGCGGTAGAGGCAAATTGGCCCTGTAATTAGACACCGGCAGAGGAGCAAGGTAGCAGTAGTTATGGCGGCAGAGGCAAATTAGCCCTGTAATTAGACACCGGCAGAGGAGTAAGGCAGCTGTAGTTATGGCGGTAGAGGCAAATTGGCCTTGTAATTAGACACCGGCAGTAGACAGGCAGATGACCAAAGCAGCAGTAGTTATGGCGATAGAGGCAAATTGGCCCTGTAATTAGACACTGGCAGAGGACAAAGGCAGCAGTAGTTATGGCAGTATAGGCAAATTGGCCCTGTAATTAGACACCGGCAGAAGACAAAGGCAGTAGTTATGGCGGTATAGGCAAATTGGTCCTGTAATTAGACACCGGCAGAGGAGCAAGGCAGCAGTAGTTATGGCGGTACAGGCAAATTGGTCCAGTAATTAGACACCGGCAGTAAACAGGCATAGGACCAAGGCAGCAGTAGTTATGGTGGTACAGGCAATGCCAAGCGTCCGCACAGCAAGTCGGCGTGAGGTAATTGACGCAATTTCACGAATGCAAGATGGCGTCGGCGAAATCTCGCGAGATTTCGCCGACGTCGTTAACACCTCTTGCCATGTTAACCCTCAACACACCACACCGCCTCAACACACACTCCTCTCACCTTTCACCTCCACTCATGTCCACTCACTCTTTCACTCCACATACGTTCCTTTCTCTCACTCCGTTTCTCATACTCACACCGTCATCGTCGCTGCCCCGACATCTTCCTCCGCCGCCGCGATCCAGGATCCAGACGTTCTCCAGGCCGCCGACATGTTCTTGCGGGACGCCATCTTGGATTTCGTGAAATCCCGCGATATTCAAGATAGCGTCGCCGCAACAACATGTCGCTGGCGTGGACGACATCGGGATCCAAAAAGATGGCGTCGGCGAAATCTCGCGAGATTACGCCGACGCCATTTTGGATCCCGATGTCGCCCACGCCAGCGACATATTCTTGCGGGACGCCATCTTGGATGTCGTGAAGTCCCGCGATATTCAAGATGGCGTCGCCGCAACAACATGTCGCTGGCATGGGCGACATCGGGATCCAAAATGGCGTCGGCGTAATCTCGCGAGAAGGGAAGCAAAAGGCCAAAAAAGCCATACACCTGATAAATACTATTGAGATCTCTGCTATTAGAAGAAAGGAAGAACAAAGACAAAAAAATCTAAATAATAAAAATATTGGAGAAAGAGAAACCAATCACAAACTAAAATATTTCTATGCAAATACACAAAGCATGGGCAACAAACAAGAAGAATTGGAACTACCAATGTAGGAAAATAAGCATGATGTCATTGGAATCACTGAAACTTGGTGGGACAATACACATGATTGAAATACAAGACTAGAAGGATACAACTTATTTGCAAGAAACAGACTTGATAAACGAGGAGGAGGTGTCACATTGTAAGTTAGAAAAGCGAATATCTGCAAAGAGATTGAAGCTTCAGAGACTGGGAGTTCTGTGGAAACTGTTTGAGTAAGAATACAAGGAGATAACAACGGAAAGGACACCATTGTAGGCATTTACTACGGGCCGCCTGTGCACGCTGAAGATATGGATGAACTTTTTATGCATCAAATGGCCAAGTTCTCAAAAAAATATGACATAGTGGTAATTCGAGATTTCAACCATCCAGACATTTGTTATCCTCTCTTGCTGACAACTTTATCTTCCAAAAGGTAGGGGAGAAACAAGGGGATCTGCTACCTTGGATTTAATCCTTATAAAGAGGGAGGAAATGGTTGAAGAGGTAAGAGTTGCTGGGACCCTATAAAGTAGAAACCATGCTATTTTAGAATTTTGTATAACTAGAGGAGGACGACCCGTAAAGACTCAAACTTCAAGGTTAGATTTCAGAAAGGCAGATATTAAGGGACTCAGAAAGATAATTGGAGGGATCCAATGCCTGGATATCCTTAAGGACAAAAATGTCCAGGAAGGATGGGAAATCTTAAAGAATTAAATTCTCAAAGCACAATCATTAACAATTCTGAAAAGAGGGAAGAATAGGAAGCATTTAAGGAAACCAGGATGGAAGAACACAGAACTTAAACACATGTTAGAAAGGAAGAAAGACATGTTTATCAAATGGAAAGAAGTAGGCATATCTAAAGAAGAATATAACGCTGTCTGTAGAACCTGCAGGGCATGAATCAGATTACTAAAGCTGACAATGAATTAAGGCTTGCAAGAGATGTAAAATGCAATAAAAAAGGATTTGGGGGATATGTTAAAAGTAAAAGAAAAGTCAAAGATGTTATAGGATTTTTACAAGATGAAAATTATGAAATGGTAAGAAAGGATGTTGAGGAGGCTGATCTTTTAAATGACTTTTTGCATCTGTTTTCTCTCAGAAAGGAAATTTAACATCAACTGATCTTCACTGTCCTATTAAAGGAATAGAAAAATCCACACTATCCATAAACAGAGAGATGGTGAGAGAATATTTAGCTAACATAAATGCTTCAAGTCTCCATGTCCAGTTGAATTACACCGCAGAGTACTGAAGGAGATAGCAGAAGAAATTTTTTAAACACTTTCCATAATCTTTGAAAATTCTTGGAGAACCAGAAAAGTCCCAGAAGACTGGAGAAGAGCAAATGTTGTTCCTATTTTCAAAAAGGGGAAGAAAGTGGACCCAGGGAACTATAGGCTGGTGAGTCTGACTTCTATACCAGGAAAGATCTTTGAACAAATTATTAAACAACATGTATGTAAGTACCTGGATAAGAATGAAGTGATTAACCAGAGTCAGCATGGGTTTGTAACTAATAAATCATGTCAGACTAACTTAATTTCCTTCTATGACAGAATCACTGACTGGGTAGATCAGGGAAATGCGGTAGATATAGTATATCTTGATTTCAGCAAAGCATTTGACAAAGTATCTCTTATTATCCTTATTGAAAAAATGACTAACTATGGAATGGACAAAGCAACGGTTAGGTGTATCGATAACTGGCTTAGTGATCGAACCCAAAGAGTGGTCGTAAATGGCTGCGCATCCAGTTGGAAGAATGTCTCAAGTGGGGTACCACATGGCTCTGTCCTGGGCCCTGAATTGTTAAACATCTTTATCAATGATTTAGATGAAGGAATTGATTAAATATGCTGATGACACAAAGCTAGGAGGGATAGCTAATACTAGAGAAGAGAGAGAGGATTCAAAAAGATATAAATAAAGTGGAGCAGTTGGCAGCAACTAACAGAATGGTTTTTAACAGGGAAAATGCAAAGTACTACATCTGCGCAATAAAAATGGAAAATGCATATACAGAATGGAAGGAATAGGGCTAAGCAACAGCACATGTGAAAAAAACTGGGTATTATTATTATTATTATTATTATTATCATTATTATTATTTACTAGCTGAAGAGCCCGGCATTGCCTGGGCATAGTAACCAACTGAGGTTAGTTATAACAAATTATAATGATTATATTGCACATAAAAACATTTCACATCATATATTCAACACTACAGATTTACAACACAAATTAACTAAACGATTACCCAAGTATTGATAGTATTTTATTTTCAACTCATTCAAGAGCCTTTTGATAAACAACATTTTTGGTTTTTCCTTTCGGTGCAAAGATGAACAGATTTTTGGCAGTTCCAACTCTTGAGCAGACCACGTAAAGTTGACCATGAGAAAAGCATGGAGATTGCAAATCGATCTCTACTACTTTCAAGGACTGTCCCTGAGTATTGTTAATGGACATTGCAAATAGCAGTAGAACTGGAAACTGGAGGCGTTTAAAATCAAAAAACAAATCAGATGAATGAGTGGAATTCTTGGAATGAAAATATCCTCTCCTTTGGCACATCCTGTTTCTGAGCTGCGTATCTAACCCTATATTGTGTGATATTGACTGCTGAGCCATGTACCTAATCCTATCATGTGTGTTACTGACTGCTCAGCCATGTATCTAATCCTATCCTGTGTGATACTGACTGCTGAGCCATGTATCTAATCCTATCCTGTGTGATACTGACTGCTGAGCCGTGTATCTAATCCTATCCTGTTTGAACTGGAAACTGGAGGCATTTAAAATAAAAAAACAAATCAGATGGAATGAGTGGAAATCTAGGAATGAAAATGTCCTCTCCTTTGGCACATCCTGTTTCTGAGCTGCGTATCTAACCCTATCCTGTGTGATAATGTCTGCTGAGCTGTGTACTTAATCCTCTCCTGTGTGATACTTTCTGCTGAGCTGTATATCTAATCCTATCATGTGTTACTGACTGCTCAGCCGTGTATCTAATCCTATCCTGTGTGATACTGACTGCTGAGCAGTGTATCTAATCCTATCCTGTGTGATACATCTGCTGAGCCGTGTTTCTAACTCTATCCTGTGTGATACTGACTGCTGAGCCGTGTACCTAATCCTATCATGTGTGTTACTGACTTCTCAGCCGTGTATCTAATCCTATCCTGTGTGATACTGACTGCTGAGCCGTGTATCTAATCCTATCCTGTGTGATACTGACTTCTGAGCCATGCATCTAATCCTATTCTGTGTAATATTGTCTGCTGAGCCGTCTATCTAATCCTATCCTGTGTGATGCTGGGCTCCCCCGGCAGTCTGTGTCAGAGGGTGGTCTGTGTTGGCACGGTAATAAATTGTGTTATTTCCAGCTTTACAGAAGGAAGATAACACCATAGAAATGATAAGAATAATGGGCAAAATTGTTTGGTGAATTGGAATGCGCGGGGTTAAAACTTCGCCTCACAACATAGCCTATGACACTCTCAGGGTCCAGACGTGTGGCTGCAAAATTTTGTGGCTGTAGCTGTGACGGTGCACATGCCAATCCAGGACATCCACACATACATACACTTTTTCCCCATTATGTACCTAGGGGCAAAATTTTTTGGTGAATTGGAATGCACGGGGTTAAAATTTCGCCTCACAACATAGCCTATGACGCTCTTGGGGTCCAGACGTGTGACTGTGCAAAAATTTTGTGGCTGTAGCTGCGACGGTGCAGATGCTAATCCCGGACATACACACATACATACATACAAACATACACACACACGTTGAGCTTTACATATTAGATAAAGCACCATTGGTTCCATGGTGCTCTGCATGAGAAGGGGTTACATACAAATTACAGATATCACTTACAGTAAACAAATTAGCAATCACAGAATGATATAGAGGGGAGAGAGGACCCTGCCCTTGCAGGCTTACATTCTGCAGGATGGTGGGGAAGAAGATAGTAGGTTGGGAGGTTGCAGTATCCCCAGTGATGGTGAGGCAGTAGCTCTAGAAGTGGTGGCTAGGCAGCGGGGATCATTGCAGGCTGTAGACTTTCCTGAAGAGGTGAGTTTTCAAGTTCCATCCAAAGGATCTGAGTGTGGTTAATAGTCAGACATGTTGGGGGAAGGAATTCCTCAGGATGGGGTCTATTCAGGAGTCTTGGAGGCAGTTGGGTGAGGAGCAAATAAGTCTGGAGGAGAGAAAGAGGTCTTGGGAGGATTGGAGATTACATGAGGGAAGATATCGGGAGATTAGTTCAGATATATATGGAGGAGACAGGTTATAGATGGCCTTGTTGGTCAGTATTAGTAATTTGAATTGGATGCACTGAGGGAATGGGAGCCAGTGAAGAGATTTGCAGAGGGGAGAAGCGGAGGAGTAGCGAGAAGAGAGATGAATTAGTTGGGCAGCAGAGTTAAGGATGGACTGGAGAGGTGCGAGGGTATTATCAGGGAGGCCACAATAAAGGATATTACAGTAGTCGAGGCGGGAGATGATGAAGGCTTGCACAAGCATTTTAGTAGAGTGAGGGTTGAAGAAGGGACGGATTCTGGAAATATTTTGGAGCTGGAGGCGATAGGAGGTGGAGAGAGCTTTGATGTGCAGTTTGAAGGACAGGGCAGAGTCAAAGGTTAATCTGAGGCAGGAGACCTCCGGTACGGTGGAAGGCATGATGACATCAATTGTAATAGATAGGTCAGGTAAGGAAGATCTGTGAGATGGGGTAAAGATGATCAGTTCAGATTTTTCTACATTCAGTTTGAAGAAGCAGGAGGAGAAGAAGGAGATGGCTGATAGACACTCCAGGATTCTGGAGACCAGAGAGGTGACGTCTGGGCAAGAGAGGTAATTTCTGAGTATCATCGGCATAAAGGTGGTACTGGAATCCGTGGGACTTTATGAGTTGCCCCAGGCCAAGTGTATAGATTGAGAAGAGTAGGGGTCCTATAACAGAGCCTTGAGGGACTCCAACAGAGAGAGGGTGGGATGAGGAGGTAGTGTGGGAATGGGAGATGCTGAATGTACAGTTGGAGAGGTATGAGGAGATCCAGGATAGGGCAAGGTCTTTGATGCCAAAGGAGGAGAGGATCTGTCATAGGAGGCAGTGGTCAACTGTGTCGAAAGCAGAGGACAGGTCTAGAAGTAGGAGTATAGAGTATTGTCCTTTAGCTTTGGCTGTAAGTGGGTCGTTAGTAATTTTGGTCAGGGCTGTCTCAGTGAAGTGGTGGGGGCGGAAACCAGATTGTAGATTGTCAAAGAGCAAGTTAGATGAGAGGTGGGAGGAAAGTTCAATGTGGACATGCTGTTCCAGGAGTTTGGAAGCGAATGGGAGCAGTGATATTGGGTGATAGCTGGACATAGCGGTTGGGTTGAGGGTTGGGTTTCTAAGGATAGGCGTGATTGTGGCATGATTGAAAGCAGAAGAGAAGGTACCAGAAGTTAGTGATAGGTTGAAGAAGTGGGTTAGGGATGGGATAAGAGTGGTGGTGAGGTTGGGGAGGAGATGGGATGGGATGGGGTCGAATGCACAAGTGGTGAGGTGTGATTTGGAGAGAAGATGAGCAAGCTCCCCTTCAGTGATGTTGGATAAGGAGCTTATGGGGTTTGGGCATTGGTTTGGTATACAAAGGGGTGGTAGTGGTTGAACAATACAGACTTGCCTTGTTTGGTCTATCTTGTTTTTGAAGTGTGTGGCAAAGTCCTCAGGAGAGATTAGGGCAGTAGGAGGGGGCAGTGGTGGGCGGAGGAGGGAGTTAAAAGTATTGAACAACTGTTTGGGGTTGTGGGATAAGAAAGATACATGGGATGTAAAGAAGGCCTGTTTAGCAGAGGTGAGAGCTGATTTGAATGCAAGTGTTTCTTGTTTGAGTGCAGTGAAGTTGTCTTGCAAATGCGTTTTCTTCCATTGCCGTTCAGCAATTCTGGATGCTTGCCGAATCTTTTTAGTGGTGTTATTGTGCCAGGGTTGTCTATTGATTCGTTGTCCTCTGTTATGCATGACAAGGGCGACCGAGTCGATGGCTGGTGCAAGAGTGGCATTGTAGAAACTAGTGGCAGTGTCTGTGTCATGGAGTGAAGATCCGGAGGACAGTGGTAGAATAGAGTCACAGAGTGTGCGAGTGTCTAGGTGTGTGAGGTTTCTGTGTGGGTGCGCGTGTTGCTGGACATGGGTGACAGGTGAGGAGGATAGGGATGAGAAAGAGAGTAGATGGTGGTCAGATAGAGGGAGAGGGGAGGTTATGAAGTTAGATACGGAGCAGAGACGGGTGAAGACCAGGTCTAATGTGTGTCCGTCTCTGTGGGTGGCAGAGGGGGACCACTGAGTAAGTCCAAAGGATGATTTAAGGGACAGGAGTTTGGAAGCTGCTGACTGGTGGGTGTCAATGGGGATGTTGAAGTCACCTGTTATGAATGGGTCACTGAGGAGGAAAAAACAAAACAAGCTAAGTCACAGAAAACCAGAGAGGTTGGTAACTATGCAGATTGCAGATCCCTGATCCTAGCCACACAACTAGCAGCAGCCGTGGAGTGTTCCTACGATGAACCTAGATGCTTCGTCACAGCCAGAGGACTAAATAAGCCTAAAGCAAGAAAAAGGGAAAACTAACTGCCCCAGAGCAGACCCCAAAGGAAAGACAGCCCCCACACATGTATTGACGGTGAAACAAGATGAAAACACAAACACAGGCAGGAAAATAGGCTGAGCAAACGATGGGGCCCAAACTAACTAGAAAGGATAGGAAAGGAAAGACACTGTCTGCAATCTGCCAAAAACCCTACAAAAATAATGTCCAACACTTCTGATAACAAAATTAACCCTGAAGTCACTAGACTTCTCCCACTATATCAGCACTCTGAAATATTCTGAGACAGAGCAAAAAGAGGCCAATCTAATAAGGGACAAAAAGCAAATTGACAAATACAGATAAATAAGAGTGGAAATTAAGCACAGCCCCAGCCGGGGCTGGCTGACCACACAAAAAACTGAATAGACCAACAAAATCAAGTGTGAACATTAGGAGAAAAACTTAGCTTGAGCTAACTGGAACAGAGCTGAGAACCAAGACCTGACAAGCCAGAAGGAATCACCAGCACCTGAATAGGGCGTCGGCTGTCTTAAATCCAGTCTGAGATTACTGAGGTTCAATCGTCATCCTCCTTATCAGGTGGAAGATCTCCACTGATTAAATCAGCCTCACTACCTCCTGTTACCACCAGAGGGAGACTGGAAGGAGAACTCACAACTGGTAGACCAGAAAATGAACTCACAACAGTCACCCATGATGATGGTGGGAATTTCAGCAGAGAGAAAGTGAAGGAGCCAGGTGGAGAATTGGTTAATAAAGGCAGTGGTTGAGCCCGGAGGTCGGTATATGACAGCTGGTTGGAGGGAGAGTAGGTGCAGACAGAGTGGACTTCAAAAGAGGGGAGGATAAGGGAGAGAAGAGGTGGGATTGGGTTGAAGGTGCAGTTGGAAGAAAGGAGAAGGCCCACTCCTCCACCACCTCTGTTGCCAGGGCGAGGAGTGTGAGTGAAGTGGAGGCCGCTATAGCATAGCGCAGCAGGAGAGGCAATGTCGAAGGGTGTCAGCCATGTTTCGGTGAGGCCAAGGAAGGAAATATTGCAAGAGGTAAAGAGAATGTGTATCACATGGAGTTTATTGCAGACAGAGCGGGCATTCCAGAGTGATCCAGATAGTGGGAGCAGGGTGGTGAGCGCCAAGGGCACGGATTTGAGGTAGGAAAGATTTTAGGTGTTTATATTGGGTTGGGAGTGACAGAAGGTGGTAATAATGGGAGGTATGAGCTGTGGGGGTCCAGGGTTGGGAGATATGTCGCCAGCAGTGAGGAGAAGCAGAGAGAGAGACAGAGACGGAGGAGTGTCTGCTCCAGTAAGGGGGGAAATAGAGTAGGGCAGGCCTGACAGGTGCTGGTAGTGGGGGACTCAATTATTAGGGGAACAGATAGGGCAATCTGTCACAAAGACAGGGATCGGTGAACGGTGTGCTGCCTACCTGGCGCTCGAGTCCGACACATCGCTGATCGGGTTGACAGATTACTGGGAGGGGCTGGTGAGGATCCAGCAGTCATGGTGCACATTGGCACAAATGATAAAGTTAGAGGTAGGTGGAAGGTCCTTAAAGATGATTTCAGGGAATTACAGTTGTGGCCAAAAGTACTGACACCCCTGCAATTCTGTAAGATAATACTCAGTTTCTTCCTGAAAATGATTGCAAACACAAATTCTTTGGTATTATTATCTTCATTTAATTTATCTTAAATTAAAAAACACAAAAGAGAATGAAGCAAAAGCAAAACATTGATCATTTCACACAAAACTCCAAAAATGGGCCAGACAAAAGTATTGGCACCCTCAGCTTAATACTTGGTTGCACAACCTTTAGCCAAAATAACTGCCACCAACCACTTCCGGTAACCATCAATAAGTTTCTTACAATGCTCTGCTGGAATTTTAGACCATTCTTCTTTGGCAAACTGCTCCAGGTCCCTGATATTTGAAGGGTGCCTTCTCCAAACTGCCATTTTTGGATCTCTCCACAGGTGTTCTATGGGATTCAGGTCTGGACTCATTGCTGGCCACCTTAGAAGTCTCCAGTGCTTTCTCTCAAACCATTTTCTAGTGCTTTTTGAAGTGTGTTTTGGGTCATTGTCCTGCTGGAAGACCCATGACCTCTGAGGGAGACCCAGCTTTCTCACACTGGGCCCTACATTATGCTGCAAAATTTGTTGGTAGTCTTCAGACTTCATAATACCATGCACACGGTCAAGCAGTCCAGTGCCAGAGGCAGCAAAGCAACCCCAAAACATCAGGGAACCTCCGCCATGTTTGACTGTAGGGACCGTGTTCTTTTCTTTGAATGCCTCTTTTTTTCTCCTGTAAACTCTATGTTGATGCCTTTGACCAAAAAGCTCTACTTTTGTTTCATCTGACCAGAGAACAATCTTACAAAACGTTTTAGGCTTTTTCAGGTAAGTTTTGGCAAACTCCAGCCTGGCTTTTTTATGTCTCGGGGTAAGAAGTGGGGTCTTCCTGGGTCTCCTACCATACAGTCCCTTTTCATTCAGACGCCGATGGATAGTATGGGTTGACACTGTTGTACCCTCGGACTGCAGGGCAGCTTGAACTTGTTTGGATGTTAGTCGAGGTTCTTTATCCAACATCCGCACAATCTTGTGTTGAAATCTCTTGTCAATTTTTCTTTTCCGTCCACATCTAGGGAGGCTAGCCACAGTGCCATGGGCTTTAAACTTCTAGATGACACTGTGCATGGTAGACAAAGGAACATTCAGGTCTCTGGATATGGACTTGTAGCCTTGAGATTGCTCATGCTTCCTCACAATTTGGTTTCTCAAGTCCTCAGACAGTTCTTTGGTCTTCTTTCTTTTCTCCATGCTCAATGTGGTACACACAAGGACACAGGACAGAGATTGAGTCAACTTTAATCCTTGTCAACTGGCTGCAAGTGTGATTTAGTTATTGCCAACACCTGTTAGGTGCCACAGGTAAGTTACAGGTGCTGTTAATTACACAAATTAGAGAAGCATCACTTGATTTTTCGAACAGTGCCAATACTTTTGTCCACCCTCTTTTTTATGTTTGGTGTGGAATTATATCCAATTTGGCTTTAGGACAATTCTTTTTGTGTTTTTTCATTTAAGACAAATTAAATGAAGATAATAATACCAAAGAATTTGTGTTTGCAATCATTTTCAGGAAGAAACTGAGTATTATCTGACAGAATTGCAGGGGTGTCAATACTTTTGGCCACAACTGTAGGCTGCAAGCTTAAAGCAAGGACCTCCAAGGTGGTATTGTCGGAAATACTTCCGGTACCACGTACCATGCCAGAGAGGCAACGGGAGATTACGGAGGTTGATATGTGGCTCAGGAATTGGTGTAGTAAGGAGAGGTTTGGGTTTCTGGAGAACTGGGCCGACTTTTCAGTTGGCTACAGGTTCTACACTAGGGACGGGCTGCACCTCAATGGGGAGGGTTCAGCTGTGCTGGGGGAGAAAATGGCTAGAAGGTTGGAGGGTTTTCCTTTTATAGGTGGGGAAGACAGAGCAGATAGAGACCTGGGCACAAATAATGAAAATGGGGGTGGGGGTGTCATGGGGGGTGGGGTCAGAAAAGTTAATAATTTAAGAAAGAATAGAGGTACAGAGAGATACATAAAGTGCATGTACTGTATACTATTGCCAGAAGCCTCACCAACAAAATGGTGGAATTGGAGTTAATGTTGTTGTAACATAATTATGACATGGTGGGGATATCTGAGACATGGCTGGGCGAGAGCCATGACTGGGCGGTTAATTTACAGGGCTATAGTCTGTTAAAAAATGACCGTACAAATAAGCGAGGGGGAGGCATGTGTTTATATGTAAAATCATCCTTAAAACCCATCCTGCGTGATAATATATATGAATCTAATGAAAATGTAGAGTCCCTGTGGGTGGAGATAAGGGGAGGGGAAAAAATAATAAATTACTGATAGGTATTGTTGAGCGATACCTTCCGATATCGGGAAATATCGGATCGGATTGGATCGGACCGATACCCAAAAAGTATCTGATTTCGCCGATTCCGATATCGGAAACCAATGCAAGTCAATGGGAGAGAAATATCGGAATTAAAATACTGTAAACCCTTTCTTTCCTTGTAGGTTAATTCTACATGAAGGAAAACAACTAAGAATAATGTAGAATGTATTGCGGGAGGTTGAGGAGACATTAAAGGCATAGAGGTTTAGCCCAATCAAATGTAATGGCAGGAATTATTTTTTTTTAAGACGTTCGGAGTTTCAAAGATATTGACTATGTTAAGCTTTTTTATATTTTGGCAGATATTTATATTTCACTACTTCCATGCTCTTCACCTTCTTTTTTACTTCTCCCACACTTTCTCCTTCATCATCCTCAGCAGCAGCATCTTTTTCATCAACTTCTTCTTCACCTTATTCATCTTCTTCTTCTTCACCTTCTTCCTATTATTCATTTTTTTTACATTCTTCATATTCTTCTTATTCAACTATGATTCTGTTAGCGTGGGTAGTCTGGAGCTGGAAACTCCAGGAGTGGACCCTCTGGACCGTGGCACCGAGGGGCCCCGGGCGAGCTGCCAGGTGGAACCGACCCCTATACAGGGACAGTTAGGAGCAGGCCCAGGGGTTCGAGTACCACGGTAGCCGGTACCGAGATGGGCGGCTCAGGATGGACCGGAGTAGGACTGTGGGACTGAAGTATAGATGACAGAACAGAAACACTGGAGGCATGACTGGAGTAGGACGGCAGGACTGGAGTAGGACGGCAGGACTGGAGTAGGATGGAACAGGAACACTGGAGGCAGGACTGGAGTAGGACAGCAGGACTGGAGTAGGATGGAGCAGGAACACTGGAGGCAGGACTGGAGTAGGATGGCAGGACTGGAGCAGGATGGAACAGGAACACTGGAGGCAGGACTGGAGTAGGATGGCAGGAACACCGGAGACAGGACTGCGGAAGAGAGCAAGGAACCCGGGTAGCAGGACTGAGAGGCTGCTGCGGAGAGCAGGCAAGAACGGACCTGAAGGAGCCAAGAGCACACGATGCAGCGAGGCCAGTGTGCTAGGAAACACAACAATCAGGCACCTCCTGTAATATCCACACGTTATGAAGAATTCAAGGTATTAAACTTTAGATATGTTTTATTCTTTGTCCTCCAGCACACAGCATAACAGTTGCATTCCCCTGCTACCAGAAGTGAAACTGAAACTTTCCTTCTCATCCCTCTTGTCTCCACCCTCCAAGTCCCATAAGTCTGGCTTGCTTAAAGAGACAGATCTAATTATTATACATTACATCATCCCCCTTTTTTTTTTTTTTTTTTATAAATAATCTATATTACTGATAAATGCAACAACATGAAAACGTCCAAAGAAATCATATGTCCGTTTTGTCTTATTTGTTCAATTCAAAAACCAGAGAAACAAACAACAACAAAAAAAAAACAAAACAAACAAAACTGTAGTTACACTTCTTCAATAAGCCTCGATGGAGCTCTTCTCTCTCGTGTAGGATAACGTCTGGGCTCATTGAGAGGGTTCATTGTTGATGGACCAGCTACCTCTTGTTGGTCCTCTCCACCATCGGATACCAAATCTTCCACCAAAGAGAGTTCATTGTCATCATTCTGCGGTATGACTTTAAAATATGAAGAATTTCGCGTTATGGAGTGTCCATCTCGTTCAGCTGTGATCATGCTGCCTTTCCTTTTGGTAACATAATATTTTGCAGGACCATATACAGGTGAGGTCTTGTTGGTTGGTCTTTGACGTACCACCATGACATCCCCTCTTTCGATGGCACTTGACTGTGTCCTTCGCCTTCTGTCTGCATAACGTTTCATGGCTTGTTTGTTGGAGAAATCTGTTGATCTCACTGAGGAGTCACTCGGTCGGGGATGGCTGGTCACATCAGGGAGACGTATACGCAGGGTTCTGCTGAACATTAAATGAGCTGGAGCCGCATTAGTAGTGGAGTGTGGCGTATTAGGGTAATTACGCAAGAATTTGTATAATGACTGTTTCAGTGGGATGTGCTCCAGACTCGCTGCCTTGATACGTTTCCCCAGAGTGCGCATAAAACGTTCCACAATTCCATTGGCTTGCGGCCAGCAAGGTGTGATTTTCCTGTGATTGAATCCCAAGTATTCAGAAAATTGTGTAAACACATGTCCATTGAATGGAGGTCCATTGTCTGTTTTGACCACTTTTGGAATACCATATGCCGAGAAAATGTCGTCCAGCTCTGGTATGACATTATTAGCAGATGTTGAAGAGATAAATGAAATGACAGGGTATCGAGAATATTCATCAATTGTTACGAGAATGTATTGGCCATTTGGCAATGGTCCATATATATCAACTGCCACTTCCTCCCAGACAGCAGTGGGTAACGGAGACATTTGTAATGGCTCTAAGTTTGATGATGGAGTGATTAATTGACAAGTAGAACAGCGTCTAATCTTTTCTTCCACCAAGTGATCCATATTTGGGAACCACACTTTTTCTCTGAGTAACTTCTTTGTGCCAACAATTCCTAAATGACCTTCATGTGCTATCTGTATGACTAAGTTACGCAAAGTCTTAGGTACAACTAGTTTGGTACCTCGAAGAATGTGGTGTTCTTCAGTGACTTATAATTCCTCACGTACGTTTGAGAATAGTTTTAGCTCTTTCAGATTAATCTCAGAATCAGGAAATTTTTCTTTTTGAATTTCATGCCACCTTCGATTTTGGATGATTTGTATTAGGGCACAGAGTGTCTTGTCTTTTGTTGTTTCATTTATAAATTGATCAAGAGAAAGTGCTTTTGGCACGGCATGATCTGTAACAAAATGTAGGTATTCTTCAATGGAGGAATGCACAGGTATATCATCATTAGTAGGATGTCTTGAAAGATAATCAGCCGGATTGCTGTATTTTCCAGGTTTGTGAACAATGTTATAGTTGTAGTCCTGTAGACGTAGGCCCCATCGTTCAATTCGTACAGGCATTTTAGCTCTGGGATTTCCAAAAATTGTAAGAAGTGCTTGATGATCTGTGACAATGGTGAAGGGAGCTCCATAGAGAAATAAGTGAAAGTGTTCACATCCCCAGACAACTGCCAAGCTTTCTTTTTCAGGTTGAGAATATTTTCTTTCAGTGTTTGTTAAGCTCTTACTTGCATAAGAAATGATGTGAGGATTTTGATTGTTATCCTTGTATTGCGCTAGAA
This sequence comes from Dendrobates tinctorius, assembly GCF_039654945.1. NCBI lineage: Eukaryota > Metazoa > Chordata > Amphibia > Anura > Dendrobatidae > Dendrobates > Dendrobates tinctorius. Next base: position 9,624,317 of record NW_027361705.1, on the reverse strand, counting down.
TAGCACCCAGTCCCACGGGACTGGCATCCACAATCAGTTCAGTTCGAAGAGCTGGATCAAAATAAGCCATAGTGGTTGTCGAGCAGAGTTCATTTTTAATTGTTTCAAAAGAGGCCTGACAGCCTTGAGACCATTGAAAAATACAACTTTGTTTTGTAAGTTCCCGTAGTGGATTGCTGATTGTTGAAAAATTCGGAATATATCTAGCACAGTAACTTGCCATTCCAAGGAAAGAACGCACTTCACTAGCATCCTGTGGAATTGAGGCTGTTCTGATAGCTTCCACTTTCTTGGGGTCTGGTTGTACTCCTTTTGCCGAGAAGATGTGACCATAGAATTCTAATGAACCCTTGTCAAACTCGCACTTCTCTTTGTTTAAAGTGAGTCCAGCAGAAAGCAGGCATTCGAAGATAGCATATAGAGCACGATTATGCTCAGCTTGAGTTTTACCAAAAACCAATATGTCATCACTGTAATTAAAGGCATTTGGGATGTGTTGAAGGACACTCCTTATTGCATCCTAAAAAATTTCTGCTGCTGAGCAGACTCCAAAAGTCAATCTTTTGTATCTTCTGAGGCCCACATGGGTGGAAAATGTGGTCAAATATCGGGACTCTGGACTCAGTTCTAATTGATGATATCCCTTATTGAGGTCGAGCTTTGAAAAGACGGTGGCTCCATTTAATAAATGAATAATGTCATCAATCGTAGGTGAGATATGTCTTTCCCTCTGGATAGCGGTGTTGGGCAGGCGCATGTCAACACACAGTCTCACTTGATCAGGAGTCTTTGGTTTTGGAACTACCACAAGTGGAGAGACCCACGGAGTGGGACCAGTAACAGTTTCAATAACGTCCTCATCCATGAGCAATTGGAGTTCCTTTTCTACCTTCTGTCTCAGGTGAAATGGAATACGCCTGTGAGGCTGGGCTACTGGATGAACATTGTCATCCACATGAAGGTGTACTTGAGAGTCCTTTAGTTTTCCCAAACCACTAAATAGGGAGGGAAAGCTGTTCACCATAGTTTGTACATCCATATCCGCAGGGTCAGTTATGGTATGAATAATCTGGATGAGCCCTAGCTCCAAGGCAGTGTGATAGCTGAGAAGACATCCTCCCGATCCTTGTAATGTGTGGAAAGTGGTTTTCTGCCTGTTTTCTTTATATCTAATTTCAGCATCAAATTGTCCCATTATAGCTAGAGGTGTTTTAGATCCATAAGGAAAGATTTTAGTCTGCACTTGTTGTAAGACTGGCCTTGTTTTCAATTGTTCATATGTAGTGCCATCTATGATATCCACTGAAGCTCCTGTATCTATTGTAAAGGTAATGTCAGTGTTGCAGATTGAGAGTGTAACACAGGGAGACTGTACTGAACCAGTGACAGAGGTAGTGAACACATAGTTCTCAGTCACAGACATTTCTTCTGTGTCCTGATTTATCACTTTTACATCTGCAGATTTTGTCATAGGCAGCGGAGGCTTGTAGTGCGCTGATTTGCAAACAGCTGCAAAATGAATCCCTTTTCCACATTTACTGCAGGTTTGTCCCATAGCTGGACATTTGTTCTGGTGGTGAGGGAAATCCTGTCCACATCTATAACATTTCTTCTGTTTCTGGGCTTGTTTGTCTGGTAAATTTTTCTGTTTGAGATTATGCACATGTAATTTATCCCCATTCTCCATTACGGTAGCCTGATGATCTGCTATTTCTATAGCATGGGCCATTTTGAGCAAATCATGTAGAGAGATATCCTGCTGCAGAGCCTTACGCCTTAGGTTATTAGACGAGCAGGTGACAATTATTTGAGTTAGGATTTCATCATCTACATCTGTAAAGGCACATCCATGTGCTAACTCTTTCAGCCGTGTGACATAAGTGTCTATGGACTCTTCTGGAAGCTGCTTGGCAATCCTGAATTTATATCTTTCATATCTGCTGTTCTGTTTGGGGTTGAAGTAGCCAGTGAGAGCTTTAGTGCAGTTGCTGTATGTGTCTGTTTCTACTGCAGGTAACGTACTGTATATGTCATAGACTCCTGTGCCTGCACAATGCAGGAGCAAAGCTCTCTTTCTTTTCTCCTCCTTTATGTCCATGGCTTCTAGGAAATTCTCAAATCTGTTTAGCCATTTTCTCCAGTTATGGGAGAGATTAATGACATCAGTCATATCAAACTGTGGGAATGTGTGCAAGTAGTCAGCCATGATAGAGTCTCTCAGTGGTGCTGGCGTGTGAAGCGGTAAAATAGAGTCCGTACTCACAGCAGTAGGTGATTATATCCCATCCTCGTCGCCAGTTGTAATATCCACACGTTATGAAGAATTCAAGGTATTAAACTTTAGATATGTTTTATTCTTCGTCCTCCAGCACACAGCATAACAGTTGCATTCCCCTGCTACCAGAAGTGAAACTGAAACTTTCCTTCTCATCCCTCTTGTCTCCACCCTCCAAGTCCCATAAGTCTGGCTTGCTTAAAGAGACAGATCTAATTATTATACATTACACCTCCCTCAGGGGGAAGCGGCCTGATATGCTCCTGTCTGGTCTGCCATTGGTCAGGGAGGTGCTTCCGTGTCAGGGCATAGCCGGAGCACAAGAAGCAGGAGGGAGGCGCAGCCGCGGCCTATGGCGCATGCGCATTGCATGCAGGGATGCCGCCGGCCGCGCACCTGCCAGAGGCGACCTCCGTGGATGTAGGGTGGTGGGAGGCTGCGGCGTGGGAGCGATGGCCGGGTGAGTTCGCAGGGATGGCATAACAGTACCCCCTCCCCTAAGCCGCCCTCCCCGGACATTAGCAAGAAATCTCTCGAGGATACGGGGCGCATTGATATTCTCCCGAGGCTCCCAGGATCTCTCCTCAGGACCAAAGCCCTTCCAGTCAACAAGGAAAAATGTCCTATCTCTAACCTTCTTCATGGCGATAATGTCCTCCATTTCAAAGACATCATCGGCACCCACCGGCTGAGGACTGGAATCAGGCAAGGAATGGAAGCGATTCAGTACCACAGGTTTCAGGAGAGAGACATGGAAGGTGTTCGGGACCAGGAGCGAAGCAGGCAACCTCAATTTGTAGGCGACTTCATTGATACTTCCAAGAATTTCAAACGGACCGATGTAGCGTGGCCCCAACTTGTAAGAGGGCAGTTTCAACAGATGAAAGAGGGTCCAATCTCTTCTTGCCGGCAAAATTCTTCATCCGATCAGCGGACTTCTTGAGTGACGTGTTGGTCTCAGCCCAGATCTTGTAAAACTCGGAGGACAAAGCGTTGGCCGCGGGTACCTCGGAGGCAGGAGTTATCGGAAGAGGAACACCAGGATGTTTGCCGAACACAATGAAAAACGGAGACTTGGCCGAGGACTCACCAGCATGGTTGTTGTAAGCGAACTCTGCCCAGGGAAGTAAGTCAACCCAATCGTTCTGGTGGGCGTTGGAGAAATGACGTAGGTACCCAATCAACGTCTGGTTGATGCACTCCACCTGCCCGTTGGACTGTGAATGGTAGGCTGAGAAGAAGTTGTAGTGTGAATTACATAAAAATGCCTATTTGGAGTCCATATTGAAATTAACCTGAAATGATAGCATTTGAAGGCCCCATATCCAATTCTTGGAAACCAGAGTTCATGAGGTAAGACCAGCAATGGCTTTTGAAATGCAGCCTTATTGTTGAGTATACTAAAAGACAATGCTTGTTGAAACAGTATGTTTAATCTGGATTACTGGAAAGGATTAACCTTTGTGTACGCTGTTGACTTACTTGAATTTTAAGAGTAGTGAATGGTGCGAGTATATTGACAAGGCACCATATGATATTTGTGTCATATGGGGGTTAAAAGTGGACTAGGCATATAGACAATTGCAGATTCTTTTACATAAAGCTATAGAAATATAGCTGGGGAAGCCTAATGTAAAACCAGAAATATAGTTGGCGATCTGAAACCATTATAGTGTATTCAATCTTAAAGATCTCTTTAACTTTAGTCTGAAATATATATATATATATATATATTTTGTGCTAGGGATCTGATCATAGCATGTTGTTGGAAACTTTGTTCTGGTGTATGATTTAGTCTTATCATATGTAAATGTTAGGGCAAGAGTAAATAGTCCGAAGAGGCAAGTTTCGTTTGATGTTATTTATTCATGATAGCTGGCCACTGTCATGTGATTGGAACATCAACTAACTTGTGTATTTTCATGTTTACACAATATTATATTGTGTAAACCTTTTGTTTAAAGCATATAAAAGCTGGTGAAGCAGTCACTGAAGGCAGGAGCTTTGTGGACCTGTGTAAGAGGACGCTCTTCGCAGTGTGAGTCCTAGGACGCATTCTGTCTTCGCTGACCACTCCTCCAGCTGAAGTATTTCCGGACAGGTGTAAATGCCCCTAGTGAAGATTCTTTTCTCCTCTTTCTGATGTGAGTATATGTACCAAAACCTTTGCAGTTTGAATATATAAGTATACGCAATATCATACTATTTTCTATTTCCATATCATTGTCATACATTCCATTGATTTGGTGTTTTTGCCACTTGGATTGATCATTGTATAATAAAATTGTGTTATATCCAAGTAGTAGCCTTCTTTAAAGCTGTATCCGAACCTTTATTGCTGAACAGTTGGCAATACAGAAGTCAAGGGAAATGTTCATGAGCTTACAAAGCGATCGCCAGAACTTGGAGGTAAACTGAACCCCTCGGTCCGACACAATGCGTTCAGGTAGTCCATGGAGTCTGAAGATTTGGTGGACGAAGACTTTGGCCAGCTCCGGAGCCAAGGGGAGACCGGGCAGAGGGACGAAGTGAGCCATCTTGGAAAAACGATCCACCACCACCAAGATGACTGTGCAGCCAGAAGAACAGGGCAAGTCGGTGATGAAATCCATGGCAATGTTTTCCCAAGGGACCGCAGGAACGGGCAACGGCAGCAACAAGCCGGACGGAGGTCCTCGTGGCACTTTGCTTTTTGCACAGGATGGACAAGAGGCCACAAAATCGAGTACATCTTGGCGAAGCGTGGGCCACCAATAGTGACGCGAGATAAGATCCAGGGTCTTCTTGATCCTGGCGTGGCCAGCCAGTTTGGAAGAGTGCCCTCATAGGAGGACTTTTCACTTGAGGTTCTCAGGCACAAGCATTTTGCCAGGAGGAGGAGCAAGCCAGTTCACTGGGGCCACTGTGATGATCCTAGTGGGGTCAATGTTATGCGAGGGTTCCTCCATGGTTTAGTGTGGCTGAAAGACCCTGGACAGAGCGTCAGCTTTGGTATTTTTGTTGCCAGGATGGAAACAGAGCTCGAAGTCAAATCGGGCGAAAAACAAGGACCATCTGGCCTGACGAGGGTTAAGTCTCTGGGCAGACTGGAGATAGGCCAGATTCTTGTGATCCGAGAAGATGACAAAGGGATGGACAGCTCCTTCCAGGAGGTGACGCCACTCCTCCAAGGCCAACTTGATGGCCAGGAGTTCCCGGTCGCCGATCGAGTAGTTACACTCAGATGGAGAAAAGGCCTTCGAGAAAAAGCCACAGGGGTGCAGACGACCGGAGGCGGATCTCTGGGACAATACTGCCCCGGCACCTGTCGAGGAAGCGTCCACCTCGAGTACAAAAGGTTGGTTGCTCTCAGGGCGATGCAGAACCAGAGTTGTGGAGAAGGCCCGTTTTAGGGTCAGAAAGGCCTCTTCAGCCTCCGGAGGCCAATCCTTGGGAGTAGCCCCTTTACGAGTGAGAGCAGAAATAGGTCTTGTGATGGCGGAAAAGTGAGAGATGAATTGCCGGTAATAATTGGTGAATCCGAGAAATCGTTGAATCGCCCTTACTCCAATGGGGCGAGGCCATTTGAGAATGGCAGACAGCTTCTCGGTATCCATCCTTAGTCCAGCGTCGGAGATAATGTATCCCAGAAATGGCAGGGAGGTTTGTTCGAAGAGACATTTCTCAATCTTCGCATACAGGCCGTTCTCCCGAAGATGCTGTAACACCAAGCGGACACTCTTTCTGTGGGATGAGATATCTGGCGAGAAGATGAGGATGTCGTCCAAGTATACGACCACACAGTAGTACAAGAGGTCCCAGAAGATCTCGTTGACGAACTCTTGAAACACTGCAGGAGCATTGCAGAGGCCAAAGGGCATGACCAGGTACTCGTAATGGCCGTCTCGAGTGTTGAAGGCCGTCTTCCTCTCGTCTCCAGCCCGGATGCGGACCAGATTATAGGCTCCTCTGAGGTCCAGCTTGGAGAAGACCTGGGCTCCTCTAAGATGACCAAACAGCTCGAATGAGTGGAAGAGGGTACCTGTTCTTAATGGCAATTTCATTCAGACCCCTATAGTCAATGCACGGCCGTAGAATTCCGTCCTTCTTTTTGACAAAGAAAAACCCGGCTCCCGCGGGTGACGAGGATTTCAGTATAAAACCTTTGGCAAGGTTCTCTCGAACGTATTCGGACATAGCTGTGGTCTCAGCGGGAGACAGGGGGTAGATTCTGCCCCTTGGGGGAGTTGAACCAGGAACAAGTTCAATTGGGCAGTCAAAAGGCCGATGTGGAGGAAGGACCTCTGCTTCCTTCTTATCAAAGACATCGGCGTAGGAACTGTAGGCTGGAGGAAGACCCGGAAGGTCTGGGAGCGGCCGAGGAGCGGCCACCAGGCGGACAGCAATCAGACAGCGAGCTTGGCACGGGTGCCCCCAGCGGAGTATCTCCCCAGAAGACCAATCGAGGACAGGTTGATGAGTCTTAACCATGGGAGACCGAGTAGAATGGCGTGGGAGAGCTTAGGCAAAACGTAACAGGCTATCTTCTCTTGATGTAAGGCACCAACTCGCAACTCCACTTTCTCAGTGACCAAGATGACGGTCACCTGTAGCGGTTTGCCATCCACCGCAGCAATCTGGAGAGGGTTAGATAGGGCAACTAAGGGAATTTGGTATTTGTCCACCTCTTCTGGCCGAATGAAGTTACCTGCCGAACCCAAATCCACGTAGGCCACCTCGGACCCATGTCTCTCCCCTGAAACCAGAAGCACAGAAATAGTAAGAGGTTGAGAGGAATCATCGTCACCTAGGGAGTAGAGTTGAGCGATACCGTCCGATACTTCAAAGTATCGTATCGGATGGTATCGGCCGATCTTTAAAAAAAGTATCGGTATCGCCGATTCCGATACCGGAAGTCCCATTCAAGTCTATGGGACTTCCGGTATCGGAATAAGAAAAACCCTTTCCTGCCCTTGTACAGCCTCTCTGGGGTCTGTACGGGCCTTTCGGGGGGCTGTGCCGGCCTGCCAGGGGGTCTGTGCAGGCTCCGGTGGTCTGTGCCGGCCTGCCGGGGGGCTGTGCCGGCCTGCCGGTGGTCTGTGCAGGCTCTGGTGGTCTGTGCCGGCCTGCCGGGGGGCTGTGCAGGCTCCGGGGGGCTGTGCAGGCCTGCCGGGGGGCTGTGCCGGCCTGCCGGTGGTCTGTGCAGGCTCCGGGGGGCTGTGCCGGCCTGCCGGGGGGCTGTGCCGGCCTGCCGGTGGTCTGTGCAGGCTTCGGGGGTCTGTGCAGGCATCGTCCGATGGGACTACAAGTCCCATCGGGCGATGCCTGCTACCATGACAGTGATTGACACATTAGCCAATGATGGGACAGTAATAGTCCTATCATCCGGCTAATGTGTTGAATGTAAAAAAAAAAAAATTACATGCTACATACATACAACATGCATACTACATACATGCTACATTCATACTACATACTACATACATGCTACATACATGCTACATTCATACTACATAAATACTACATGCAACATACATACTACATATATACTACATACATACTACATATATACTACATGCATGCTACATACATACTGCATGCTACATACATACTACATGCTACATACATACTACATGCTACATACATACCACATATATACTACATACATACTACATACATACTACATGCATGCTACATGCATGCTACATGCTACATACATAACACATATATACTACATGCATGCTACATACATAGTACATGCTACATGCATGCTACATACATACTACATGCTACATACATACTACATATATACTACATGCATGCTACATACATACTACATGCTACATACATACTACATATATACTACATGCATGCTACATACATACTACATGCTACATACATACTACGTATATACTACATGCATGCTACATACATACTACATGCTACATACATACCACATACATACTACATACATGCTACATGCTACATATATACTACATATATACTACATGCATGCTACATACATACTACATGCTACATACATACTACATATATACTACATACATACTACATACATACTACATGCATGCTACATACATACTACATACATACTACATGCTACATACATACCACATACATACTACATACATACTACATGCTACATACATTCATACATATATACTACATGCATGCTACATACATACTACATATATACTACATACATGCTACATGCTACATATATACTACATATATACTACATGCATGCTACATACATACCACATACATACTACATACATGCTACATGCTACATATATACTACATATATACTACATGCATGCTACATACATACTACATGCTACATACATACTACATATATACTACATACATACTACATACATACTACATGCATGCTACATACATACTACATACATACTACATGCTACATACATACCACATACATACTACATACATACTACATGCTACATACATACTACATATATACTACATGCATGCTACATACATACTACATATATACTACATGCATGCTACATACATACTGCATGCTACATGCATGCTACATACATACTACATACATACTACATGCTACATACATACCACATATATACTACATACATACAATACATACATAGACATACAGTACATATAACATAGAGTAACATACTTACCAATACTTGTCACATTGTTCCCCGAAGCCATTGTCTTTTCCGGAATAAATATTAACATAACAAACCACAAAAATACTCACCCACGATCCGAAGCAGTCCACGAGTGTGTCCCACGACGATCTTGGGTAGAGAACGGCAGCATCAGATGATGCTGCCGTTCTCTACGGGCTGCAGGAATCCAATGACGGAAGGTAGGTATCCTTCCGCACTGTATTCCTCCGCCACTTAAAAAAAAAAAAAGTCCCTAGTCTCACTTTATGCCATTGCTTTATGCCATTGTGGAATTTCCCACACAGCAATGGCATAAAGTGAGACTAGGGACTTTTTTTTTGTTTAAGTGGCGGAGGAATACAGTGCGGAAGGATACCTACCTTCCGTCATTGGATTCCTGCAGCCCGTAGAGAACGGCAGCATCATCTGATGCTGCCGTTCTCTACCCAAGATCGTCGTGGGACACACTCGTGGACTGCTTCGGATCATGGGTGAGTATTTTTGTGGTTTGTTATGTTAATATTTATTCCGGAAAAGACAATGGCTTCGGGGAACAATGTGACAAGTATTGGTAAGTATGTTACTCTATGTTATATGTACTGTATGTCTATGTATGTATTGTATGAATGTATTGTATGTATGTAGTATATATGTGGTATGTATGTAGCATGTAGTATGTATGTAGTATGTATGTAGCATGCATGTAGCATGCAGTATGTATGTAGCATGCATGTAGTATATATGTAGTATGTATGTAGCATGCATGTAGTATATATGTAGTATGTATGTAGCATGCATGTAGTATATATGTAGTATGTATGTAGCATGTATGTAGTATGTATGTGGTATGTATGTAGCATGTAGTATGTATGTAGCATGCATGTAGTATATATGTAGTATGTATGTAGCATGTAGTATGTATGTAGTATGTATGTAGTATGTATGTGGTATGTATGTAGCATGTAGTATGTATGTAGCATGCATGTAGTATGTATGTAGTATGTATGTAGTATGCATGTAGTATGCATGTAGTATGTATGTAGCATGTATGTGGTATGTATGTGGTATGTATGTAGCATGTAGTATGTATGTAGTATGTATGTAGCATGTAGTATGTATGTAGTATGTATGTGGTATGTATGTGGTATGTATGTAGCATGTAGTATGTATGTAGTATGCATGTAGTATGTATGTAGTATGCATGTAGTATGCATGTAGTATGTATGTAGCATGTATGTGGTATGTATGTAGTATGTATGTAGCATGTAGTATGTATGTTGCATGCATGTAGTATATATGTAGTATGTAGCATGTAGTATGTATGTAGTATGTATGTAGTATGTATGTGGTATGTATGTAGCATGTAGTATGTATGTAGCATGTAGTATGTATGTAGCATGCATGTAGTATATATGTAGTATGTAGTATGTATGTAGTATGTATGTGGTATGTATGTAGCATGTAGTATGTATGTAGCATGCATGTAGTATGTATGTAGCATGCATGTAGTATGTATGTAGTATGCATGTAGTATGCATGTAGTATGTATGTAGTATATATGTAGTATGTATGTAGCATGTATGTGGTATGTATGTAGCATGTAGTATGTATGTAGCATGCATGTAGTATATATGTAGTATGTAGTATGTATGTAGTATGTATGTGGTATGTATGTAGCATGTAGTATGTATGTAGCATGCATGTAGTATGTATGTAGCATGCATGTAGTATGTATGTAGCATGCATGTAGTATGTATGTAGCATGCATGTAGTATGTATGTAGTATGTATGTAGTATGTATGTAGCATGCAGCATGTATGTAGCATGTATGTAGCATGTATGTAGTATGTATGTAGTATATATGTAGTATGTATGTAGCATGTAGTATGTATGTAGCATGTAGTATGTATGTAGTATTTTTTTTTTTTAACATTTAACACATTAGCCGGATGATGGGACTACTACTGTCCCATCATTGGCTAATGTGTCAATCACTGTCATGGTAGCAGGCATCGCCAGATGGGACTTGTAGTCCCATCGGACGATGCTTGCACAGACCCCCGGACATCAGCACAGCCCCCCGGCAGGCCGGCACAGCCCCCCGGCAGGCCGGTACAGACCCCCACAGGGTGCACAGACCACCGGCAGGCCGGCACAGCCCCCCGGCAGGCCGGTACAGACCCCCACAGGGTGCACAGACCACCGGCAGGCCGGCACAGCCCCCCGGCAGGCCGGTACAGACCCCCACAGGGTGCACAGACCACCGGCAGGCCGGCACAGCCCCCCGGCAGGCCGGTACAGACCCCGGGCAGTCCACACAGCCCCCCGGCAGGCCGGCACAGCCCCCCGGCAGGCCGGCAGAGACCCCCGGAAGGCCCGAAATGACGGCGCATCATGATGCGCACACACCGCGCATCATGATGACGTCAGGCTGTCAATCAACTGAACTTCCGATTCCGATGCCGAATTCCGATATTGAAAAAATATCGGAAGTCGGTATCGGAATTCCGATACAGCAAGTATCGGCCGATACCCGATACTTGCGGTATCGGAATGCTCAACACTACTAGGGAGGCTTCTCTTACCTGACCTAGGCGGAGGAGTTTCCCTGTCTCTTAGGACAGGTGCAGATATAGTGCGTTGAAGCTCCGCAACAGAGGCACAGACCTTGTGCCTGTCTCTCTTGCTGACGTAACTCGGTCAAGTTGAGACGGTCAATCTGCATGGGCTCGACCGACCAAGGACTGGCAGAACGGATGAAAAAGGGGGCTGGCCAGGTGGATCTCCTCTCTCTCGCTGACTCCCGAGCGCGCTCCTGGAAGCGTAGGTCAATGCGGGTAGCCAGCGAAATAAGGTCCTCTAAGGAGTTCGGGGTCTCTCGACCTGCGAGTTCATCTTTTATTCTGCCTGAAAGAACGCCCCTACCAAAGCCATGTTATTCCAGCCGAACTCGGAGGAGATAGTGCGAAAGCGAATAGCGTACTGACCGACCGTGAGAGAACTCTGATGTAGATTAACGAGTGATTCAGTGAGGACAGCTAACCGAACTGGCTCATCGAAGACCCTGCGAAAAGTATCCTAGAAAACCGGAAGACTCGAGACAACGAGATCATCACGTTCCCAGAGGGGATTCAACCAGGACAGGGCCTCTCCCTCCAGATGGGACATAATGAAAGCTACTTTGGCCCGGTCAGAGGGATATTGCTGCGGCAACCATTCAAAGTGGAGACTACACTGATTTAAGGATCCTGCAGAGCTTAGGATCCCCAGTGAAGCGAGGCGGTTTGGCGAGGCGGGGCGTCGGGAGAGCTGTAGGAGCGGGGAGAGGAGTCAGAGCTGCAGTGGCAGAACGTAGGGCCGACAGGCGGCTATCAAAAGAGGCCATGTGAGACAAAATATGGGCTTGGGTATCTTGTTGCTGGACCAGCTCCTGTTGAAGACTGGTCAGTAACTTGGCAGTTCCAGGATCGGTCAACTGCAGGGCTGACAAATGAGTGTTCAAGGACTTCATGACGGACATAATGCGTCCCTTATTCTCCCGCAGGAAGAGTAACTCTTTCCGGGTGGCAGCTGTGGTACCGGCGGGATCCATGGCCTGATTGTACTGTTAGCATGGGTAGTCTGGAGCCAGAAACTCCAGGAGTGGACCCTCTGGACCATGGCACTGAGGGGCCCCAGGCGAGCTGCCAGGTGGAACCGACCCCTATAGAGGGACCATTAGGAGCAGGCCAAGGGGTTCGAGTACCATGGTAGCCGGTACCGAGAGGGGCGGCTCAGGATGGACCAGAGTAGGACTGTGGGACTGAAGTACAGATGACAGAACAGAAACACTGGAGGCAGGACTGGAGTAGGACGGCAGGACTGGAGCAGGATGGAACAGGAACACTGGAGGCAGGACTGGAGTAGGATGGCAGGACTGGAGTAGGATGGAACAGGAACACTGGAGGCAGGACTGGAGTAGGATGGCAGGACTGGAGTAGGATGGAGCAGGAACACTGGAGGCAGGAATGGAGTAGGACGGCAGGACTGGAGCAGGATGGAACAGGAACATTGGAGGTAGGACTGGAGCAGGATGGAACAGGAACACTGAAGGCAGGACTGGAGTAGGATGGCAGGAACACCGGAGACAGGACTGCGGAAGAGAGCAAGGAACCCGGGTAGCAGGACTGAGAGGCTGCTGCGGAGAGCAGGCAAGAACGGAACTGAAGGAGCCAAGAGCACACGATGCAGCGAGGCCAGTGTGCTAGGAAACACAACAATCAGGCACCTCCCTCAGGGGGAAGCGGCCTGATATGCTCCTGTCTGGTCTGCCATTGGTCAGGGAGGTGCTTCCGGGTCAGGGCATAGCCGGAGCACAAGAAGCAGGAGGGAGGCGCAGCCGCGGCCTATGGCGCATGCGCATTGCATCTAGGGACGCCGCCGGCCACGCACCTGCCAGAGACGACCTTCGTGGATGTCAGGCAGCGGGAGGCTGCAGCGTGGGAGCGATGGCCGGGTGAGTATGCAGAGACAGCGTAACATATTCTTCTTCATATTCTACTTCTTCATCTTCTTCCTATTCTTCTTCTTCATCATATTCTTTTTTGTGACAGGCATTCCTGTACTTGTTATCTATAAAAGTTTGAAGATTACACCTTCTGTTCTGCTTGTCACAAAAGATTTACAACAGGATTTGTCCGCGTTCAGTTTGGCCTGCAGCAGGAGGCATTTTCCAGGGGCACCACGAGGAGGAACGTACTCACCCCCATACACTGCTTTGTCTTCTTCTGCCTATAATTTAGATAATATCTTTTGCTCTGATTTTTAGTCTTATGCTTAATGTTCTTCTGCTTTTTGTTCTTCTGCTTTTTGTTCTTGTGCTTCTTGGCCTTCTGCTTCTTGGTCTTCTGTCTCTTGTTGTTCTGTATCTTGGTGGTTGTCTTCATGTTCTTTGTCCTCTTGGTCATCTTCTTCAAGGTCATCTTTTTGGTCTTCTTCGGGGTGGTCTTCAGGGTCGTCATCTTCAGGGTCGTCGTCTTCAGGGTCATCGTCTTCGGGGTCGTCGTCTTCTTCGGGGTGGTCTTCAGGGTCATCGTCTTCAGTGTCGTTGTCAGGGAGATCCAGAATGATTGCCAAAAACCATTTCAAAAAGCTTGAACTTGGAAATGTAGCAGAAGGTACAAGAAGGCTGAGGAACTGCTGAGGACCAGCTGACGGTACTGGAACCCGGATGGGTAGCAGAAGGAACAAGAGCCAATGGCACTACCGAGAACCAGCTGATGGTACTGGAACCTGGTTACTAAGGCCTCTTTCACACTTCCGTTTTTTACAATCAGTCACAATCCGCCAATATCTCTCTCTCTCTCTCTCTCTCCCCTTCCCATCCAGCGTTTCCTTTAAACTTCCTCATTTTCAGGATCCGTCTGAAAACAGATCCTGTGCCATCCGTTCACATCAGTTAAGAACGGATCCGCTTTTCTAACTTTTTGGCGGATTTGAACTGATGCAAAAAAACTGAAGTGTGAAAGAGGCCTAAGCAGGAGGTACCTGTGCCAGAAAGCACTACCAAGGACCAGCAGACGTTGTTGGAACTCGGATACCGAGAAGGAGGCACCTAAGCCAAAGGCACTGCCGAGAACCAGCTGATGGTACTAGAACCCAGATGGGTAGCAGAAGGTACCCATGAAAAACAAAGTTGCAAGGCCGCGAGCCGGCCGCAGTTACAGAAACCCACAGTCCTACAGGGGGTGCTTGACCTATTTGCACTATGGAACCAGCCTTTATTGCCAGACCCCGCAGCCCACATAGGAAGCACCTAAACTGCAGGCACCATAGAATCGACTAACCCGACCGCAACATGACAGGACAACGTATTGGTGGCAAAGTGACGTTGACACTACCCGGAAACAGCCGGCATGCTGGAACCAGGCTGGGCAGGTGGGAGTACCTGTGCCAAAGACACTGCCAAGAACCAGCTGATGGTGCTGGAACCCGGATGGGTAGCAGAAGCTAGAAGAGCCAATGGAACTACCGAGGACCAGCTGACGGCGCCGGAACCCGGAGCGGCAGCAGAAGGAACAAGAGCCAATGGCACTACCGAGGACCAGCTGAGGGTACTGGAACCCGGATGCTAAGCAGGAGGTACCTGTGCTAGAAAGCACTACCAAGGACCAGCAGACGTTGCTGGAACTCGGATAATGAGAAGTAGGCACCTAAACCAAAAGGCACTGCCGAGAACCAGCTGACGGTACTGGAACCCGGATGGGTAGCAGAAGGTACCCATGAAAAACAAAGTTGCAAGGCCACGAGCCGGCCGCAGTTACCGAAACCCACAGTGCTACAGGGGGTGCTTGTCCTATTGGCACTACAGAACCAGCCTTTATTGCCAGATCCCACAGCCCACATAGGAAGCATCTAACCTGCAGGCACCATAGAGTCGGCTAACCTGACCGCAACACAACAGGACAACGTATTGGTGGCAAAGTGACGTTGACACAACCCGGAAACAGCCAGTGAGTTGGAACCAGGCTGGGCAAGAGGGAGTACCCATGCCAAAGACACTGCTGAGAGCCAGCTGACGGTGCTGGAACCCGGATGGGTAGCAGAAGCTACAAGAGCCAATGGAACTACCGAGGACCAGCTGACAGTGCTGGAACCCGGAGGGGCAGCAGAAGGAACAAGAGCCAATGGCACTACCGAGGACCAGCTGATGGTACTGGAACCCGGAGGGCCAGCAGAAGGAACAAGAGCCAAAAGCACTGCCGAGAACCAGCTGACGGTACTGGAACCCGGATGAGTAGCAGAAGGTACCCATGAAAAACAAAGTTGCAAGGCCGCGAGCCGGCCGCAGTTACCGAAACCCACAGTCCTACAAGGGGTGCTTGTCCTATGGGCACTACGGAACCAGCCTTTATTGCCAGATCCCGCAGCCCACATAGGAAGCACCTAAACTGCAGGCACCATAGAGTCGGCTAACCCGACCGCAACACGACAGGACAAAGTTTTGGAGGCAAAGTGACGTAGACGCTACCCAGAAACAGCTGGAACCAGGCTGGGCAGGATGGAGTACCCGTGCCAAAGATACTGCCGGGAATCAACTGGCGGTGCTGGAACCCAGGGTAAATACTACAAACAGAGTGGAGACAGAGGCCTAATTGGAGTAAGTTTAAAATCTGTAGTTGTGTGAGTGTGGACAGAGGAGGAGAAATTGCCGGACACACAGCTGGGGATCAGCTGACATTACTGAACCCCAATAACACTGGAGCATATGTTGACTGGGCAGATGGCACTTCAGAGCAGCAACTGGCTGGGTTGGAGCCCAGGTTAATACTACAAACATAGTGGAGCCAGAGGCCTAATTGGATCAAGATTAATATCTGTTGTAGACTACTACTGATTTTAAACTTGCTCCAATTATGCCTCTGGCTCCACTCTGTTTCTAGTATTTACCTTGGGCTCCAACACTGCCAGTTGCTGCTCAGAAGAGACAGAGTGGAGCCAGAGGCCTAATTGGAGCAAGTTTCAAATCAGTAGTAGTGTGAATGTGGACAGAGCAGGAGACATTGCCGGACACACAGCAGGGGGGCAGCTGACATTACTGAACCCCACTAACACAGGAGCTAGTGTTTTTCTCTGTGCAGATGGCACTTCTGAGCAGCAACTGGTGGTGTTGGAGCCCAGGGTCAATCAGGGTGTAGGCTGAGGCCTAATTGGAGCAAGTTTTATATCTGATGTTGTGTGAATGTGGACAGAGCAGGAGATATTGCCGGACACACAGCAGGGGAGCAGCTGATATTACTGAACCCCACTAACACAGGAGCTAGTGTTTTTCTCTGTGCAGACGGCACTTCTGAGCAGCAACTGGCAGTGTTGGAGCCCAGGGTCAATCAGGGTGTAGGATGAGGCCTAATTGGATCAAGTTTTATATCTCATGTTGTGTGAATGTGGACGGAGCAGGAGATATTGCCGGACACACAGCAAGGGAGCAGCTGACATTACTGAACCCCACTAACACAGGAGCTAGTGTTTTCTCTGTGCAGACGGCACTTCTGAGCAGCAACTGGCAGTGTTGGAGCCCAGGGTCAATCAGGGTGTAGGATGCGGCCTAATTGGATCAAGTTTAATATCTGATGTAGTGTGAATGTGGAGGGAGCAGGTGACATTGCCGGACACACAGCAGGGGAGCAGCTGACATTACTGAACCCCCGCTAACACAGGAGCTAGTGTTTTTCTCTGTGCAGACGGCACTTCTGAGCAGCAACTGGCGGTGTTGGAGCCCAGGGTCAATCAGGGTGTAGGCTGAGGCCTAATTGGAGCAAGTTTAAAATCTGATGTTGTGTGAATGTGGAGGGAGCAGGAGATATTGCCGGACACACAGCAGGGGCGCAGCTGCCGTTACTTAACCCCACTAACACAGGAGCTAGTGCTTTCCTCTGTGCAGACAGCACTTCTGAGCAGCAACTGGCAGTGTTGGAGCCCAGGGTCAATCAGGGTGTAGGCTGAGGCCTAATTGGAGCAAGTTTAATATCTGATGTTGTGTGAATGTGGACGGAGCAGGATATATTGCCAGACACACAGCAGGGGAGCAGCTGACGTTACTGAACCCCACTAACACAGGAGGTAGTGTTTTTCTCTGTGCAGACGGCACTTCTGAGCTGCAACTGGCGGTGTTGGAGCCCAGGGTCAATCAGGGTGTAGGCTGAGGCCAAATTGGAGCAAGTTTTAGATCTGATGTTGTCTGAATGTGGACGGAGCAGGAGATATTGCCAGACACACAGCAGGGGAGCAGCAGACGTTACTGAACCCCACTAACACAGGAGCTAGTGCTTTCCTCTGTGCAGACAGCACTTCTGAGCAGCAACTGGCAGTGTTGGAGCCCATGGTCAATCAGGGTGTAAGCTGAGGCCTAATTGGAACAAGTTTAATATCTGATGTAGTGTGAATGTGGAGGGAGCAGGTGACATTGCCGGAAACACAGCAGGGGAGCAGCTGGCGTTACTGAACCCCACTAATACAGGAGCTAGTGTTTTTCTCTGTGCAGACGGCACTTCTGAGCAGCAACTGGCGGTGTTGGAGCCCAGGGTCAATCAGATCAGGTGGTAGAAACATTAACACAACAGGAGACCTGGATACTGTTGCCAACCAATTATTTAATCTGGAAGAGGCCTGGCAAATTCCGGCGAGATCCAGGCCTTGTTCATTTTCAGAAAAGTAAGCCGGTCAACGTTATTGGAGGATAGTCACATGCGACAGTCTGTTAGTACACCACCTGCTGCACTAAAGACGCGTTCCGATAATACTCTAGCAGCAGGGCAAGCCAGCACCTCCAATGCATACTGGCTAAGCTCTTGCCATGTATCCAGCTTAGAGACCCAAAACTTGAAGGGGGAAGAGTCGTCTGGTAGTACACTGAGAGGGCAAGACATGTAGTCTGTCACCATCTGACGGAATCGTTGCCTCCTGCTGACTGGAGCTGTCTGTGATGGTGTAGACATTTGTGGCGGGGACACAAAACTTTGCCACATTTGGGCCATACTGCTCTTGCCTTGTGCTGAGGTGCTGCTTCTGCTCCATCTTTGTGCAGAGCTTCCTCCACTGCCTCGTCGCACAGAGCTGCTTTGTAAAGCACTAGCAGCACTTCTTTCGGGTGGAATGGAGAACATGATGGAATGCACCAGTGTGTCTTGGTACTCCCGCATTTTACGCTCCCGGTTCAACGGTGTTATGAGGCTTTGTAAGTTGTCCCGGTAGCAAGGATCTAGGAGGGTGTACACCCAATAATCAGCCGTGTTCAGAATGTGGGCGATGAGGCGGTCGTTTATCAGGCACTGCAGCATGAAATCAACCATGTGCTGCAGATTCCCAACTGGCCAAGAAACGCTGTCCCCTGCTTGAGGCGTCATCTCTGCCTGCTCTGCATCACCCCAACCTCGCTCTACAAACTGACTACTAGAGCATTGTGTACCTCCCTCCTCTGGAGAGATGTCTTCCTCCTCCATAGACTCTTCCTCATCCTCCTCACAGTGTCCCCTGCCTAGGCCTTTCTGAGGAACCACGTTGTGCAGACTGTCCAGAAGCAGATGGTATTTGTGACTCCTCATCCTCCACCTCTTCCACAACCTCCTCTCTTAGTGCTTGCAGTGTTTTTTGAAGCAGGCAGATAAGAGGGACAGTCACGCTGACTAGTGCATCATCTGCACTCGCCATCCGTGTGGAATCATCGAAGTCACGCAAAACGACTTATTTGCGCCTGATGTAGCTGGTACTCCATTACTGCTGGCTGCTGCTCTCACAACCGCTCCAACATATGTAACGTTGAATTCCACCTTGTGGTTAGGTCACATATGATGCGATGTTCCGGAAGGCGGAATCGGCGCTGCAGAGCTGCAATGTGCGATCTTGCCATGCTGGAACGCCGCAAGTGAGCGCACTCTATGCGGACCTTGTGCAGCAGTGCATCAAGATCCGGATAGTCCCTCAAAAAACTGCACGACAAAGTTGAGCACATGTGCCAGACATGGGATGTGAGTGAGGTTGCCTAGGCCCAGAGCTGCCACCAGATTTCGGCCATTGTCACACACTACCAAGCCTGGCTGGAGATTCGCTGGCACAAACCACACGTCGCTCTCCTGCTTGATGGCATTCCAGAGCTCCTGCGCTGTGTGGCTTCGATTCCATAAATAAATAAATTTCAGTAAGGCCTGTTGACGTTTGGCCACGGCTGTGCTAATATCGGTCGTAACAGGTAAGCGTTCACGGGTCCATGTGGAGGTAGACCGTGATGGCTCCTGCAGCGCTGCTTCAGAGGAACTGGAGTATGAGGAGGAGTCAATGTGTACAGACTGGATTCCTGCAATCCTTGTAGTTGGCAGAACACGTACAGCACCACTCTCAAGACCTGTACCCGGCTCCCAACATTTACCCAATGGGCAGTGAGGGAAAGTTATCGTCCCTGTCCATGGTTACTGGTCCACGCATCGGTGGTCAGGTGGACCTTGCTACTGACAGTGTTTAGTAGCACATGTTTAATTTTTCCTCCACATGCTTTTGCAGGGCAGGGATGGCTTGCCTCCTGAAATAAAAGCGGCTGGGCACGTTGTATTGTGGGACTGCCAATGCCATGAAGTTATGGAAGGTGTCAGTCTCCACCAGCCTGAATGAGAGCATTTCAAGGGACAGTAGTTTTGCAATGCCAGCATTCAGAGCCTGTGCTCGGGGATGGTTTGCCGAATGTGGCCGCCTTTTCTCCCATGCCTGTGCTACCGATGGCTGTAGAGTGGCCTGGAAGTGTGAGGATGACAGGGAACGTGGTGCTGCGGTGGAATTACACTGGGTCTCTGTACAACAGTGCCAGAGGTTCTTCCATGGTGATCCTGTGAGGAAGCCGAACCAGCTGTGTGTGAGCTGGAGGAAGAGGCTACAACACGAGCTGAAGAGGTGTTAGGTGGTGCTGTAGGTTGGCCTATGTCTTCAGTGTGTCTTTGTAACTCCACCACGTGCTTGGTCCGCACATGTTTCCACATATTTGTGGTATGAAGGTTGCTGACACTTTTCCCTCTTTGGACTTTCTGATGACACAGCTTGCATTTGACAAAGCAAAGGTAATCTGCAACTGTGTCAAAAAAGGACCACGCACTGAAAGTCCTAGGAGCGCCCGTTTTGGGTTTTGGAAGAGGAATGCTCCTAATGGGTGCCGAAGTGGAGGCTACAGGCAGCCAAGTCTGCCCCCTCCCTCTCCCTCCTGTTTTGGCCGTTCGGGGAATCTCTTCCTCAGAGCTGCTCCAACCACCTTCCTGTTCCTCACACCATGATGGGTCAAGGACCTCATCATCTACACTACCCTCTTCAAACACCTGCTTCTCCTGGGTAGTCTCGCCAGCACAGTACGCACCAGAAAGTGGCACCTGAGTCTCATCATCTGATGCGAACTGAGGTGTACTGACCATAGGCACTGGCCCACCCGCCTCTTCAGATTCAGAGAGACAAAGCTGTTGCGCATCACTGCATACTCCCTCTTCTTCACATTCTAGAATGCTGCTTGGCTGGCCCCCTCTTTCCAAGCCAACAGATTCAGAGAACAGACGTAGACATGGCTCCTGTCCAGGGCTCTCTGACTGCCTGGGCAATTTGGCAAGTGGTGAAGAGACAGATGGTTGCTCTTCAGTGCTCTGGACCTGAGAGAATGTGGAAGTCATTGAAGTCGATGTGTTAGCTGCCATCCATCCAACTACAGCTTCAATTTGTTCCTCCCGCAGCAGTGGGGTATGGTGAGCTCCTACAAAGCAGTGCATAAAGGACTGTTCCCTGGGAAAACTGGGGGATGCTGAGTCACTGGTGCCCGCAGCAGGCACAGAATCCCCATGTCCTCTCCCTGCTGAAACTCCATGCCCACGACCACATGCCTTACTCCCTGCCTTCTTCATTTTGGTAGACTGATAAAGATAGACAGAAAAGTACTAAGGGCTTAGTGTGCTTATTCCTGAACAGCTGCTAACAGGTATAAGAAACACTAATTTTATAAAGTGTGGAATACACTTTAATATGAGCTAATGTGGCCTACACAACTGTAAAGTGGAGTGTTTGGTGAACTTTTTTTACGTGTTTTTTTCACAAAAATAAAAGGATGTGACCAAAGATGTAAAAGCGATAGTATCACAATCTTTTTGTAGCTATAACAATGCAGGAAGGTAACCTACAATGCAATAGATGAGGCTACAAAAAATAGGCTAATACTAATCTGGCTGGGGCTGCAGGGCACAAGCCAGCAGAAAGGCTCCTCTATCTACTCCTATATAGTGTTTGCAACCAATCCAGCTGGATATAGATGGAAGCACACTAATAGGAGAAATTCAGGAAAAATAAGCAGCACTACAGCAAAAAAGGACAATGTATGAGGCAGTGACGCACACTGAGTGGACTACAACCAGAGGTGGTGCAGAACACACTACAGCGTGAGCTGCACTCACACACAGAGACCTCACAGACAGCTGTGAACAGTGCAGAGAACTGTGCACTAGCACTGAAAGGCTGCAGAAATGCTCCGCTATCTACTCCTATATATTGTTTGCAACCAATGTAGATGGATACGGATGAAAGCACACTAATAGGAGAAATCAGGAAAAATGAGCAGCAATAAAACAAAAAAAGGACTATGTATGAGGCAGTGACGCACGCTGAGCGGACTACAACCAGAGGTGGCTGCAGAACACACTACAGCATGAGCTGCACTCACACACACAGACCTTGCAGACAGCTGTGAACAGCGCTGCAAGGCAAAAGAAAGCTACAGCGGTTGATAAAATAGCCTGGGTAAAGCACTATATAGAAAATCGCTATCTCTAACTGTCCCTCAGAGTCTGAACAGCAGCATCCTGTCCCTAACTGAATTCACAGCAGAGTGAACCCAAAATGGCGGCAGCTTTTATAGTGCATCATGACATCATTTCATCAGCCAATCACAGCCATGCCATTAGTTAACATGCCTACATGCCTAACAGGATGTGCCCACACTTCTTAGGATTCCTCATTGGCTGAATCAAATCAAACTGGCTCATAGCATTATGGGAACTTCCGATTCCGGTATTCGATATTCAAAAAGTATCGGAACTCTGTATTGGAATTCCGATACTGCGAATATCGGCCGATACCCGATATTTGCAGTATCGGAATGCTCAACACTACTGATAGGGTTTTGTTGCAAGTCTCCAAAAATAATAGAACCAACAGAGAATATCCTCATAAAGCAAATAGATGAAGCAGCGAATCAAGGAGAAGTCATTATTATTGGGGACCTCAACTACCCTGAAATACATTGGGGAACCGAAACCTGCAGTTCCAGCAAAGGTAGTAGGTTTTTGACAACTATGAGAGACAATTACCTTTCACAACTGGTTCAGGACCCAACAAGAGGGGAGGGGCACTGCTAGACCTAATATTAACCAACAGGACAGACCGCATATCAAATATAAGGGTTGAGGGTAACTTGGGTATTAGTGATCACAAAATAATAAGTTTTCAGGTGTCCTTTAATAAGATGTGTAGTAGAGGGGTTACAAGGACACTAAACTTCAGGAAAGCAAATTTCCAACGGATGAGAGATGATCTTGGTGCAATTAACTGGGACGATATCCTGAGACATAAAAATACACAAAGAAAATGGGAGACGTTTATTAGCATCCTGAATAGGACATGTGTACAATATATATTGTATGGGAATAAATATGTTAGAAATAGGAGGAAACCACTATGGCTAAATAGAGCTGTAAGGGGCACAATAAGTGACAAAAATAAAGCATTTAGAGAATTAAAGCAAGAAGGTAGTGATGAGGCATTAAATAAATACAGAAAATTAAATAAATTCTGTAAAAAGCAAATCAAGATAGCAAAGATTGAGACAGAGAGACTCACTGCCAAAGAAAGTAAAAATAATCCCAAAATATTCTTTAACTACATAAATAGTAAGAAGCTAAAAAATGATAGTGTTGGCCCCCTTAAAAATAGTCTGGGTGAAAAGGTGGATGAGGATGAGGAAAAAGCCAATATGCTAAATGACTTTTTTTCAACAGTATTTACACAAGAAAATCCCATGATGGATAACATGATCAGGGATAAAAATTCTCCATTAAATGTCACCTACTTAACCCAGCAGGAAGTACAGCGGTGTCTAAAAATCACTAAAATTGACAAATCCCCGGGCCCGGATGGGATACACCTCCGAGTACTGCAGGAATTAAGTACAGTCATAGATAGACCATTATTTTTAATCTTTAAAGATTCCATAATAACAGGGTCTGTACTACAGGACTGGCGTATAGCAAATGTGGTGCCAATATTCAAAAAGGGGACAAAAACTGAACTTGGAAATTATAGACTAGTAAATTTAACCTCAACTGTGGGTAAAATCCTGGAGGGTTTTCCAAGAGATACTATACTGGAGTATCTGAAGAAGAATAACCTCATGACCCAATATCAACATGGGTTTACAAGGGACCATTCCTGTCAGACTAATCTGATAAGCTTTTATGAAGAGGTAAGTTCCGGACTGGACCAAGGGAATGCAGTGGACGTGGTGTACATGGACTTTTCAAAAGCATTTGATACGGTGCCACACAAAAGGTTGATACATAAAATGAGAACAATGGGGATAGGGGAAAATATGTGTAAGTGGGTTAAGAGCTGGCTCATGGATAGGAAACAAAGGTTGGTTATTAATGGAGCACACTCGGACAAGGTCACAGTAAGCAGTGGGGTACCACAGGGGTCAGTATTGGGCCTGCTTCTTTTTACCATATTTATTATTGACCTTGTAGGGGGCATTGAGAGTAAAATTTCAATATTTGCAGATGTCACTAAACTCTGCAGGGTAATCAATACAGAGGAGGACAATTTTATATTACAGGAGGATTTATGTAAACTAGAAGCTTGGGCTGATAAATGGCAAATGAGCTTTAATGGGGATAAATGTAAGGTCATGCACTTGGGTAGAACGAACAAGATGTATAATTATGTGCTTAATTGTAAAACACTGGGCAAAACTGTCACTGAAAAAGACCTGGGTGTATGGGTGGATGACAAACTCACATTTAGTGGCCAGTGTCAGGCAGCTGCTGCAAAGGCAAATAAAATAATGGGATGCATTAAAGAGGCATAGATGCTCATGAGGAGAACATAATTTTACCTTTATATAAGTCACTAGTGTGACCACAGTTAGAATACTGTGTACAGTTCTGGTCTCCAGTGTATAAGAAAGACATAGCTGAACTGGAGCGGGGTCAGAGAAGAATGACCAAGGTTATTAGGGAACTAGGGGGTCTGCAATACCAAGATAGGTTACTACACTTGGGTTATTTAGTTTGGAAAATCGAAGGCTTAGGGATGATCTTATTACAATGTATAAATATATGCGGGGACAGTACTAAGACCTTTCTAATAATCTTTTTACCCTAAGACTTGTGACGGGGACAAGGGGGCATCCTCTACATCTGGAGGCAAGAAGGTTTAAGCATACTCACTGACGCGGATTCTTTACTGTAGGAGCAGTGAGACTATGGAACTCTCTGCCATATGATATTGTAATGAGCGATTCCCTACTAAAATGTAAGAAGGGACTGGATGCCTTTCTTGAAAAGTATAATATTACAGGGTATATACACTAGTTTCCTTAATATTGTGGTGATTCAGGGAGCTAGTCTGATTGCCGTATGTGGAGTCAGGAAGGAATTTTTTACCCCAATGTGAAGCTTACTGTTTGCCACATGGGTTTTTTTTCCTTCCTCTGGAATAACATGTTAGGGCAAGTTAGGATACGATATGGGTTGAACTAGATGGACTTAAAGTCTTCCTTCAACCTTAATAACTATGTTACTATGTAACTATGTGGGAGAAGGAGAGTGGGCGGCTTGTAATGTGTTTTATTAGGAGAGATTTGAGGTTGTGGAGCAGGTCAACAGAGGAGGTCAGGTGGGGGGGCAAGAGGGAAGGAGAGCTTATTACTTGATTAGAGGGCGCTGGGGTTTGCGGATAGCAAAGGAGAGTGAGGAGTAATGGAGCCAAAACCGTTAGAGCGTATCTCAGCATGAGAGTAAGTGTGGAGGTAAGAGAAATTTAGTACATTTAAACACAGTGGTTAGTCATACCTTCTGTTCACTTCTGCTCATTTCTGGCATATTTCTGCTGTTATCCTTAAATAGACAACCTTATGGAGACAGACCGAAACAGGCCAGGTGTGATCAGGAGGGAGGGACAGCAGGGAGACTGGTCACAGACACAGGAGGGGATTAATTAGAAGTAAAAAGAGAAAATACAAAGGAAGTAGTCAGATCCAAAAGGACAGGTGAAGCAAAGTGTGTTAGCACCAAGGAATTAGGGTGAGAAAGCATGCAGGGAAAAAAAAACATTCCATTGATAGCAGACAGATACAGGGGTGATTGGGGCTCAGGAAAGATAGGTGATG
The DNA here is from genome assembly GCF_039654945.1 of Dendrobates tinctorius. Classification (NCBI taxonomy): domain Eukaryota; kingdom Metazoa; phylum Chordata; class Amphibia; order Anura; family Dendrobatidae; genus Dendrobates; species Dendrobates tinctorius. The sequence continues at coordinate 9,598,456 of NW_027361705.1, read as the reverse complement.
ATGGTATTGCAGCCAGTGGACATACCATTGATAGCAGACAGATACAGGGGTGATTGGGGTTCAAGAAAGATGGGTGATGATGGTATTGCAGCCCATGGACATACCATACCAGTGGTTATACTAATAGATCATAAACTGAACATGAGTCAACAGTGTGATGCAGCAGCAAACAAGGCAAATGCAATTCTTGGATGTATTAACAGAAGCATACAGTCTAGATCATGTGGAATCATTATTGCCCTCTATTCCTACTCTTTGGTCAGACCTCATCTGGAATACTGTGTCCAGTTTTGGGCACCACATTTTAAAAAAGACATCAACAAACTGGAGCAAGTTAAGAGAAGAGTGACCAGAATGGTGACCGGTCTGCAAACCATGTCCTATGAGAAACAGTTACAGGATTTGGGAATGTTTAGCTTTCAAAAAAGAAGACTGACAGAAGACTTAATAACTGTCTACAAATATTGCAAGGGCTGTCACATTGTAGAAGGATCATCTTTATTCTCATTTGAACAAGGAAAGACTAGAAGCAGTGGGATGAAACTGAATGGGAGAAGACACAAATTAGAAAAAAAACTTTTTGACTGGGTGATCAATGAGTGAAACAAGCTGCCATGAGAGGTGGTGAGTTCTCCTTCCATGGAAGTCTTCAAACAGAGGCTGGACAGATATCTGTCTGGGTTGACTTATTGCATCCTTCTTTGAGCTTGGGGATGGTCCAGATAACCCAGGAGGTCCCTTCCAACTCTATGATTATACGTGTCCCAGGATCAGTACAGATATAACAATTGATCCATTGTGATGGTTTATTTTGCAACTAAAAGGTTCCTGAAGTGAATAAATACAAGACCATAGAAGATGTATATAGATGACATCTTTGTAAGAAATATATTCTTTTAAAGTACAAATTGTAACATGTTTTTATGCCTTTGTGGAACATGTCATCCAGAGCAGTGCCAACATTTGCTAAAGTTTTTGGCTTTGTTGAAGAGGAAATTTTTTAACAGCCCTGTATTTGTCATCTGCTAGACATTTGCATTACTTGAAATTTTATTGAAATGGAAAAAAGTAAATAATATAAGAGAAGATTGATATTTCAGACTGGCTTGTGCAGAGTTAAGTACAATATGTGTGACACCTGTAATGTTAGACTTTGAAGTTAGTAAGCTAGTTACATTACATAATGCTAAAGGTGATGCTGGACATAAAAGTAAACATAATAGCAAGTCATCATGCACACAGGGCCAATTTATCAAAATGCCAATACATTTAAAAATTATATACATACAGTACAGACCAAAAGTTTGGACACACCTTCTCATTCAAAGAGTTTTCTTTATTTTCATGACTATGAAAATTGTAGATTCGCTCTGAAGGCATCAAAACTATTCATTAACAAATGTGGAATTATATAGTTAGCAAAAAAGTGTGAAACAACTGAAAATATGTCTTATATTCTAGGTTCTTCAAAGTAGTCACCTTTTGCTTTTGTCCCTGTGTTCTGGAGGGGTTTGGCGGAGCATGTCAAAGATGCTCTAGCTACCAGGGAGGTTCCCGTAACTCTGGAGGAGCTGATTGCTATCTCCACCCGCATTGATCTCCATTATACTGAGCATGGGCTGGAGCGAGCTCAATCCAGACAGAAGGTTAGGTTGACTCCCACCTTCTCTGAACCTCTTGAATCCATGGAGGTTTCTCTCCCCGGTCCCAAGTCGAGCCCGGTGCGAAGCTCTGCATGCTGTTACCAGTGTCGACAGTTTGGTCACCCGGCAAATAGGTGTCCGCAGTGGTTGAAAAAACGATCACGTACTGTGGTAGTAGGTGGGGGTCTATCTGATATGAAACCTTTCTCCCCCAACCCGGTATTCTGCGGGACGTTAGATAGCGGTGCTTCCACCTGGGAGGTAGAGGTCACGGTGGACTCCGGGGCAGATGGAAACTTCATGTCCTCGGCCTTCGCCCAAAACACGCAATCCCGCTGGTGCTACTGCCCCACCCCATGACCGTCAGGGTGGTCAATAGTGCGGCCTTACCATCCCAGATTATCCTCCAGACAGCACCCCTTGGGCTCTCAATCCCACCATCTCACCCCGAGACGTTGTCCCTGTTAATTATGCCAGAGGGCATCGACAAGGTGCTTCTTGGAGTTCCATGGCTCCGTTGCCATTCCCCTCATATAGAGTGGTCTTCAGGGAGTATACTGGGTTGGAGCAAGGACTGTGAGGGAAGGTGCATGAGGGGCAGTGTTCAAGTAGCCTCCACGGAAGTGCCCGTGGATCTCTCCGTGCTTCCCAGACACTACCGGCAGTACGCGGACGTCTTCTCCAAAAAATCAGTGGAGAAGCTTCCGCCGCACCGCCCTTACGACTGTCCGATAGACCTTTTGCCAGGCGCGGAACCTCCTAGAGGCCGCGTGTATCCTCTATCTCTCCCGGAGATGGAGGCCATGTCACAATATATCCGGGAGAACCTGGCAAGAGGGTTTATCAGAAAATCTGTGTCGCCAGCTGGTGAAGGGTTCTTCTTTGTACAGAAGAAGAGTGGAGAGCTGCGTCCCTGCATTGACTACAGAGGTCTCAATGCCATTACATTAAAAAACAAATACCCTCTTCCTTTGATCTCTGAGTTGTTTGACAGGTTGCGAGGGCCCGGATCTTTACTAAATTGGATCTACGGGGGGCATACAACCTGATCCGCGTACGCGAAGGAGATGAGTGGAAGACAGCCTTTAATACCAGGGATGGCCACTATGAGTACCTCGTCATGCCCTTCGGTCTCTGTAATGTGCCTGCTGTCTTCCAAGACTTCGTAAACTTCGGTGGTGGTCTGTCTGGATGACATCCTCATCTTTTCTTCAGATTTGGCCACTCACCGGAGAGACGTCTGCAAGGTCTTCGACCGTTTGTGGGCGAATTCTCTCTTGGCCAAGTTGGAGAAGTGCCAAATTGAGCAGGAGTCCTTGCCATTCCTGGGCTATATCATCTCGGTCCAGGGGTTGGCTATGGATCGTGCCAAACTGCAGGCGGTAATGGACTGGCAGGAGCCCCATTCTCTTAAAGCGGTGCAGCGTTTTTTGGGGTTCATTAATTATTACCGCCAGTTCATTCCCCACTTCTCCACACTGGTAGCTCCTTTGGTGGCCCTCACCACAAAGGAGCTAATCCCAAGGTTTGGTCAGAACAGGTCTCCATGGCCTTCTCATCTCTGAAAACCCATTTTGCTGGTGCTCCTATTCTACACTGTCCTGATGTGGATAAACCTTTTATCCTAGAGGTGGATGCCTCATCTGTCGGTGCAGGAGCAGTCCTTTTCCATAAGGATGCTCAAGGTCAGAAGCAACCCTGCTTCTTCTTCTCTAAGACCTTCTCACCGGCGGAGAAAAACTACTCCATCAGGGACACGGAGTTGCTGCTATGAAATTGGCCTATTCCGAGAGGATACATCTCCTGGAGGGAGCCTGGTTCTCCTTTCAGGTGTACACTGACCATAAAAACTTGGTCTATTTACAAACGGCCCAGCGCTTGAACTCTCGTCAACCTAGGTGGTCGCTCTTCTTCTCCCGCTTCCGCTTCACCTTGTACTACCTGTTTGGTGACAAGAACGTCTGTGCTGATGCTCTCTCTCGCTTGGTGGTCTCGGTGGAGGAGGCTGAGCCTCGGCTAATCGTTCCCACTGAGAGTCTGAGGACCGTGGTGCCGGTTGCTCTCGAGTCAGTGCCGCCGGGCAAGACCTTTGTCCCTCCTCGCCTGCGGCCGGAGTTTCTCACGTGGGCACACACATCCAGGGTGGGTGGTCACTTTGGCAATAAGCGAACCATAGACCTCCTGGCAAGGTCTTATTGGTGGCCCCACATGTGCCGGGACACGAAAGATTGTATTCAGGCATTCGTCTCTTGTGCTCGGAACAGGTCCTCTAGGCAGAGACCGGCTGGGTTACTGTATCCCCTGCCGGTGGCAGACAGACCCTAGGAGATGTTGGCATGGATTTTGTTGTCGTCCTGCCCAAACCCGGTGGCAGCACGGTCATCTGAGTGGTCACCGATCATTTTTCTAAAATGGTGCATCCGGTGCCACTCGCGCGGCTGCCTTCAGCTCGAGGTCTTGCCGCATTGTTCATAAAGCACGTATTTCGTTTGCACGATATGCCGGACAAAATAGTTAGTGACCGAGGTACCCAATTTGCGACTCGGTTTTGGAGGTAGCTCGGCGGTGTACTCAGTATCGAGCTAAACTTGTCCTCCGCCTATCATCCCGAGATGAACGGGTTGGTTGAGAGAGGCAACCAAACTCTGCTAATGTATCTGCGACATTTTGTCTCTGCCAGGCAGGATGACTGGGCATCCCTACTACCGTGGGCCGAATTTGCCCTGAATAATGCAGTGGCTGATTCCACTGGTCAGACGCCGTTCCTTCTTAATTACAGCCAGCATCCGCGCGTCCCCGTCCCGATGTTAGTGTCTTCCACTGATTCCATGGTGGCAGACTGGGCAGTGGAGGCTCGCGACATTTGGGATTGCACCCAGGATGCCATTCGAGTCTCTAAGGAGAGAATGAGGGCGTCCACCGACACACATCGGCACCCCGCTCCAACTTTTGCCCCTGGCGACTTGGTGTGGCTCTCTGGCCGAAATATCAGGCTGCGGGCCGAGTCTACCAAGTTCGCGCCACGATACATTGGTCCCTTCAAGATTCTCGAGCAGATCAGCTCGGTGGTCTATCGTCTGACCCTTCCACCACACTTGGCCATCTCTGACGTCTTCCACGTGTCCCTTCTCAAACCTGTTCACTTGTCCCGGTTTCTCCGAGTCATCTGCCAGGACATCAGACTTGTCTTCGGATGAGTTTGAGGTCAACGCCATTGTGGGACGCAGGGTGGTATGTAGGAAAAAGTTTTATTTGGTGGATTGGAAGGGTCATGGTCCAGAGACCCACACCTTGGAACCAGTGGAGAACATCCATGCCCCGTTCCTTATCGTGGCATTTGAGTGTAGCGAGACTCAGAGGGGAGGGGGCCCTAGGGGGGTAATGTTAGGCATCGGGTTCCTGCAACTGCACAGCAGGGATCCAGAGTCTCACATTCAGCGGTCTCCCATTCTCCATCGACCGCAGAGGAGCCTGCTCAGCAGCCCCGTCGTTCCTGATGCTCTACTCAGACCAGCTCTGTAGGTCTGGTTGTTGCTGCCACCTCTGGGCCAGCAATAGCAATGCAGGCTGATCAGCAACAAGCCACCCCAGAGGAGAAGTCCTTCCGTTGCTCCACTGAGCATGCTCACGAGACGATCCCCCATTGGAGATCGGGAGTCACATGCACAGGTCCTTCTCCAGATCTGATTGGTCCATCTCAGGGATCTGGAAGCTTCCGGAAGGTCCCGGCTATAAAAGGTTTGCATGGCCGCTCGGCCATGCGCTAGTATAGACTCTAGTTGCTACCTGTGTGAATGATGACGGATGCATGGATTTGCAAATGACTCATTAAGATTCCCCTCCCTCTGATATTATGTGTGTGGATAGGGAACTAGAGATAGAGTCATCGCCAGTCAGTGGCAAGCTACAGGCCACAGTGCATATCATCCACAGTACTAGCGTCGTCCGACAATGTGCCTGCTACCGGGCATTGTCATCTTGCTGCAGTGTCTGTCGCTGCGCTGCAGTCAGCAGCACTTATTGGCGTCAGCGGTTGCGACACAGTACGCACGGTAGGTCTAGAAGAACGCTGACTCTGTGTCTGGGTCCTGTGACCATATACCGTGTGTGCATTGCTCTGAGTCCTGTGAGAGCAACAGGCTCAGCATTTGTGTTTAACACCTCAGCGTCTCTGTGAGTTAACAGAGTCCGCCCAGTGCACACCGGGTGACGTTCAACCCGCATGCGCAATACCGCTATATCTAGCCTCTGCCATTACATAGCAGCAGTGTAAAACCTCTGCACGATGGACCCCGGGCGGCGAGCGCACTTTCTATTATTTATTATTTAGTGCACTCTGCCATCCCTAACAGCTTTGATTACTGCTTTGCACACTCTTGGCATTCTCTTGATGAGCTTCAAGAGGTAGTCACCGAAAATGTTTTTCACTTCATAGGTGTGCCCTGTCAGGTTTAATAATTGGGATTTCTTTCCTTATAAATGGGGTTAGGACCATCAGTTGTGTTGTGCAGAAGTCTGGTGGATACACAGCTGATAGTCCTATTGAATAGACTGTTAGAATTTGTATTATGGCAAGAATAAAGCAGCTAAGTAAAGAAAAACGAGTGGCCATCATTACTTTAAGAAATGAAGGTCAGTCAATCCGAAAAATTGGGAAAACTTTGAAAGTGTCCCCAAACCCATCAAACGCTACAAAGAAACTGGCTCACATGAGGACCGCCCCAGGAAACGAAGTCCAAGAGTTACCTCTGCTGCGGAGGATAATTTCATCCAAGTCACCAGCCTCAGAAATCGCAAGTTAACAGCAGCTCAGATTAGAGACTAGGTCAATGCCACACAGAGTTCTAACAGCAGACGCATCTCTACAACAACTGTTAAGAGGAGACTTTGTGCAGCAGGCCTTCATGGTAAAATAGCTGCTAGGAGACCACTGCTAAGGACAGGCAACAAGCAGAAGAGACTTGTTTGTGCTAAAGAACACATTAGAATGGACATTAGACCAGTGGAAATCTGTGCTTTGGTCTGATGAGTCCAAATTTGAGATCTTTGGTTTCAAACACTGTGTCTTTGTGCGACACAGAAAAGGTGAACGGATGGACTCTACATGCCTGGTTCCCACCGTGAAGCATGGAGGAGGAGGTGTGATGGTGTGGGGGTGGTTTGCTGGTGACACTGTTGGAAATTTATTCAAAATTGAAGGCATACTGAACCATCATGACTACCACAGCATCTTGCAGCGGCATGCTATTCCATCCGGTTTGCATTAAGTTAGACGATCATTTATTTTTCAACAGGACAATGACCCCAAACACACCTCCAGGCTGTGTAAGGACTATTTGACCAAGAAGGAGTGTGATAGGGTGCTTCGGCAGATGACCTGGCCTCCACAGTCACCAGACCTGAACCCAATCGAGATGGTTTGGGGTGAGCTGGACCGCAGAGTGAAGGCAAAAGGGTCAACAAGTGCTAAACATCTCTGGGAACTCCTTCAAAACTGTTGGAAGACCATTTCCAGTGACTACCTCTTGAAGCTCATCAAGAGAATGCCAAGAGTGTGCAAAGCAGTAATCAAAGCAAATGGTGGCTACTTTGAAGAACTAGAATATAAGACATATTTTTAGTTGTTTCATACTTTTTTGTTAATTATATAATTCCACATGTGTTAATTCATAGTTTTGATGCCTTCTGAGTGATTCTACAATTTTCATAGTCGTGAAAATAAAGAAAACTCTTTTAATGAGAAGGTGTGTCCAAACTTTTGGTCTGCACTGTATGTATATATGTATGTATATGTATGTATGTACTGCATTTTTATTTATCTCTGTATTACCTTGTTAGTCTGGTTGATGAATTACAGTACACTACTGCTCCCTTCTTCCCTCAGTGGGGGCAGGGTATAGACTGAGTGCAGATTCAGAAGGTATGTGGCCCCGGCCTCAACACCATCAGAAGTATTCCGGGGAACAGAGAAAGCTAGCACGCCCCTAATGTTAGGGACAGGGAAGGAGCCCCTGGTGCCAAGATATCCAGCAACAGAGTTGTGACAGTGGATTCAGTTAGTCATCCATATAGTATTTGGTGCTTTCTGTGACATTTTAGTGATATATCAGACTCCCAAAAAAATATATATATATACAGTATATGTTTTACCAAAGAACACCAAAAACCTCAAGTGTTTCATATCCTATGGCCGGAGTCAGACTATACGTATGAAAAATCGCTCCGAGTCTCCCTGCCGAAAGTTGCACAAGTGTTCTCTGCATGGTAACCTGTGTGCAATACATTTGCAATGCGATTATGCGATTTTCTCAAAGCCATTTATCCGTATGACATCCGTATGATGTGTATGGCTTTACTGTACATTTCTCACTGACTTTCCACATTAAATTAAATTGCTCAATGGTTGGAAATTAATCAAAACCTAATTAAGGAGCCCTCCTCCAATCTTTCAAATCGAGTCCATGCTGGTGTCTTGTTTTTGCTGGTTTGTGACAAACGTGTGAGAACCTAACCTTAAACACAACTGAGCGGGTTCTTCTATATTGGGTCTTGTCTCAACGTTTTGGGGGCCTTATCCAGTGATTGTTGATCCAAAGAGGCAGAGATGAATGTGGGTACATCCGCTTTTGAGGCGACGGCTGACTAAATGACATTTCCACCGACTGTATGGTTCTCTACGCAGCTGTCTGGACAAGTTTTATCAGTACTGTCGGATGAGCCTGTAGACTGTGAGCCCTCACGGGCAGGGTACCCTCTCCTTAAGTACTTGTGTGTCCCTTGTCTTACACATGTTTATTATACTTGTCTATATTTCCCCTTTTCACATGTAAAGCGCCATGGAATAAATGGCGCTATATAAATGCATAATAAAAATAATAATAATTTTGACATCCCACCCACCAGTGTTATACCTGTTTCATGTTTGGAGGCAGTCCCTTATGTTATGGTTGCTGATGAGGCATTTCAATTGAGACGTAACGTAATGAGGCCATATCCACGGAGAAGCTGAATCTTTAATTATCGGCTATCACGCGCTTGAAGATTGGTGGAGTGTGCCTTTGGAATCCTATGTGCAAAATGGAGGGTTCTGGGGTGAGCCATACAATTAAGTGAAGCTAATGTAAATGATGTCAGTAAAGCCTGTGTCATACTTCACAATTTCACGAGGACATATGAATGTCCATCAAATGATGAGGATGATGGAGACTATGGAAATAATGGCAGGACTCCAACACATGGTGCCAATCTACCTTAAAGTGTGGGACATATTAACAAATTATATTCTACTAGATGGTGGCCCGATTCTAACGCATCGGGTATTCTAGAATATGTATGTAGTTTATTTATGAAGTTTTAATAATAATGCACCCCCCAATCCTGATATGCATGGTCCTCTCACGCCGCAATCCTGATATGCATGGTACTCCCCCCTATTCTGGTATGCATGGTCCCCTAACCCCCCAATGCTGATATGCATGGTCTCCTCACCCCCCAATCCTGGTAAGCATATTAGGCATCAGGTTCCTGTCGCTGCACAGCAGGAATCCCGAGCCTTGCATTCGGCAGTCTTCCATTCCTCTCCGGCCGCAGAGGAGGCTGCTCAGCAGACTCGTCGATCCCGGCACTCAGCTCAGACCAGCTCTGTGGGTTTGGTTGCTGCTGCCACCTCTGGTCCAGCTATAGCAATGCATGCTGGTCAGTAGCGAGCTACTCCAGGGACTAAGTCCTCCTTTCAGTCCACTAAGCATGCGCGAGGGACGATCTCTCATTGGAGATCGGAGGTCACATGCTCAGGTCCTTCTCCAGCTCAGATTGGACCATCAGAAAGGTCAGGAAGGTCCCGGAAGGACGCTGCTATAAAAGGTTTGCATGGCCGCTCCGCATGCACTAGTATAGACTGCATTACCAGACTATGAGGAGTGAGTGTTGTATGCATGTACGAATGTCTCTGGTGAATGACTCATTAAGAAAACCCTACCCTTGGTACGCATGTGTTGTGCAGCCAAGCCTGTTAAGTGCCCAGGCTTAGGTGTAGCTAGAGGCAGAGTCTGAGACTGGCATCAGTGTCCACCGCTGGCTCTGCACGCCATGGTGCATGTGCTCGACAATCCACCATAGTCAGCGTCTATAGTGGCATCCGCAAGGGCTATGCCACGCGCCCAGAAGGTCTAGAGGGACGCTGACCCCGTGTCCTTGGGGCAGAGTTCTGTGACCGCATTCTGTGGACTCCCTTGCCAAGCTCTGTGAGCTTTAAACAGGCTCCGGCATTTATGTTCTGCGGTAGTGCGGCTCTGTGAAGCAACAGAGTCCGCCCCTGTACACACCGGGTGACGCTAACCCGCGTGTGTTTTCTATTATGCCGCCATATAGCGTCCGCCATTACTGAGCAGCAGTTTATCACCGTTGCACGGTGGACCCCGGGCTGCGAACGCACCTTATTACCATCTTTTAATATTTGGTGCGCTCTGCCAGCCCTAACACCCTCACCCTCCAATCCTGGTATGCATGGTCCTCTCACCCCTCTTTCCTGGTAAGCATGGTCCCGTCACCCCCCTTTCCTGGTATGCATGGTCCCCTCAACCCCCAATCATGGTAAGCATAGTCCCCTCACCCTCCAATCCTGGAATGCATGGTCCTCTCACCCCCCAATCCTGATATGCATGGTCCCCCTCACTCCCCTTTCCTGGTATGCATGGTCCCCCTCATCCCCCTATCCTGGTATGCATGGTCCCCTCACCACCCCTATCCTGGTATGCATGGTCACCCTCACCCCCTTTCCTGGTATGCATGGTCTCTGTTAAAATAAAAAATAGTTATATACTCACTTTCTGACGGCCCGCGATCTCCACTCCACCCGCCCCGCCTCGCGGTCCCAGTAATGCTTTGCGCGAAACACCACTGATGATGTTGCGCTCTCGCGAGAGTGACATCAGCTCCGGTCTAAGGCACAAGGCATTACTGGGACCACGAGGCCGGGCACGTGGAAAGGAGATCGCGGGCCATTGGAAGGTGAGTATAATCTTTTTTTATTTTAATTCTATTTTTTACAGATGTGCTGCGCCCTATTGAGCGTTGCACCCGACTGGCGGCCGCGACCAATCAGCAGCAGCCGCAGCTTACCGTTACAAACAGCTGCGCCTGTCGCTGGTTGGTCAGCACACCGGGATTTCGGTTACAGACAGACACTATAAGACGATTATATATATAGTTTACCAGAGGGATATACTCCATGGCAAGACTATGCTGCGTCTATGTTATAATAACCTGTGTCCAATTCTCTGCATTAAAACACTGTTATGAAGCAAAGTGTGTGAAGACAATTTATGTGTTGAAATATACCCTGTACATCATAAGCCTCGACTATATATTTGTAAAAACCAAAATCACACATTCCAAGAACAGGTTTATTTTTTATAACTGTATTTAAAAAAAACCCATTCAAATCATATTGCAACTTAGGATAATATTCCATGGAAACATGAAACAAACAAGGACATTACCCATTAAAAGACACTTTTTTACGAATTCTGGTACAAAGGTGGAGGTTAACGCGGCAGCACAGCCTAACTTGTTTGTTGATTTATGTTTCCTACATGATTGGGCCCCTGAGAGGTGGATGAAGCTGGATTACAGTCCAAAGGAGGGCCCTGTTGTGGTACATGGTATTGGCCACTTGGGTAATGGTATCCATACTCATATGGATCTGTGTTTGACATTTGGCTGAAACCCTCAGAATGGCCACGTCGAACATACTCATGTTGAGACCATTCTCCTACAGTGGGTATGTTCAACTTGCCATATTGAGCAGGTGCAGCTGGACTTGAGAAGTGTGCATTTGGTTGGCATTGTTGGTGTGGGGTTTGATGTAGCTGAGTTGATGGGATCCATCGTGGAGGTCATTCTGGGAGTGCTATTAGCTGGTCATCATAGCTTCCAGGCATGTGTAAGTGGTTGTCGGTGGACATCTGCCATCTTTCAAGGAAGTTGAAAACCATACTTGAATTGTCAGGTTCAGTGCATGAATCTATCACAATTTGTACGGCATCTCTGGCGCACAGTCTCACGCTGCGGTGAATTTTGCGCTATACTGTGCAGGACTCCAGGGGTAGCTTAGGACTACTGCTACGTCAACATTCATCCAAATCTTGATTGAATTCCTGTCCTGCAGTAGGTCATGGAGGTGGTGGTGGTTGGTTTGTTGCTGATATGCAGAAGGTCAAGCCCCATCTTCAACTTCGCCAACAGGGTCCAATTTGACCTCGAATCCGATGCTGTTTCTCGTTGGACTCAGTTTAGTTAATGGGCAAAATAGAAAGGTACAAAATTATTAATTTATGTATCTTAAGGCCAAGTATAAAAATGTATGTCAAGCATGCACTTACGAATGAAGATCCAGAATGGGAGCTAGAAAATTAAAATGGTCATAATATACTGTATATATTTTCGCTTTTTACTGGCTGCTGCACCACTCCTGGCCTACAGCTGATGCTCACGGCGATGCTGATCATGGCAGCTGCGCCATGGTCTTGTGGGATCGGACACTGTCAAGTGACACAATAAATCAGTCTAAGTATGATCACCTTGTTTGCGTTTTCAATGATAGGTTACAGTGTACACTTGCCTTCAGTTTGCCAAGTGTGTTTAGACAAACATGTCAGTTTTTCCAAATAACATCATATGGAATTATGTATTTCATTGTTTTTTTTTATTTTTTACTTACTAATGTCCTACTGTGCCTCACAGGTACTTTCCTAATAATTGGGGAACATCTTATTTTTGAATCATAGAATCGTAAAGTTGGAAGGGACCTCCTGGGCCATCTGGTCCAACCCCCTGCTCAAAGCAGGATTCGCTAAATCATCCCAGACAGATGTCTGTCCAGCCTCTGTTTGAAGACTTCTATTGAAGAAGAACTCACCCCCTCCCGTGGCAGCCTGTTCCACTCATTGATCACTCTAACTGTCAAAAAGTTTTTTCTAATATCTAATCTGTGTCTCCTCCCATTCAGTTTCATCCTATTGCTTCTAGTCTTTCCTTGTGCAAATGAGAATAAAGATGATCCTTCTACAGTGTGACAGCCCTTAAGATATTTGTAGACAACTATTAAGTCTCCTCTCAGTCTTCTCTTCTGCAAGCTAAACATTCCCAAATCCTGCAACCTTTCCTCATAAGACAGAGTTTGCACACTGGTCACCATTCTGGTCGCTCTTTTCTGAACTTGCTCCAGTTTGCTGATGTCTTTTTTAAAATGTGGCGCCCAAAACTGGACACAGATGAGGTCTGACCAAAGAGGAGGAGAAGGCAATAATGACTTCACGTGGTCTAGACTGTATGCTTCTGTTAATACATCCTAGAATTGCATTTGCCTTTTTTGCTGCTGCATCACACTGTTGACTCATATTCAGTCTGTGATTTATTAGTATACCCAAGTCTTTTTCATATGTGCTGTTGCTTAGCCCTATTCCTCCCATTCTGTATATGCTTTTTCATTTTTATTGCTCAGATGTAGTACTTTGCATTTTTCCATGTTAAAAACTATTCTGTTAGTTGCTGCCCATTGCTCTAGTTTATTTATATATTTTTGAATCCTCCCTCTCTTCTCTAGTGTGAGCTATCCCTCCTATGTGTCATCAGCAAATTTAATCAGTTTACCCTTAATTCCTTCATCTAAATCATTGATAAAGATGTTGAACAATACAGGGCCCAGAACAGAGCCCAGTGGTACCCTACATGAGACATTCTTCCAACTGGATGTGCAGCCATTTGTGACCACTCTTTGGGTCCAATCACTAAGCCAGTTATGAATCCACCTAACAGTTGCCTTGTCCATTCCATACTTAGCCATTTTTTCAATAAGGATTGTGTGAGATACTTTGTCAAATGCTTTGCTGAAGTCAAGATATACTATAACTACAGCATTTCCCTGATCCACCCAATCAGTTATTCTGTCATAGAAGGAAATTAAGTTAGTCTGACATGACATAGTTGCAAATCCATGCTGACTCTGTTTAATCACTTCATTCTTATCCAGGTACGTACATACATGTTGTTTAATAATTTGTTCAAAGATCTTTCCTGGTATAGAAGTCAGACTCACCGGCCTATAGTTGCCTTGGTCAACTGTTATGAATGGGTCACCAAGGAGAAAAAGGCAAAACAAGCTAAGCCACAGAAAACCAGAGTGGTTGGTAACTATGCAGATTGTAGATCCCTGATCTTACCACACAACTAGCAGTAGCCGTGGAGCGTGCCTACGATGTTGCTAGATGCCTCGTCACGGCCGGAGGACTACATAAGCCTAAAGCACGAAAAGGGAAAACTAATTGCCCCAGAGCAGACCCCAAAGGAATAGATATCCCCCACACATGTATTGACGGTGAAACAAGATGAAGGCACAAACACAGCCAGGAAAATAGGCTGAGCAAATGATGGGGCCCAAACTAACTAGACAGGAAAGGAAAAGGAAGACTCTGTCTGCAACCTGCAAAAAACCCTACAAAAATAATGTCCAACACTTCTGATAGCAAAATTAAACCTGAAGTCACTAGAATTCTGCCTAGACTTCTCTGAACATTAGCAGAAAAACTTAGCTTTAGATGACTGGAACAGAGCTGAAAACCAAGAGCTGACAAGCCAGAAGGAATCACCAGCAACTGAAAGGGCATCGGCTGTCTTAAATCCACTCTGAGAATCCTGAGATCCAATCGTCATCCTCATTCTCAAGTGGCAGATCTCCACCGATCAAACCAGCTGCACCACCTCCCGACACCACCAGAGGAACCAGAGAATGAACTCACAAAAGTCCACCTTCTTCCACTTTTTTAAGATAGGAACAACATTTGCTCTTCTCCAGTCATCTGGAACTTCTCCTGTTCCCCAAAAATTTTCAAAGATTATGGAGAGGGGTTCAAAAATGTCTTCTGCTATCTCCTTCAGTACTCTGGGGTGTAATTCTTCTGGACCTGGAGACTTGAATTCATTTAGGTTAGCTAAGTGTTTCCTCACTATCTTTCTGTTTATAGATATCCTGGATTTTTCTATTTCCTTAATAGGACAGTGAAGAACAGTTGATGTTACATTTCCTTTCTGAGAGAAAACAGATGCAAAATAAGAATTTAAAAGTTCGGTCTTCTCAAATGTCTTACCATTTCATCATTTTCATCCTGTAAAAATCCTATAGCATCTTTGACTTTTCTTTTACTTTTGACATATCCTCAAAATCCTTTATTATTGCTTTTGACGTCTCTTGCAAGCCTCAATTCATTGTCAGCTTAGGTAATCTGATTTCTGCCCTGCAAGTTCTGCAGACAGCATTATATACTTCTTTAGATATACCTCCCTCTTTCCATTTTATAAACATTTCATTCTTCCTTTTTAGCATGTGCTTAAGTTCTGTGTTCATCCATTCTGGTTTCCTTAAATGCTTCCTATTCTTCCCTCTTTTCGGAATGGTTAGCAATTGTGCTTTGAGAATTTCATTTTTCTAGATTTCCCATCCTTCCTGGACATTTTTGTTCTTAAGGATATCCAGCCATTGGATCCCTCCAATTCTCTTTCTGAATCCCTTAAAATCTGCCTTTCTGAAATCTAACCTTGACGTCTGAGTCTTCACAGGTCTTCCTTCTCTAGTTATCCAAAATTCTAAAATAGCATGGTCGCTTCCTCCTAGGGTCCCAGCCACTTTTACCTCCTCAACCATTTCCTCCCTGTTTATAAGGATTAGATCAAAGGTAGCAGATCCCCTTGTTTTCTCCCCTACCTTTTGGAAGATAAAGTTGTCAGCAAGAGAGGATAAGAATTTCCTTGACCTGTCTCCAAGCAGCATCCTTTCTATTGCGATCCACATAGTTGGCATTGCATTGATCCCATATTTCAGGCCTTTCTGCACCAGAACAATCAGCATTTCCACATTGATATGTCTGGCCATGTTGCTGGAGGCATGTTGCCGTGGAGGCATGTTCCTGGCTTTTTTATTGGTTGCCAGGACAATTTGTATGCTAAGCTTCCTGATTTTGCCTGATGCAGGTTCCTGCATTCAGGAAAATGTGTGCGTATTTGTCACACACTACACAATGGTCCGTGTGGCGTCCAAGTTTTTTTGATATGCTGTGATTTTACATGCTCGTCGAATACGCCTGAGAAAAAAAAGCGCTGATTGAGCTGCCCCATAGAGTAATACTGGTCCGAGTGCTATGCGATGTTTTCTCGCATAGCACTCGGCTGTATTCTATGGTAGTGTGACTCCGGCCTTAGGTTGGGACTACACGGCGACTTTGTACGTGACACTTGTTGCACGACCAATGTGTGCTAGGTGTCCTTGTTACATCGTAGTGGAACACAAGTCAATGGTGTGGCATTGTGACCGACAAGCAAGCCATAAAAATCTGATGCAGTTGGACTTCTTGCTGCTTTGCAGTCGAGGTCATAGTACCTTTAGAGTCACATTTTGACCCCATACTCTTGTTTTGCACTGCAATGTAGCAGCAACACCTAGCAAATTTTAGTCAAGCAACAGGTGTTACGGTCAAAGTCACTTTGTAGCCCCAGCCTAAAAAGTAGAGTGGTACCTGTACATCAAGGTCTGTAATTTTAGCATTTACTGATGGAGTTTTTGTGATGCACTTCATTAGACTGCCAGAAGATTTTTTTTTGTTTTCCTTTTCCCATGATTATAATCGTATCAACTAATACATTTCATTTTTTTGTGAACTTTGCTATATGAGGTCTTGTTTTTCTGCAGGTCGAGATGTAGTCTTCTGTGCACCATTTTACAATCACATATGCAAACATTGCAATTACTCTACATCAATTTTTACACTCCTCAGCATTGAAATTGTAAAACCAAAAGGGTAAGTTATTGCCATGGGAAAAAAGGGAGGTATAGTTCCAGCTCCATAAAAAAAGTCTTCTTTATTGAATCATGTTAAAATATAAATGTAGTGACATGCTCTCTGTCAATATGCCAAAACATGGAGAGAGGCAACGCGTTTCGATCTAGACGATCTTTATCAAAGCCGTGTTTTCGCATATTGACAGAGAGCATGTCACCACATTTATATTTTATATTTTAATATGATTCAGTAAAGAATACTGTTTTTTAAGGAGCTGGAACTATACCTAGCTTTTTCCCATGGTTTCTACATTTGTCTACATGGAGGTCCGAGCACCTGTGGTGGCTATCGGTGAGCTGGCTTTGCTTTATTTTGTATTCATCTTATTGCCATGCAATGCTCGTCTCAGGATATAAATATGCAAATAGTCTCTTCAGACTTATTGCATGTAGCAATCCTAAAAGTCAATATCAACCAGCTAATGATCCATGCCATGACTAAGGATATTAATGGTTGTCTGAGGAATGTTCTTCCACACTTAATGCACTTGGGCATTACTTACAAAGAAAGTAAAGCTGGGCAGATTGATTTTCATACAGTTCACTACAGAGATGAAGAAAAAGACTTCAGATTTGTTTACTTTTTAATCAGTCTGGTTATCACATCTTTCCAGTTCTTGGAAACTTAGTAGAAAGATGTTAAAATCTGGCAAGATGATGTTAATTAGCATTTTTCAAAGCAATATTCTGACTATTGACTCAACTACAACTTTTTGTATAAATGTGTGAGATTTCCACCAGCTCTTCAGAGAAAGCTTTAAAGAACGTTGTTCCGTTTTATGTGGAATCACACGTCAATTAGGTTTTGCATAAAATGGATTTGGTTATAAAACAGAGTAGCCAGCTAAGACACTATTTGACACAGTAATGGCCAAACAAAAGGCCTTTTTACTGTCACCATCTCATGCTTTAATTACTCTCAAGGTAGTGACCAGAGATGTGTGAATTTATTTGAATGGAATTGAATTCTACTTGAATTTTACAAAAATCCACATTACAGATTTTTTTTGTAATTTGTATCGAAGAGATTCAACAAAATGGTGGACTAATGCAGTCGCCATCTGAACCGTACATAGCTGGCAAAAGGGTAAAAACAACAAAAATAACTTTCACATCACCACTAACCTCTCCAGATGGCCCCGCTGTTCCTTACCGCTGTCCAGTCCTCTGTGCCTCCATCGCATCTCCGGCCCAGTGTTCCCTCTTGGCCAGGACCTTTGGCTGTTAGAAAGCCCCAAAGTTAGGGCCAGATGTGCAGCGCATCAGAGGAGAGGACCAGACAGCAAGCAATGAGCATCAGGGCCAGCACATTTTAGACCACTTAGGGTACGTGCACACGCTGCGGATTCTGGTGTGGAATGATCCGCGTGGATTTTGCAAAATCCGCAGGTAAATCCGCAGGTCAAAAGACCTGCGGTTTATCTGCGGATTAGCCTGTGGTTTTCCCCTGCGGCTTATCTCTACAATGGAGGAGATGGTAAACCGCTGCGGAATCCGCAGAAAGAATTGACATGTCAATTCTTTCTGAGGTTTGGAAACCGCAGCAAATCCACGCGGAAAAATCTGCCCCGTCTGCACAGCGGTTTTTGATTTCCATAGGTTAAAATGGTACTGTACACCGCAGCAGAAACTGCTGCGCATCCGCAGGGCCAAGTCCGCTGCGGATCCGCAGCAGAATCCGCAGCGTGTGCACACACCCTTAGAATAGGAAGGCCTAACTCACTCCCTTTATCATTTCAACTTCAAGATGGCACAATACTGCCAAATGACTCACAAATAATGGTATAATTACCTCCAAAATATAATACCAAATGGACAACATGCTGAAAACATCAATGACAGATAGATAGTACCTCAAAAATATTGTACCCTATAATGTATTGGTCATCTTCTTAGTGCCCCAATAGTGTTTCATGCAGTAAAAATGCCATATTTTGCCCCATAGTGCCCTCTTAATAGTTAATACTGTATACCCTCATTGCTACACTTAAAAATCAATACCATGTTATTTTTTTTGCTTTATATATACTTGACCTTCTTCCCTTATTCTCTCCCTTTACTATTTTAAGGAAATTTATTACCAGGATTTTGCTATGTATTCTGAGAGCAGCATGATGTCGGGGCAAAGACTCTGATTGCTGTGATGTGTCACTTACTGGGATGCTTGGTGCAGTTTTAATACAATCCCTGTTTTATCTGCTGTAGATCTACCAGTTCTTGGAATGCAGAGCCCTGTGTAACCCCACTCATACCACTGATTGGCATTGTGAACACTGTGCATAGTCAGAAAGCTGCTAATCAGTAGTGGGGGAGGTGTTATATAGAGTAGGAGGACTATGTGGCACAAAACAATTAGTCCTCTAGTGATAATCTCCTGCTGATAAAACACTCAATTTATTAAAACAATAAACAGCTCAGTAGAAGTACATTCCTGATATCAGTAGCTCTGACTCTACAGCATGCTGCTCTCAGATTACATAGCAAAATTTCCGCTGACAGATACCCTTTAAGTGTCATAAGTTGTTTTTTTCACCACTCATAGAAAATACATTGTGGCTATTGTAGTGTATAGCATAGTGGGGTCAGGAATCATTAGTGTCCAATACTAAAGCTAAAGTGTAGTGAGTAGTGTATGCTAGACAAATAAGATGGAGGTTAGTGTGAGCTGCCTAGGAGATAGAGGAGACAGTGGTAGTTTGAAAGAAGAGAGCAATGTTGTCTTAGAGAACATGAAGAATAAAGAGCAATACAAGTACAAGAGAAGTAACGAGATAAGGAAAGCATAATAGGATAATCGCTTCTTTAGTGGGGCAAAATAAAAGCATAAGGACACAGTCAGAAGGCCATAAAAATCAGAACGATATTGTAAAGCAGTGCATTAACCTGCTGGTGGCTCTCCCAACCAAAGCGTGACAGTTATGTGAGCAGGTAGGAAGATGCAGTAATGGGTCGGAGGCAGAGCAAGCATTAACGTGGGGTTTAATTTAACAGGTATACTCCTCGCAGGGAGAAAACAGATAACACAGTATAAAGAAATGTAAGGGGGTGGCATTGCTGTGGACAGTAGAGACAAGCTGCCCCTTTCAGAGACAGCACCCCATTGGTTAGATCAGTGGGACATTCTGCACTTCCCTGCTGTAAAGGCTGTTTTGGTTTCATCTGCCTGACTACAGAGGGGAGGGGCTGCTTTTTTGTGTGGAGAAGAGAAGATTTCTGCAGGAAGCAGATGGGCCTGCCTGAGCTGTGAGGAGAAAGAATGTTTAGCTTGAGACTGTGACTTTGTAAACTATTCTGGGGATTAAAAGGTGGCTTTCCTGCCTTGCTGCCTGAAGCCACAAAGAAAAGACAAGAAAGGAACAGGCTTGGAATCTTCACACAAGGACAAGACCACCTTGCACAGAGCTTCCAGGGAGGACGTGGCATCATCTTTCAGAGAACTGCAGGGGGCCCCCAGGAAGGAACTTCAACACCAACTGCACTGTGAGTGTTAACCCTGTGTGCGCACATGTTCAGGGCTTAGGATAGGATTCAATAGACAGAGCACGGTAGCTGTGCGGCTGGAATAGCCAGTCACGCTAGAGCTAGAGCAGCAGCATACTGTTGTTTATTGTATTGTTTTGCCTTTTGCAAAATACACTGATCTGTAATAGTTGGTGCACCATGCCATTTGTACGGCCCAGCTAGAGAATATCACTTTTGTAAATTGTTTTATGTCATTGCATACCCCTGTTTACACTTTCCTAACTCTGCATTCCTTGCCTGTAAATAAATTAACCCTTTGTTGTTTGCACCTCATCTTGTGTACCGTAGTCTCCCTGCATTGTGGTGGTCCCCCGGCCATCGCTTCAAGTGGTGCTGCGAGCAGGGTAACTATCACCAAGATGCAGGCAGAAGGCAGCAAGAATGCTAGTGTTAGTGGGGATGCTGTGGGCATTGGTGGAACCCCTGCAAGAACACTCCCTATGGGCACCATATTTAGTGTGCTTCCAAAATTTGATGGCAATAACATGCCCCTGTCTGATTGGGTGTCCCGGCTGCAAAGCACCCTGAAGATTTATAACATCAGCATAGGCCTTGAAGTGGACATTGCATTGACTGCCTTGGAGAGAGAGGCCCGTAAAAATGTCTGTCTACAGCCAGAATCACTCGTAGTACCCTGAAGGAGCTAGTGAAATTCCTGGAAGAGATCTATGGCAAGACTGCTAGCGCGGGACACCTCCGTGCCAAATTTTTCTCTAGACTGCAGCAGGAAGAAGAAGGGATCTCTCAGTATGCGACAGCATTGCAAGAAGTGTTGGCAGAAGTGCAAAGGAAAGAGATGTATGGGCTTGGTGGCATGGGCTCCACAGACCGGATACTCTGGGAATAATTCATTCTGGGACTGCATAACACATCCTTGAGGAGAGCACTGTCAGAACGGGTCCGTGTAGATCCGACTCTTTCATTCAGTCAAACCCTGGCAGAAGCAGTGGCCCGAAGCAAGGAAGACAGTTACGCGTCTGGTGTGATGCGTGTCCAGGGTGCCAGTACCAGAGGAGACCCAAATCATCAGGAGGCGCTGGTCCAGGTAGTGCACGACTTGCAGCGGTCTCTTGTCAGTATGCAAGATAAATTAACCCGGATGGAGCAAAGAATGGGAGAACAACAGTCTGACTCAATGCACTCATATAACCATCTTTCGGCCTGACCTTTAAAGGAGCAGTGGGTGCAAGCTCCCCCTGCCAAGCATCTGAGGCACGAAGACAGGCTCGGGGTGCCCCTCAGTGAAGAGGAGGCATCCAATGCGGGGAATGTCAAGGACAAGGGCACCTTGCCAGGGACTGCCAGAATTATGGTCAAAGCCAGCAACAGCCGCCGTTAAACTACCAACCCCTGCAGTAACGCGGCACTATGTGGGGGAAGCAAGAAGAGAGGCCACTCCTTATCATAATGAACACTTGATTGCTGGGAGTCCCATCTTGTGTGCTGAATTTGAGGGCATTCCAGTGGATTGCTTGGTAGATATCGGTTCACAAGTGACAACGATGCCAGAATCATATTTCAAACAGCATTTTCAGGCCCTGGCTAAGCCAGAGAAGGAGACATTGATCCAGTTGTTTGCTGCCAATCAACAGCCAATTCCGGTCACAGGGGTTGCGTGGATGAATATTCGAATCTGCGGAAAAGAAGTAGGAAAGAAAGGGATCCTGCTAGTCTCTGAACCCATCAAAGAAGATGTGCCTGTAGTACTGGGAATGAATATCCTACGAGAACTCAATCAGATAATGTTCACCAAACGGGGACCCAGTTACTGGAAGAAGGCTGACACACACAAGCCTACTCAAGAAGCCCTTCAGCGATTGATCTGTGTCTGTATATTTAAAACCTGAACATGTGAACAGTGTCTAAATGAGCAGGATTAAGACAGGCGCTTACCTGTATGAGCTCGTGGCGTGAGACAGCTCCTTTTGTGCATGTCACACAAGAGATGGGTGGGGTCCAGGTTTTAAATATATTAGATAGGGACTGCTTCAATAGGGTTACCTTGACATGGTGGAGCAGCTTGGCATACATTTTTTTGCAAAAAAACGTATCGACTAAATACTCTGTATTTGTTGTCATCTTTTTATCAGCACTTGCTGACTACTATTATATGTCTTACTGCAAGGTATTTTTGCACATTTTTCATTCTGTGCTTTGTTTGTGTTTCAATCAGTGGGTGGTGTGAACATTGTCCTACAGACTTGTTCACATTTGTGCATTTCACATGTGTTTTTAATCATATTATCAGGTGGTAGGGGTCATCAGGGCCCCTGGGAAGGAGTCTGTAATCCTGCCTCCCGAGCAAGAAAGTATATTACACCTTCCAGTGGGGACTCATCGCAACCTTGACGGGCTGGAGGTGATAGTTCAGTCTGTGGTAGGCGGAGGAGCGGACCAAGAAGTCATGATAGTTCATGCGATAGCTGTGGTCCAGCGAGGACACGTCCCCATAAGATCTTTGAACATGGGCCCTGGGGAAGTCATCTTGCCACAGGGACAGATCTGGCCTGGGTGTACCTACACAAGGGCGAAGTGGCGAGTCAGAAAGAGATGTAATAATAAATAATAATACATTTTATTTCTACAGCGCCGACATATTCGGCAGCACTTTACATTTCAGAGGGGACTTGTACAGACAATAGACATTACAGCATAGCAATAATCACATAGATTATAACAAATACCAAGAGGAATGAGGGCCCTGCTCGCAAGCTTACAGTCTATGAGGAAAGAGGTAGACACGAAAGGTGGGTGGTAACAGTTGCCCTGATTGTTTGGACCAGCCATAATGTTAAGTGTGTAACAGTACTGACACAGAGGGATAATGGATGCATAAAGAATGTGGGAACATGATGCGAGGGAACCTGGTTATGGTAAAACTTTTGGCTGTGCCACACAGGGATAGATTAGGTTAATGTGTTGAGGCGATAGGCCAGTCTGAATAAATGCGTTTTCAGGGCACGCTTAAAATTGTGGGGATTTGAGACTAATCGTATTGACCTGGGAAGTGCATTTCAAAGAATTGGCGCAGCACGTGTAAAGTCTTGGAGACGGAAGTGGGAGGTTCTGATTATTGAGGATACTAACCTCAGGTCATCAGCAGAATGGAGGGCGCGGGTAGGGTGGTATACTAAAACAAGGGAGGAGATGTAGGGTGGTGCTGAGCCATGGAGGGCTTTGTGGGTGAGGGTAATAAGTTTATACTGAATTCTGGAGTGGATGGGTAGCCAGTGTAATGACTGGCACAAGGTAGGGGCATTGGTGTAACGATTGGTGAGGAATATGATCCCGGGAGCAGCATTCAAGACAGATTCGAGAGGGGAGAGTTTGGTAAGAGGGAGACCAATTAGAAGAGAGTTACAATAGTCGAGACAAGAATGACTAAGAAAAACAGTAAGAGTTTTTGCAGAGTCAAAAGTAAGAAAAGGTCGAATTCTAGAAATATTTTTGAGGTACAGATGACAAGAGCGAGCCAGTGATTGAATGTGGGGAGCAAAGGAAAGCTCGGAGTCAAGTATGACCCCAAGACAATGGGCATGTTGCTGGGGAGTAATAGTGGAACCACACACAGAAATGGCCATGTTGGGTATAGGTTCATTAGTAGAGGGAGGAAACACAAGGAGTTCAGTCTTTGACAGGTTCAGTTTCAGATATAGTAAGGACATGATGTTAGACACAGCGTTTAGACAATCGCCGGTGTCATCTAGAAAGGCTGGCGTGATGTCAGAAGAAGAAGCATATAATTGGGTGTCATCAGTATAGAGATGGTACTGGAAACCAAATCTACTGATTGTTTGACCAATAGGGGCAGTGTGCAAGGAGAAGAGGAGGGGGCCTAGAACCGATCCTTGAGGAACCCCAACAGTAAGGGGAAGGTGAGAGGAGGAGGAATCGGCAAAAGATACAGTAAAGGAGCGGTCAGAGAGATAGGAGGAGAACCAGGAGAGAACGGTGTCCTTGAGGCCAATGGAATGGAGCATAGTGAGGAGGAGCTGATGATCCATAGTGTCGAATGCTGCAGAGAGATCCAAGAGAATTAGCATGGAGTAATGACCATTTGATTTAGCTGTTAGTAGATCATTAGAGACTTTAGTGAGGGCAGTTTCAGTAGAGTGTAAAAAGCAGAAACCGGATTGGAGAGGGTCGAGAAGAGAGTTATCAAAGAGATAGCGGATAAGACGGGAGTGGACCAGGCATTCCAGGAGTTTAGAGATGAAGGGAAGATTAGAAACATTTCTATAGATAGCGGCAATGTTTTGGTCGAGGGATGGTTTTTTAAGAAGTGGATGTATGATGGCATGCTTAAATGAGGAGGGAAAGATACCAGAAGAGAGAGAGAGGTTAAATATTTTAGTTAGGTGAGGGGTGGCAGCAGGGGAAAGGGACTGGAGGAGATGTGATGGAAATGGGTCACTGCTACAAGTGTTTGGGCAAGAAGATGCAAGAAGCCTAGGGGGAGTGGGGGAGGACAGTGCCTGGTATGAGGTGATTGGGAGATAATTTCCTGTCGAATCTGGTCAATTTTTTCTTTGAAGTAATTGGCCAGATCGTCAGCTCGGAGCTCCGTGGTTAGGGCCTGTACTCTTGGATTGAGTAGAGAATGAAAAGTGTCAAAGAGACGTTTCGGGTTATTGGACAGTGAGGTGATGAGGGTGTTGAAATAGGTTTCTTTGGAGAGGTGAAGGGCAGTGTTGTATGTTCTAAGCATAAATTTATAATGGATGTAATCTTCGTGTAGATTGGATTTTCTCCACAGACGTTCGGCGCACCTGGAGCACCGCTGCAGGAAACGTGTTTGCAGGGTGTGCCAGGGTTGTCGCCGTCTGTGTTGTGGTGTTCTATTTGTAGGGGGTGCAAATTCTTCCAGGGCACTTTGAAGTGTTTCAATGTAATGCTTCAATGCAGAATCAGGACATGAGAGGGAGGAGATAGGGGCCAATGAAGACTGCAAGTTCTTCATAAGTTTCTTGGTGTTAATGGCCTGTATGTTTCTTTAAGTATGGACAGTGGTCCATATGGTCCAGATGTCTTTATTGCCGATTGAAGGTGCGGGGTTGACCCTGGCAGTCGCTGCGGGGCCTGAAGAAAAGCCATCCGCAGAGTGGAATGGGCGAATCATCCTTGACCAAATGGAAGTGGATGTGAAGGCTCTTGGCCCTGAGCGTGTGCGGGCGATAGAAGCTATGCTGTGGGAAAATCAGGCCGCATTCGCCCGTCACGCCGAAGATTTTGGCTGTACCGAAGCGATCACACATGAGATACCGACCGGGGATGCTCATCCAATTCGAGAACGATACCGGAAAATCCCACCAAAGATGTACCAAGAGGTGAAGACATTACTGAGGCAGATGCTGGATTCAGGAGTAGTGCAGAGTAGTCAGAGCCCTTGGGCAGCACCGGTAGTGGTCCGCAAAAAGAAGGATGGGACCATCCGGCTCTGTGAAGATTACAGGAAACTCAATGCCTGCACTGTGTCAGACTCATATCCATTACCCCGCATTGAGGAATCCTTGACAGCATTAGGGAAAGCCAAGTACTTCTCCACCTTGGACCTAGAGAGCGGATACTGGCAAGTGGCCGTGGCCGAGAAAGACAAGGAAAAAACTGCCTTCATCCTCCCTATGGGATTGTTTGAGTTTAACCGGATGCCCTTCGGCCTTTCCAATGCTCCAGGCATGTTTCAACGGCTGATGGAAAAGTGTTTGGGAGACTTAAACTTTGAGGCTACCCTGATCTACCTGGATGACATCATTGTGTTCTCTGCCTCGTTCAAAGACCATGTTGCCCAGCTTGGACATGTGCTCGGAAGATTATGGGCTCATAAACTGAAGGTGAAGCCAAAGAAGTCCCACCTCTTCAAGAGAGAGATCGAGTACCTGGGCCACATAGTGTCACAAGACAGAGTTCTGCCTTCACCAGAAAAAGTGGCTGCTATCCAGAAGTGGCCAGTCCCTCGCACCGTGCGGGAACTCCAGGCCTTCTTTGGACTCGCCGGGTACTACGGACGGTTTGTCAAAGATTTTGCGAAGGTGGCGGGTCCTCTGAATGAACTGCTGAGGGGGACCGCCAGAGTGCCAAAGACCCATTGCATCCCCTGGGACCAGAGGTGAGATGAGGCCTTCCAGGCTATAAAGAATGCTCTTACTTCAGCCCCGATTTTGGCCTATGCAGATTTCGATCAACCATTCCTGTTGTACACAGATGGTAGCCTTCATGGACTCGGTGCAGTACTTTCCCAAATACAGGATGGACATGAGAGAGTCATCAGGTATGCCAGTAGGTCCCTGCGAGACAGTGAAAGAAACCCCCATAATTACAGCTCTTTCGGGTTAGAGCTCCTGGCCCTCGTGTGGGCCATGACAGAGAAGTTTGCGGGCTTCCTGGCAGGGACCAAGATTCAATTTCGAACAGACAATAATCCCCTGGCCCACCTTGAAAATGCTAAATTGGGGGCCTTAGAACAATGGTGGGTGGCTCGCTTGGCCAAGTTTGACTTTACCATCCGTTATCGCTCTGCTACTGAAAATGCAAATGCCGATGGCCTGTCACAAGTGACGGTAGAAACTCCAGTGGGGTATCTCGATGAACAACTTGAAGAGGAAGAAACCCCAGACTTCCGTAAGTTCAAGACCCCAG
This sequence comes from Dendrobates tinctorius, assembly GCF_039654945.1. Classification (NCBI taxonomy): domain Eukaryota; kingdom Metazoa; phylum Chordata; class Amphibia; order Anura; family Dendrobatidae; genus Dendrobates; species Dendrobates tinctorius. The sequence goes on along the minus strand of NW_027361705.1, from coordinate 9,571,765 downwards.
TGGTTGCTGTCCAGTAGAGTAGGGGGCCTGCGCACTACCCCGATCTCTGGGGAGAACCAATGAAGAGTGGGGAAATGTTCAAGATGATGACGGAGGGCTGAGACAGATGAAATGCTGGGTAGCGCAGAAGCGGAAACCAGGCAAACAAGAGAGAGACAGTCTGGACTCTGAGATGAAGAGTGTCTTAAACCAGTGGGATAGGCTGGAGATGCGAGAATTGGTGCTATATCGCAAGAGACAACAGCCGAAAGAAAATGAAGTAAGATGGCAGGTGGTCATCCCAGGAGGAATGGCCAAAGAAGTGGCTAAAGATGCCCATGAATTCGGAGCCCACTTTGGGTCCACAAAGACCTACCAGTGGTTACAGCGGCATGTGTACTGCCCCCGGTTGGGGTCCGTGGTAGAAGAGGTTTGCCGGCAATTTCGGGTATGCGACCTCATTAAGAGTACTGAACAAAGGGCACCCATCCAGACCATACATACTAAGGAACCGCTAGAAGTCTTGATGATTGACTATCTCCTGGTGGGACACTCAGCCCGGGGTCCACAGTACTGTTTGGTGATGACCGACCATTTCTCCAAGTTCGCGGTAGTCACCCCGACTAGAGATCAGACTGCCGAGTCGGCGGCACGGGCCATCTGTCAAAACTTCATTCGAGTGTACGGGTGCCCAAAGCGCATCCACTCTGACCAAGGTGCATGTTTCCAAGGCAAGGAGATGGAAGAACTGTACCATTTGTATGGCATCAAGTGGTCCCGGACCACCCCTTACCATCCTCAAGGCAACGGCGCATGTGAACGCTTCAACTGGACCTTACTTCAAACGCTGAGGACATTGGAAGAGGACAAGAAAGCATGCTGGCCAGATTTCCTGCCAGAGTTGGTCTGGACCTACAACAATCGGGTCCATTCCACCACTGGTTACCCCCCCCTATCTGCTGTTGTTTGGAAGAGCTGGATGAGAGATCATTGAATTGAAGTTGGAACAGCCAGAGGAACTGATGGAGCGAAGCGTCACTTCATGGGTGAAAGAGCATCAGAAACAACTTTAAACAATACAGCGCTTGGTGGGTCAGCAGCTACAGGACAAAGAACATACGGGCCGTAAACCGATTCAAGAGATACCGCTTCGGCCTGGGGACCGATTAGTCAGAGAGAAACGCCCCAAGGGTAAACTAAGCGAAAGATGGGAAGTACAGCCTTACTGTTATGATTGAGTCACCGAGGCGGAAAAAACAAAACACAAGCTCAGCCCAGAAAATCAGAAAATCAGAGAGGTTGGAAACCCCTAATCCTATCACACAACAACTAACAGTAGCCGTGGAGTGTTCCTACGGTGATCCTAGACACCTCGTCACAGCCAGAGAGCTAAATAAGCCTAAAGAGAGAAAAGGGGAAAACTGACTGCCCCAGAGCAGACCCCAAAGCAATAGGCAGCCCCCAACATATAATGATGGTGAAACAAGATGAAAACACTAACACAGATAGAAAGATAGGTTGAGCAAACGATGGGGCCCAAGCTAACTAAAAAGGACAGGACAGAAAAGCTGCTGTCTGCAATCCGAGAAAACCCTGCTAAAAATATTACCAACACAACTGATAAGCAAAAAGGACCCTGAAGTCACTAGACTTCAAACCCTATATCAGCACTCAGAATATTCTGAAAGCAGAGCAAAAGAGAACACTGATCAAGGAATAAGAAGCCAGCACACCCCCAGCCGGGGATGGCTGAACTCAAAAAAGAAGGTAAACAAAACCAAAACTACTAAGTTCAATAGCAGAGCAAAAACTTAGCTTTGGGATGCAGGAATCAGACTGGTCTCCAAGAATCCAGCAGAGAAATCATCAGCCACTCAGAAGGGCGTCGGCTGCCTTATATCCAGTCTGAAGTTCCTGATATCCAATCCCAATCCATCTGATCAGGTGGTTGGTTTCTTTCATTCAAATCAGCCTCACTACCTTCCTTCACCAGAAGAGGGAGATCCTTGGACACAAAAGGTGAATGTACAGATGAGCTATCAAGAACTGCCAGGCTGCTCAGGTCACCCCCCACTGTCCAGACTTATAGAAACATACAGGCCATTTACACCCAGAAACTTATGAAGAACTTGCAGTCTTCATTGGCCCCATCTCCTCCCTCTCATGTCCTGATTCTGCATTGAAGCATTACAATGAAACACTTTATAGTGCCCTGGACGAATTTGCACCCCCTATAAATAGAACACGACAACGCAGACGGCGACAACCCTGGCACACGGTGCAAACACGTTTCCTGCAGCGGTGCTCCAGGTGCGCCGAATGTCTGTGGAGAAAATCCAATCTACACGAAGATTACATCCATTATAAGTTTATGCTTAGAACATACAACACTGCCCTTCACCTCTCCAAAGAAACCTATTTCAACACCCTCATCACCTCACTGTCCAATAACCCGAAACGTCTCTTTGACACTTTTCATTCTCTACTCAATCCAAGAGTACAGGCCCCAACCATGGTGCTCCGAGCTGACGATCTGGCCAATTACTTCAAAGAAAAAATTGACCACATTCGACAGGAAATTATCTCCCAATCAACTCATACCATGCACTGTCCTCCCTCCCCCCACTGCATCTAGCTCACTTTCTGATTTTGAACCAGTCACAGAAGAAGTAAGCAGGCTCCTTGCATCTTCTCGCCCAACCACTTGCACCAGTGACCCATTACCGTCACATCTCCTCCAGTCCCTTTCCCCTGCTGAGACCCCTCACCTAACTAAAATATTTAACCTCTCTCTCTCTTCTGATATTTTTCCCTCCTCATTTAAGCATGCCATCATATATCCACTACTTAAAAAACCATCCCTTGACCAAAACTGTGCCGCTAACTATAGACCTGTCTCTAATCTTCCCTTCATCTCTAAACTCCTGGAATGCCTGGTCCACTCCGGTCTTATCCGCTATCTCTCAGAAAACTCTGTTCTCGACCCTCTCCAATCCGGTTTCTGCTCTTTACACTCCACTGAAACTGCCCTCACTAAAGTCTCTAATGATCTGCTAACAGCTAAATAAAATGGTCATTACTCCATGCTAATTCTCTTGGATCTCTCTGCAGCATTCGACACTGTGGATCATCAGCTCCTCCTCACTATGCTCCGTTCCATTGGCCTCAAGGACACTGTTCTCTCATGGTTCTCCTCCTATCTCTCTGACCGCTCCTTTACTGTATCTTTTGCCGGTTCCTCCTCCTCTCACCTTCCCCTTACTGTTGGGGTCCCTCAAGGATTGGTTCTAGGCCCCCTCCTCTTCTCCTTGTACACTGCCCCTATTGGTCAAACAATCAGTAGATTTGGTTTCCAGTACCATCTCTATGCTGATGACACCCAATTATACGCTTCTTCTCCTGACATCACGCCAGCCTTTCTAGAAAACACCGGTGATTGTCTAAACGCTGTGTCTAATATGTCCTCACCATATCTGAAACTGAACCTGTCGATGACTGAACTCCTGGTGTTTCCTCCCTCTACTAATGTACCTATACCCGACATTGCCATTTCTGTGTGTGGTTCCACTTTTACTCCCCAGCAACAGGCCCGCTGTCTTGGGGTCATACTTGATTCCGAGCTTTCCTTTGCCCCCCACATTCGATCACTGGCTCGCTCTTGTCATCTGCACCTCAAAAACATTTCTAGAATTCGACCTTTTCTTACTTTTGACTCTGCAAAAACTCTTACTGTTTCTCTTATTCATTCTCATCTCGACTATTGTAACTCTCTTCTAATCGGTCTCCCTCTTACCAATCTGTCTTGAATGCTGCAGCCAGGATCATATTCCTCACCAATCGTTACACCGATGCCTCTACCTTGTGCCAATCATTACACTGGCTACCCATCCACTCCAGAATTCAGTATAAATTTATTACCCTCACCCACAAAGCCCTCCATAGCTCAGCACCACCTTACATCTCCTCCCTTGTTTCAGTATACCACCCTACCCACACCCTCCGTCCTGCTGATGACCTGAGGTTAGCATCCTCAATAGTCAGAACCTCCCACTCCCGTCTCCAAGACTTTACACGTGCCGCGCCAATTCTTTGGAATGCACTTCCCAGGTTAATACGATTAGTCCCCAATCCCCACAATTTTAAGCGTGCCCTGAAAATGCATTTATTCAGACTGGTCTATCGCCTCAATACATTAACCTAATCTATCCCTGTGTGGCACAGCCAAAAGTTTTACCATAACCAGATTCCCCGCATCATGTTCCCACATGCTTTATGCATCCATTAGCTCTCTGTGTCTGTACTGTTACACACTTAACATTATTGCTGGTCCATGCAATCAGGGCAACTGTTACCACCCACCTTTCATGTCTACCTCTTTCCTCATAGACTGTAAGCTTGCGAGCAGGGCCCTCTTTCCTCTTGGTATTTGTTATAATCTACTGTATGTGATTATTGTTATGCTGTAACGTCTATTGTCTGTATAAATCCCCTCTGAAATGTAAAGTGCTGCGGAATATGTCGGCGCTATAAAAATAAAATTTATTATTATTATGAGCTCACAACAGTACCTCCCCCTTGAGGAGGGGTCACCGAACCCTCATCCAAGCCACCAGGCCGATCAGGATGAGCCCGATGAAAAGCACGCACCAATCTTTCGGCATGAATATCAGAGGCAGAGACCCAGGAATTATCCTCCTGACCATAACCCTTCCACTTAACCAAATACTGGAGTCTCCGTCTAGCCAGACGGGAATCCAGTATCTTCTCTACCTCATATTCCATGTTACGTTCAATCAACACAGTGTCAGGGGGTGCCACCATAGGAACCACTGGTTCAGCAAACCTCTTCAACAAGGACTTATGAAACACATTATGAATCTTAAATGTGACAGGAAGAGCCAACCGAAAAGAGACCGGATTAATAATCTCCAAAATCTTGTAAGGTCCAATAAATCTAGGTTTAGACTTTGGAGAAGCCACTTTCATAGAGATATTCTTTGATGACAACCAGACCATATCACCCACCTTAATCCGGGGACCAATGGTCCTATGCCGGTTAGAAAACCGCTGGGCATTTTCCTGGGAAAGAGAAAACTTATCCACCACTTGGTCCCAAATCTGCTGCATTCTTTCCACCACAGTGTCAACCCCTGGACAGGCAGAAGACTCCACCTGCCCTGAAGAAAATCGAGGATGAAACCTAAAGTTACAGAAAAAGGGTGACATCAAAGTAGCAAAATTAGCTCTATTATTTAAAGCAAATTCAGCCAAGGGTAAAAATGAGACCCAATCATCCTGATCAGCAGATATAAAACATCTCAAATAAGCCTCCAAAGTCTGGTTTGTTCTCTCCGTCTGCCCATTGGTCTGAGGGTGAAATGCAGAGGAGAAGGATAACTGAATTCCCAACTTAGAACAAAAGGTCCTCCAGAATCTAGAGACAAACTGAACTCCTCTGTCCGATACAATGTTCTCAGGAATCCCGTGCAAGCAAACCACCTGTTGCAAAAACAAGGGCACCAACTCTGAGGAAGATGGCAACTTAGGGAGTGGTACAAGATGGACCATCTTAGAGAATCTATCACAAATCACCCAGATAACAGTCATCCTCTGAGAGACAGGCAGATCAGAAATAAAATCCATTGAAATATGGGTGAATGGACTCCTGGGCACCGGCAAAGGCATCAAAAACCCACTAGAATGAGAACAAGGCTTAGATCGGGAGCAAGTCCCACAGGACTGCACAAAATTTCTGACATCACGAGAAAAGGCAGGCCACCAAAAAGGCCGACTCACCAAATCTAGTACCAAAAATACCTGGATGACCAGCCAACGCGGAGCAATGAACCTCAGACATCACTTTCCTCCTCCACTGGTCAGGAACATACAACCTATCACTGGGACAATGCTCAGGCTTATCCTCCTGAAACTTCTCCAGAGCACGTCTCAAATCGGTCGAGATGGCAGAAAGAACCACCCCCTCACCTAAGATGGTAGCAGGCTGGGTCACAATAGGAGAATCAGCCAAAAAACTCCTAGAGAGGGCATCTGCCTTAACATTCTTAGTGCCCGGAAGAAAGGAGACCACAAAATCAAAACCTGTGAAAAACAAGGCCCACCTGGCCTGTCTCGGATTGAAACGTTTAGCCGACTCAAGGTAGATCAAATTCTTGTGGTCAGTGAGGACCACAACTTGATGTCTAGCTCCCTCCAACCAACGTCTCCACTCCTCAAATGCCCACTTCATGGCCAACAGTTCTTGATTCCCCACATCATAGTTGCATTCCGAAGGAGAGAACTTTCGGGAAAAGAAGGCACAGGGGTTCATTTTAGATGTTACAGGATCTTTTTGGGACAAAACAGCTCCTGCACCAATCTCTGAAGCATCCACCTCCACCTGAAATGGAAGTGAGACATCGGGTTGTCGCAAAACCGGAGTAGAAGTGAACCTCCGCTTCAGCTCCTGAAAAGAAGAAACAGCCTCTGGAGACCAATTCAGCAAATCAGCGCACTTCTTAGTCAAATCAGTCAATGGTTTGGCAATAACGGAAAATTGGCTATAAACTTACCATAAAAATGAGCAAAACCCTAAAACTTCTGGATAGCCTTCAAAGAAGTGGGCTGAACCCAATCATAAATGGCCTGTACCTTGGCCGGGTCCATTTCAATAGTTGACGGAGACAAAATAAATCCCAAAAATGAAATCCTCTGTACACCAGAAAGACATTTCGATCCCTTAACATACAGGGAGTTTTCCCTCAAAATCCGGAACACAGTCCGAGCATGTTCCACATGAGAGTCCCAATCCCTGGAAAAGATCAAAATATCATCCAAATAGATGATCAGAAACTTATCCACAAAGTCCCGGAAAATATCATTCATGAAGCACTGGAAGACAGAAGGGGCGTTAGCGAGCCCAAAAGGCATCACCAGGTACTCAAAATGTCCCTCCGGGGTATTAAACACTGTCTTCCATTCATCCCCATACTTAATGTGAATAAGATTATACGCCCCCCTGAGGTCAAGCTTGGTAAACCAGCAAGCACCTTCAACTCTAGAAAATAGGTCAGAAATCAGGGGTAACGGATACTGATATTTAACAGTAATTTTGTTAAGGGAGCGATAGTCAATACAGGGCCTTAATGAACCATCCTTCTTGGCCACAAAAAACCCAGCACCCAAGAGTGAAGAGGATGGTCTAATATGACCCTTCTCCAACGACTCCTTAATGTAAGTATGCATAGCCTCATGTTCGGGTACAGATAAATTAAAAAGTCGACCCTTGGGAAATTTACACCCCGGACTCAGCTCAATTGCACAGTCATAACTCCTATGAGGAGGCAAAGACGCAGACTTACTCTCACTAAACACATCATAAAAATCAGCCAAATAGTCAGGAACCTCATGCGACTGGGGAGAGGTGGAGAAAACAGGAGTGTCACTAAGAGCACACAGACAACCCCAACTCACCACAGACACAGATTTCCAATCCAAAACTGGATTATGGATTTGCAACCAGGGGAACCCCAGCACGATGGTATCATGCAAATTATGCAACACCAAAAATCTGCAATTTTCTTGATGGTCTGGGGAGACCCGCATTACCACCTGGGTCCAAAACTGAGGTTTATTCTTCGCCAAAGGAGTAGCATCAATACCCCTCAAAGGAATAGGCATCCGCAGATGTGTCATCGGGAAACCACAACGTTTAGCAAAATCCAAATCCATTAGGTTCAAGGCCACTCCTGAATCCACAAAGGCTTTAGTGGAAAATGTGGACAGGGAGCAGATCAGAGTAATTGCCAGAAGAAACTTAGGTTATACACCACCTACAGCAAATGTGTGTGCAAAACGTTTCTCTCGTTTAGGGCAGACAGAAATAATATGAGAGGCATTTCCACAGAAAAAACAGCGCTTATTACGCCTTCTAAACTCCTGACGTTGCGCCATAGACAAAACTGTATCACATTGCATAGGTTCAGATATTTGTTCAACAGGTGGCAGCATTTCCCGTGTAATTTTACGTTGACGTAAACGCCGATCAACCTTAATGGCTAATGACATAGAATCGTCAAAACCAGAGAGAACAGGAAATCCCACCATAGTATCTTTTACGGTTTCTGACAAACCCTTCCAAAAGAGAGCAGCCAAGGCACCATCATTCCAAGTGGTGAGGACCGCCCACTTTCAGAATTTTTGAAAGTACAGTTCTGCAGAATCTTGACCCTGGCTCAATGCCAACAGGGTCTTTTCAGCTTGATCAATCACATTAGGTTCATCATACAACAACCCCAAGGCCTGAAAAAATGCATCCACATTAGTTAGAATAGGATCATCTGGTACTAAAGAAAACACCCAATCCTGGGGATCGCCGCGCAGCAAGGAGATGACAATTGTAACCTGCTGCGCAGAGCTCCCCGATGAGTTAGGCTTCAAGGCAAGAAATAATTTACAATTATTCTTAAAATTCAAAAATTTAGACCGATCCCCAAAAAACACATCAGGAGTGGGGATTTTTGGTTCAGCAGCATGTGAATGAGCAAGATAGGCGGAAATTCCTCGCACTTCAGCAGCAAGCTGCTCCACACGATCAGACAATTGCTTAAACTCCATCAAGAAGAAAAAAAAAAATTCCTCCTACGGCCTCAGAGAAAAAGAGGAAAAAATTCCTCTTTTTTTAACAATTCCTTCCTGCTTTTGAGTACCCTAGAATCTGCGGTAAGGCTGGTGATTCTGTTATGATTGAGTCACCGAGGAGGAAAAAACAAAACACAAGCTCAGCCCAGAAAATTAGAGAGGTTGGAAACTAGCGGATTGCAGACCCCTAATCCTATCACACAACAACTAACAGTAGCCGTGGAGTGTTCCTACGGTGATCCTAGACACCTCGTCACAGCCGGAGAGCTAAATAAGCCTAAAGAGAGAAAAGGGGAAAACTGACTGCCCCAGAGCAGACCCCAAAGCAATAGGCAGCCCCCAACATATAATGACAGTGAAACAAGATGAAAACACTAACACAGATAGAAAGATAGGTTGAGCAAACGATGGGGCCCAAGCTAACTAAAAAGGACAGGACAGAAAAGCTGCTGTCTGCAATCCGAGAAAACCCTGCTAAAAATATTACCAACACAACTGATAAGCAAAAAGGACCCTGAAGTCACTAGACTTCAAACCCTATATCAGCACTCAGAATATTCTGAAAGCAGAGCAAAAGAGAACACTGATCAAGGGATAAGAATCCAGCACACCCCCAGCCGGGGATGACTGAACTCAAAAAAGAAGGTAAACAAAACCAAATCTACTAAGTTCAATAGCAGAGCAAAAACTTAGCTTTGGGAAGCAGGAATCTGACTGGTCTCCAAGAATCCAGCAGAGAAATCACCAGCCACTCAGAAGGGCGTCGGCTGCCTTATATCCAGTCTGAAGTTCCTGATATCCAATCACAGTCCACCTGATCAGGTGGTTGGTTTCTTTCATCCAAATCAGCCTCACTACCTTCCTTCACCAGAAGAGGGAGATCCTCGGACACAAAAGGTGAATGAACAGAAGAGCTCACAACACCTTACAAAGTCATCGAGCGAGTGTATGCTGACGGTTTGGTCTAGATGGTGCAGGTTGAGAATGGGGCGTCCGCCCCTAGAGTGCTCCACAGGAATATGTTACGGCCATGCCGGTTCGAGGCCCGTCCTGTACCAGTGCTGCTTGAGGGTGATGCTCCACCTCCTGAACCTGTCTTGCCTGCTTGTGAAATCAATGATGAATGGTGGATCGGCCCTGACACCGTGGGGGGCCCTCAACTGGACAGAGATGGTAATCTTCTGGAGGTACCACTGCCACTACGTGACGATGAGTCCAAACAAGAGCCTACTACAACTCCTGCAGCACGTATTCCTCTGGAGGATAGTCAAGACATCCGGAGATCCCAGAGGTCTACTGCAGGGGTTCCACGAGCCCGATGCATAGAACAGTGTTCTCTGTCTGTTTCTCCACTTGTGTTTTCTCCCCTTTTGGTGCTGTTCTGCATTGCAAGTGTCTCTATTCCACTGCAACCTTGATGCTGTGAGGTTGAGGATGACCATCTTTAAGTAGGGAGGCATGTAAGGGGGAGGCATTGCTATGGACAGTAGAGACAAGCTGCCGCTTAAAGAGACAGCACCCCCTTGGTTAGATCAGTGGGATGTGCTGCACTTTCCTGCTGTAAAAGCTGTTTTGGTTTCATCTGCCTGAATACAGAGGGGAGGGGCTGCTTTTCTGTGTGGAGAAGAGAAAATTTCTGCAGGAAGCAGATGGGCCTGCCTGAGCTGTGAGGAAAAAAAGAACGTTTAGCCTGAGACTGTGACTTTGTAAACTATTCTGGGGATTAAAAGGTGGCTTTCCTGCCTTGCTGTCAGAAGCCACAAAGAAAAGACAAGAAAGGAACAGGCTTGGAATCTTCACACAAGGACAAGACCACCTTGCACAGAGCTTCCAGGGAGGACGTAGCATCATCTTGCAGAGCACTGCAAGGGGCCCCCAGAAAGGAACTTCAACACCAACTGTACTGTTGTTAGGGATGGCGCAGCGCACTAAATATTAAATAACAAAGTGCGTTCGCTGCCCGGGGTCTACCGTGCAAAGGTGTTAAACTGCTGCTATGTAATGGCAGACTCACAATATGGCGGTATGGCACACGCGGGTTGAACGTCACCGGCGAGTGCTGGCGAGCTCTGTTACAATCACAGAGGCGCCTAGGGCATAAACCTAAATGCCGAGCCTGTTGACCTCACAGGTCTCAGCGGTGTGCACGCTTGGTATACGGTCACAGGACTAGGCCCAGACTCAAGGTCAGTGTCCGTTTAGACCTACCGTGAGTGCGGCGTCGCAACTGCAGACGCCAAGAGAAGCTGCTGACTGCAGCGTGGCAACAGACACTGCCGCTATACGACAATGCTCTGAAACAGGTGCACTGTTGGACGCTAGCACTGTGGTGGATGAGTACCGTGGCCTGTGACTTGCCACTGACTGGCGCTGATTCTATTGCTAGATCCCTATACACAATCGTAATATCAGAGGGAGGGAAATCTTAATGAGTCATTTGCAGTCCATACATCCATCAACATTCACACAGTAGGATTTAGAGTCTATTCTAGCGCATGGCCAAGCGGCCATGCAACCCTTTTATAGCTGGGACCTTCCGGAAGTTTCCAGATCTCTGAGATGGACAAATGAGATCTGGAGAAAGACCTGAGCACGTGACTCCCAATCTCCAATGGGAGATTGTCTCGTGAGCATGCCCAGTAGCGCGACGGGAATACTTAGCCTCTGGAGTGGCTTGCTGCAGAGCAGACTGCGCTACTATTGCTGGCCCAGAGGTGGCAGCAACAACCAAACCCACAGAGCTGGTCTGAGCAGAGCGTCTCGAATGCCGGGATTGCTGTGCAGGCTCCTGAGCGGTCGGAGGAGAATGGGAAACCACTGAATGCAAGGCTCTGGATTCCTGCTGTGCAGTTGCAGGAACCCAATGCCTAACATTACCCCCCTCCAAAGGCCCCCTCCACTCTGAGCCTTGCTACGCTCAAAAGCCACGATCAGGAGCAGGGCGTGGTTGTTCTCCACTGGCTCCCAGGTCTGGGCCTTTGGACCATGACCCTTCCAGTCCACCAAATAAAATTTTTTGCCATGCACAATCCTGTGTCCCACAATGGCGTTGACCTCAAACTCATCCGAAGACAAGTCTGATGTCCCGGCAGATGACTCGGAGAACCAAGCCATGTGAACAGGCTTGAGGAGGGACACGTGGAAGACGTCAGAAATGGCCAAGTGTGGTGGAAGAGCCAGACGGTAGACTACTGAGCTGATCCGCTCGAGGACCATGAATGGACCAATATATCGTGGAGTGAACTTGAAGGACTCAACCCGCAGCCTGATATTTCGGGCAGAGAGCCACACCAAGTCGCCAGGGGCAAAAGTTGGAGCGGGGTGCCGATGTGTGTCGGTGGACGCTCTCCTCTCTTTAGAGGCTCGAATAGCATCCTGGATGCAATCCCAAATGTCGCGAGCCTCCACTGCCCAGTCTGCCACCCTGGAATCAGTGGAAGACACTGGCATCGGGACAGGAACGCGCGGATGCTGGCTGTAATTAAGAAGGAACAGCGTCTGACCAGTGGAATCAGCCACTGCATTATTCGGGCAAATTCAGCCCACGGTAGTAAGGTTGCCCAGTCATTTTGCCTGGCAGAAACAAAATGTCGCAGGTACGTGACCAGAGTTTGATTGGCTCTCTCAACCAACCTGTTTGTCTCGGGGTGATAGGCAGAGGACAAGTTTAGCTCGATACTGAGTAAATGCAGAGCTCTCTCCAAAACCGAGACACAAATTGGGGATCTCGGTCACTGACTATTTTGTCCAGCATACCGTGCAAATGAAATACATGCTTTATGAACAGTGCGGCGAGACCGCGAGCGGAAGGCAGCCGCGCGAGTGGCACAAGATGCACCATTTTAGAAAAATGATCAGTGACCACCCAGATGACCGTGCTGCCACCGGATTTGGGCAGACCAACCACAAAGTCCATGCCGACCATCTCCCAGGGTCTGTCTGCCACCGGCAAAGGATATAGTAACCCAGCTGGTCTCTGCCTAGAAAACCTGTTCTGAGCCATGTGCGGCCACCAATAAGACCTTGCCAGGAGTTCTGCGATCCACTTATTGCCAAAATGACCACCCACCCTGGACGCGTGTGCCCACGCGAGGACCTCTGGTCACAGGCGAGGAGGTACAAAAGTTTTGCCTGGCAGAACTGCCACAAGAGCGACCGGAGCCACGGTCCTCAGGCTCACAGTGGGGACAATTAGCCAAGGCTCAGCCTCCTCTTCCTCCGCTGAGCCCACCGAGTGCGAGAGAGCATCCGCACGGATGTTCTTCTCTCCAGACAGATAGTGCAAGGTGAAGCGGAAGCGGGAGAAGAAGAGCAACCACCTAGCTTGACAAGAGTTCAAGCGCTGGGCCATTTGTAAATAGACCAGGTTTTTATGGTCAGTGTACACCTGGAAGGGAAACCGGGCTCCCTCCAGGAGATGTATCCACTCGGAAAAGGCCAACTTCATTGCCAGCAACTCCCTGTCCCCGATGGAGTAGTTTTTCTCTGCCGGTGAGAAGGTCTTAGAGAAGTAGCAGGGATGCTTCCGACCTTGCGCATCCTTCTGGAAAAGGACTGCTCCTGCACCGACGGATGAGGCATCCACCTCTGGGATAAAAGTTTTATCCACATCGGGACGGTGTAGGATAGGAGCGCCGGCAAAATGGGTTTTGAAGGATGAGAAGGCCTTGGAAACCTGTTCAGACCAAGCCTTGAGATTAGCTCCTTTCTTAGTGAGGGCAACCAGAGGAGCTACCAGTGTGGAGAAGTGGGGAATGAACTGGCAGTAGAAATTAACGAACCCCAAAAAGCGTTGCATCGCTTTGAGAGAATGGGGCTCCTGCCAGTCCATTACTGCTTGCAATTTGGCAGGACCCATATCCAACCCCTGGGCCAAGATGATGTAGCCCAGGAACGGCAAGGACTACTGCTCAAACTGGCACTTCTCCAGCTTGGTGAAGAGAGAATTCGCCCGCAAACGGTCGAAGACCTTGCAGACGTCTCTCCGGTGAGAGGTCAAATCTGGAGAAAAGATGAGGATGTCATCCAGATAGACCACCACCGAGGTAGAGAGCATATCGTGAAAGACGTCATTTACAAAATCCTGCAAGACAACAGGAGCATTACAGAGGCCGAAGGGCATGACCAAATATTCATAGTGGCCATCCCTGGTATTAAAGGCTGTCTTCCACTCGTCTCCTTCGCGAATTCGGTTCAGGATGTACGCCCCCCATAGATCCAGGCCCGTCGCAACCTGTCAAATAACTCAGAGATCAACGGAAGAGGGTATTTGTTTTTTACTGTAATGGCGTTGAGACCTCTGTAGTCAATGCAGGGACGTAACTCTCCACTCTTCTTCTGCACGAAGAAGAACCCTGCACCAGCCGGCGACACAGACTTTCTGATAAAACCTCTTGCCAGGTTCTCCTGGATATATCGAGACATAGCCTCCGTCTCGGGGAGAGATAGAGGATACACGTGGCCTCTAGGAGGTTCTGTGCCTGGCAATAGGTCTATCGGGCAATCATAAGGACGGTGCGGCGGGAGCGTCTCCGCAGATTTTTTTGATAAGACGTCCGCGTACTGGTGCTATTGTCTGGGAAGCACGGAGAGATCCGCGGGCACCTCTGTGGAGGCTACTTGAACACTGCCCCTCAGGCACCTTCCCTCACAGTCCTTGCTCCAACCAAGTATACTCCCCGAAGACCACTCTATATTGGTGGAAAGGCAATGGAGTCAGGGAACTCTGAGAAGCACCTGGTCGATGCCATCTAGCATAATGAACAGGGACAAGATCTCACAGTGGGATGATGAGATTGAGAGACCTAGAGGAGCTGTCTGGTGGGTAACCTGAGATGGTAAAGATGCACCATTAACCACACTGTTGGTCAAGGGTTGAGGCAGCAACACCAGCGGAATAGCGTGCTTTTGGGCAAAGGCCAAGGACATACAGTTCCCGTCTGCCTCGGAATCCACCGTGACCTCTACCTCCCAGGTGGACGCCCCACTATCTAACATCCCTCGGAATACCAGTTTGGGGGAGAAAGGTTTCATATCAGATTGACCCCCACCTACGAGCATTGGACGTGACCGTTTTTTTCAACCGCAGTGGACACATGCTAGCTGAGTGACCAAACTGCCGGCACTGGTAACAGCGTGCGGAGCTTCGCACCAGATGCAGCCTGGGACCGATGCGAGACACCTCCATGGGTTCAGAAGGCATAATCAACTGAGCGGGAAGCTCTAGCGGCTCGGAGAAAGTGGGAGCCAACTTATCCCTTTGTCTGGATTGCGCACGCTCCAGCCCGCGCTCCGTAAACCGGAGATCGATGCGGGTGGAAATGGCAATCAAGTCCTCCAGACTTGCGGGGACCTCTCTGGTAGCTAGGGCATCTTTGACATGCTCCGCTAACCCTCTCCAGAACACAGGGACAAGTGTTATGAATGAGTCACCGAAGGAGGAAAAAAGAAAAATACAAGCTAAGTCCAGAAAACCGGAGAGGTTGGTAGCTATCGGATTGCAGACCCCTGATCCTATCCACAACAACTAACAGTAGCCGTGGGGGGTTCCTACGATGCCCTAGACCCCTCGATCACAGCCGGAGAACTAAATAGGCCTAAAGAAAGAAAGGGGAAATCTAAACTGCCCCAGAGCAGACCCCAAAGCAATAGGCAGCCCCAAACATATAATGACGGTGAAGCAAGATGAAAACACTAAGACAGATAGAAAGATAGGTTGAGCAAACGATGGGGCCCAAGCTAACTAAAAAGGACAGGATAGAAAAGCTGCTGTCTGCAATCCGTAAAAAACCCTACCAAAAATTGTCCCAACCGTCCCACTTGCCAGCACCCGCGAGTGCTGGCGAGCTCTGTTATAATCATAGAGGCGCCTAAGGCATAAACATAAATGCCGAGCCTTTTGACCTCACAGGTCTCAGCGGTGTGCACGCTTGGTATACGGTCACAGGACTTGGCCCAGACTCAAGGCCAGGGTCCGTCTAGACCTACCGAGCG
Organism: Dendrobates tinctorius; assembly: GCF_039654945.1. Classification (NCBI taxonomy): domain Eukaryota; kingdom Metazoa; phylum Chordata; class Amphibia; order Anura; family Dendrobatidae; genus Dendrobates; species Dendrobates tinctorius. The sequence goes on along the minus strand of NW_027361705.1, from coordinate 9,556,156 downwards.
TGCAGTGTCGCTACCGCGGACGCCAAGAGAAGCTGCTGACTGCAGCGTGGCGACAGACACTGCCGCTATACGACAAAGCCCTGAAGCAGGCGCACTGTTGGACGCTAGCACTGTGGTGGATGAGTACTGTGGCCTGTAGCTTGCCACTGGCTGGAGCTGGCTCTATTACTAGATCGCTATACACACTCGTAATATCAGAGGGAGGGGAACCTTAATGAGTCATTTGCAGTCCATACATCAATCAACATTCACACAGTAGCAATTAGAGTCTATACTAGCGCATGGCCGAGTGACCCTTTTATGTTATGATGAGTCAGGAGGAAATAACAAAATACCAGCTAAGTCCAGAAAAACCAGAGAGGTTGGCAGCTATCGGATTGCAGACCCCTGAACCTATCCACAACAACTAGCAGTAGCCGTGGGGGGTTCCTACAGTGCCCTAGACCCCTCGATCACAGCCGGAGAACTACATAGCCTAAAGACAGAAAGGGGAAAAACTAAACTGCCCCAGAGCAGACCCCAAAGCAATAGGCAGCCCCCAACATATAATGACAGTGAAGCAAGATGAAAACACTAACACAGATAGAAAGATAGGTTGAGCAAATGATGGGGCCCAAGCTAACTGCATAGGACAGGATAGGAAAGCTGCTGTCTGCCATCCGCAAAAACCCTATCAAAATGAGCCAACCGACTGATAGGAAAAACAGGCCCTGAAGTCGCTAGGCTTCAAAAGACTATATCAGCACTCAGGTATATTCTGAAGACAGAGCAAAAGATCAACAGATCAGAGACAAAAATGGAATTCAGCTCACCCCCGGCCGGGGATGGCAGAACTCCCAAAAAACAAGGCAAAACAAAAACGAAACTGAAGAGTACAAAGCAGAGCAGAAAAACTTAGCTTTGAGATGCAGGAATCAGACTGGTCTCCAAGAATCCAGCAGGAAAATCACCAGCCAGGAAGAAGGGCGTCGGCAGCCTTATATCCAGTCCTCATTTCCAGCCACCCAGTCATCATCTAGCTGCCCAGGTGTTTGGTAATCAGTCTCACTACCTTCCTTCACTAGAGGAGGGAGTTCATCAGACCTCAATGGTGAATGGAAAAATGAACTCACAACACTTTTATAGCCATGACCTTCCAGAAGCTTCCAGATCTCTGAGATGGACCAATGAGATCTGGAGAAGGACCTGAGCACGTGACTCCCGATCTCCAACGGGAGATCATCTCGTGAGCATGCCCAGTAGCGCGACGGGAGTACTTAGTCTCTGGAGTGGCTTGCTTCAGAGCAGACTGCGCTACTGTTGCTGGCCAGAGGTGGCAGCAACAAACAGACCCACAGAGCTGGTCTGAGTCGAGCGTCTGGAACGCCAGGATTGCTGTGCAGGCTCCTGAGTGGTCGGAGGAGAATGGGAGACTCTGGATTCCTGCTGTGCAGTTGCAGAAACCTGACGCCTAACAACTGTGAGTGTTAACCCCGTGTGCACACATGTTCAGGGCTTAGCATAGGCTGCAATAGACAGAGCACGGTAGCCATGCGGCTTGAGTAGCCAGTCAGACTAGAGTTAGAGCAGCATCATACTGTGAATTATTGTATTGTTTTGTCTTTTGCAAAAATACACTGTTCTGTCACAGTTGGTGCTCCATGCCATTTGTACGGCCCAGCTAGAGAATATCACTTTTGTAAATTGTTTTATGTCATTGCATACCCCTGTTTACTCTTTCCTATCTCTGCATTCCTTGCCTGTAAATAAATTTACCCTTTGTTGTTTGCACCTCATCTTGTGTACCGTAGTCTCCCTGCATTGTGGTGGTCCCCCGGCCATCGCTTCAGGAACACAGGGGACGTAACTCAGGGGAAGCGGGTGTGAAGCATGGGGTAGGAAGTTCAAGGATAGCAAACTTAGCAGTCTGTTGACTTCAGAATGCGGTTAGTTAAGGATGTAGATGCTGGCGCCAAAGCAGTGGCGCATAAGGGGTCGACAGTGATTCCTTGTGGTCCGGTCTGGTGTGTCAGGAACAACGAGCACCTCAATTCAGGTACAAAGGGAAATCCCTCACAGCTGGTGTCCCAATTCTCCTGTCGGTGCGTGCGCAGGCTTATGTCCTGACTGGGCGTCCTGTCATTCACCGTCAGCATGGCCTAGGTACGTCATTGTCTGCAGTCTCTGTTAACAGCATTTAGGCCATGTGCACACGTTGTGGATTCTGCTGTGGATACACAGCATTTAAGGCTCTGCAGGTCCGCAGCAGATTTAAGTGCATTTTACAGTACCATTGTTTTCAATGGTAAACTGAAAAACGCTGTGCACATGCTGCAGATTTTTTTGCGTGGATTTGCTGCGGGTTCAAATCCGCAGCATGTCAATTCTTTGTGTGGAATCCGCAGCGGTTTCACACCTCCATTGTAGAGGTGTTAAACTGCAGAGCTAAACTGCAGACTAATCCGCAGATAAACCGCAGAATTTACCTGCAGATTTTTCCAAATCCGCACGGAAAAATCCACAGGACCTAAAACTACGTGTGCACATAGGCGCGGAAAAATCCGCAGGTCCTAAAACTACGTGTGCACATAGCCTTAGGCTACTTTCACACATCAGGTTTTCGGCGTCAGGCGTGATCCGGCGTCGTGTTTTGTAAAACCTGAAGTGCCGGATCCGGTTTTCTGCCGGATCCGTCTTGTTCTTGACAGACAAAACCGGATCCGTCTCATCCGGTTCATCCGTTTTTCTATCCGTTTTTCTATCCGTTTTTCGACGGATTACGCCGGATCCGGTTTTTAAAATTGACCCTTGTGGCCTTCCGAACGGGATTGGCTACTGGAAAACTAGATATAGCATGTTCCTACAGCCCTTCTTTGACAGGTTGTAGAGAAGAAAGTGCAGGTTGGAGAGAAGAGCAAGTTACTGGCGAAGATGGATGTTGTCATTGGAAATATTACCACTAGAAGTTCTGTGACGGTTTCAGGGACAATTTTCCACTATACTTTATGTCACCTCAAGGCAGAGTACACTGGGATGACAGAGTGTGAAAGATTTGTGCCCTAAACTTGTGTACCTTCTGGACCAACAGTATATACCTTTGCCAACCAAAGTTGGCTATCTTGTCATGGTCTTACTATTTTTACCTTTAGGCCACAGGTGTGTACCTAGTTGTGTTTTATGCAAAGTATTTCACCTTTTAACAAAAGTTGTGTACATTGGTAGGAAATCACCAACAATAAACACAACTTTTTAGGTGAAATACTTTGCTTCAAACACAACCAGGAACACAACTGTGGCAAAAAGCTAAAATTTACCCACAGTTATATACCTGGTTTTGAATACCTTTTTACCTTTGAAATACCCTGTATTTAACCTTTTTTTAAAACATAGTTCGCCGCAGAAAGAAATGACAGACAACCATTGTGAAACGATAATTTAACTTTTATTTAACTTTTTTTTTTTTTTATGTTTTTAAAGTGCAAAAAACTTTTTTAATAAAGGTTTTAAACCCAATGGGCATTTTTATTACAAAAAAAAAACATTACAACTCTGTGTACTGTGGGGTGGAAATACTGCTGGAGGGGCTGCGGGACACTTCGACACTGGGTGTGTGGAGAGAGGACTGGGATCGTGGTGGGGAAGGAACAGTTAGAGGTGAAGGTGTGGAAAAAGCTACAGAATGGGTGGACATGTGGGAGGCAGAAGAGGTGGTGGGCGGTGGAGTGGAGGGTTGGGCAGGGACTGTAGGAGCAGATGATGTTGATGGAAAGTTGTATGGGGAAGGAGTTTGGTACGGGGAAGGAGTTTGGTACGGGGAAGGAGTTTGGTACGGGGCAGGTTGCTGGAAGTGGGGAGATGTCTGGTACTGGTGAGGTTGCTGGTATGTAATAGGAGGGGGAGGATGGAAAGTGGCTGGAGGGCGTGCAGATGTAATAGGAGGGGGAGGATGGAAAGTGGCTGGAGGGGGTGCAGGTGGAGGAACTACAGTGGTGGGAGGTGGAGGTTGGGAGGTAACCTGCTGTAGAGCACCGTGGCACGAATGCATTACATGCATCTGCTGGGTAGGAGATAGTGTTGCCATGCGCTCCACAACAGACCTGAAAAAGGTGTGGTTTGGCGAAGATCTTGCTTCTGAATGCATGGTTTGCAGAAGTGTCTTCACCTCCAGAATGCTGGAGTTGATCTGCTGAAAGCCTGCGGAGATTTGCTCTGACAAGACTTTTAGACAGTTCTGGAAAGATGCATTCAGATGCAAGAACTCTGGCGCATAACTCTTTTCCTGACCCCTCTGCCGCAGCCGCCCAGTACCCGCAGGTGTACTAGAGGTGGCAGGGGCAGAAGGGTGGGGTAAAGGGAAATCGATCTCCTCACCAGCAGCTTCATGTAATGTAGGCGGCCACGATGCTCCTGTGCTGGTGGATGGGACAGATGGGTCGAATGTGTGGGAAGGCTGGGAAGGTGCAGATGTACCGGGGCGGTCGAAGTGTCCCTCGGTGCCGGTCTCCTTAGGGATCGCCTCAGAAGGGTCCAATCGTGCAGGCTCCCGAGTGCTGCTCACCGTGCTGTGGAATAAAGAGAAAAAAAAACAATTAAAATACTGACATGGTATGGCCCTGGCTGAAAAAAAAAAGTTACATCTAACATTTTTTTCACATGTGGTGTGTAATATTTACCTTCTGGTGAGCATTGTTTCCCGGAGGAACGACAGGGCTTCTGCGTACTTGTACTTGCTCCTGCGTCCTCCAGATCCACTCGGGGCCCGCATCTCTTTATTGAACTCCTTCTTGAAACGATCCCTCACAGACCGCCACCGATTCACAATTCTGTTCCCTGAAACGAGAAAGGAGTGGTTAGTATACAACATCAGTGTTTCACAAACTCCAGTCCTCATGGTCCCCAGGGGTCATGTTTTCAGGATTTCCATAGTAAATAGAAATCCTGAACACATGATCCGTGGGGACCACGAGGACTGGAGTTCGGGAAACACTGGTTTACATCAAGCAACCGGTACTGTATATACTTACGCTCTTTAATCTGGGCCCGAGCTTCGAGGTCCTCCCAGCGGCCCACAAGGAGAGAACAGATTTCCTCCCAGAGTCGTCGGGTAACGATAAGGTCAGCGTGGCGGCGGTCAGCCATATTCCAGAGCGGCTCCCTTTCTCTGACGAGATCGATAAGGTGGTCCACATCGAGTCCTCCATCCTCACCGTCAGAGTCGGGAGCACGCTGTGAAGGCTGTTAAAGAAAAAGACAAAAATAACATAATTAGCCTCCACAAAAGAAATGAAATAAAAAGTGCAAAAAAAAAGCAAAAATATTTATACTTACACGCTGGTGACCGCCGCGTTGCTGTCGCCGACGACCCTGGGAGGCACTGCGAGGACCTCTTGGCCGAGCACCAGATTGGGAAGACTAGAGAAGAAAACAAAAAATGTTATGTCTTTGGATGTAGGCATTTGTTTGCTGTGTGTGGTCTGCAGAACATTGTTTTCTATGTGTTGTGTGTAGTGTGATGTTGTGTTTCTGCGTTTGATGCAAAAAACTTACCAATTGTGAGCCCACTCCAGGTGTCTGTCCACCCCTTCCTTCTTCTTCTGGGAGCTCCTCTTCATCTTGTGATTCCTGTTTTGAAATAAAAGGCAATGAATAGACATATATTACAGAGATGATGGATTTTGGAAATAAAAACTTACCGTCAAACGCTGACGATGCGAGGGAGGGCTCCCAGAAGAAGATGTGCTGTCCTGTTGATGGCCAGACTCCATGGCTGTGGGTATTGCTGCTGCCAGTGATGCCATTTCTGCTGCTGCTGCTGCATCTCTTTGGCGGCTGTTGAATAAAGAGAAACAAAGGGCCAATGAATATCTTGATATTCCATGGCCCTAGTTTGGAGGAATGGGGGATTTGATAATTACCGTCTCTCATCTGCTGCTGGCCTCCCCTCCTCAGCATGTTCTATTTGCTGCTCCATTTGGGGTGGTGGTGGTGCTGATGGTGCTGCAGTGGTCTCCTGCTTTCTCCTGCTTCGCTTGGTTGCTTTCTTGGGTGGCATGTTGGGTGTGGCTGTGGGTCCCACTGTCTTGCTTTTATATATGTCTTGTGGGCAGAGCTACTGAGCATGCTCAGACCAAAAAACCGGATCCGGCGCATTGCGGCGCTCATAGGCTTTCATTGTGTGAAAAAGCCGGACGCGCTGGATCCGGCGGGTACGGCTTTTTCGCCGGAGACAAAAAACGTTACAGTAGACGTTTTTTCCAGATGCCGGATCGCGACACATTGCGACACATTGCCGGATCCGGCGAAAACCGGATGAAACGCATGGCCATCCGGCGCGATCCGGCGCAAATGCAAGTCAATGGGGGGGAAACCGGATCCGGCATTGCATTTCGCCTGATCCGGTTTCTGTCAAAAGCGCCGGATTGCGCCTGACGGCGAAAACCTGATGTGTGAAAGAGGCCTTAGCCTATGCTGGTTTTTGCCGTTCTGGCAGTTGACCCCCCCACAGAAGCCCTGACACTGCTCTCATGCGCGATGCACGTTTCCACGGTAACTAACTGATTTGCCATGTGCTGTGGCTCTTTTATCTTTGTAGCAATTTGTTATATGATGATGTGGCCTCTAGAGGTCTCATTACGTTGATGTGTGTACTACAGAGTTTAAGAACTTGTTGGTCAGTTGTTGTTAGCAGACATCTTGTAATGGAGGATTGCCTCTCCTGTAATAAAAAGCCTGGAGATATCTAAGGAGTGTGATCCATTACAGGAAGCAAATAACAGAACATGGTGGCAGCTGGGCATAGAACCTGCAAATCCTCAGAGCTTGTGAGAGGCTGGGACTGTACAGAGGATCACAGAGGATCACAGCACCTGTAGTACAGATTCCCTGACATTACTGCAAAATGTCAGGGTCTGAAGCCCCCTCAGGGACTGGATATGACTTCATGTAATCTGTCCCAGACTTGGAGACATTAGAAGGAAGAGTTTACACTGTATGTGGATCCCACAGTGGCCACCAGTGATGACAAATGGAAAGTAAAGCTGTTTTATTACCTTATTGGGTAAAATGGCAGAGAATTAGCCCACACCTTACTCTCACACACAGACAGCCTCCTATCTAGCAGATATTGTGCAGACATTTGTTAAACACTGTGACCCAAAGAAGAATGAGACAGTGGAAAGATAACTTTTTCACAAGACATTAGGAGGATGGTGAAAATGTGGACAGATATCTGACAGAGCTGAGGAGGCTGGCAACAACATGTGGTTTTGGAGAGATCAGGGACAGTCTAATCAAAGCCTGAATGATGTGTGGCATAAGAGACAGTCATCTCAAAGAAAGATTACTGAGAGAGGAAGACATGACTTTAGAGAAATGCATGCAAATCTGCAGGGCTGCTGAGCTGTCAAAACACAGCCTGAAGATGATGGCAGGCACCAGTGATAATGATAAGGTACATGCAGTATCTATGAAAGGAAAGACAAGACCAAGCTCCCCTATAAGCACTGTCCACTGCAAGTATTGTGGAAAAAGATATGAGAGAGACAAAACCAGGTGTTCAGCATATGGTGAAACCTGCAGATCATGTGGAAACAAGAATCATTTCTCAGCTGTCTGCAGGCAAGGAAAAGGCAAACAGTACAGACAGCTCCACAATGTGACACCAGACACTGACAGTGCAGAGGACATTACATGGCTACAACTGCAGCCTGCAGCAGAGGAAGTCAATGTAGTCAGGCAGTCAGTAGGTAAGGATGCCAAGCAGCTTTATGCAACATTCTTGTTGGATGAGAAGACCATTAGATTTCAGCTGGATTGTGGAGCAAGCTGCAATGTAATTCCATCTGCTCTGCTGAACAGGTTTCTATTGAGCCAACTGACAAGGTACTGGTGATGTACAACAAAAGTGTTCTGAAACCGATGGGGACATGTAAGCTCAAAATACGGAACCCATGTAACAGAAAGAGTTATAGAGTTGAATTTACCATGTTGCGTGGTGGTAACTAGTGTTGAGCGACTTTTGTTTTTTTAGGGTCGAGTTTCGTTTCATGAAACCCGACTTTTCCAATAGTCGGGTCGAGCAAAATCGGCCGACTATAGGGAAAAGTCGGGGTCGTCCCGAAACACGATACCCAATGTAAATCAATGGAGAATTAAAGTCGGCAGTGAGAGGAGGACAGGAAACACACCAACAGTGCCCATTTGAATGCCAAAAGCATAAATTCTTGTTACTAAAGCTTGTCAACCTTAACTAACTTCATAATACTAGTTACGCACTGAAAAAGGGGGGTTATTTGGCTACAGTTGTGGGGGGGGAGGGCTGGCTCCAGGTTTTCATGGGCCCAGGGCCAAAGAGCGCCCTTTTAACACATACCACAACTCATGATGCTCCGATACGGCAGAGAAATAGCAGTATAGTACAAAGAAAAATACTTCACTTCTTATATCTCATGACTGATATCCATTTTAAATTCTCCAATACCTCCAAAAACGGACAGTATATAACTCCATACAGTATTATGGCCAGCGCTTAGTGCGCTATACAGAGTAATGAGGCCCATATATTTCTCCATACGGAATAATTATTCCCATATAATGTTTCAAACCGTATAGGATGAGCTCCACAGTATATGTTGGTCCCAATGGATGAAGCTCCACTGTCTTATGGGCCCAAATAATGCTCCATATATAATGGGCCCCATTTCTACTGCTCTAGTGTATAATGGGCCCTGTAAATGCTGCTCCAGTGTCTGATGTCCACCTTTGGAATGCTCCAGTGTATGGTGGGCCCCATATATCATTCACCAGAGTATAGTGCTCCCCAAAAATTGCTGTCCCAACATTGAAAACAATTACATAAGTCTCCTTGCTAGGGAATCCCTGCACTACTCTGAACTCCTTGTTGTCCCCATCTTCCATCTCACTGCACTTGGCTGTTTAGGCCCTCCCACCGGCAGAGACACTTTTGCGTACTATGCGGTGCCCTGTGCCAGTGCCATCGCCCATGAGTATGCCCCCCCACCTGCTCAAGGAACCTGCACTTTCATCTGCACCTTCCTCTTTGTCACTGTGTAAGGTGGTATAGTATGCGGGAAGGGGAACCAGAGTTTCCTCTGGGTCAGATTCTGTCTGTGTAGAGTGCGAGGGGGAATGTAGTGGTCTGGGTCAATGTACCAGCAGCATCATCCAGCAGTGGCTGGGCCTCAGTGCACTTGTGGTGTCCCCAAGAGTACGGTCGCCACTGTGGCATTGCCTTCCTCCTAGGGAGTGTGTTGTCAAGCTTGGGAGCAACGAAGGATCTCTCTAGCAGTGAAACCAACACACAACACATTTCCCACTCAAGGCCAGCAGGGAGACCTCTGAACCTGACTGCTGAGGAGCTGCTCTCTGTGGTCGGGAGGAGGTAAGTTAGGGCACTATGTGCAGGGAAGGGGAAGTGTGTGGACGTGAGAAGGGGAGCTGGAGGATGAGCAGAGTTAAGGCTCACTCCTAGCTGGAGTGCATGGTCCGGATTCCGGTCTCCGAGTTTGTGGGGACACTAACGTTCCTGCAGCAAAAACCGGGGGAAGTAGCAGCTATAAATGCTCTGTACCCAACTAAGGCTCGGAGGCCCCAGCATCGACGTGTGCGAGGCAGAAGGAAAAGGCTACAAGTAAAGTCTGAGGAACATCTGTTTAGACAGGAGGCGTTTCAGTGAACCACGGTCCTGTGAGTGCTTCCCCCACAAGCGCTAGAAAGGAGACGTTCAGGAAGGTACATGTTGGCGGAGTGTTGGAAGGGAGCTTTCCATTCTGGTCCCGGAGGTTGGCAGAGGTCCTGACCCGGAGGACACAGCACGGAGGCAGGCATCTGTGTAACCTGCAGACTGTGAGTAAAGCTTTGGAACTGCACGCTCTGGTGTCCTACAGTTATTCCAGCACCGCTACATCTAGGTACCAGCACCTACACCGCCTGTGCCTTTCCCCCATCACCACATCTACACTTCCCTGGGACTCCAGCTCCACCTGTGGGGAGCTTCACCATCTTTGCTGCACAACACCATCAGTCCCAGAGGATCTGCATGCAGCGTCGGCCTAACATCTATGTTGCTGAACACCACAGGTGGCGTCAAACTATCTATATAAACTCTTTACCATTATACCATGCCATTTACATGGGCGTCCAGGGCCACCGTCCGGGTCACCTCTGCTGTGACACATCCCACTGACACCGGCCCGGTACCGAGTACCCCACAGCCCTGGGAGGGCGACCCATATGCCGACTGCTGATCAGGCGGCGTTATTCCCACGAACCTCCAAACAGCGTCCCTGAAGACAAAGTTTTTGGTTTCCAGGGGCAGTATGATTGCAAAGCTGAACCTTAAAGGAATGTCCAAAAGGGCACCACCAGGAGTGGAGCCTGTGGCTTAATTGGACTGCACCCGGGAAACCACTACCATACAAGCTACAGAAAAGATGGACAGATTGCAAGCTTCGTCGATTCTGTGTTTGGTGTGGTATGTCCATTTGTAGTTGTGCTAGCGATTTCTCAGCTTTATTCCGTTAACGACCGAGACTCCGGCATGTCAAGCTTACTAGAGGGATACGCGAGGCTGTGGCACGTGAGATCGAGCAATAACAGGTCTAGCATTCCAGTACATGTCCGGGGTTGCATGCAAGCTACACTGAAAGGACCAGCTTTTGTCGCTTACAGGTGCAGATAACCTGCTGAACTCCGTTAGTGATGGGAATCTGGGATTCAGATTATTCCCCGCGAACAATGATTTCCCAGTAAGTTCAGGTCAACCGCAATTCCGGAGTTAGGCCTAACCGTCATTCCTGAAAAAATTACGTGTCCAAACCACAGGTGCTGTAGCTTGCTTAACAGCTCGGCAGCCGTTCTCAGGCCCAGTGTGGATTCAACAACATTCTAGAAAGTTGATAAAGGGTACAGTTTCACCGGATAACGCGTATATATGTAGCCTAGTTTACACATTAAAAATATATGTCTATAGATCAGGAGGCAGACTCAGATGTTCTCAGGCCCAGTATGGATTTGACCAGATTGTACAAAGTTGAGAAAGGGTACTTTATCACTGGATAGCAGGTATATATAGCATAGTTTAAACATGTAAAATCTCCGTGTTCTCAGTATGGATTACACAGCAATCTAAAAAGTGGAAAAAAGAAATGCATTTGAGGCGTACACAACTATATACTTTTGGTGTTATTTTTAAATCTTCATATATATTTCTGTCTCAGTAATACAGTCCAGCCTCTCCGCAATAGGAAATGAGATGCATACAATTAGTGACATAAAGGCTAGTGATTGCAGAAATCTAGGAATTATTATTCACGGGAAAAACTTCCGTCACAATTCTCATAGGCGATGTTGACCCTCAATTAATTTGTGTGCTGAGACAGTGAAAACATTTTTTTGTGAATAAAGTCTTGCTGTATCGCACTTCCATTAATTCCATCACTGTTACTAATCTCAATCCAATTTTTATCACAGGGAGCGATGTAAATATGGTGCTCACTGGCTATCATGATCTGTCACGTAACTTTGGAGTGCAAAAGACAGAAGCCACAGGCCGTAGGCGATTCTATTTGATTGGCATGAGAGGGCACATTTTGAAATGTGTGCCGGAATGTCACACGTTTGTGAGTAGGAAAACCGTGAAAGCTGATGATAAACCACCACTGCATGTCATTGTGAGTCGACGTCCATAAGAAATGGAAGCCACCGATCATCTGGAGCTAGAGCCCAGCCAGCAGGACAGGGCATAGCTACATCTTAACCATCATCTTTCAGTTCAATCAATTTGTAGTGGCAGTCCCAGTGAAGGATTTGACAGCCCAGACTACACAGCGGAGGAGCAGGGAGAGGTAAACATTGCAAATGCTGGGGCCCTGCCCAAGCTAGGGGGGCACAGTCGTGGGCGTCGGTACTGGCACTGGGCCCCTCATAGTACGGCGGTGTGTCTGACGGTGGGTGTGCACCACCACTGTCAGAGACACTTGATTGCACTATGAAGGACCCTATGCCAGTGCCCGCACCCAAGAGTCGGCCTACCGACCTGTCCAGGGCAACGGCACTCGCACGGTTTTGTGCGCTAGGTGCTGACCCCGGCCATGGGGGGGCGCCCACTTAGGGAGGTTTACAAAGTGGCATATGTAGATGTGGGTCATTCAGCTGCTGCAAAAGGCGAAATAGGTCAAGTTCGCGGAATAGGAGGAGGACCAAAGCAAGCCATTTTTCTGGCAACCTATGTGTCATCAAGGGAAGGTGGTACAAAATCCTTGGAAACCCATGCATGGTTCATTTTAATGAAGGTTAGATCATCCACATTTTGGGTTGACAGACGGGTCCTTTTTTCTGTCAGGATTGATCCAGCTGCACTGAAGACTCTTTCCGATAGCACACTTGCAGGTGGGCAAGCGAGCTCCTGTAAGGCATATTGTGCCAATTCAGGCCAGGTGTCCAGTTTAGCAGCCCAATAGTCAAAGGGGAATGACCTGTGCGGGAGAACATCGATATGGGAGGAAAAGTAGTTGTAACCATAGTTGACAACTGCTGTCTCCTGTCACTTTCCATCGATGCAATATTACCAGTTGTGTGAGCGGTCCGTGAAAAATCAGCCAACAACATTGTCATGAAACCCCTGTCTCCAACGCCACTTCTGCTGTGTGCACCACGAACACCTCTGCCAAGCTGCCCCCGGCCCGTACGGCTCGTGTGAGAACCATCACCGCTGCTGTGTGCTGGGAATGCCTCAACCAACCGGTTAACCAAAGTAGCTTGTTTAGTAGCCAATATTAGGTCAAGGTTCTCCTGTGGCATGATGTTTTGCAATTTGCCTTTATAGCGTGGATCCAGGATGCTGGCCACCCAGTAGTCGTCATCGTTCATCATTTTGGCAATGCGTGGGTCCCTTTTTAGGATCTGCAAGGCACAATCTGCCATGTGGGCCAATGTTCCCGGTGTCAATGATGCACTGCGAGTGCTGGGTGGAGGAGCACTTTCTGGCAAATCCACATCCCTCCAGTCACGCACAAACCCTGTACCAGACCTTGCCACGCCAACATTTTCACTTGCCCCATGAGATGCAACCTCCTCCCCTAAGTAATCATCCCCATCATCATCCTCCTCCTCCTCCTCTTCTTCCTCCACCTCGTCCAGGAGAGATCCCTGAGCAGACAATGGCTGAATGTCATCAAGGATTCCCTCCACCTCTTCCTCCTCGTCAACATTGGCTGCAGACGCCTGCTCCTTAAGGTGCGTCAAAGTTTGCATGAGCAGACGCATAAGTGGGATGCTCATGCTTAGGATGGCGTCGTCTGCGCTTACCAGCCGTGTGCATTCCTCAAAACACTGAAGGACTTTACAGAGGTCTTTAAGCTTCGACCACTGCACACCTGTCAACTCCATGTCTGCTCTCAAAGTGCCTGGCCGTGTATCCTCCCACAAATGCATTATGGCCTGCCTCTGCTCGCACAGCGGCTCAACCATGTGCAGGGTGGAGTTCCACCTTTTTGCAATGTCAATAATGAGGCGGTGGTTGGGAAGGTGGAGCAATCGCTGCAGCTTCTGCATACGAATGGAGTGTACAGGCGACCGGCGGATGTGTGCGCACAGTCTTCGTACCTTCTGGAGCAGGGCTGTTAACTCCGGATAATTATTGAGGAAGCACTGCACCACCAGGTTCAAGGTGTGAGCCAAGCAAGGTATGCGGCTGAGTTTTGAAAGGGCTATGGCTGCCACAAAATTACGGCCGTTATCACTAACTACCTTGCCTGCCTCAAGATGTACACTGCCCAGCCATGACTCAGTTTGTCGCTGAAAGTACTCGGCCAGCACCTCGGCGGTGTGTCTGTCGCCCAAACACATCATCTGCAACACAGCCTGCTGACGCTTTCCACTAGCTGCTCAATAGGGGGACACCTCGTGTGCAACAGTGGCAGCTGCAGATGGAGTGCTCGTACGACTGCGCTCTGTGGACGATCTTTCGCTTCTGGAGGAGGAGGAGGGTCGATCGCCTACAGCCAACTGTTTGCTATACCGTGGGCTAGGCAGCACTGTCCCACCACCGCTGTCCCCTGTGGACCCTGCATCCACCACATTAACCCAGTGCGCAGTGATGGACACGTAACGGCCCTGGCCATGCCGACTGGACCATGCATCAGTTGTGAGGTGCACCTTTCCACTCACTGACTGCTTGAGTGCATGGACAATGCGGTCTTTCACATGATGGTGGAGGGCTGGGATGGCTTTGTGAGAGAAGTGGCAACTGGGTAGGTCATAGCGTGGTACTGCATAGGCCATGAGTTCGTGGAAAGCTGCGCTTTCCACCAACCGATAGGGCATCATCTCTAACGAGATTAGTTTGGCAATGTGGGCGTTCAAACCCAGTGTACGCGGATGAGAGACTTTCTTGACCTACTCATAGTGTCTGGGAGGGTGAGCTGGACTTGAGAGCTGCATATGGTGGAAGTAGCGGTGGAGAGGGTTGATGATGGTGATGGAGTTGGTGTTCTTTCTGATGGCCTAGATTCAGTCTTTCGTTGATATAACAGTGGGATTCCCTGACTGCTGTGGCCTTGCAACGACACCTCAATATTTGCTGCTGTGCTAACCGGTGGGCTTACAGTGGGGGAAACAATGTAGCATTGCTGACTACATTCTTTGTGATCAGTTGCACATCTGGTACTTGAGGTTTGGTGTTGTGTCCACGCTTGCAAGTGCATGCTGGTTAAATGTCTAAGCATGCAACTGGTATTCAAATTTTTCAGATTTTTCCTTCGGCTAAAGGTCTTTGCGCACTTCTTACAGATAACCTTGGCCTGATCATGAGGATTTTGTTCAAAAAAGTGCCACACTGCACTCTTCCTACTTTGGCAGACATTTTGCGGCCTAGCACGCTATGATATTTTGACCCTCTGGACAAGCTGTCCAGCAACTCTTTTAATTTTTGGAACCTGTCTTTGGAGTGCCCCGGGCCTGCCAGATAACAGCTGTTGCGATGTCGATGTCTGCTGTGGATGCTCCTCCTCCTCATCTGAGCTATTGGAAGCAGCACCCTCTTCCCCCAATGGATGCCAATCTGGGTCAACAACTGGGTCATCCATCACCTCCTCTTCAATGTCATGTGCACCTTCCTCTGTGTCACCGTGTATGGTGGTAGAGTGTGCGGGAAGGGGCACCTGAGTCTCATCAGGGTCAGAATCTGGCTCATTACACTGCGAGGACAATGTAGTGCTCTGAGTTAATGTACCAGCAGAATCATCTATCAGTGGCTGTGCATCAGTGCACTCCATGTCAGATTCATCTTGGCCTGGGTAATTCACCATTTGACTTGATAATCCAGGCATGGTATGTGAAAACAGCTCCATGGAGTAATCAGTAGTATGGCCTGCGTCATCCTTCAATCTTGGTTGGGGTGAAGGACACAAGGAAAGGTGTGGTTCATGAACATGAGCCTCCAATGACGACTCAGTGCTTTTATTTTTTACAACTTCAGAAGAGGAGGCGATAGAGCTGGAGGCTGAGTCAGCAATGTAAGACAAAACTTTTTCCTGAAGCTCTGGCTTTAAAAGCGGTTTGCCAACTCCTAGAAAACTAAGCCTTCGTGGCCTTGTGGAGCCAGACGATGACGAAGGCTCAACACCTCCTGCATTCGGTCCTATTTTGCTTTTGCCACTACCATCAGATCCACCACCAACACCATCATTACCAGCTGCCAACCTCCGCTCAATTCCACGGCCTCTTCCACCAGCCTTCCTCATTTTTGGTAGAAATGTAGACAAAATCCAACAAACTATATAGTAATGGAAAACAAGGTACAAGGTGTCTATAGGACAGGGGAGATTTTGAATTTCTGCAGACACTTGTGGACACTGGACACTTTTGGATTGTGTGAGGCCCACTGAATATCACAGCGCTATGTCACAGGCTCGATGTCGCAGGTGTGAAAAATGTCACTAGAGGATAACGGAGATTTTGAATTTCGGCACACACTTGTGGACACTGGACACTTTTGGATTGTGTGAGGCCCACTGAATATCACAGAGCTATGTCACAGGCTCGATGTCGCAGGTGTGAAAAATGTCACTAGAGGATAACGGAGATTTTGAATTTCTGCACACACTTGTGGACACTGGACACTTTTGGATTGTGTGAGGCCCACTGAATATCACAGCGCTATGTCACAGGCTCGATGTCGCAGGTGTGAAAAATGTCACTAGAGGATAACGGAGATTTTGAATTTCTACACACACTTGTGGACACTGGACACTTTTGGATTGTGTGAGGCCCAATGAATATCACAGCGCTATGTCACAGGCTCGATGTCGCAGGTGTGAAAAATGTCAGTAGAGGATAACGGAGATTTTGTATTTCTGCACACACTTGTGGACACTGGACACTTTTGGATTGTGTGAGGCCCACTGAATATCACAGCGCTATGTCACAGGCTCGATGTCGCAGGTGTGAAAAATGTCACTAGAGGATAACGGAGATTTTGAATTTCGGCACATACTTGTGGACACTGGACACTTTTGGATTGTGTGAGGCCCACTGAATATCACAGCGCTATGTCACAGGCTCGATGTCGCAGGTGTGAAAAATGTCACTAGAGGATAACGGAGATTTTGAATTTCTGCACACACTTGTGGACACTGGACACTTTTCGATTGTGTGAGGCCCACTGAATATCACAGCGCTATGTCACAGGCTCAATGTTGCAGGTGTGAAAAATTTGACTAGAGGATAACGGAGATTTTGAATTTCAGCATACACTTGTGGACACTAGACACTTTTGGATTGTGTGAGGCCCAGTGAATATCGCAAAGCGCTATGTCACAGGCAGAAATTGGCTAGTGTATGACAAACTACAAGGTGTATATAGAATTGGGCAGAATAGGAATCTCCCTAGAGTGTAGGTCTGTAAGAACGGAACAATTCCTCGACTTATCCTTACAGAGCGACACACAGATAGCTTCACTGTGGCCATGATAACAGCCGTTACACGGTACTGAGAGAGGAGCATGCACATACACGGCTGTCCGGTGTATGTAAAATTGTCAAGCTCCGTGTTTTTTAAGTATACGGACTGACACGCTGTCTCTAAATAGTTTTGAATGTGATCAAACAGCAAATATATTTAACTGTTTGAAAACTAGACAAAACTAGAAGGTGCAGGTCTGTTGTGAGTTCATTTTTCCCTTCATCATTGAGGTCTGATCAATTCCCTCCTCTGGTGAAGGAAGGTAGTGAGACTGATTACCAAACACCTGGGCAGCTAGATGATAACTGGGTGGCTGGAATTGAGGACTGGATATAAGGCTGCCGACGCCCTTATTCCTGGCTGGTGATTTTCCTGCTGGATTCTTGGAGACCAGTCTGATTCCTGTGTCTCAAAGCTAAGTTTTTCTGCTCTGCTTTGTACACTTCAGTTTTGTTTTGTTTTGCCTTGCTTTTTGGGAGTTCTGCCATCCCCGGCCGGGGGTGAGCTGAATTCCATTTTTGTCTCTGATCTGTTGATCTTTTGCTCTGTCTTCAGAATATACCTGAGTGCTGATATAGTCTTTTGAAGCCTAGCGACTTCAGGGCCAGTTTTTCCTATCAGTCGGTTGGCTCATTTTGATAGGGTTTTTGCGGATGGCAGACAACAGCTTTCCTATCCTGTCCTAAGTAGTTAGCTTGGGCCCCATCATTTGCTCAACCTATCTTTCTATCTGTTTTAGTGTTTTCATCTTGCTTCACCGTCATTATATGTTGGGGGCTGCCTATTGCTTTGGGGTCTGCTCTGGGGCAGTTTAGTTTTTCCCCTTTCTGTCTTTAGGCTATGTAGCTCTCCGGCTGTGATCGAGGGGTCTAGGGCACCGTAGGAACCCCCCACGGCTACTGCTAGTTGTTGTGGATAGGTTCAGGGGTCTGCAATCCGATAGCTGCCAACCTCTCTGGTTTTTCTGGACTTAGCTGGTATTTTGTTTTTTCCTCCTTCGGTGACTCATCATAACACAGGTCTGTAAGAACGGAACATGTCCTCGACTTATCCTTACAGAGCGACACACAGATAGCTTCACTGTGGCCGTGATAACAGCCGTTACACGGTACTGAGAGAGGAGCGTGCATGTACCCAGCTGTCCGGTGTACGTAAAATTGTCAAGCTCCGTGTTTTTTAAGTATACGGACTGACACACGCTGTCTCTCTATAGTTTTGAATGTGATCAAACAGCAAATATATTTAACTGTTTGAAAGCTAGACAAAACTAGAAGGTGCAGGTCTGTAAGAACGGAACATGTCCTCGACTTATCCTTACAGAGTCACACACAGATAGCTTCACTGTGGCTGTGATAACAGCCGTTACGCGGTACTGTGTGAGGAGCGTACACCGCTGTATGGTGTGAAAAAATGCACGCTCAGTACCTCACCAGGACAAAAAAAAAAATTGGGATTGCTTTTAAAAAAGCAGTTTGCAGAGCAGTGGGTAAACAGCAATGCAGCCGTCAGGAAGCCTTAGAAGGCAGCCTAACAACCAACACCGCTGATCCAGCAAAATATAGCCTCCACTTGCACTGCACACACAGTGACTGGTGTGTTGTACAGTCAAAATCGCTAGCAGCAGAAGCAGTTTTTGGTGTCTTCTTCCCTGCCTAACGCTCTCCCTACAAAATCAAGCAGCAGCAGCTCACCCTATTCTGAGATCAGCATGAGTAACATGGCGGTCGGCGTGCACGCACTTTTATACCCCCTGTGATGCCCACCAAAGCAAGCCAATCACTTGCATGCCCTTCTGAAAGATGGTGGTGACTCCTTCCTATGTCATCACGTTGCCCACAGTGTCCGTCGATCCTGATTGGCTGAAAAAGAGCGCAAAACAAACTTTTGAAACGCGACTTTGGCGCTTAAGTCACCGACCTCGTGGCCGACCTCATGATAGGGTTGGGTTTCGTTTCATGAAACCCGACCTTGCCAAAAGTCGGCAACTTCTGAAATTTTTCGACCCGTTTCGCTCAACTCTAATCACCATAACATGTAATCCTAAGTGAAGTGAGATTACTACACATTTAGAACCGTGGCAGCGTGTTGAACACAGACCAGACTTGGTTGCACGCATCTTTAAAATTAAACTGGAATCCCTCTTATAAGACATTAGCAGTGGATTATGTGGAAACGTCACTGCAATGGTCCATGTCATTGAATTTCAGAAGCGTGATCTCCCACACGCTCATATTTTAATTATTCTTGACAGCCTGTCTAAATTACGGACTGAGGCGGACATAGACAATATAGTCTGGGCTAAAATACCTGATGAAACAATCTACCGTCAGCTCCATAACATTGTTCTTCAATACATGATTCATGGTCCCTGTGGAGAACAGAATCCTAATTCTCCCTGTATGGATCTTGGAAAATGTAGCAAAGGTTTCCCAAAACAAAACCAACCATATACCATCAAAGAAAAGGACGGCTATCCCACTTACCGCAGACCCATTGGCAAAACATATGAACACCATTCTAAGACGATTGACAATTCATGGGTAGTTCCATCTAACCCATTTTTACTCACCAAATACAAGTGCCATATTAATGTAGAAATATGTGCTTCCATTCAAAGTGTAAAATATTTATTTAAAAACGTTTACAAAGGACATGACAAAGCCAACCTTGAAATTTCCCAAAATAACATCCAACATGATGAAACACACCAATTTAGGGATTCCAGATATGTTAGTGCACCTGAGGCTGCGTGGCGGATATTTACTTTTCCTATGCATAAACAATCTCATGCCATCATTCGCCTAGCCGTACAACTGCCTAACTCTCAACCACTCTATTTTCATGAGAATGACTCAGCAGACAACATCCATCAAAATCTGGAGACATACTTTAAGAGATGCTTGCATTCATAACATGCCTTCCCAACTTAGAGACATGTTCGCTTATATCTGTATTTTTGGCCCCCCCAGTAATACACTTGAATTGTGGAATGAATTTAAGTACCATTTTTTACAAGACTACTGTCATACATACCACAGCGACACTGAAGAGTGTATCGATTGTGAAGGATATGCTATGAAAGATGTCCAAGATGTCCTCTTAGTCCATGGAAAAACTTTTGCTGATTTCAATTTACCACGCCCAGCAAAAAATATTAACACCTTAAGCCCCAAGGGTGGTTTGCACATTAAAGACCAGGCCAATTTTTACAATTCTGACCACTGTCCATTTATGAGGTAATAACTCTGAAACGCTTCCATGGATCCCGGTGATTCTGACACTGTTTTCTCGTGACATATTGTACTTCATGTTAGTGGTAAAATTTCATTCATATAAATTGCATTTATTTGTGAAAAAAATGGAAATTTGGCAAAAATGTTGAAAATTTTCGCAATTTTCCAACTTTGAATTTTTATGCCCTTAAATCACAGAGATACGGCACACAAAAAACTTGATAAGTAACATTTCCCCCATGTTTACTTTACATAAGCACAATTTTGGAACCAAAATTTTTTTTTGTTAGGAAGTTATAAGGGTTAAAAATTGACCAGCGATTTCTCATTTTTGCAGCACCATTTTATTTTTAGGGACCACATCACATTTGAAGCCACTTTGAGGAGTCTATATGATAGAAAATACCCAAAAGTGACACCATTCTAAAAACTGCACCCCTTAAGGAGCTCAAAACCACATTCAAGAAGTTTATTAACCCTTCAAGTGCTTCACAGGAATTTTTTGAATATTTAAAAAAAATGAACATTTAACTTTTTTTCACTAAAAAAAACTTCAGGTTCAATTTTTTTTTATTTTACCAAGGCTAACAGGAGAAATTGGACTGTAAAAGTTAGTGCAATTTGTCCTCAGTACGCTAATATCTGATTTGTGGGGGGGAACCACTGTTTCGGCGCATGGCAGACCTCAGCAGGGAAGGACCGCCGTTTGATTTTTTTCAATGCAAAATTGGCTGGAATTCAGATCGGACGCCATGTCGCATTTGGAGAGCCCCTGTGATGTACCTAAACAGTGTAAACCCCCCACAAGTGACCCCATTTTGGAAACTAGACCCCCCAAGAAACTTCTCTAGATATGTGGTGAGAACTTTGAACCCACAAGGGCTTCACAGAAGTTTATAACATACAGCGGTACAATTAAAAAATCATATTTTTTCCACAAAAATGATCTTTTCACCCCCAATTTTTATTTTTCCAAGGGTAACAGGACCCTAAAAGTTATTGTGCAATTTGTCCTGAGTACACTGATACCCCATATGTGGGTGTAAATGACTATTTGGGCGCATGGCAGAGCTCGGAAGGGAAGCAGCGCCATTTGACGTTTTTGGCTGGAATTGAGATCGGACACCATGTCGCGATTGGAAAACCCCTGATGTACCAAAACAGTAGAAACCCCCCACAAATGACACCATTTTGGAAACTAGACCCCCTAAGGAACTTATCTAGATGTGTGGTGAGCACTTTGAACCCCCCAGTGCTTCACAGAAGTTTATAACAACCGGGCGTGAAAATAAAAATATCGTATTTTTTCAACAAACATCATCTTTTAGTCCCCATTTTTTTATTTTCCCAAGGGTAACCGGAGAAATTAGACCCCAAAAGTTGTTGACCAACTTGTCCTGAGTACGCTGACACCCCATATGTGGGAGAAAACTACTGTATGGGCACACGTCGGGGCTCGGAAGGGAAGTAGTGACGTTTTGGAATGCAGACTTTGATGGATTGGTCTGCGGGTGTCATGTGTACCTAAACAGTGGAAACCCCACACAAGTGACCCCATTTTGGAAACTAGACCCCCCATGGAACTTATCTAGATGTGTGGTGAGCACTTTGAACCCCCAAGTGCTTCACAGAAGTTTATAACGCCTGGGCGTGAAAATAAAAAAATCATTTTTTTCCACAAAAATGATATTTTTGCCCCCAATTTTTTATTTTCCTAAGGGTAACAGGAGAAATTGGACCCCAAAAGTTGTTTTGCAATTTGTCCTGAGTATGCTGATACCCTATATGTGGGGGTAAAACACTGTTTGGGCGCATGGCAGAGCTTGGAAGGGAAGGAGCACCATTTGACTTTTTCAACGCAGAATTGGCTGGAATTGAGATCAGACACCATGTTGCATTTGGAGAGCACCTGATGTGCCCAAACAGTGGAAACCCCCCAATTATAACTCCAACCCTATCCCCAACACACCCCTAACCCTAATCTGAGCCCTAACCCTAGCCCTAACCCTAGCCTTATCCCTAACCCTAACTGTTATGAATGAGTCACCGAAGGAGGAAAAAACAAGAATACAAGCTAAGTCCAGAAAACCGGAGAGGTTGGTAGCTATCAGATTGCAGACCCCTGATCCTATCCACAACAACTAACAGTAGCCGTGGGGGGTTCCTACGATGCCCTAGACCCCTCGATCACAGCCGGAGAACTAAATAGGCCTAAAGAAAGAAAGGGGAATTCTAAACTGCCCCAGAGCAGACCCCAAAGCAATAGGCAGCCCCCAACATATAATGACGGTGAAGCAAGATGAAAACACTAACACAGATAGAAAGATAGGTTGAGCAAACGATGGGGCCCAAGCTAACTAAAAAGGACAGGATAGAAAAGCTGCTGTCTGCAATCCGTAAAAAACCCTACCAAAAAATGTCCCAACCGTCTGATAGGAAAAACAGGCCCTGAAGTCACTAGGACTTCAAAATGACTATATCTAGGAGGGATAGCTAATACTAGAGAAGAGAGAGAGAGGATTCAAAAAGATTTAAATAAACTGGAGAAGTGGGCAGCAACTAACAGAATGGTTTTTAACAGGGAGAAATGCAAAGTACTACATCTGGGCAATAAAAATGAAAAAAGCATATATAGAATGGGAGGAATAGGGCTAAGTGACAGCACATGTGAAAAAGACTTGGGTATACTAATAGATCACAGACTGAATATGAGTCAACAGTGTGATGCAGCAGCAAAAAAGGCAAATGCAATTCTAGGATGTATTAACAGAAGCATACAGTCTAGATCACGTGAAGTAATTATTTCCCTCTACTCCTCTTTGGTCAGACCTCATCTGGAATATTGTGTCCAATTTTGGGCACCACATTTTAAAAAAGACATCAACAAACTGGAGCAAGTTCAGAAAAGAGCGACCAGAATGGTGACCGGTCTGCAAACCCTGTCTTATGAGGAAAGGTTGCAGGATTTGGGAATGTTTAGTTTGCAAAAGAGAAGACTGAGAGGAGACTTAATAGCTGTCTACAAATATCTAAAGGGCTGTCACATTGTAGAAGGATCAACTTTATTCTCATTTGCACAAGGAAAGACTAGAAGCAATGGGATGAAGCTGAATGGGAGGAAACACAGATTAGATATTAGAAAAAACTTTTTGACAGTTAGAGTGATCAATGAGTGGAACAGGCTGCCACGAGAAGTGGTGAGTTCTCCTTCAATGGAAGTCTTCAAACAGAGGCTGGACAGACATCTAACTGGGATGATTTAGCGAATCCTGCTTTGAGCAGGGGGTTGGACCAGATGGCCCAGGAGGTCCCTTCCAACTCTACGATTCTATGATTCTATCAGCACTCAGGTAAATTCTGAAGACAGAGCAAAGAGACAAACTGATCAGAGACAAAAATGGAACTCAGCACATCCCTGACCGGGGATGGCTGAACTCCAAAAAACAAGGAAAGCAAAACAAAACTAATAAGTTTTTGCTCTGCTATTGAACTTATCTTTGGGAAGCAGGAATCAGACTGGTATCCAAGAATCCAGCAGAGAAATCACCAGTGACTCAGAAGGGCGTCGGCTGCCTTATATCCAGTCAGAAGTTCCTGTTACCCAGTCATCATCTACCAGATCAGGTGTTTGGTAATCAGCCTCACTACCTTCCTTCACCAGAAGAGGGAGTTCATCAGACATCGACGGTGAAGGGGAAAATTAACTCACAACACCTAACCCTAGCCCTAACCCTAACCCTAATGGGAAGATGGAAAGAAATACATTTTCTTTTAATTTTATTATTTTTCCCTAACTAAGGGGGTGATAACGGGGGTTTGATTTACTATTTATGGCGGTTTTTATGTTTGGCAGCTGTCACACGCTAAAAGACGCTTTTTATTGTAAAAATAGTTTTTGCATCACCACATATTGAGAGCTATAATTTTTCCGTATTTTGACCCAGTGAGTCATGTGAGGTCTTATTCTTTGCGGGACGAGTTGACGTTTTTATTGATACCATTTTCGGGCACGTGACATTTTTTGATCGCTTTTTATTCCGATTTTTGGGACCAGCATTTCATGAATTTCTTTTGGGGGGTGCGTTTACACCGTTCCGCGTGCGGTAAAATTGATAAAGCGGTTTTATTCTTCGGGTCGGTATGGTTACAGCGATACCTCATTTAGGTCATTTTGTTGTTTTTTTGCAATGAAAACAATTTTATATAAAAAATAATTATTTTTAAATCGCTTTATTCTGCCAGCTATAACTTTTTAATTTTTTGCGGATGACGCTGCATTGCGGCTCATTTTTTGTGGGACAAGATGACGTTTTCAGCGGTACCATGGATATTTATATGCGTCTTTTTGATCGCGCGTTATTGCACTTTTTGTTTGGTGGTATGATAATAAAAATAAAAAATGAAGCAAAAAATAATGATTTATTTTTTAAGGGGTTCGCTAAAGGGGTTAACTAATGGGACAGTTTTATAGGGCGGGTCGCTACGGACGCGGCGATACCAAATGTGTACTTTTAATGTTTTTTTTTCTTATTTTCAAAAAATGAATTTAATGGGGAATATTTCTTTTTTTTTTTACTAATTTATTTAGCGATTTTTTTAAAATTATTTTTACACTTTTTTTTTTTTTTTTTTTACTTTATTGCATAGTCCCAGGTGGGACATCACTGTCCTGTGACAGATCGCTGATCTGTCACATCACAGATCACTGTGACAGATCAGCAATCTGTCACAGGCAGTTCTGCAGACTTCCTCATGCTTGCGCTTTGCAGGCAGTGAGGAAGTCAGCTCCCTACAGGCCCCCAAAGGCCCCTGTCGCCATCTTGGATCCGGGGGCCTGTAGGGAAGGAGTCCCCCGCAGCAGCGCTGCACATTGCGCTGCCATGGGGGGGTTCAGGGAAGCACGGAGGGAGCCCCCTCCCTGCCGATGCTTCCCTTTAACCCCCGGTACACCGCGATCGTGTTTGATCGCGGTGTACAAGTGGTTAACGTGTCGGGTGTGGTCCATGACCGCCCCTGACACATTGTGCCGGGTGTCAGCTGTGATAATCAGCTGACACCCGGCCGCGATCAGCGGCGCTCACCATGTGGGCGCCGCTGATCGCATTAGACGTACTATCCCGTCCTTGGGAATTAAGTCCCAGGGCACATGGACGGGATAGTTCGTCTAATGGCAGAAAGGAGTTAAACACCTTCTTAAACAATATGATAAGGTTTATGAGTTAAAAAAAGCTGCAGAGATGAAAGAAACTCTTAATCAGGAGCAACTTTTTGCCTACGATGTCATTACTGAAGCTTTACAAAATAGCAGTTTAACACCAAAGTGCTTTTTTCTCGATGGACCTGGTGGCAGTGGAAAGACCTACCTATACCATCTACTTACACATCATTTAAGAGGACAAGGAGAAATTGTCTCACCTGCAGCGACTACAGGAATAGCAGCTAACTTGATACATGGAGGCCGAACAACCCACTCTCTATATGGCATACCTATTCCGATCAACGAAAAATCCGTTTCCAGGATTAAAAACGATACAAATGCAGGAAAACATTTACAGAGTACAAAACTTTTTATTATTGATGAGTGCACTATGGTCGAAAAACATGCACTGAATGTTATAGATAGACTTCTACGTGACATCATGACAGCAAATGTTGCTGAAAAAAATAAAACACCGTTTGGAGGTAAAGTTATTGTTCTTGGAGGAGACTTCAGACAATGTCTTCCCGTCATCGCTCATGGAACAAGAACAGACATTGTAGATTCCTGCAGTAAATATTCACAACATTGGAAACATTTTACCAGACTACCGCTAATCAACAACATGCGCTCCACTGATCCTGAATACAGCACTTGGTTGCTTAAACTTGGAAATGGTGAGTTGTCTAATGAACATAACCTTGGAGAGGATGTCATTGAAATTCCTCCAGACATGCTTTGCACTGGCTCTATAGTAACCGAGATCTTTGGAGACCATATTTGCATTGATGTTAAAGACAAATAAAGCAGTGTGTTCTACAGCCACCGCTGGTTGTAGTCCGCTCAGCGTGCGTCACTGCCTCATACATAGTCCTTTTTTTGCAGCTAATTTGTCCAGATTTTTGCTCCTATATTAGTGTGCTTCCATCCGCATCCATTGTCATTAGTTGGTTGCAAACACTATATAGGATTAGATAGAGGAGCCTTTTTGCTGGCTTGTGCCCTTCAGGGCCAGCCAGACTAGTATCACCCTATTTTTAGGAGCCTCATCAATTGCATTCTAGGTTAGCTTCCTGCATTGTAATCGCTCCAAAAAGTTTGTGATACTATAGCTTTCAAACTTTGGTCACATCCTTTTATTCCCCCCCCAAAAAAAAGGAAATAAAGTTCACCAAACACTCCACTTTAGAGTTGCGTAGGCCACATTAGATCATATTAAAGTGTAGTACACACACTCTTAGCCAAATTAGTGTTTCTTATACTGGTTAGCAGGTGTTCAGGAATAAGAACACTAAGCCCCCCCTTTTTTACTTTTCTGCCTATCTTTATCAGTCTACCAAGATGAAGAAGGCAGGGAGTAAGGCACGTGGTCGTGGCCGTGGCATTTCAGCAGGGAGAGGACGGGGGGTTTCAGCAGGGAGAGGACGTGGGGATTCGGTGTCTGCTGCGGCCACCAGTGACCCGGCATCACCCACTTTTACCAGGCAACAGTCCTTCATGCGCAGCTTTGTAGGACCTCGCCATACCCCACTGCTGCGTGATGAACAAATTGAAGCCATTGTCGGATGGATGGCAGCTAACGCATCCACTTCAATGACTTCCGCATCCTCTCAGGGCCAGAGCACTGAAGAGCAACCATCTG
Source organism: Dendrobates tinctorius (assembly GCF_039654945.1). Taxonomy (NCBI): domain Eukaryota; kingdom Metazoa; phylum Chordata; class Amphibia; order Anura; family Dendrobatidae; genus Dendrobates; species Dendrobates tinctorius. The sequence continues at coordinate 9,529,124 of NW_027361705.1, read as the reverse complement.
TCTCTTCACCACCTGCCAAATTGCCCAGGCAGTCTGAGAGCCCTGGACAGGAGCTATCTCAATCTTTACTTCTGTTCTCAGAATCTGTTGGCTTGGAAAGAGGTGGCCAGCCAAGCAGCATTCTAGAGCGTGAAGAAGAGTGAGTATGCAGTGATGCGCAACTGCTTTGTCCCTCTGAATCTGTAGAGGCGGGTGGGCCAGTGCCTATTGTCAGCACACCTCAGTGCTCATCTGATGATGATGAGACTCAGTTGCCAATTTCTGGTGCGTACGGTGCTGGCAAGACAACCCAGGACCAGCCGGTGCTTGAAGAGGGGAGTGTTGATGATGAGGTCCTTGACCCATCATGGCGTCAGCCACAGGAAGGTGGTGGGAGCAGCTCTGAGGAAGAGATTCCCCGAATGGCCAAAAGAGGAGGGAGAGGGTGGGGGCAGACTTGGTTGCCTGTAGCCTCCACTTTGGCACCCGTGAGGAGCAATCCTCTTCCAAAACAGAAAACGGGCGCTCCCAGGACTTGCAGTGCGTCCTCTTTTTTTGACACAGTTGCAGATGACATTTGCTTTGTCAAATGCAAGCTGTGACATCAGAAAGTTAAACGAGGGAAAAATGTGAGCAACCTCAATACCACAAATATGTGGAAACATGTGCGTACCAAGCACGAGGTGGAGTTACACAGACACACTGAAGATGTAGGCCAACCTTCAGCAGAACCTACCACCTCTTCAGCTCGTGTTGGGGCCTCTTCCTCCAGCTCACACACAGCTGGTTCGGCTTCCTCACTGGAACGCCATGGAAGAACCACTGCCACTGTTTTCCAGAGACCCAGTGAAATTCCACCCACTGAACCACGTTCTCAGTCATCAGCACACTCCCAGGCCACTCACCAGCAATCGGTAGCACAGGCATGGGAGAAAAAGCGGCCATACTCGGCAAACCATCCCCGAGCACTGGCTCTGAATGCCGGCATTGCCAAACTACTGGCCCTTGAGATGCTGTCATTCAGGCTGGTGGAGACTGACATCTTCCGGAACTTGATGTCATTGGCAGTTCCACAATACAATGTGCCCAGCCGCTTTTATTTCAGCAGGCAAGCCGTCCCTGCCCTGCAAAAGCATGTGGAGGGAAAAATTAAAAATGCGCTACTAAACGCCGTCAGTAGCAAGGTCCACCTGACCACTGATGCGTGGACCAGTAGCCATGGACAGGGACGATACCTTTCCCTCACTGCCCATTGGGTCAATGTTGTGGAGTCGGGAACAGATCTGGAGAGTGGCTCTGTACGTATTCTGCCAACTCCAAGGATTGCAGGAATGCAGTCTGTACATATTGAGTCCTCCTCCTTCTCTAGTTCCTCGGAGTCAGCACTGCATGAGCCTGTTAGGCCAGATATGAGCACAGGTGTGGCCAAATGTCATCAGGCCATCCTTAAATTAATTTCTTTGGGGAATCGGAGCCACACAGCACAGGAGCTCTGGAATGCCATCAAGCAGGAGAGTGATGTGTGGTTTGTGCCAGCGAATCTCCAGCCAGGTTTGGTAGTGAGTGACAATGGTCGAAATCTAGTGGCAGCTCTGGACCTAGGCAACCTCACTCACATACCATGTCTGGCACACGTGCTCAATTTGGTCGTGCAGAGCTTTCTGAGGGACTATCCGGATCTTGATGCACTGCTGCACAAGGTTCGCCTAGAGTGTGCTCACTTGCGGCGTTCCAGCATGGCAAGATCGCGCATTGCATCTCTGCAACGCCGATTCCGCCTGCCAGAACATCGCATCATATGTGACCTCCCGACCAGGTGGAATTCAACATTACATATGTTGGAGCGGTTGTGTGAGCAGCAGGCAGCAGTAATGGAGTACCAGCTGCATCAGGCGCAAACAAGTCGCACTGTGCGCCGGACACACTTCACCACCACTGAGTGGGCCACTATGAGGGACATCTGCCAAGTTTTGCGTACCTTTGATGACTCCACGCGGATGGCCAGTGCAGATGATGCACTTGTCAGCATGACTGTCCCCCTTATCTGTCTGCTTCAAAAAACCTTACAAGCACTAAGTGAGGAGGTTTTTGAAGAGGTCGAGGATGAGGAGTCAGAAATGCCATCTGCTTCTGGCAAGTCTGCGCAACGTGCTTCCACACAAAGGCCCAGGCAGGGGACACTTAGTGAGGAGGATGACGAGAAGTCAATGGAGGAGGAGGAACACATCTCTGCAGAGGAGGGAGGTACACAAGGCTCTAGTAGTCAGTGTGTACAGCGAGGATGGGGTGATGCTGAGCAGGCTGAGATGCTGCCTCAAGCTGGGGACAGCGTTTCCGGTCCAGTTGGCAGACTGCAGCACATGGTTGATTTCATGCTGCAGTGCTTGTTAAATGACTGCCGCATCGCCAACATTCTCCACACGGCTGATTATTGGGTGTACACCCTCTTAGATCCTCGCTATCGGGACAACTTACAAAGCCTCATACCACAGTTGAACCGGGAGCGTAAAATGTGGGAGTACCAAGAAACACTTGTGCAGGCCATCATGTTCTCCATTCGCCCCGCAAGTGTTGCTGGTAGTGCTTTTCAAAGCAGCCATGTGGGTAGAGGCAGTGGAGGAAGCTCTGCACAAAGAGGTAGCAGAGGCAGTGCCGCAGGACAAGGCAAGGCCAGTATGGCCCAAATGTGGAAAAGTTTTGAGGGACTGCCACAAATGGCTACACCATCACAGACGGCTCCAGTCAGCAGGAGGCAACGTTTCCGTCAGATGGTGACAGACTACTTGTCTTGCCCTGTTAGTGTACTCCCAGACGGCCTGTTTCTGCTCTCAAGTGCCGTCTGCACAATCAACACTTGTTCCTGTGTTACCTGGGTCCTGTAACATCTGCTCATCTCCAGAGGTGAGTCCGGCAATGTCTCCTGCTTTGTCTACATTCCCACTACTTGTAGTGGAAAAGTGGACAGAGCAGGAGACATTGCCTGACTCACCTCTAGGGAGAAGCTGGTGTTACAGAACCCCAGTAACACAGGAACAAGTGTTGGTTGTGCAGACGGCATTTCAGAGCAGCAACTGGCGTGGTTGGAAGCCCATGTGTAAGTGGGGTTCGGTAACGTCAGCTGATCCCCTGCTGTGTGGAGGGCAAAGCGTCCTGCTCCCTCCAAACTCAAAGTACCTCAGATTTACACCTGGCTCCAAGTAGGCCTCGGCCTACTACCTGATTTTCCCTGGGCTCCGACAACTGCTGCTGCCTCCAAATTGTAACTACTTCAGATTTAAACATTCTCTGATTTGGCCTCTGTCTCCACTCTGTCTCTAGTATTTTCCCTGACCTCCAACACCGCCAGTTCCTGCTCACATTTGCCGTCCACGCATTCCACACTTGTTCCTGTGTTCCTGGTGTTCTGTTACGTGGAGTGTCCTGCTCCCTCCAAAGTCAAAATACCTCCGATTTACACCTGGCTCCTAGTAGGCCTCAGCCTACAAAATGACTATCCCTGGGCTCCAACATCGTCAGTTGTTCCTCGGAAGTGCTGTCCACACAGAAAAAAACACTCGTTCATGTGAAAGTGGGGTTCGGTAATGTCAGCTGATCCCCTGCTGTGTGGAGGGCAAAGTGTCCTGCTCCCTCCAAAGTCAAAATACCTCCGATTTACACCTGGCTCCTAGTAGGACTTGGCCTACACCATGATTGTCCCTGGGCTCCAACAACGCCAGTTGGTGCTCGGAAGTGCTGTCCACACAGAAAAAAAACACTCGTTCATGTGAAAGTGGGGTTCGGTAACGTCAGCTGATCCCTTGCTGTGTGGAGGGCAAAGTGTCCTGCTCCCTCCAAAGTCAAAATACCTCCGATTTACACCTGGCTCCTAGTAGGCCTCAGCCTACAAAATGACTATCCCTGGGCTCCAACGCCGCCAGTTGGTGCTCGGAAGTGCTGTCCATGCAGAAAAAAAACACTCGTTCATGTGAAAGTGGGGTTCGGTAACGTCAGCTGATCCCCTGCTGTGTGGAGGGCAAACTGCTGCTGCCTCCAAATTGTAACTACTTCAGATTTAAACTTTCTCTGATTTGGCCTCTGTCTCCACTCTGTCTCTAGTATTTCCCCTGACCTCCAACACTGCCAGTTCCTGCTCACAGTTGCCGTCCACGCATTCCACACTTGTTCCTGTGTTCCTGGTGTTCTGTTACGTGAGCTGATCCCCCAAAGTGTGTCCGGCACTGTCTCCTGCGCTGTCCACCTTCCCACTGCAAGTGGTGGGAATGTGGACAGAGCAGGAGAGATTGGCAGACACACATCAGGGGATCTGCTGACACTACAGAACCCCAGTAACACAGGAACACGTGTGGATTGGGCAGACGGCTACTGTATGCATAAACTGGCGGTGTTGGTGGTCACGTGAAATCCTGGAAACAGAGTGGAGACAGATGCCTAATTGGAGCACGTTGACAGTCTGTTGTAGCCTACAAACAATTTAAAACTACCTCCAAGTAGGCCTCGGCCTTCACCATGATTGTCCCTGGGTTCCAACAATGCCAGTTGGTGCTCGGCAGTGTCTTTGGCACGGGTACTCCCTGTTGCCCAGCCTGGTTCCAGCACGCCAGCTGTTTCCGGGTAGTGTCAAGGTCACTATGTCACCAATCCGTTGTCCTGTCGTCTTGCGGCCGGGTTAGCCGACTCTACGGTGCCTGCAGTTTAGGTGACTCCTATGTGGGCTGCGGGAACTGGCACTGAAGGCTGGATCCGTAGTGCCAATGGGACATGGACCCCCTGTAGGACTGTGGGTTTCGGTAACTGCGGCCGGCTTGCGGCCTGGCTACTTTGCTTTGGATGGGTACCTTCTGCTACCCACCCGGGTTCCAGCACTGTCAGCTGGTTCTCGCCAGAGCCTTTGGCCTAGGTGCCTCCATCACGGTATCCGAAGGTCCAGCACCGTCAGCTGGTCCTTGGTAGTGCTTTTTAGCACAGGTACCTTCTGGTTAGTAACCGTGGTCCACCACCGTCAGTCGGTCCTCGGTAGTGCCATTGGCTCTTGTTCCTTCTGCTACCCATCCGGGTGCCAGCACTGTCAGCTGGTTCTCGCCAGAGCCTTTGGCCTAGGTGCCTCCATCTCGGTATCCGAAGTCCAGCACCGTCAGCTGGTGCTTGGTAGTGCTTTTTAGCACAGGTACCTTCTGCTTAGTAACCGTGGTCCAGCACCGTCAGTTGGTCCTTGGTAGTGCCATTGGCTCTTGTTCCTTCTGCTACCCATCCAGGTTCCAGCACTGTCAGCTGGTTCTCGCGAGAGCCTTTGGAATAGGTGCCTCCATCTCGGTATCCAAAGGTCCAGCACCGTCAGCTGGTCCTTGGTAGTGCTTTCTAGCACAGGTACCTCCTGCCTAGTAACCGTGGTCCAGCACCGTCAGTTGGTCCTTGGTAGTGCCATTGTCTCTTGTTACTTCTGCTACCCATCCAGGTTCCTGCACTGTCAGCTGGTTCTCGCCAGAGCCTTTGGCCTAGGTGCCTCCATCTTGGTACCTCCTGCATAGTAACCGGGGTCCAGCACCGTCAGCTGTTCCTCAGTAGTGCCATTGGCTATTGTTCCTTCTGCTGCCACTAGGGGTTCCAGTACTGTCAGCTGGTTCTCGCCAGTTTCTCAGCCTTCTTGTACCTTCTGCTACATTTCCAAGATCAAGCTTTTTGAAATTGTCTTTGGTAATCCATATTGATCTCCATGACGACGACCCTGATGATGACGACCCTGAAGACCACACCAAAGAAGACCAGAAATATGACCCTAAATAATATGACCAAGAGGACAAAGAACATGAAGACAACCACCAAGATACAGAACAAAAGACAGAAGAACAAGAAGCAGAAGAAGCAAAAGCAGAAGAACAGAAAGCAGAAGAACATTAAGCATAAGACTAAAAATCAGCATAGAAGAAATCAAAATTATAAGCAGAAGAAGACTAAGCAGTAAATGGGGGTGAGTCCGTTCCTCCTCGTGGTGCCCCTGGAAAATGCCTGCTGCTGCAGGCCAAACTGAACGCGGACAAATCCTGTTGTAAATCTTTTGTGACAGGCAGAACGTAAGGTGTAATCTTATAACTTTTATAGATAAGTACTACAGGAATGCCTGTCACCATAAAAAAATGAAGAAAAAGAAGAATAGGAAGAAGATGAAGAAATAGCATATGAAAATTAATAATAGCTGAATAAGAAGAATATGAAGAATGGAAAAAAAAAATAATGGGAAGAAGGTGAAGAAGAAGAAGATGAATAAGGTGAAGAAAAAGTTGATGAAAAAAATGCTACTGCTGCGGATCATGAAGGAGAAAGTGTGGGAGAAGTACAAAAGAAGGTGAAGAGCATGGAAGTTGAGACATACATATCTGACAAAATATAAAAAAGATAACATAGTCAATATCTTTTTAACTCCGAACGTCTTGAAAAAAAAAATTGGAATTAATGCTATGCCATGTGATTTGAATAAACCACTATGCCTTTAATGTCTCCTCCACCTCCCACAATACATTCTACATGATTCTTATTTGTTTTCAATTATGTAGAATTAGCCAACAAGGAAATAAAGGGCTTTTTTAAATTCTGATACCGGAAGTCCCATTGACTTGAATGGGACTTCCGGTATCGGAATCGGCGATACCCGATATTTTTTTCATATCGGGCGATACCATCCCATACGATATTTTTGGGTATCAAACGGTATCGCTCAACACTAGTGATTATACTGTATATACAAGCGATGATTCTGTCGATACTGATGAGGCAGAGGAATGTGAAAACTACCCAGTTGAATTTTTAAACTCTCTGACACCATCAGGAATGCCATCACATCTCTTAAAACTTAAAATTGGCACCATTGTGATGCTATTAAGAAACCTAAACACCAAGAAAGGTCTCTGCAATGGCACTCGCCTCATTGTCATTGCCTTACTCCGCAACATCATACAGGCTAAAGTGATTACTGGCTCAGCTGAAGGAGACATTGTATTTATTCCACGCATTGATTTGTGTCCTTTAGGAACTGGGTTACCTTTTAAATCAAAACGTCGACAGTTTCCTCTAAAACCTGCTTTTGCTATTACCATTAACAAATCCCAAGGACAGACACTCAATCGAGTTGGCATTTTTCTGCCCGAACCTGTATTTGCCCATGGACAATTGTATGTTGCATTCTCCCGAGTAAAGCAACGCAGCAACGTTAGGGTCAAAGTGGTGGATACACCACTTCAAGGACAATTGCTACCTAATAGCCCAAAAATCTTCACTAGAAATGTCGTTTACAAAAATGTCTTACTTTAACTATTTAAGTTGGTCCTGGAATGGATAGATATATAGATATATAAGTGATAGTTACATTCTAAATAGATATAGATAATAGACTTTTAAGACTTCTATACATAGCTTGATATATGTTATATATAGATATTCTAAGCAGATAGATATATCATACACTAATTATCTCTTTCACATATATGTCATAGACACATTTAAATCCATAGAAACATACATACGTATAGGTATATATATATTAAAAAATAAATAAATAAAAATACAAAAACAAAAAAAATGTAGGCACACATACGTAGATTTCAACTACATAGCTAACACATACCTACATAACTTAGGTAATAATAATTAATGTTTTATTTATTTATAGAGTACTATTATTTCAATAGCACTTTACATACGTCAGTAATACTGTCCCTCTTGAGGCTCACTATGCAAATATCCTATCCACATAAAAACATAGGTGTGATACATTTACACATAATTCTCAATATTACGGTAACACACATTAAGTATAAGAGGGGAGATGTGTATCATCAAAATTCTTTCATTTGGTGATATGAACCCGGATGTCAAGGTCCAGCATCATATTTGCTGCTGAGATATGTTATTTCCTCTTTTAACAGGGCTGGGTTTTTCTGCACAGCTAAAGAGATAGGCGGGATGGCTGTTCACCACATCTCCTTCTCAAGGTGTGCTGCTCACAGTGCCGCACAACACATGGTCAACGCTACATCACTATCCTCCCGATGCGATAGCAATAAAGTAAATTAAGGTTGACAAGCTAAAGGAATAAGAATTGATGTTTTTGGCATTAAAATGGGCACTGTATGTGTGTTTCCTGTCCTCCACTCACTGCCGACTTTGCTTCCCCATTGACTTACATTGGGTTTCGTGTTTCAGTCGGACTTCAACTTTTCACAATAATCGGCTGATCTCGTTCGACCCGACTTTTGCAAAAGTCGGGTTTCATGAAACCCGACTCGACCCGAAAAAAGGCAAAGTCACTCATCTCTAGTCCAGACCAGCCAGAATGAATGACATCAACAGTAAGAGTTTTTGCAGTTTCAAAGGTTAGAAAAGGTTGTATTCTGAAGATGTTTTTAAGATGCAGATAACATGAACCAGTGAGTGATTGGATATAGAGAATAAAGGAAAGTTCTGTGTCAAATATGACCCGAAAGCGCTGCTTGAGAGTTATGGTTGAACCACCTAAGGCAAGTGCCATATCAGGAAAGGCAGGTTAGTGGAGGAAGGAAACAAGAGAAGTTCAGTTTTGGAGAGATTTACTCTCAGATACTGTACAGGGAGCATATGATGTTAGAGATGTTAGAGACAGTGGATAGATAATTCCAGGTATTTTGTATTAAAGTGGGGGTGATGTCAGGAGAAGATGTGTATAATTTGGCATCATCAGCATAGATATAATACTGGGAACTAAGTCTGCTGAGTGTTTATCCAATGGGGGCAGTGTATAGAGAGAAGAGGAATGGGCCTAGAACTGAAACTTGAGGAACCCCGATAATAGGGAAAGATTAAAAGAATAAGAGCCAGCATATATACTGAGAAGGAGTTGTCAGAGAAGTTGGAGGAGAACCAAGAAAGAGCAGTTTATTTCAGGTCGATAGCGGGGAGCATAGTGAGGAGTAGCTGGTGATCCACAGTGTCAAATGTAGGTGAGAGATGCAGGAGAATCAGCATCGAAAAGTGATCATTAGATTCAGCCACTAGTTGATCATTAGAAACTTTGGTAATGGCAGTTTCAGTAAAGTGTAAAGAGCTGTAAGATGGCCGCCAGGCATGTCCTTGAGGGGAGATATGCATCATCGAGCTTGTTATCTTCAATGTTGTAAACCTGGCAAAGCCAACTCCAGCACGTACAGTACATTGCTGAGAGAGTTAATAGGGTGTATGAGGGCTGGATTTTACGAGCAGTTAAAGAGATGGGTGGGACTGAATGCTCACATATCCCACCCTGGGGGCATGGTATGGCAAATAATATAGAGACCAATTTTCTCATTTAGTACCTGGGTCTGGAAATGTGTGAACCTACTGTGTGTTGATCTGTGCTAAGGCCTTAAGAACTGGACACTGACCTGAGCTGATGAACCTGCAATCTTGTAATGACTATTTACTATGTGTTTTAATTTTGTACCGGAAAAGGCTGTGTTTTTTGTTTGGTTTCCTTAGCAGTTTATGCAGTCTTAGGCCTCTTTCACACATCAGGTTTTCGCCGTCAGGCGCGATCCGGCGCTTTTGACAGAAACCGGATCCGGCGAAATGCAATGCCGGATCCGGTTTCCCCCCCATTGACTTGCATTTGCGCCGGATCGCGCCGGATGGCCATGCGTTTCATCCGGTTTTCGCCGGATCCGGCAATGTGTCGCGATCCGGCGTCTGGAAAAAACGGCTACTGTAACGTTTTTTGTCTCCGGCGAAAAAGCCAGACACGCCGGATCCGGCGCGTCCAGCTTTTTCACACAATGAAAGCCTATGAGCGCCGCAATGCGCCTGATCCGGCGAAAGCCGGATCCGGTGGCCGGATCCGTTTTTTTTGGTCTGAGCATGCTCAGTAGCTCTGCCCACAAGACATATATAAAAGCAAGACAGTGGGACCCACAGCCACACCCAACATGCCACCCAAGAAAGCAAACAAGCGCAGCAGGAGAAGGCAGGAGACCACTGCAGCACCATCAGCACCACCACCACCCCAAATGGAGCAGCAAATGGAACATGCTGAGGAGGGGAGTCCAGCAGCAGATGAGAGACGGTAATTATCAAATCCCCCATTCCTCCAAACTAGGGCCATGGAATATCAAGATATTCATTGGCCCTTTGTTTCTCTTTATTCAACAGCCGCCAAAGAGATGCAGCAGCAGCAGCAGCAGAAATGGCATCACTGGCAGCAGCAACAGCAGCAGCAATACCCACAGCCATGGAGTCTGGCCATCAACAGGACAGCACATCTTCTTCTGGGAGCCCTCCCTCGCATCGTCAGCGTTTGACGGTAAGTTTTTATTTCCAAAATCCATCATCTCTGTAATATATGTCTATTCATTGCCTTTTATTTCAAAACAGGAATCACAAGATGAAGAGGAGCTCCCAGAAGAAGAAGGAAGGGGTGGACAGACACCTGGAGTGGGCTCACAATTGGTAAGTTTTTTGCATCAAACGCAGAAACACAACATCACACTACACACAACACATAGAAAACAATGTTCTGCAGACCACACACAGCAAACAAATGCCTACATCCAAAGACATAACATTTTTTGTTTTCTTCTCTAGTCTTCCCAATCTGGTGCTCGGCCAAGAGGTCCTCACAGTGCCTCCCAGGGTCGTCGGCGACAGCAACGCGGCGGTCACCAGCGTGTAAGTATAAATATTTTTGCTTTGTTTTTTTGCACTTTTTATTTCATTTCTTTTGTGGAGGCTAATTATGTTATTTTTGTCTTTTTCTTTAACAGCCTTCACAGCGTGCTCCCGACTCTGACGGTGAGGATGGAGGACTCGATGTGGACCACCTCATCGATCTCGTCAGAGAAAGGGAGCCGCTCTGGAATATGGCTGACCGCCGCCACGCTGACCTTATCGTTACCCGACGACTCTGGGAGGAAATCTGTTCACTCCTTGTGGGCCGCTGGGAGGACCTCGATGTTCGGGCCCAGATTAAAGAGCGTAAGTATATACAGTACCGGTTGCTTGATGTAAACCAGTGTTTCCCGAACTCCAGTCCTCGTGGTCCCCACGGATCATGTGTTCAGGATTTCTATTTACTATGGAAATCCTGAAAACATGACCCCTGGGGACCATGAGGACTGGAGTTTGGGAAACACTGATGTTGTATACTAACCACTCCTTTCTCGTTTCAGGGAACAGAATTGTGAATCGGTGGCGGTCTGTGAGGGATCGTTTCAAGAAGGAGTTCAATAAAGAGATGCGGGCCCCGAGTGGATCTGGAGGACGCAGGAGCAAGTACAAGTACGCACAAGCCCTGTCGTTCCTCCGGGAGACAATGCTCACCAGAAGGTAAATATTACACACCACATGTGACAAAAAAATGTTTAGATGTAACTTTTTTTTTTCAGCCAGGGCCATACCATGTCACTATTTTAATTGTTTTTTTTTCTCTTTATTCCACAGCACGGTGAGCAGCACTCGGGAGCCTGCACGATTGGACCCTTCTGAGGCGATCCCTGAGGAGACCGGCACCGAGGGACACTTCGACCGCCCCGGTACATCTGCACCTTCCCAGCCTTCCCACACATTCGACCCATCTGTCCCATCCACCAGCACAGGAGCATCGTGGTCGCCTACATTACATGAAGCTGCTGGTGAGGAGATCGCTTTCCCTTTACCCCACCCTTCTGCCCCTGCCACCTCTAGTACACCTGCGGGTACTGGGCGACAGCGGCAGAGGGGTCAGGAAAAGAGTTATGCGTAAGAGTTGTTGCATCTGAATGCATCTTTCCAGAACTGTCTAAAAGTCTTGTCAGAGCAAATCTCCGCAGGCTTTCAGCAGATCAACTCCAGCATTCTGGAGGTGAAGAAACTTCTGCAAACCATGCATTCAGAAGTAAGATCTTCGCCAAACCACACCTTTTTCAGGTCTGTTGTGGAGCGCATGGCAACACTATCTCCAACCCAGCAGATGCATGTAATGCATTCGTGCCACGGTGCTCTACAGCAGGTTACCTCCCAACCTCCACCTCCCACCACTGTAGTTCCTCCACCTGCACCCCCTCCAGCCACTTTCCATCCTCCCCCTCCTATTACATCTGCACCCCCTCCAGCCACTTTTCATCCTCCCCCTCCTATTACATCTGCACCCCCTCCAGCCACTTTCCATCCTCCCCCTCCTATTACATACCAGCAACCTCCCCAGTACCAGACATCTCCCCACTTCCAGCAACCTGCCCCGTACCAAACTCCTTCCCCGTACCAAACTCCTTCCCCATACAACTTTCCATCAACATCATCTGCTCCTACAGTCCCTGCCCAACCCTCCACTCCACCGCCCACCACCTCTTCTGTCCCACATGTCCACCCATTCTGTAGCTTTTTCCACACCTTCACCTCTAACTGTTCCTTCCCCACCACGATCCCAGTCCTCTCTCCACACACCCAGTGTCGAAGTGTCCCGCAGCCCCTCCAGCAGTATTTCCACCCCACACTACACAGATTTGTAATGTGTGTTTTTTAATAAAAATGCCCATTGGGTTTAAAACCTTTATTAAAAAAGTTTTTTGCACTTTAAAAACATTTTACAAAAAAAAAAAAAAAATTTTAAATAAAAGTTAAATTATCGTTTCACAATGGTTGTCTGTCATTTCTTTCTGCGGCGAACTATGTTTAAAAAAAAGTTTAAATACAGGGTATTTCAAAGGTAAAAAGGTATTCAAAACCAGGTATATAACTGTGGGTAAATTTTAGCTTTTTGCCACAGTTGTGTTCCTGGTTGTGTTTGAAGCAAAGTATTTCACCTAAAAAGTTGTGATTATTGTTGGTGATTTCCTAACAATGTACACAACTTTTGTTAAAAGGTGAAATACTTTGCATAAAACACAACCAGGTACACACCTGTGGCCTAAAGCTAAAAATAGTAAGACCATGACAAGATAGCCAACTTTGGTTGGCAAAGGTAGATACTGTTGGTCCAGAAGGTACACAAGTTTGGTTAGGGCACAAATCTTTCACACTCTGTCATCCTGCCAGTGTACTCTGCCTTGAGGTGACAAAGTATAGTGCAAAATTGTCCCTCATTACTGAAACCGTCACAGAACTTCTAGTGGTAATGTCATGGTAATCTTGCAAGGTGGTTTCTTCAGAGGTGTCCTCAATGGAAATGGGTTCCTTGCAGATAACAAAATTGTGGAGTACCACGCACGCTTTGATCACCTCGTCCACAGTTTCTGTCTTGAGGTTGATCGCAGTCAATAGGACCCGCCATTTGGCTGTCAGAATACCAAAGGTACATTCAACCATTCTTCTTGCTCTTGTGAGGCGGTAATTAAAAATGCGTTTTGGTCTTGTCAATCCTCTGCTAGCGTACGGTTTCAAAAGGTGTTTTGACAGCTGGAAGGCTTCATCCCCTACACAGACAAATGGCATAGGTGGACCAGATGTTTGCGGCAGCGGTCTAGGTGGTGGGAACTGAAAGGTGTTTCCATACAGTTTACGCCCCATGGCAGACAGTTTGAAAACTTGAGAGTCATTGGAGCGGCCATAGGCCCCAATATCAACCGCAATAAATTTGTATTCCGCGTCAGCGATGGCCATGAGGACAATTGAAAAATATTTCTTGCAATTGAAATATTCCGATCCCGATCCAGCTGGCTTTACAATGCGGATATGTTTCCCGTCCACAGCGCCCAAGCAGTTGGGAAACTGACATATCTGTTGAAACTTGTCAGCAATTTCAATCCACCTCTCTGTTGTGGGCACTGGTAAAAACTCTTCAGCTAAGGAGTCCCACAGTGCACGGCATGTGTACTTCACAATTCCAGATATGGTGGAAATCCCGAGTCTGTACTGGAAATGCAGTGACGAAAGGGATTCTCCAGTTGCAAGAAATCTGTGGGGAATTAAAAAACAATAAATTAGTTTTAAATCACAGCATTACATACCAAAACTGAGCTATAACACTTGGAGATACAAACTACCACCAACAAGATTGCAGTGAAAGTGTGCTCTGATGCGATCACATCCAATAAATGTGGCTTACCTTAAAGTCACCATCAGACGCTCTGCGGGTGAAACAGAGAAGCGGCAATAGGTGTCCGCTTTTCTTATGAGGTGTGCAATGCGCTCCACCAAGTAATCAAAATTCTCCATTTTCATCCGAACATATCCAAAAAATTTATCCGGGTTTCGTCGAAGGTCCATGCAGAGTGTAGAATAGACCCCACGCGTCATTCTCTTGGCTGTGATGGGGTGGATCCACAAACGTCGTCTACGATGCCTGATGCGCTGCTGTCTCGCTCTCTCCTTCTCCAGAACAATCACCCTCAAACGATTCGCCTCCGCTATAAAATCCGCCAAATTCTTCAAAATATTTCCAATGACAACATCCATCTTCGCCAGTAACTTGCTCTTCTCTCCAACCTGCACTTTCTCCTCTACAACCTGTCAAAGAAGGGCTGTAGGAACATGCTATATATAGTTTTCCAGTAGCCAATCCCGTTCGGAAGGCCACAAGGGTCAATTTTAAAAACCGGATCCGGCGTAATCCGTCGAAAAACGGATAGAAAAACGGATGTACCGGATGAGACGAATCCGGTTTTGTCTGTCAAGAAAAAGACGGATCCGGCAGAAAACCGGATCCATCACATCCGGTTTTACGAAACATTTGCCGGATCCGGCGTTCCGGCACGACCCCGGATCGCGCCTGACGCCGAAAACCTGATGTGTGAAAGTAGCCTTAATAAACCAGCCTCGACATTTTAATGAAACCAGATAAACAAAAAACACACAAGCGCTTACTTAGTAGTAAATAAAGTATAGCCCACAGCTGCTGAGGTCAAGTAGGGATATGTGTCCACCCAACCGGGATAGAATTACATGAATATATAAAAATGACTGCGCTCAAGGGTACCAATATTTACTAAAACCTTGGCTAGAGTAGCCTGATGCAGAAGAAATAATGACAAGAACCCACTGGAGTATACTAGCTATCAATAAATGAAGGTATAAAGAGTAGAAAATACTTAATGGAATTTGGAGCCCCTGCTTGATTGCATATAACGCAAAGGATAAAATCACAAAAACAATGGTTATGGCAGTGAAGTGATAAAAGGGAGTCAAACATGTGTGAAACAGTTCCCTCAATGCAAGTAAAAAGCTTTAAACAGCATCCATATACTAGGCTTGACCACCAGATACTGGCGTGAAAAAAGGTTGCCACTCACCCAATCGTAGAACCTGTGTGAAGCAACCGCTGTGGTTGCAGAGAGAGATATGTGCAGACGTCAGGTCCCACACATAGGCGGCGGTGCAGCCATTCACGATGCCACAGGAGGTTCTGCGTTCCCTAATAGGGGAGTGCGCGTAGGCAGCAGGGGAAGCTAGGTGAGCTGGGTAGAGCCAGGGGAAGCCCTGGCCGGCCGAGTCCCTGGATACCCGCTAGGTAACACTGGCTGACAGCTACCTGAGCTTGTGACATCACAGCTACTATGGAGCGGTGCGAGGACCAAGAGAAATCTATATCAGGATATCTATAAGCAGAAAGATAGTGAGGAAACACTTAGCTAACCTAAATGAATTCAAGTCTCCAGGTCCAGATGAATTACACCCCAGAGTACTGAAGGAGATAGCAGAAGAAATTTTTGAACCCCTCTCCATAATCTTTGAAAATTCTTGGAGAACAGGAGAAGTCCCAGAAGACTGGAGAAGTGCAAATGTTGTTTCTATCTTCAAAAAGGGGAAGAAGGTGGACCCAGGCAACTATAGGCCGGTGAGTCTGACTTCTATACCGGGAAAGATCTTTGAACAAATTATTAAACATGTATGTCAGTACCTGGATAAGAATGAAGTGATTAAACAGAGTCAGCATGGGTTTGTAACTAATAAGTCATGTCAGATTAATTTAATCTCCTTCTATGATGGAATCACAGATTGGGTGGATCAGGGAAATGCTGTAGATATAGTATATCTTGACTAGTGTTGAGCGATACCATCCGATACCCTAAAATATCGGATCGGATGGTATCGGTCCGATACAAAAAAAGCATCGGGTATCGCCGATTCCGATACCGGAAGTCCCATTCAAGTCTATGGGACTTCCGGTATCGGAATAAGAAAAACCCTTTTCTCTCCTTGTACAGCCTCTCGGGGGGGTGTACGGACCTTCCGGAGGTCTGTGCCGACTACCCGGGGGTCTGTGCGGACTGCCGGGGGTCTGTGCGGACTGCCCGGGTGTCTGTACCGGCCTGCGGGTGGTCTGTACCGACTGCCGGGGGGCTGTGCCGGCCTGCGGGTGGTCTGTTCCGACTGCCCGGGTGTCTGTGCGGACTGCCGGGGGGCTGTGCCGGCCTGCCGGTGGTCTGTACCGACTGTCCGGGGGTCTGAGCAGACTGCGGGGGTCTGTGCAGGATCGTCCGATGGGACTACTCGTCCCATCGGGCGATGCTTGCTACAATGACGGTGATTGACACATTAGCCAATGATGGGACAGTAGTAGTCCCATCATCCGGCTAATGTGTTGAATGTACAAAAAAAAAAAAAAATCCTTACTACATACATGCTACATACATACTACATGCTACATACATACATACTGCATATATACCACATGCATGCAACATACATACATACTGCATATATACCACATGCATGCAACATACATATATACTACATGCATGCAACATGCATACTACATATATAACGGGGGGCTGTGTCGACTGTCCGAGGGTCTGTACCGGCCTGCCGGGGGGCTGTGCCGGCCTGCCGGTGGTCTGTACCGACTGTCCGGGGGTCTGTGCAGGCTGCGGGGGTCTGTACTGGCCTGCCGGGGGGCTGTGCCGGCCTGCCAGTGGTCTGTACCCACTGTCTGGGGGTCTGTGCAGGCTGCGGGGGTCTGTACCGGCCTGCCGGGGGGCTGTACCGACTGTCCGGGGGTCTGAGCGGACTGCCGGGGGTCTCTACCGGCCTGCCGCGGGGCTGTGCCGACTGTCCGGGGGTCTGTGCCAACTGCCCGGGGGTCTGTGCAGACTGCCGGGGGTCTGTACCGGCCTACCGGGGAGCTGTGCTGGCCTGCCGGGGGGCTGTGCCGGCCTGCCAGTGGGCTGTGCCGACTGCCCGGGGTCTGTACCGGCCTACCGGGGGGGGCTGTGCTGGCCTGCCGGGGGGCTGTGCCGACTGCCCGGGGGTCTGTGCCGACTGCCGAGGGTCTGTACCGGCCTACCGGGGAGCTGTGCTGGCCTGCCGGGGGGCTGTGCCGACTGCCCGGGGGTCTGTGCCGACTGCCCGGGGGTCTGTGCCGACTGCCCGGTGGTCTGTACCGGCCTACCGGGGGGCTGTGCTGGCCTGCCGGGGGGCTGTGCCGACTGTCCGGGGGTCTGAGCAGGCTGCGGGGGTCTGTGCAGGATCGTCCGATGGGACTACAAGTCCCATCGGGCGATGCCTGCTACCATGACGGTGATTGACACATTAGCCAATGATGGGACAGTAGTAGTCCCATCATCCGGCTAATGTATTGAATGTACAAAAAAAAAAAAAATCCCTACTACATACATACTACATGCTACATACATGCTACATACATACTACATACAAGCTACATACATGCAACATATATACTACATACATACTACATGCTACATACATGCAACATACATACATACTGCATATATACCACATGCATGCAACATACATAAATACTGCATATATACCACATGCATGCAACATGCATACTACATATATACCACATATATACTACATGCATGCAACATGCATACTACATATATACCGGGGGTCTGTGCCGACTGTCCGAGGGTCTGTACCGGCCTGCCGGGGGGCTGTGCCGGCCTGCCGGTGGTCTGTGCCGACTGTCCGGGGGTCTGTGCAGGCTGCGGGGGTCTGTACCGGCCTGCCGGGGGGCTGTGCCGGCCTGCCGGTGGTCTGTACCGACTGTCCGGGGGTCTGTGCAGGCTGCGGGGGTCTGTACCGGCCTGCCGGGGGGCTGTGCCGGCCTGCCGGTGGTCTGTACCGACTGTCCGGGGGTCTGAGCGGACTGCCGGGGGTCTGTACCGGCCTGCCGGGGGGCTGTGCCGACTGCCCAGGGGTTTGTGCGGACTGCCGTGGGTCTGTACCGGCCTGCCAGGGGGCTGTGCCGACTGTCCGGGGGTCTGTGCAGGCTGCGGGGGTCTGTACCGGCCTGCCGGGGGGCTGTACCGACTGTCCGGGGGTCTGAGCCGACTGCCGGGTGTCTGTACCGGCCTTCCGGGGGGCTGTGCTGGCCTGCCGGGGGGCTGTTCCGACTGCCCGGGGGGCTGTGCCGGCCTTCCGGGGGGCTGTGCTGGCCTGCCGGTGGTCTGTGTCGACTGCCCGGGGGTTTGTGCCGACTGCCCGGGGGTTTTGTGCCGACTGCCCGGGGGTCTGTACCAACTGTCCGTGGGCCTGAGCGGCCTGCCGGGGGTCTGTACCGGCCCACTGGTGGTCTGTACCGGCCTGCCGGGGGGCTGTGCAGGTTGCGGGGGTCTGTGCAGGCATCGTCCCATCGGGCGATGCCTGCTACCATGATGGTGATTGACACATTAGCCAATGATGGGACAGTAGTAGTCCCATCATCCGGCCTATGTGTTGAATGTAAAAAAAAAAAAAAAAAAAAATACATACTACATACATACTACATGCTACATACATACTACATACATACTACATGCTACATACATACTACATGCTACATACATACTACATACAACATATGCATGCATACTACATATATACCACATATACCGGGGGGCTGTGCCGGCCTGCCGGTGGTCTGTACCGACTGTCCGGGGGTCTGTGCAGGCTGCGGGGGTCTGTACCGGCCTGCCGGGGGGCTGTGCCGGCCTGACGGTGGTCTGTGCCGACTGCCCGGGGGTTTGTGCGGACTGCCGGGGGGGCTGTACCGGCCTGCCGGGGGGATGTACCGGCCTGCCGGAGGGCTGTGCCGACTGCCGGTGGTCTGTACCGACTGTCCGGGGGTCTGAGCGGCCTGCCGGGGGTCTGTACTTGCCTGCCGGGGGTCTGTACCGGCCTGCCGGGGGGCTGTGCTGGCCTGCCGGTGGTCTATACCGACTGTCCGGGGGTCTGAGCAGGCTGCGGGGGTCTGTGCAGGATCGTCCGATGGGACTACAAGTCCCATCGGGCGATGCCTGCTACCATGACGGTGGTTGACACAGTAGCCAATGATGGGACAGTAGTAGTCCCATCATCCGGCCTATGTGTTGAATGTAAAAAAAATAAATAATACATACTACATACATACTACATACATACTACATGCTACATACATACTACATGCATGCAACATACATATATACTACATGCATGCAACATGCATACTACATATATACTACATATATACTACATGCATGCAACATATATATAATACATATATACTACATGCAACAGACATATAATACATATATACTACATGCAACATACATACTACATACATACTACATGCATGCAACATACATACATACTACATATATACCACATGCATGCAACATACATACATACTACATATATACCACATGCATGCTACATATATACCACATATATACAGTCATATGTAAAAGTTTGGGCACCCCTATTAATGTTAACCTTTTTTCTTTATAACAATTTTGGTTTTTGCAACAGGTATTTCAGTTTCATATATCTAATAACTGATGGACTCAGTTATATTTCTGGATTCAAATGAGGTTTATTGTACTAACAGAAAATGTGCAATCTGCATTTAAACAAAATTTCACCGGTGCAAAAATATGGGCACCCTTATCATTTTCTTGATTTGAACACTCCTAACTACTTTTTACTGACTTCCTGAAGCACTAAATTGGTTTTGTAACCTCATTGAGCTTTGATCTTCATAGCCAGGTGTATCAAATCATGAGAAAAGGTATTTAAGGTGGCCACTTGCAAGTAGTTCTCCTATTTGATTCTCCTATGAAGAGTGGCATAATGGGCTCCTCAAAACAACTCTCAGATGATCTGAAAACAAAGATTATTCAACATAGCTTTTCAGGGGAAGGATACAAAAAGTTGTCTCAGAGATTTAACCTGTCAGTTTCCACTGTGAGGAACATAGTAAGGAAATGGAAGAACACAGGTACAGTTCTTGCTAAGCCCAGAAGTGACAGGCCAAGAAAAATATCAGAAAGGCAGAGAAGAAGAATGGTGAGAACAGTCAAGGACAATCCACAGACCACCTCCAAAGACCTGCAGCATCATCTTGCTGCAGATGGTGTCACTGTGCATCGGTCAACAATACAGCGCACTTTGCACAAGGAGAAGCTGTATCGGAGAGTGATGCGAAAGAAGCCGTTTCTGCAAGCACGCCACAAACAGAGTCGTCTGAGGTATGCAAAAGCACATTTGGACAAGCCAGTTACATTTTGGAAGACGGTCCTGTGGACTGATGAAACAAAGATTGAGTTGTTTGGTCATACAAAAAGGCGTTATGCATGCGCTGTATTGTTGACCGATGCACAGTGACACCATCTGCAGCAAGATGATGCTGCAGGTCTTTGGAGGTGGTCTGTGGATTGTCCTTGACTGTTCTCACCATTCTTCTTCTCTGCCTTTCTGATATTTTTCTTGGCCTGCCACTTCTGGGCTTAACAAGAACTGTACCGGTGTTCTTCCATTTCCTTACTATGTTCCTCACAGTGGAAACTGACAGGTTAAATCTCTGAGACAACTTTTTGTATCCTTCCCCTGAAAAGCTATGTTGAATAATCTTTGTTTTCAGATCATTTGAGAGTTGTTTTGAGGAGCCCATGATGCCACTCTTCATAGGAGAATCAAATAGGAGAACTACTTGCAAGTGGCCACTTTAAATACCTTTTCTCATGATTTGATACACCTGGCTATGAAGTTCAAAGCTCAATGAGGTTACAAAACCAATTTAGTGCTTCAGGAAGTCAGTAAAAAGTAGTTAGGAGTGTTCAAATCAAGAAAATGATAAGGGTGCCCATACTTTTGCACCGGTCAAATTTTGTTTAAATGCAGATTGCACATTTTCTGTTAGTACAATAAACCTCATTTGAATCCAGAAATATAACTGAGTCCATCAGTTATTAGATATATAAAACTGAAATAGCTGTTGCAAAAACCAAAATTGTTATAAAGAAAAAAGGTTAACATTAATAGGGGTGCCCAAACTTTTACATATGACTGTACTACATGCATGCAACATACATATATACTACATGCAACATGCATACTACATGCATGCAACATACATATATACTACATGCATGCAACATGCATACTACATATATACCACATATATACTTCATGCATGCAACATACATATATACTACATGCAACATGCATGCAACATACATACTACATATATACCACATGCATGCAACATGCATACTATATATAACACATATATACTACATGCATGCAACATACATATATACTACATATATACCACATGCATGCAACATGCATACTATATATATACCACATATATACTACATGCATGCAACATATATATAATACATATATACTATATGCAACATACATACTACATACATACTACATATATACCACATGCATGCAACATGCATACTACATATATACTACATGCATGCAACATACATATATACTACATGCATGCAACATACATATATACTACATGCAATACATTCATACAATACATACATATAGACATACAGTACATATAACATAGAGTACATACTCACCATCACTTGTCACTTTGATCCCCGAAGCCATTGTCATCTATGGAATAAAGATTAAAATAACAAAGCACAAATATACTCGCCCCTGATCCGCGGAAGTCCACGGGTGTCCCACAACGATCTTGCGTGGAGAACAGCAGCATCAGCTGATGCTACCGTTCTCTACGGGGCCCAGGAAACCAGTGTCGGGAGGTAGGTATCCTTCCGCCCTGTATTCCTCCGCCAGTGTAAAAAAAAAAGGTCCTTAGTCTCACTTTATGGCAAAAGCTGCATGGGAAATTTTTCACACAGCAATGCCATGAAATGAGACTAGGGACTTTTTTTTTCTTTACAGTGGCGGAGGAATACAGGGCGGAAGGATA
This sequence comes from Dendrobates tinctorius, assembly GCF_039654945.1. Classification (NCBI taxonomy): domain Eukaryota; kingdom Metazoa; phylum Chordata; class Amphibia; order Anura; family Dendrobatidae; genus Dendrobates; species Dendrobates tinctorius. The sequence goes on along the minus strand of NW_027361705.1, from coordinate 9,507,073 downwards.
CCTACCTCCCGACACTGGTTTCCTGGAGCCCGTAGAGAATGGTAGCATCAGCTGATGCTGCTGTTCTCCACGCAAGATCGTTGAGGGACACCCGTGGACTTCTGCGGATCAGGGGTGAGTATATTTGTGCTTTGTTATTTTAATCTTTATTCCATAGACGACAATGGCTTCGGGGATCAAAGTGACAAGTGATGGTGAGTATGTACTCTATGTTATATGTACTGTATGTCTATATGTATGTATTGTATGAATGTATTGTATGTAGTATATATGTATGTTGCATGCATGTAGTATATATGTATTATATATGTAGTATGCATGTTGCATGCATGTGGTATATATGTAGTATGTATGTATGTATGTTGCATGCATGTAGTATATATGTAGTATATATGTAGTATGCATGTTGCATGCATGTGGTATATATGTAGTATGTATGTAGTATGTATGTTGCATGTAGTATATATGTATTATATATACGTTGCATGCATGTAGTGTATATGTGGTATATATGTAGTATATATGTATGTTGCATGCATGTAGTATATATGTGGTATATATATAGTATGCATGTTGTATGCATGTGGTATATATGTAGTATGTATGTATGTTGCATGTAGTATATATGTATTATATACAGTCATGGCCAAAAGTATTGACACCCCTGCAATTCTGTCAGATAATATTCCGTTTCTTCCTGAAAATGATTGCAAACACAAATTCTTTGGTATTATTATCTTCATTTAATTTGTCTTAAATGAAAAAACACAAAAGAGAATGAAGCAAAAAGCAAAACATTGATCATTTTACACAAAACTCCAAAAATGGGCCGGACAAAAGTATTGGCACCCTCAGCCTAATACTTGGTTGCACAACCTTTAGCCAAAATAACTGCGACCAACCGCTTCCGGTAACCATCAATGAGTTTCTTACAATGCTCTGCTGGAATTTTAGACCATTCTTCTTTGGCAAACTACTCTAGGTCCCTGATATTTGAAGGGTGCCTTCTCCAAACTGCCATTTTTAGATCTCTCCACAGGTGTTCTATGGGATTCATGTCTGGACTCATTGCTGGCCACCTTAGAAGTCTCCAGTGCTTTCTCTCAAACCATTTTCTAGTGCTTTTTGAAGTGTGTTTTGGGTTATTGTCCTGCTGGAAGACCCATGACCTCTGAGGGAGACCCAGCTTTCTCACACTGGGCCCTAAATTATGCTGCAAAACTTGTTGGTAGTCTTCTGACTTCATAATGCCATGCACATGGTCAAGCAGTCCAGTGCCAGAGGCAGCAAAGCAACCCCAAAACATCAGGGAACCTCCGCCATGTTTGACTGTAGGGACCGTGTACTTTTCTTTGAATGCCTCTTTTTTCTCCTGTAAACTCTATGTTGATGCTTTTGCCCTAAATGCTCTACTTTTGTCTCATCTGACCAGAGAACATTCTTCCAAAATGTTTTAGGCTTTTTCAGGTAAGTTTTGGCAAACTCCAGCCTGGCTTTTTAATGTCTCTGGGTAAGAAGTGGAGTCTTCCTGGGTCTCCTACCATACAGTCCCTTTTCATTCAGATGCCGACAAATAGTACGTGATGACACCGTTGTACCCTCGGACTGCAGGGCAGCTTGAACTTGTTTGGATGTTAGTAGAGGTTCTTTATCCAACATCCGCACAATCTTGCGTTGAAATCTCTTGCCAATTTTTCTTTTCCAGCCACATCTAGGGAGGTTAGCCACAGTGCCATGGGCTTTAAACTTCTTGATGACACTGCACACGGTAGACACAGGAACATTCAGGTCTTTGGAGATGGACTTGTAGCCTTGAGATTGCTCATGCTTCCTCACAATTTGGTTTCTCAAGTCCTCAGACAGTTCTTTGGTCTTCTTTCTTTTCTCCATGCTCAATGTGGTACACACAAGGACACAGGACAGAGGTTGAGTCAACTTTAATCCAAGTCAACTGGCTGCAAGTGTGATTTAGTTATTGCCAACACCTGTTAGGTGCCACAGGTAAGTTATAGGTGCTGTGAATTACACAAATTAGAGAAGCATCACATGATTTTTCGAACAGTGCCAATACTTTTGTCCACCCTCTTTGTTATGTTTGGTGTGGAATTATATCCAATTTGGCTTTAGGACAATTCTTTTTGTGTTTTTTCATTTAAGACAAATTAATTGAAGATAATAATAACAAAGAATTTGTGTTTGCAATCATTTTCAGGAAGAAACTGAGTATTATCTGACAGAATTGCAGGGGTGTCAATACTTTTGGCCATGACTGTATATGTTGCATGCATGTAGTATATATGTAGTATGCATGTTGCATGCATGTGATATATATGTAGTATGTATGTAGTATGTATGTTGCATGTAGTATATATGTATTATATATATGTTGCATGCATGTAGTATATATGTGGTATATATATATATATATATATATATATATAGTATGCATGTTGCATACATGTGGTATATATGTAGTATGTATGTTGCATGCATGTAGTATGCATATTGCATGTAGTATATATGTATATTGCATGCATGAAGTATATATGTAGTATGCATGTTGCATGCATGTAGTATATATGTATGTTGCATGTAGTATATGTGTATGTTGCATGCATGTAGTATATATGTGGTATATATGTAGCATGCATGTTGCATGCATGTGGTATATATGTAGTATGTATGTATGTTGCATGCATGTGGTATATATGTAGTATGTATGTATGTTGCATGCATGTACAGTAGTATGTATGTAGTATGTATGTTGCTTGTAGTATATATGTATTATATATATGTTGCATGCATGTAGTATATATGTGGTATATATATATAGCAGCATGTTGCATGCATGTGGTATATATGTAGTATGTATGTAGTATGTATGTTGCATGTAGTATATATGTATTATATATATATGTTGCATGCATGTTGTATATATGTGGTATATATGTAGTATATATGTATGTTGCATGCATGTAGTATATATGTGGTATATATAGTATGCATGTTGCATGCATGTGGTATATATGTAGTATGTATGTTGCATGCATGTAGTATGCATGTTGCATGTAGTATATATGTATGTTGCATGCATGTAGTATATATGTGGTATATATGTAGTATGCATGTTGCATGCATGTAGTATATATGTAGTATATATGTATGTTGCATGCATGTAGTATGCATGTTGCATGTAGTATGTATGTTGCATGCATTTAGTATGTATGTAGCATGTAGTATGTATGTAGTATGTATTTTTATTTTTTTTTACATTCAACACATAGGCCGGATGATGGGACTACTACTGTCCCATCATTGGCTAATGTGTCAATCACCGTCATGGTAGCAGGCATCGCCCGACTTGTAGTCCCATCGGACGATCTTGCACAGACCCCCGCAGCCTGCTCAGACCCCCGGACAGTCGGTATAGACCACCGGCAGGCCAGCACAGCCCCCTGGCAGGCAGGTGCAGACCCCTGGCAGGCCAGTACAGACCCCCGGCAGGCCGCTCAGACCCCCGGACAGTTGGTACAGACCACCGGCAGGCCAGCACAGCCCCCCCGGCAGTCAGCAAAGACCCCCGAGCAGTCGGCACAGACCCCTGGGCAGTCGGCACAGCCCCCCGGGCAGTCGGCACAGACCACCGGCAGGCCGGCACAGCCCCCCGGAAGGCCGGTACAGACCCCCGGGCAGTCGGCACAGCCCCCCGGCAGGCCGGTACAGACCCCCGGCAGGTCAGTACAGACCCCCGGCAGGCCGCTCATACCCCCAGACAGTCGGTACAGACCACCGGCAGGCCAGCACAGCCCCCCGGCAGGCCGGTACAGACCCACGGCAGTCCACAAAGACCCCCGGGCAGTCGGCACAGACCCCCGGGCAGTCGCCACAGACCACCGACAGGCCGGCACAGCCCCCCGGCAGGCCAGTACAGACCCCCGCAGCCTACACAGACCCCCGGACAGTCGGTACAGACCACTGGCAGGCCGGCACAGCCCCCCGACAGGCCGGTACAGACCCCCGGGCAGTCGGCACAGACCCCCGGGCAGTCGGCACAGCCCCCCGGTATATGTGGTACAGTGGGGCAAAAAAGTATTTAGTCAGTCAGCAATAGTGCAAGTTCCACCACTTAAAAAGATGAGAGGCGTCTGTAATTTACATCATAGGTAGACCTCAACTATGGGAGACAAACTGAGAAAAAAAAATCCAGAAAATCACATTGTCTGTTTTTTTTTCATTTTATTTGCATATTATGGTGGAAAATAAGTATTTGGTCAGAAACAAAATTTCATCTCAATACTTTGTGATATATCCTTTGTTGGCAATGACAGAGGTCAAACGTTTTCTGTAAGTCTTCACAAGGTTGCCACACACTGTTGTATATATATGTAGTATGTATATATGTAGTATGCATGCATGTAGTATATATGTGGTATATATGTAGTATGCAAGTTGCATGCATGTGGTATATATGCAGTATGTATGTATGTTGCATGCATGTAGTATATATGTTGTGTGTAGCATGTAGTATGTATGTAGTATGTATGTAGCATGTAGTATTTATGTAGCATGTAGTATGTATGTAGTATGTATTTTTTTTTTTTTTTACATTCAACACATAGGCCGGATGATGGGACTACTACTGTCCCATCATTGGCTAATGTGTCAATCACCGTCATGGTAGCAGGCATCGCCCGACCCCCGATGCACAGACCCCCGCAACCTGCACAGCCCCCCGGCAGGCCGGTACAGACCACCAGCGGGCCGGTACAGACCCCCGGCAGGCCGCTCAGGCCCACGGACAGTCGGTACAGACCACCGGCAGGCCGGTACAGACCCACGGCAGTCCGCACAGACCCCCGGGCAGTCGGCACAAACCCCCGGGCAGTCGGCACAGACCACCGGCAGGCCAGCACACCCCCCCGGAAGGCCGGTACAGCCCCCCGGGCAGTCGGCACAGCCCCCCGGCAGGCCAGCACAGCCCCCCGGCAGGCCGGTACAGACACCCGGCAGTCGGCTCAGACCCCCAGACAGTCGGTACAGACCACCGGCAGGCTGGCACAGCCCCCCAGCAGGCCGGTACAGACCCCCGCAGCCTGCACAGACCCCCGGACAGTCGGCACAGCCCCACGGCAGTCCGCACAAACCCCCGGGCAGTCGGCACAGCCCCCCCGGCAGGCTGCTCAGACCCCCGGACAGTCGGTACAGACCACCGGCAGGCCGGCACAGCCCCCCGGCAGGCCGGTACAGACCCCCGCAGCCTGCACAGACCCCCGACAGTCGGTACAGACCACCGGCAGGCCGGCACAGACCCTCGGACAGTCGGCACAGACCACCGGTATATATGTAGTATGCATGTTGCATGCATGTAGTATATATGTGGTATATATGTAGTATGCATGTTGTATATATGTGGTATATATGTAGTATGCATGTTGCATGCATGTGGTATATATGCAGTATGTATGTATGTTGCATGCATGTGGTATATATGCAGTATGTATGTATGTTGCATGTATGTAGCATGTAGTATGTATGTAGTATATATGTTGCACGTATGTAGTATGTATGTAGCATGTATGTAGCATGTAGCATGTATGTAGTAGGGATTTTTTTTTTTTTTTTGTACATTCAACACATTAGCCGGATGATGGGACTACTACTGTCCCATCATTGGCTAATGTGTCAATCACCGTCATGGTAGCAGGCATCGCCCGATGGGACTTGTAGTCCCATCGGACGATCCTGCACAGACCCCCGCAGCCTGCTCAGACCCTCGGACAGTCGGCACAGCCCCCCGGTAGGCCGGTACAGACCCCCGGCAGTCCGAACAGACCCCCGGGCAGTCGGCACAGACCCCCGGACAGTCGGCACAGCCCCCTGGCAGGCCGGCACAGCCCCCCGGCAGGCCAGCACAGCTCCCCGGTAGGCCGGTACAGACCCCCGGCAGTCCGCACAGACCCCCGGGCAGTCGGCACAGACCCCCGGCAGGCCAGCACAGCCCCCCGGTAGGCCGGTACAGACCCCCGGCAGTCCGAACAGACCCCCGGGCAGTCGGCACAGACCCCCGGACAGTTGGCACAGCCCCCCGGCAGGCCGGCACAGCCCCCCGGCAGGCCAGCACAGCTCCCCGGTAGGCCGGTACAGATCCCCGGCAGTCCGCACAGACCCCCGGGCAGTCGGCACAGACCCCCGGACAGTCGGCACAGCCCCGCGGCAGGCCGGTACAGACCCCCGGCAGTCCGCTCAGACCCCCACACAGTCGGTACAGACCACCGGCAGGCCGGCACAGCCCCCGGCAGGCCGGTACAGACCCCCGGCAGGCCGCTCAGACCCCCGGACAGTCGGTACAGACCACCGGCAGGCTGGCACAGCCCCCCGGCAGGCCGGTACAGACCCCCGCAGCCTGCACAGACCCCCGGACAGTCGGTACAGACCACCGGCAGGCCGGCACAGCCCCCCGGCAGGCTGGTACAGACCCTCGGACAGTCGGCACAGACCCCCGTTATATATGTAGTATGCATGTTGCATGCATGTAGTATATATGTGGTATATATGTAGTATGCATGTTGCATGCATGTGGTATATATGCAGTATGTATGTATGTTGCATGCATGTGGTATATATGCAGTGTGTATGTATGTTGCATGTATGTAGCATGTAGTATGTATGTAGTATATGTTGCATGTATGTAGCTTGTATGTAGTATGTATGTAGCATGTATGTAGCATGTAGTATGTATGTAGCATGTATGTAGCATGTAGTATGTATGTAGCAGGGATTTTTTTTTTTTTTTTGTACATTCAACACATTAGCCGGATGATGGGACTACTACTGTCCCATCATTGGCTAATGTGTCAATCACCGTCATGGTAGCAGGCATCGCCCAATGGGACTTGTAGTCCCATCGGACGATCCTGCACAGACCCCCGCAGTCTGCTCAGACCCCCGGACTGTCGGTACAGGCCACCGGCAGGCCGGCACAGCCCCCCGGCAGTCCGCACAGACACCCGGGCAGTCGGAACAGACCACCCGCAGGCCGGCACAGCCCCCCGGCTGTCGGTACAGACCACCCGCAGGCCGGCACAGCCCCCCGGCAGGCCGGTACAGACCCCCGGGCAGTCGGCACAGACCACCGGGAGGCCGGCACAGACCACCGGGAGGCCGGTACGGACCCCCGGCAGTCCGCTCAGACCCCCGGGCAGTCGGCACAGACCCCCGGCAGGCCGTTACAGAACCCCGGGCAGTCGGCATAGACTCCCCCCTCCGGAAGGCCCGAACTGACGGCGCATCATGATGCGCACAGACTGCGCATCATGATGACGTCATTTCGGCAGCCAATCAGAGCCACAGCAGTATCGGAATGCTCAACACTAATCTTGACTTCAGCAAAGCATTTGACAAAGTATCTCACACAATCCTTATTGAAATAATGACTAGGTATGGAATGGACAAGGCAACTGTTAGGTGGATTCATAACTGGCTTAGTGATCGGACCAAAAGATTGGTCGTAAATGGCTGCACATCCAGTTGGAAGAATGTCTCAAGTGGGGTACCACAGGGCTCTGTCCAGGGCCCTGTATTGTTCAACATATTTATCAATGATTTAGATGAAGGAATTGAGGGTAAACTGATTAAATTTGCTGATGACACAAAGCTAGGAGGGATAGCTAATACTAGAGAAGAGAAAGATGATTCAGAAAGATATAAATAAACTGGAGCAGTGGGCAGCAACTAACAGAATGGTTTTTAACAGGGAAAAATGCAAAGTACAACATCTGGGCAATAAAAATGAAAAAAGCATAAACAGAATGGTAGGAATAGGGCTAAGCAACAGCACATGTGAAAAAGACTTGGATATACTAATAGATCACAGACTGAATATGAGTCAACAGTGTGATGCAGCAGCAAAAAAGGCAAATGCAATTGTAGGATGTATTAACAGAAGCATACAGTCTAGATCACGTGAAGTCATTATTTCCCTCTACTCCTCTTTGGTCAGACCTCATCTGGAATATTGTGTCCAGTTTTGGGCACCACATTTTAAAAAAGACATCAACAAACTGGAGCAAGTTCAGAAAATAGCGACCAGAATGGTGACCGGTCTGCAAACCCTGTCTTGTGAGGAAAGGTTGCAGGATTTGGGAATGTTTAGCTTGCAGAAGAGAAGACTGAGAGGAGACTTAATAGCTGTCTACAAATTTCTCAAGGGATGTCACATTGTAGAAGGATCATCTTTATTCTCATTTGCACAAGGAAAGACTAGAAGCAATGGGATGAATTTGAATGGGAGGAGACACAGATTAGATATGAGAAAAAACATTTTGACAGTTAAGCCCCCGTTACACACTGCGATATCGCTAACAATATCGCTGTAAAGTCACCGATTTTGTGACGTTACAGCGATATTGCTAGCAATATCGCTGCATGTGAAACTTACCTCCGACCGGCTCCCCCGCTGGTTATCGCTGAACGCGCGAGAAGCTGCTGGATCATTTCTCATCGTCCACTTCCTGCGGCGCTTCCTGCTGTGACGACGAGCGATGCGTGGAGCCGGGCGGGAGGACGCAGGATCGCCGCGTCTGACAGGTAAGTAGCGATCCCCGTCCCCAGCGATGTCACTAGTGAGATCTGCCTGAGTGGCAGCTCACTAGCGACCACCTAGCGATGCACCAGCGATCCTGACCCCGTCATATCGCTGGTCGGGATAGCTGGTGCATCGCTAGGTGTAACGGAACCCTTAGAGTGATCAATGAGTGGAACAGGCTGCCACGAGAGGTGGTGAGTTCTCCTTCAATGGAAGTCTTCAAACAGAGGCTGGACAGACATCTGTCTGTGATGATTTAGCGAATCCTGCTTTGAGCAGGGGGGTTGGACCAGATGGCCCAGTAGGTCCCTTCCAACTCTACGATTCTATGATTCTATGAAACCAACGCGTTCAAAGGCAGAACAGCCTTCTTCATCAGGGTGATTGTGCTAATGGTTCAGCGCCGCTAAATACCTTCGGTGTCTGGCCTGTTATCCCCTGCATGTCCTGCTTGTCGCAATTATAAAATACTGGGATTGTGCTTATCAATCATATACCAGCACTCCCGTGTTATTTAATTAAGGCCAGCGCTTATGGAAGCATTATTATAGAGAGACCATAATTAAATACCTTTGGGGGCCCTTGATTGTTTGGCCCCCAAAGGCCTAAACCACGAGCTGGAGATTTATGCCTTCTAGTAACCGTACACGACCCAGATTAACCTTTTGTTACTATTTTTTCACGCCAGTATCTGGTTGTCAAGCCTAGTACATGGATGTTGTTTTACGCTGTTTATGTGCATTGAGGGAACTGTTTCACACAGGTTTGACTCCCTTTTATCATTTCACTGCCACAACCATTGTTTTTGTTATTTTATACTTTGTTTGCATTATATGCAATCCAGCAGGGGCTCCAAATTCCATTAAGTATTTTCTGCTCTTTATACCTTCATTTATTGATTGCTAGTATATACCCCCCAGTGGATTCTGTCATTATTTCTTCTGCTTTCAGGCTACTCTGGCCAAGGTTTTAGTGTATTTTGGTGCCTTTGAGCTCGGTCATATTTTAATGAAACCACTTCCTATGCCTATCTCAATTGCAACTGAGTAGAAACCTCTGCAAGTGGAAACCAGATTGTAAAGGCTCAGGATTGGAGTTATCTGAAAGATAGTGGATTAGACTAGAGTGACCCAAGCATTCCAGTAGTTTAGAGATGAAGGGAAGATTAGAAACACGTCTGTAGCTAGCAGTACTGTTCTGGTTGAGGGATGTTGTTCAAAAACAAGAGCATATAAATACATGGTTAACATAAGTACCAAGAGAAAGGAGCGTTGCACTTTTAAGGTCAGGGACCCACTGAGAGGTTCATTGTGACATGACAGTGGGTTTCATATAGCTTGATCAGAATTTTTAACTATGAACTTCCAGTTCAGTTTTGTTCATTTTTACTTAGCTGCAATAGATCGATATGTAAGTTTTGGATGCATAAGTATTCCTACAGTTATATAATCTCTGAAATGTTTTTAAACCCCTTGGGGCAAAAGGATGTTGTATTCAAATTATGGGATGCGGTCCTCACAAATGGAGCACACGGAGGGGGCTCAGGAGTCGAGCTCTTTCTACACGAGGCAGATACCATAGCTGGCATCTGTCTCTAACTGTGGCTGTTGCTGACTTCTGGATACGCCTGTTAGCTTTTTACTGTAAATGCCGCTGACAATGGCATTTATATGGAACATGTGCACCAGCTATGCTGAGGACCGCCACCGCTGTCATCTCAGTCCTCCTGTGAAGCTTAGCTGCAGGCTGAACTCCAAAGGATGTGGAGATTTCCTGTACAGTAGTTTGTGAAAGTATTCACACACTCCCCCCTTTGGCTTTTTTCATGTTTTTCTACCTCACAACCTGGAATTTCACTGTTTCTTTTAGGTTTGCATCAGTTCATATCATCTTTTTCCTTTATTTCATATTATTACTTGCACAGACTTTTTTTACTGCACATATTTCAAGGTCAATGTTATTCCACAGTATATTCTATAAAAAGTATCTGTTGATCAAGTGGCTGGAGGTTCAGTGCCTATTTTTAGTTCATCTGGTATGCAAACATGACCTAATGCTCATGGACTAACCTAACAAGTTCCAAAGATGAGTATGTGCTATCTCAATGACAGCTTGTGATCCTTGCCTATTCCCTGTGACCCAGTAGTTTAGTAGCACCTTCTCATTATTGTCATTTCCTGTCCCTGCTAACTAGCTAATAGTAGTTCATCTACAGGTATTGGGCCTACAGCCTATTATCTGCTTCTTTAGTCTCTCTATTTACTTTAATCATTCTAGAATCATCATAATGTTGCAGAAGCTTTGGTTTATTCTTGTTTCCCCTAATCGGTCTCTAAAGGGTTTATACACTACTTGAACAACCCCTTCTGAATCCCTATTGTTTCCCCCAGTAAAATAATAACACTTTTACTCCCCACTGGTGCCTGTGATGTTCCAGTGGTGTCGGCACTGTCTCTCCCAGCGTTTGTGTGACATTGTTATGTCATGTGATCCCTGCAGCCAAACAGTGCTGGCTTCACTCTCCCCTTCTATGGACGTAACTGACATCCAAAGGGATTGAGAGGGTAGCAGTAGCTCTCACTTCCTCCAGATGTCTTAATTTATCAGAAGGAGGAAGAGTGAAGCCAGAGCTGATTGGCCGGATGGATCACATAACATAATGTCACAAGATCCTTGGTAGAGCCAATTTGAACACCACTGGAACTGTGCTGGTACCAGAGGTGAGTATAGGTGTTATTATTTTACAAACGGGGAACATAGGGATTGAAAAGGTGCAGTCCAACTAGTGAACAGCCCCTTCAAAAGCGTCTTTCCTATCTTGAATGCATCACCCTCACTCATAGTGATGCACTGCTCTATATCTGTTTTAAACCCTATCCTGCTAAAGCATGTAAATATAGAATATAGGAGATTTGAAAAGCAATACAGCTATGGAGTATTAGGAAAAAATATGAGATGCTTAGCATATAACTTGGCCAAATTATATCTGTCCATTGATGGGCAGATATAATTTGGCCAATTATTATGCTAAGTGTCTCATATTTTTTCCTAATACTCCATAGCTGTATTACAATTCAAATCTCATATATTCTATATTTACATGCTTTAGCATGATAGAGTGCCACCTTATTTTGTATGTTGTATATGGATGTAGCTCCTCCTGGTATGCACCTATTCACACTAGTCTTGATGTGCCAGTAAGTTTTTTGTTTTTTGTATATGAGCTTACTGACCGAGCACTCCGCCCTCTACCAGGTGGTGATTTTAACTACAGCAGATCCCTACTTACCCATAAATGCAGGCATTGCTAACAGAGGTGTCCACATTCACCCAGGAATTCAGACATCTGCCTTAGGCTAGTTTCACACTAGCGTTTATGAGCGCAGCGACAGCCTGCGCACGGCCGCCGCTAAGCCCCGCCCCCTGCCGCGCCCCCGCCGGTAGCTCCGCCCAGCGGCGCATGACGCTGCTTGCGCCCTGCGTCCCCTATCTTTATCACAGGGGGCGCAGGCCGTGCGCAGTATGCGTTTGGCGGCGCATGCGCCTTTTTGACGGTGCGTCGACGCAACCAAACTGCAGCAGGTTGCGTTTGGCGCAGGTCGGCGCACCATCAAAAGGACGCATGCGCCGCCAAACGCATACTGCGCACGGCCTGCGCCCCCTGTGATAAAGATAGGGGACGCAGGGCGCATGCAGCGTCATGCGCCGGTGGGCGGAGCTACCGGCGGGGCGCGACAGGGGGCGGGGCTTAGCGGCGGCCGTGCGCAGGCCGTCGCTGCGCTCATAAACGCTAGTGTGAAACTAGCCTTAGAGAGGTATTCACACAGTGTAGGTACCCATCAGACCTTGAGGCCACCTTGACGTTGATGGGCAGATATGATTTGGCCAAATTATATGCTTAGCGTCTCATATTTTTCATAATATTCCATAACTGTATTGCTATTCAAATTTCATATATTCCACATTGACATGCTTTAGCATGATAGAGTGCAACCTTATTTTGTATATTGTATATGGATGTAGCTCCTCCTGGTATGCACCTATTCACACTAGTCTGGATGTGCCAGTCAGTTTTTTGTCTTTTAAACCCTATCCTACTTTTTGCAAACCTCCTCCATAATCTAGTCTTCCTTCTGGCATCTCCAACGATTTTCTCAAGCTGAACTGGCATTCTAAAAAGTGCAATCCCAGAAAATCAGGTAAATTGCCAATATCCACAGTTGTACATGTGCCCAAGAAGTATAATTTCTCCTTGCGGAGAATGATATGCTAAGCATGTCAAGATGAGGAGACTTAAAGCCGCAATGCTCCTCTGGGAAATATGCTAATTATACAAATTGTCTAATATGCATAATTAGCTAAAAGCACTTGGCATTTATTATTTACCTCCTTCTGCCTTGTTCCTCAACACCTGATCCCTTCATTAATCACTACACATCACTCTCATTGGACTTTGATTCACTTTATATCTGTGTATTGTGGTGTAGTGACCACTGTGTCCACTAGAGGGCGCTGTGTGGATGTCCCAAGAGAGAGGATAAGTGGCAGAATCCTGAAGGACCGTTATGTACCTCAAGGTGGGTGGCCTTGAGATGGAGACTTATGTGTGTGTGTTGATCAGCATTGATATTGCTGAGGTGTTGTTTCAATGCGTCAGGGAGAAGTCTCCAGGTAACTGGGGAGACGGGAGGGCCCCAGTTACCTACAAACTCACCCAGGGGGTGTGTTTGAGAACGTTGTGATAAAAGTGTCTGTGAATGGTTCAAGGACCTGTGATGAGGTCATAGCCATGTGACCCGGTGGGCGTGGCTGCAGATCATATATGGTGGCCAGGGTAGGTTACATGTGGTGAATGCTGGGACCTGGTTGGTCCAGTGTGGAAGGTCCTGCTGAGATGGGGCATCCTGGCTAACAGCCTGTGAAGTGGCTGTGAGTAATGGCAATGTGTGCCTGTTAGTTCCCTGGAGGAAATGAACATGTGCGGCATGGTGAAGCAGCATGAGGAAACCCTGACGTGGGTGAGATAACTTGGGGCTAGGAAGCCTGCCCAGTGAACAGTGCATAACTTATATGACTACAGGATAACAGAGGGAAACTGTAATGGACGCTATGCTGACTATATGCTGTTTTCTGTTGCTGTGATGGTTTATGGTGCTGAATAAACCGAAGGGACTATGATTGTTTTATGGAAAACCTGTGCCGGATCTGGTTTTGTGGCAGCTAGGGGAGTGATCCCCTACTTGAATGACAACGCTACCTCACAATATACACAGACCCTGTGACTCACATTGCTTACTTTTTACTACCCTGTCTTGTTTTTTTTTTTATTGGTCCACTCAACAATACACACTTTTACACCTTCCATCTCCCCCATATCCTCCAAAAGCTACAAGATCTAGTGGGCAGTGGCCTTGCTCCTCTTGTTAGAATTGTTCATTAGCTTTTAATTCTGTAAAGTATGATTTTGATTGTACACATTCGCTCTGGTTTACATTGCGCTGTGGAATATGTTCAAGATCTACACATAAGATTGTGATAAGAATTGAATATTATTATTAGAACTTCATAGTTTTGTAGTATATCTGTTCCTTCTACCAAAAGGGTAAACATAATCAAAATAGGACAATCTGGTCATATTCCCATTTTTTATATTAAATGTGTCCCACAATCAAAATATATCATATATTTACAGGAAAGATGATAAGGGACTCTAAACAACCATGGAAACAAGAGTCCTGGACCCTGTATGCAGAGGTGATGAAGCATGTGTGCTAGCATTCCATTGTCTATAAGACTAGTGGAATCAGCTAAGTACCACACTTCGCTATCTCCATCAATTTCATAGACAATGACATTGCTAGTACCATCAAGGATTTGTAGCTTATCACCAATCATGTTGTCACCGAAACATTGATGCTGTGATATTGATGGTTGTTACCCCACAACATTAACATTATTATTTTTAATTTGACTCTGAATTGTGTGATTCCTCCTTTGAGCTAAATACCTCATTTAAAAAAAATCTGAATTAAAGGTGCAGGTATAGAATTTTTATATCTGTTGATTGAATTCTCTACACATACATACACGTTCGCCTCATGAGAATGCATGTGTACTTAATCCGAAGATATCATTATGATAGAGTTCAGTGTGTTCAATCAACTTTGCCCTTATGTTAATGGGTCCCCTGACTAAGCCTAGTGAAACCCACTTTGGGATTCCACGACTGCACAGTTTTAAAATGACTGTCTGGTTTGGAATATTTTTTTACATTTTTTTCTGAACAATGTTTATTTTTGTGATAACAGCTGGCGACAGAGATTAGTAGGCAAAGGGTTTATTACAAAATGGTGTGATCTAGGGTAGTGAATGGGTTGATGACAATATCCTTAATAGTCTGGAGGCGTAGTAGGGCAAAAACATTTATGGCAGTATAGTGTAGCGGATGGATGGTCTAAAGTCTTGAAGGCATGATAGCATCCTTAATGGTCTATGCCAGTGGAAAAAAATAATAACATCCCTGGTGCTCTAAAGTAAGAGGATACTTTTTGTGCTTGCTTTTTTAACCTGTCCCTTTAAACATCATCAGTGTTTTAATAAATTCTGGATTTTCTACAAATTAAAGAAGGTCATGTCCTGAACTGTTCTGTTGTATCCTATCCCCTATTAATATTAACAACTGTTTGAGATGAAATGCATTGTAGTAATACAGATATATTGTTCTACACAACCAGTAAGCAGAAGTGATGTTGTTGTCCAAAGGTTACTGGGTGAAAAGTGCTTATTGCCATGTGATTATCATTAGGTGAAAGGTGCTTACAGCACAAAGGCTAATAATCAAAATTTGTTAGAGGCTAACCTGGAAAAAAAAAGGAAAACATGTTCCTCAATAAGAATATTACTAATAAATCTGCCTCCAGTGTGTGAAAAAAATCAGCATTTTGTTTCAAAAATATTATTTTCTTCCACTTCTTCCCCTTCTTATTTTGCGACTCTGGCAGAGAGTGTAAATCAGCATTAAATAATTATATATCCAGAATCCTCTCTACAAACGACAATTAGTGATGAGCGAGTGTGCTTGGCACTGCTCGATACTTGATTGAGCATCAGAGTGCTCGAGCTCCATGCTCGAGTTCCCAGCCCGCATATTTTGTGTTGGACAACCAAAAAACATACAGGGATTGCCCGTCATATGCAGCAATACTGTAGTCATGTTGGCTACTGGCATTACTGTGACTGGCTGGTCACATCACGTCATATTGGCTTATATCGGCACTTTATTTCATTGTTGGCTCATCAGGTAAATTGGCCTTTTAATCGTGTAGTGTTTCACTGCATCACTGATGGTCATTCACTGTTTATTTGCTAGCACTATCATTTTTCAATTTTAATGCAAAGTTGTTCAGAGTGATTTAAATATTTTTTTTTTTGCACAATTGCACTTTTCCACTGTGGTTTGTTTACTTTATGGCAATATATTTACATGTTAGCAATGGAGCTAGTTTACCATGGCTATTGGGAAAGCTTTAATATATACCGTAGCTTAATATTTATTATATGATACCATGTATAAAATTTATGTGCCTTTTTATCTATTATCAAGTTCGCACTAATTGTTGTGCCATTTTTAATAAAGGTAATTTATTCTTATTGTTTTTATATTTTTCATTTTTTGTTTGAAAAATTTTTTTTTTTTTAATTTTATTTAAAAATTTTTTTTAATTATTATTACTTTTCATTAATTCCTACACCCTGCCTGTTTCATCTTCCACCATACCCTGAGTGCATAGTGGTATCTACACCGGATGGTCTACCATCCACTCGTTTCAGAGGGGTTTCGGTATTTCACTTGTGTATCCAATTATATTTATCTTGATATAGTGATATTTGACCTTATCCCCTACTGGTTAACTTCTCCATTTACACAAGGTACGCCAGCAAATCAACGGCCCTCACGACACACCATTTGCTCAGCGCTTCGACCTAGGATGGGTGATCATGTAGGGTTCAGCAGGTTCGCAGGATGCAGTGACGAGGCACGAGAATGAGTGCGGTTTGTGGAAACAACTTTTATAAACTGTAGCCGCTGGGGCTATATTGAGCAAACAAAAGAGGTTAACAATAACCAGTCCATGCAGGGACTCAACAAACCCAACAACACTTTCTTATTATGGATGTGACTAACCCGGTTTGCCCGGGGTGCTATAGGCCACGTATGACCAAACTGGGGGTCCTTATCTACTATAATAAACTTAACCTTCCAGGGGTCTGTCAGGTTCACAGGCGTGGCCGCGTAGAGGTCGCTGATGCGGCTGCCTCGATACTCCAGGATGAAACTGGGTGCAACAGGCCCTGAAGAAACGATGCCGGTGGGGCGCAACAGGCCCTGAAGAAATGATGCCGGTGGGGCACAACAGGCCCTGAAGAAACGATGCCGGTGGGGCGCAACAGGCCCTGAAGAAACGGTGACGGTGGGGCGCAACAGGCCCTGAAGAAACGGTGACGGTGGGGCGCAACAGGCCCTGAAGAAACGGTGACGGTGGGGCACAACAGGCCCTGAAGAAACGGTGACGTGGGGCGCAACAGGCCCTGAAGAAACGGTGACGGTGGGGCGCAACAGGCTCTGAAGAAACGATGATGATGGTGCGCAACAGGCCCTGAAGGAACAATGCCGGTGGGTGCGGTGATGACGCAGTCTCTAAATGTAACCGTTCCCCAGTCTCAGCCTAGAGTCCCTCAGCAAACCAGACGGGGGCCTCTACTGCCGCCTGTAGCAAGGTGGCGCCCCCTGGGGCCGGTGATGACAGGGCCGCAGCTGTGGGAGAATCAGGGGGCAGTGTCCTGGCCGCTGTAAAGGAATAGTCTCTAGTCACAGCGGTGAGTGGAGGTTGTGGACCTGTCACAGCAGGATGGGAAACAGCGGGGGCGGCTGTATGTGACCGTATGAGGGGAGCGGCCACCGGTGCAAGGCTCTAACGTGTCACTAGTCGGTAAGTCCATATCTTTACTTTCACAGGGCCCTGTTGGTCTCTCCACAACACACCGTCCGCTCCCTCGGTCCTCTCTCTCACACGACTTCCTGTCTGTTGTCCTGCTCTCTGTCAACTGCCACTTCAGCGCACCCCCTGCTCCTTTTGCCCTTGCCCCGCCCCCTGTTTCCCTGACAACTTCAGTCAAGTCTCTCCCTTTACTGTTCTCCCAGTATCGTTCCCTCAGGAACCCTGATGGCGGTCCCCTGGGTACCTGCCCGGTCACTGCATGGGAGTCCTCCTCCCCACAATCATAGGGAACCTCTGCATAGACAAAATGAAAAGAATTAACGCTATCTTCTCCTACACTATGCAAATCTTGCCAAATAGCCATAGCACTCATTTCCAGCCATGCCCACATCATTACTGGGTGAAAGAGAAACTGAGCAACACAAAATGGCGACAGCTACCACTTGACAATGCAAACACGGACTGTCCCTGAGACGATGACCTCAGGTTAGCGGTGTTAATTCCACAAGCGAAGAAATCAAGTGAACACCCAAAAGAGAAGATAAAGAATTTAAAAGGGTTATGGACCAAGAATTCGCTCTAGACGACTCCAATAGCTGGATGGCTCGGTTACCCTTTCATTCTCCAAGACCAAGGTTGCCAAACAATCTGCAGCAAGCGTCAGCAAGATTCTCTTCTCTAAAGCGCAGAGGCATTAATTTTATGCAAAACATCTTTGACAGAGATCATGCAGAACCTGTGGAGCGCCCCGCAGGGCCTTAAGTTACTCAGTACCGGGCCGGTCAGGCTCTCAAAATCTCAAAAAGGGATGTCACGGTGGCAGTGACCCGGTCCGTGGCCCTGGGAGTCCAGTAATTAAATAGAAGATAGTTATGTGGTGTTTAATTGTGATGCCACCCTTGGTGTTCGGCAATGGGTGGCTAACCCTGCGGTTTTGGTCCTCTGGGGCTGATGGTGACGCAGCAAAGATGGTTCAGCTCCCCACAGGTAGAGCGGGGCCCCAGGGCAAATACATTTGATTGTTCAGATGGTGGTGAATGTTGGGGTGCAGAGAATAAGTGAAGGACACAGAGAGGTGCAGTTTTCTTTACCTTTTACTTGAAAGTAGTTGCAATCTGGGGTACCACATACAGATGAGGGATTGAGTCCGGCTCGCCTGGAGGCATTCAGGGGATCCACCTTGCCAGGTGGGGTTGAGGACCTTCCTTCTGCGCTCTGTTTTTGGGTCCCTGTTGCTTGTAGCTAAGCTGCGGCCCTTTCCTGCATGATGATCGCTAACCTGTATGACTGACAGCATGAGCCTATATCACGGATACTGTCCTTTTCACTGTCAGCCCCGGGCTCTTGGTCTGCTGCCGTGCCTTCAGATATTCAGTGTGTCCAAGGAACTTGCAGTCCCCTGTACTCCAGATTCAGCTGTCAGGGCATACAGCTCCTGCCCAGCCAAGGACTCTGGCGTCCCTTTTTATATCAGCGCTTCACTCTGGGGTCAGCTATGTGCTATTTTAGTTCCCCCAGAGCCTCTTGTCTGTCCCTTTCCTCTTCACAGACCAACTTCAACTGTCTCTAACTGTCTTGTCATGAGCTCCAGCTGCTCCCGTTTCCATGACAACTTCCTTGTTTACTCTCTCAGCTGACTTCTTACTGACTCACTAACCCCACCTGCTTGCCAGAATTTATAAGGAAGCTCCCCTTTCTGACCTGCAACAGGAATTGTCATGTAACCTTTGTTACCTGGCATGAGGACCCTGTTGTGAGTTCATTCTCTGGTTCACCAGTTGTACTCCCTCTGGTGGTGACGGGAGGTGGTGCGGCTGGTTTGATCGGTGGAGATCTGCCACCTGAGAATGAGGATGACGATTGGATCTCAGGATTCTCACATTGGATTTAAGACAGCCGACGCTCTATTCAGTTGCTGGTGATTCCTTCTGGCTTATTAGCTCTTGGTTTTCAGCTCTGTTCCAGTCATCTAAAGCTAAGTTTTTCTGCTAATGTTCACACTTGCTTTTGTTGGTCTATTCAGTTTTTTGTGTGGTCTGCCAGCCCCGGCTGGGGGCTGAGCTGAATTTCCACTCTTATTTATCAGTATTTTGCCAATTGGCTTTTTGTCCCTTACTAGTTCGGTCTCTTTTTGCTCTGTCTCAGAATATTTCAGAGTGCTGATATAGTGGGAGAAGTCTAGTGACTTCAGGGTTAATTTTGCTATCAGAAGTGTTGGACATTATTTTTGTAGGGTTTTTTGCAGGTTGCAGATAGTGTCTTCCCTTTCCTTTCCTGTCTAGTTAGTTTGGGCCCCATCATTTGCTCAGCCTATTTTCCTGCCTGTGTTTGTGCCTTCATCTTGTTTCACCGTCAATACATGTGTGGGGGCTATCTATTCCTTTGGGGTCTACTCTGGGGCATTTAGTTTTCCCTTTTCTTGCTTTAGGCTTATGTAGTCCTCTGGCCGTGACGAGGCGTATAGGTTCATCGTAGGCACGCTCCACGGCTACTGCTAGTTGTGTGGTAAGATCCAGGGTTCTGCAATCTGCATAGTTACCAACCACTCTGGTTTTCTGTGGCTTAGTGTGTTTTGCTTTTTTCTCCTCGTTGACCCATTCATAACAGGACCCCCCTCCTGCCTCCAGGCATGACATCACCCCTTAGAGGGAGGCAATGTCACTATGGCAACCAGACTCTGGGGTGCCACACCTGCATCACCACTGAAGGAAAGAGAAGAATACTGGTACCTGCTGGCATGACATAAGGGCAACGACATCCATGATGAGGTCATAGACTACCGGATGAATGTACACATCTTTGGCAACAGCCTTTCACCTGCTGTAGTGATCTATGGATTGAGACGGGCAGCACAGGAAGGTGAGAGAATATGTATGCGATGCTCGTCAGTTTGTAGAGAGGAACGTCTACATGGATGACAAGCTCAAGTCTTTATCCTCGAGTGGAGAGGCTATCAATCTGCTCTCCAGGACTCAGGAAATACTCTCCTCAAATCTCAGGCACCACAAGATTATCTCCAACAGTTAAGAGGTAATGGAAGCGTTTCCATCGGAAGACTATGCCACGAGCTTAAGAGACCTCGATTTAGGTTCCGACGTCCCTCCCACGCAATGCATCCTTGGTCTGCTATAGGATATTAAACAGAACTCATTCACCTTTCAAGTGTCACTCTGTGACAAACCATTCACTAAATGAGGAGTCCTAACTGTCATAAACAGTATCTACAATCTTCTTGGGTTTGTCGCACCCATCACCATTCAAGGCAAGATACTGCTGAGACAGCTCACTGCCGAAAATACCGATTAGGATGCTCCACTGCTGTCCCAGAAGCAACAAAGATAGGAAACCTGAAAGAATTCACTGACGTCCTAAGACAACTCCAAGTCCCACATTGTTACTCTAAAATCTTCTTCTGTTGCCACCAGAAAAGAAGTCCACATTTTCCCTGACGTGTCTATAGAAGTTACAGCTGCAGTAGCTTATCTGAAGACCTTGGGAGCGCACAATCATATGCACAGTGGTTTCATTCTGGGTAACCCCTAAACCTGCAAACTCTGTACCAAGGCTTGAACTTTGTGCTGCAGTATTGGCAAAAGAAATCGCTGAAGTTGTGAGAGATGAAATGGACATCGCAATCGATTACTTTACATTCTACACAGATAGTAGGGTGTTACTTGGAGATATATATATATATATAACCAAACGAAACAATTCAATGTCTATGTGGGTAATATAGTAGAGCGCATCAGATGTTTTGCTACTCCTGAACAGTGGCATCACATCCCATCTGATCTAAACCCAGCTGACCGAGGAACAAGATTCACAGCTGCATCCAAGCTCAGTGACAATATGTAGCTGACACCTCCAAGTATCTTATACCAGGATACCTACGATAACTACGTCAGCAATACATATGAGCTGGTGGATTCAGAATCTGACAAATTAGACCAACTATCTCCACACACTATACTTCAATGACATCAAAGCTGAAGTTGAAACCTCATTGTTTCGAAAGCTTCTCAAGTTGGTCATCTGCTGTACGAACCGTGGCTCATCTTGCTCACATCACTCATTGCTTTACCAATGACAAGTCATCAGGGTGCCATGGCTGGCACATGTGCAAGGGTCATCCTACCATCGAACACAAAGAGGCTTATCGTAACCACTGGCCGATGGGTCTTATCACCAAGGCTGTGACCAGCGATGGCGGAAAGACTCAGAAGGTAGAAGTCTAGGTGACAAAAGTGGGTTCAACTTGAATCTTCTTTCCCCCTGTCACTGAACTTATGCTACTTTTACCGAAGGACGACGTCATATGAACTGAACTTTGCTGCTGAACTCCGCCACGGCCGGGAGCATACCCCTTAACACTCCAGCCATATTAGGACATAAAGCGTTCTGCGTGCAACCGGATTTAAACACTGCTCCATGGATTAAATGCCTATATTGGATTGTTGGGTTGGTGGAAGAGTTGGCTTGTTGCGGCTTCCCCAACCCGAAGATGAGTTTTTCTATTGAACTCATTCATTTTTTTCATTTCTTATTCAAAGACTACATGTCATTGCTTCTTACTTAAACAGAATTAATCTAGGAAAAAAAATCATGTAGTGAACATATATTTCCCTTAAAAAGCAATATTTTAATTCCTCATTTTGTTAAAAAAGCACCTAGCCCAGTGTATAGGGCAATACAAAAACCCTATATAGTCCACAATAATACACAAAATTGCCTGCAATAACCCTGCAATACACCTCACTGACTCCTTCCTTGCCGTGGAGGTTGGCACCCTAAGAGACGATTTTTTTGGTGCCCCCACTCAACGTGGACTATTCCTCTCTCCCCAATATCACCCTATCAATACAGGGGGGAAAACAATATAGCAAAGAAAAGAAATGAAAGGAATAGATCCTTAACAATATAAAACATTTCATTTGGTATGTTCATCACCCAGGATTAACAGGCAACAAAGCAAAAAGCCAAAACATCAATTAAGGCCACTATTTGCCACAATGACACAAATCCAATAAAAATATATTAAAGACACAGCGGCATATTCATATCCTATGGGCAACAATCTCCCCCATTGATCAAAGACTTAAAATAGCCCCTCAATCATAGGGACACCAAAGCCTTAGAAATAGGACAAAATACAATGATGTAAATGATTGGAACTTAGCGTATGTTAAGGCCAACCCGGCACGTTTCCCCATTTGCACGGTGCATCAGGAGGAATGGATAGTATCGATGCCGGATGCCATGATGATGTAAGGCATAGCTGGCACTCATACACAGGGGATTTAAATAACCCCCATTCAATCAATCCCGTTATCAGGCTCCACCTACCTATAATCGGCGGTATCACATTTGGGTCATGCTGTTATCACATGCTCCACTTCCCGTCCACCTGTGTGGTCCATGCTGGCGTGCGTTCCACACCTCAGCCCCAAACACTCAAAGAGTCACAGGACGCGCTCCGATCATGTGACCAACGTCACTTCCGGTTTCGGAAATCCTGCACTCCGGTCATGTGACCATCATTGTTCATGTGATTAATAATTCACAACATCATGAAATAGCGATCGTATACAGCTGAGTCTCTCATCTACCTCGGCTCATGAATATAGCTCAGACTTGTGCAATATATGTGACAAAAAATAGATAATGTCTAAGGCTACTTTCACACATCAGGTTTTCGGCGTCAGGCGCGATCCGGCGTCGTGCCGGAACTCCGGATCCGGCAAATGTTTAGTAAAACCGGATGTGACGGATCCGGTTTTCTGCCGGATTCGTCTTGTTCTTGACAGACAAAATCGGATCCGTCTCATCCGGTTCATCCGTTTTTCTATCCGTTTTTCGACGGATTACGCCAGATCCGGTTTTTAAAATTGACCCTTGTGGCCTTCCGAACGGGATTGGCTACTGGAAAACTATATATAGAGTGTTCCTACAGCCCTTCTTTGACAGGTTGTCGAGGAGAAAGTGCAGGTTGGAGAGAAGAGCAAGTTACTGGCGAAGATGGATGTTGTGATTGGAAATATTTTGAAGAATTTGGCGGATTTTATAGCGGAGGCGAATCGTTTGAGGGTGATTGTTCTGGAGAAGGAGAGAGCGAGACAGCAGCTCATCAGGCATCGTAGACTACGTTTGTGGATCCACCCCATCACAGCCAAGAGAATGACGCATGGGGTCTATTCTACACTCTGCATGGACCTTCGACGAAACCCGGATACATTTTTTGGATATGTTCGGATGAAAATGGAGAATTTTGATTACTTGGTGGAGCGCATTGCACACCTCATAAGAAAAGCAGACACCTATTGCCGCTTCTCTGTTTCACCCGCAGAGCGTCTGATGGTGACTTTAAGGTAAGCCACATTTATTGGATGTGATCGCATCAGAGCACACTTTCACTGCAATCTTGTTGGTGGTAGTTTGTATCTCCAAGTGTTATAGCTGAGTTTTGGTATGTAATGCTGTGATTTTAAACTAATTGATTGTTTTTTAATTCCCCACAGATTTCTTGCAACTGGAGAATCCCTTTCGTCACTGCATTTCCAGTACAGACTCGGGATTTCCACCATATCAGGAATAGTGAAGTACACATGCCTTGCACTGTGGGACTCCTTAGCTGAAGAGTTTTTACCAGAGCCCACAACAGAGAGGTGGATTGAAATTGCTGACAAGTTTCAACAGATATGTCAGTTTCCCAACTGCTTGGGCGCTGTGGACGGGAAACATATCCGCATTGTAAAGCCAGCCAGATCGGGATCGGAATATTTCAATTACAAGAAATATTTTTCAATTGTCCTCATGGCCATCGCTGACGCGGAATACAAATTTATTGCTGTGGATATTGGGGCCTATGGCCGCTCCAATGACTCTCAAGTTTTCAAACTGTCTGCCATGGGGCGAAAACTGTATGGAAACACCTTCCAGTTCCCACCCCCTAAACCGCTGCCACAAACATCTGGTCCACCTATGCCATTTGTCTGTGTAGGAGATGAAGCCTTCCAGCTGTCAGAACACCTTTTGAAACCGTACTCTAGCAGAGGATTGACAAGACCAAAACGCATTTTTAATTACCGCCTCACAAGAGCAAGAAGAATGGTTGAATGTACCTTTGGTATTCTGACAGCCAAATGGCGGGTCCTATTGACTGCTTTCAACCTCAAGACGGAAACTGTTGACGAGGTGATCAAAGCTTGCGTGGTACTCCACAATTTTGTTATCTGCAAGGAACCCATTTACATTGAGGACACCTCTGAAGAAACCACCTTGCAAGATTACCATGACATTACCACTAGAAGTTCTGTGACGGTTTCAGTAATGAGGGACAATTTTGCACTATACTTTATGTCACCTCAAGGCAGAGTACACTGGCAGGATGACAGAGTGTGAAAGATTTGTGGCCTAACCAAACTTGTGTACCTTCTGTAACAACAGTATATACCTTTGCCAACCAAAGTTGGCTATCTTGTCATGGTCTCTATTTTTAGCTTTAGGCCACAGGTGTGTACCTGGTTGTGTTTTATGCAAAGTATTTCATCTTTTAACAAAAGTTGTGTACATTGTTATGAAATCACCAACAATAAACACAACTTTTTAGGTGAAATACTTTGCTTCAAACACAACCAGGAACACAACTGTGGCAAAAAGCTAAAATTTACCCACAGTTATATACCTGGTTTTGAATACCTTTTTACCTTTTAAATACCCTTTATTTAACCTTTTTTTTAAACATATTTCACCGCAGAAAGAAATGACAGACAACCAGTGTAAACAATAATTTAACTTTTATTTAAAATATTTTTTTGTTTGTAAACTGTTTTTAAAGTTAAAAAAACTTTTTTAATAAAGGTTTGAAAAAAAACTTGGCATTTTTATTACAAAACATCATAAATCTGTGTAGTGTGGGGTGGAAATACTGCTGGAGGGGCTGCGGGACACTTCGACACTGGGAGTGTGGAGAGAGGATTGGGATCGTGGTGGGGAAGGAACAGTTAGAGGTGATGGTGTGGAAAAAGCTACAGAATGGGTGGACATGTGGGAGGCAGAAGAGGTGGTGGGCGGTGGAGTGGAGGGTTGGGCAGGGACTGTAGGAGCAGATGATGTTGATGGAAAGTTGTATGGGGAAGGAGTTTGGTACGGGGAAGGAGTTTGGTACGGGGCAGGTTGCTGGAAGTGGGGAGATGTCTGGTACTGGGGAGGTTGCTGGTACTGGGGAGGTTGCTGGTATGTAATAGGAGGCGGAGGATGGAAAGTGGCTGGAAGGTGTGCAGATGTAATAGGAGGGGGAGGATGGAAAGTGGCTGGAGGGGGTGCAGATGTAATAGGAGGGGGAGGATGGAAAGTGGCTGGAGGGGGTGCAGGTGGAGGAACTACAGTGGTGGGAGGTGGAGGTTGGGAGGTAACCTGCTGTAGAGCACCGTGGCACGAATGCATTACATGCATCTGCTGGGTAGGAGATAGTGTTGCCATGCGCTCCACAACAGACCTGAAAAAGGTGTGGTTTGGCGAAGATCTTGCTTCTGAATGCATGGTTTGCAGAAGTGTCTTCACCTCCAGAATGCTGGAGTTGATCTGCTGAAAGCCTGCGGAGATTTGCTCTGACAAGACTTTTAGACAGTTCTGGAAAGATGCATTCAGATGCAAGAACTCTGGCGCATAACTCTTTTCCTGACCCCTCTGCCGCTGCCGCCCAGTACCCGCAGGTGTACTAGAGGTGGCAGGGGCAGAAGGGTGGGGTAAAGGGAAAGCGATCTCCTCACCAGCAGCTTCATGTAATGTAGGCGGCCACGATGCTCCTGTGCTGGTGGATGGGACAGATGGGTCGAATGTGTGGGAAGGCTGGGAAGGTGCAGATGTACCGGGGCGGTCGAAGTGTCCCTCGGTGCCGGTCTCCTCAGGGATCGCCTCAGAAGGGTCCAATCGTGCAGGCTCCCGAGTGCTGCTCACTGTGCTGTGGAATAAAGAGAAAAAAAAACAATTAAAATAGTGACATGGTATGGCCCTGGCTGAAAAAAAAAAGTTACATCTAAACATTTTTTTGTCACATGTGGTGTGTAATATTTACCTTCTGGTGAGCATTGTCTCCCGGAGGAACGACAGGGCTCGTGCGTACTTGTACTTGCTCCTGCGTCCTCCAGATCCACTCGGGGCCCGCATCTCTTTATTGAACTCCTTCTTGAAACGATCCCTCACAGACCGCCACCGCTTCACAATTCTCTCCCCTGAAACGAGAAAGGACAAAGTGGTTAGTATACAACATCAGTGTTTCCCAAACTCCAGTCCTCATGGTCCCCAGGGGTCATGTTTTCAGGATTTCCAAAGTAAATAGAAATCCTGAACACATGATCCGTGGGGACCACGAGGACTGGAGTTCGGGAAACACTGGTTTAAATCAAGCAACCGGTACTGTATATACTTACGCTCTTTAATCTGGGCCCGAGCTTCGAGGTCCTCCCAGCGGTCCACAAGGAGCGAACAGATTTCCTCCCAGAGTCGTCGGGTAACGATCAGGTCAGCGTGGTGGCGGTCAGCCATATTCCAGAGTGGCTCCCTTTCTCTGACGAGATCGATGAGGCGGTCCACATCAATCCCTCCATCCTCACCGTCAGAGTCGGGAGCACGCTGTGAAGGCTGTTAAAGAAAAAGACAAAAATAACATAATTAGCCTCCACAAAAGAAATGAAATAAAAAGTGCAAAAAAAACAAAGCAAAAATATTTATACTTACACGCTGGTGACCGCCGCGTTGCTGTCGCCGACGACCCTGGGAGGCACTGCGAGGACCTCTTGGCCGAGCACCAGATTGGGAAGACTAGAGAAGAAAACAAAAAATGTTATGTCTTTGGATGTAGGCATTTGTTTGCTGTGTGTGGTCTGCAGAACATTGTTTTCTATGTGTTGTGTGTAGTGTGATGTTGTGTTTCTGCGTTTGATGCAAAAAACTTACCAATTGTGAGCCCACTCCAAGTGTCTGTCCACCCCTTCCTTCTTCTTCTGGGAGCTCCTCTTCATCTTGTGATTCCTGTTTTGAAATAAAAGGCAATGAATACACATATATTACAGAGATGATGGATTTTGGAAATAAAAACTTACCGTCAAACGCTGACGATGCGAGGGAGGGCTCCCAGAAGAAGATGTGCTGTCTTCCTCATGGCCAGACTCCATGGCTGTGGGTGGTGTTTCTGCTGCTGCCATTGCTGCTGCTGCTGCTGCATCTATTGGGCGGCTGTTGAATAAAGAGAAACAAAGGGCCAATGAATATCTTGATATTCCATAGCCCTAGTTTGGAGGAATGGGGGATTTGATAATTACCGTCTCTCATCTGCTGCTGGACTCCCCTCCCGTTGTTCAGCATGCTGCTCCATTTGGGGTGGTGCTGATGGTGCTGCTGCTGCAGATGTCTGCTGCCTTCTCCTGCTCCTGGTTCTTGGCTTGGGTGGCATGTTGGGTGTGGCTGAGGGTCCCACTGTCTTGCTTTTATATATGTCTTGTGGGCAGAGCTACTGAGCATGCTCAGACCAAAGAAACCGGATCCGGCCGCCGGATCCGGCTCTCGCCGGATCAGGCACATTGCGGCGCTCATAGGCTTTCATTGTATGAAAAAGCCGGACACGCCGGATCCGGCATGTCCGGCTTTTTCACCGGAGACAAAAAACGTTACAGTAGCCGTTTTTTCCAGACGCCGGATCGCGTCACATTGCCGGATCCGGCGAAAATCGGATGAAACGCATGGCCATCCGGCTCGATCCGGCTCTAATACAAGTCAATGGGGGGGAAACCGGATCAGGCATTGCATTTCGCCGGATCCGGTTTTAGTCAAAAGCGCCGGATCGCGCCTGACGCCGAAAACCTGATGTGTGAAAGAGGCCTAATACATATATGTGGAAAACAGATAGCGATAATAACCCCAAGGATATTAACCATATTTAGATAAACATCTCCTTTAAGGGTTACCATCCACTTTAGTTATAACTAAAAAGAAAAAGTTAGGTAACCATAATGTATATATATTTTCATTTGTTTAGTCGACATAATTCATCTTCAGGGGGTAGAGCATGCCTAATTTTCTTCCAAACAGATAAAAATTAAAGAACCAAAGATTATTAATAAAATACAAAGTCCCACAATCGAGCGCATGTTAGAGAAATCCAAATACATGCAGAATATGTAGCTTCTCAAACAAAAATCCATCAACAAGTGCAGGTAGCACCCAAACCAAGGGTCCAAAACAACAGTACAGTCCAATGTTTAAATAAAGCAAGTATATGATAGACACTCATTCAAACCCCTCGGGGTAAGGGACTGTAGCCTGAATATCCATTCAGCCTCTCGTCTCTGTATGGTCTTATCCAAATCCCCCCCTCTTATTTTGGGTTTGACCAGTTGTATTATACTAAATGTGATCACACTCAAGCGTCCATCATGTACTTCATATGATGGGCCACCAGTGTATCTCGTTTATTTTTTATATCACATATATGCTCACCCACCCTGACCCTCAGCTCCCTTATAGTTTTACCAACATAATCCATGGGGCAGGTACAGGTAGCTTTATAAACGAGGCCCGAAGATCTACAATTGCCAAAGTCCCTGACAGTAAAAACCCTGCCACTCGCCGCACTACTAAAGGTTTTTCCTTGACACATCCTGTCACATCTTGAACAATTCCCACATTTAAAAAACCCAAGGGTTTCCTATCTAACCAGGTCCCTGGTTTTTTAGGTCTTTGGTATAAACTATGGACCAGCTGGTCTCCTATTGACCTCCCCCTTCTATACGTCACACTGGGTTTAGGGGACACAAATTTTTTTAAGATTCGGATCCGCCAACAAAACACCCCAGTGTTTCTTAAGGGTTTGATAAACTCTCTCAGATTGACCATCATATGTTCCAATCAACCTAACTACATTGGATCCACAGTCCCTACTGTCTCTTTTTCTCAAAAGAGATTGCCTGTTGGCAAAGAGGGCCTCATTATAAGGGCCATTCAAAAGCTCACAGGGGTAGTCTCGAGCTCTAAACCTGTCATACAGATTGTCCGCCTGTCTTCTAAAGGTACCAGAGTCACTGCAGTTCCTTCTTATATGCATGAACTGCCCCTTTGGTATACCCTTTTTAAAGGGAACTGGATGATGGCTCGTCCATCTAAGAAAATTATTAGTAGACGTGGGCTTACGATATGTACAGGTCCTGATACTCCCATCAGGTTCTTTAGAGATTGTCAAGTCAAGGAAATTTATACTTCTGTCATGATGCTCAGAGGTAAATCTAAGTCCAATCTGGTTAATATTAATAGTCTCCACAAAGCGACGGAACTCAACCTCTGGGCCAGACCAAAAGACCAATATATCGTCGATGTATCTGGCCCAGAGGCTGATATACTGGTTCCACCACTCATCTCTCTCTCCAAAAATGTGGGTTTCCTTCCACCAGCCCAGGAAGATGTTAGCATACGTGGGGCACAGGGGCTCCCCATCACAGTACCCCTGAGCTGGTGGAAGTACTCCCCAAAGAGAAAGTAGTTATGCGCAAGACAAAAAAACATAAGTTCTTCAATAAAAGAATTATGTCTCCGGCAGTCAATTGCTCTGGTTTGCAAAAAATGATTAATGGCTCTCATCCCATATGCGTGGGGTATACTACTGTAAAGTGCTTCCACATCGATGGAAGCCACCCATATGTCAGCACTCACAGTGATTCCCTTTAAAAGACTCAGGAGGTGTAGAGTATCACGAACATATGAGGGAAGTGATGTCACAAACGACCTAAGTACTTTATCAAGGTATATGCCACTATTTTGTGTCAATGAACCAATCCCGGCTACAATCGGGCGTCCCTTTAGTGGCACCAAACCCTTTTGAACTTTAGGGAATGCATAAAAGGTTGGTATAATGGATTTATTTGGTACCAAAAATTTCCATTCATTTTTAGACAACAAACCCTCCTCCCTAGCTTTTGTCAAAATGCTCACAAGGTCCTCTTGATATATTAAGGTTGGGTCCTCTTTTAATTTCTCATATGTCCCTGGTTCTAATAATAGTGATTTACACATTCCCAGATAGACATGATGGTCCATGATTACCAAACTACCTGTACCTGCCCCATAGCTTATGTTGGTAAAACTATAAGGGAGATGAGGGTCAGGGTGGGTGAGCATATATGTGATATAAAAAATAAACGCGATACACCGGTGGCCCATCATATGAATGAAGTACATGATGGACGCTTGAGTGAGATCACATTTAGTATGATAGAACTGGTCATACCCAAAATAAGAGAGGGGGATTTGGATAAGACCATACACAGACGAGAGGCTGAATGGATATTCAGGCTACAGTCCCTTACCCCGAGGGGTTTGAATGAGTGTCTAATGATAGATACTTGCTTTATTTAACCCTCCATCAGGAACAATGGATCTGACAGGCGCAGCTCTTCTACTTTCATTTCTCCCTTCTCACCAGATTTTCAGAAAACCCCCTCCCTCTTGATAGTCTCCTGGCTCTAGCTGCTGTCTGAAACCTGATACCACAGTTGGTCTGCAGAGCTTCAGGAGGGAAGATATAGCTGTGCTGGCTTCTCAGGCTCATTAGTCCCGAACACATCACACTTTATAAGGTTGGTATGTAATGTTTTTAGTCATTACTATTGTTTATTTAGCTTATTTTATGAATGGATAGAGAAAGGTTTGTGGATATTTCATATAAATAAGGCAGATTTTCTTACAAATGAAAGTGTGCTTCTCAGGCACTTTGTTCCCTAATGCATATTCTCTCTCTTGCTTCAGATTATCTTCTGAAATGGAGAAGAAAATGTATGATCTTTCAAAACCCCATCATGTTGAGGAAGTGGGAAACATGCTGTTAGATGATGATGATGCAGACCCCACAATGAATGAGGATTTTTAAGAAAGTGAGATTGATTCTCATGATGAGGTGGAAGTCTGAACTAAATTCTGAAGCAGAGCAAGATGGTGACAGTGATGAGGAGGAAGAAGATATAGAACCTTATTATATGGGAAAAGATAAAAAAAACAAATGGAACAAGAATCCACCCATAAAAAAAACGTATGGAACCTCATAACATTATCACTCACCTTCCTGCAGTTATGGGAACAGCACGTAATGCAAAAAATGCAGCTGAACGCTGGAATACTTTTTTCACAGATGACATTCTGGTCTCTATTGTCATATACACTAATCAATATAAAGCACAAGTTCATCTGTGACAGAATCCTGAAGCCCATGGATGAAATCGAACTGCGTGCATTTTTTGGATTATTATACCTTGCAGGAGCTTATAGGGCAAATCGGCAAAGTTTGGAGGAACTTTGGGGTATAGAAAGTGATGGAATTGAAAAATTTAGCCTTGTTATGTCTCTAAAAAGATTCAAGATTCTAATTCGTTGCCTTCGGTTTGATGACAGAACTACCCGAACCGAACGTAAAACATATGACCGACTTGCTCCAATTCGCGATGTATTCCAAAAATTTGTGGAAAACTGTAAGATAAACTATCGCCCTGGGGCAAATGTCACAATTGACAAAATGCTCCCTGGTTTTCGTGGCAGATGCGCATTTCGTCAATACATACCATCAAAACCTAGCAAATACGGAATAAAAATGTATGCCCCTGTTGATGCCAGTAAGACCTACACATACAACATTGAAATTTATGCTGGAAAACAGCCAGATGGTCCTTACTGTGTCAGCAACAAACCCACTGATGTTGTGAAAAAGAATATCTGAGCCCTTATTTGGATCAGGTCGCAATATAACTGCTGATAATTGGTCTTCAAATTGTGATCTTATTGATTATCTAAAAACGTAGAAGCTTTCATATGTCAGAACTGTAAGAAAAAATAAAAAAGAATTGCCGCCACAGCTTGTTACTGTGACAGGGAGAAAACAGTACAGCAGTATGTTTGCATTCCATGATGGAAAGGTTTTGGTTTCCTATGTACCACGCGAAAAAAAAAATGTACTTCTTCTCTCAACGCTTCATAACGATGATGCCATCAATCCTAAATCTGAAGCACAACAAAAACCAGAGATTATTACATTTTATAATGAAACCAAAGGGGGTGTTGATACAGCTGATCAGATGTGCTCAACTTTCAGCGTCAGCAGAAACACCTAGCGCTGGCCAATGGTCATATTTTTCGCTATGCTAAATTTGGGTGGTATAAATTCACAAATCATTTACCTTGAAAACCAGCTTGAACCACTCCGTAGACTATTGTACCTGAAAAAATTGGCCCATGAACTAATGCATGGAGATCTACGCAGGAGAAGTATGAAAACCATCGGTATCCCCTCTGGCCTTCAAGTTAGGCTCAAAAGATTCCGCCCAGATATTGATACTGAAAATCCAACACCTGTACCACCTCCCAAAAGAAGGAGATGCACCACCTGCACCATGGAAAGCGGGAACAGAAGGCTTTCTAATTATGAATGTCTCAAATGTCATCATGCAATCTGCCTGACACATGCACAAATGTATTGCAATTCTTGCTCTTTGCTTTGCAAATGTGTTTTTTCTGGGGAACCTTCGGAATCTAATTCAGATTAATTCTGTGTGTAATATTATTCTAGGTGCCTAGAAAATGTTTTTGCGCCAACATTTTCTCTTTTTAATAACCGTTACTTGATATCATTGGGGGCTATTTGGTGGGAGTTTTGAAATTTGTGTATATCAAAGTTATTACTTTTATGTTGAGTAAATGGGTTTGTTTTGCACCTGATAATGTATAGTCTCTTTTATTACATCCCTATGAAGGTCTCTGATCACTTTTAGATCACTGAAATTGAGAAAATTAGATATTCTAGGCATTTTTCTAGCCTGCGCTTGACAGGCACATTGTTCCATTACAAGTTAGTGCGAATATTGTTCCTGACAGAGGGTTAAACATTGGGCTGTACTGTTGTTTTGGACCCCTGGTTTGGGTGCTACCTGCACTTGTTGATGGATTTGCGTTTGAGAAGCTACATATTCTGCATGTATTTGGATTTCTCTAACATGCGCTCGATTGTGGGACTTTGTATTTTATTAATAATCTTTGGTTCTTTAATTTTTATCTGTTTGGAAGAAAATTAGGCATGCTCTACTCCCTGAAGATGAATTATGTCGGCTAAACAAATGAAAATATATATACACATTATGGTTACCTAACTTTTTCTTTTTAGCTATAACTAAAGTGGATGGTAACCCTTAAAGGAGATGTTTATCTAAATATGGTTAATATCCTTGGGGTTATTATCGCTATCTGTTTTCCACATATATGTGTTAGACATTATCTATTTTTTGTCAAATATATTGCACAAGTCTGAGCTATATTCATGAGCCGAGGTAGATGAGAGACTCCGCTGTATACGATCGCTATTTCATGATGTTGTGAATTATTAATCACATGAACAATGATGGTCACATGACCGGAGTGCAGGATTTCCGAAACCGGAAGTGACGTTGGTCACGTGATCGGAGCGCGTCCTGTGACTCTTTGGAGTGTTTGGGGCTGAGATGTGGAACGCACGCCAGCATGGACCGCAGGTGGACGGGAAGTGGAGCATGTGATAACAGCATGACCCAAATGTGATACCGCCGAATATAGGTAGGCGGAGCCTGATAATGGGATTGATCGAAAGGGGGTTATTTAAATCCCTGTGTATGAGTGCCGGCTATGCCTTACATCATCATGGCATCCGGCATCGATATTATCCATTCCTCCTCATGCACCGTGCAAATGGGGAAACGCGTCAGGGTGGCCTGAACATACGCTAAGTTCCAATCATTTACATCATTGTATTTTGTCCTATTTCTAAGGCTTTTGTGTCCTTATGATTGAGGAGCTATTTTATTGGCATTATCAAATATGAGTAAGTCTTTGATCAATGGGGGAGATTGTTGCCCATATGATACGAATATGCCACTGTGTCTTTAATATCTTTTTATTGGATTTGTGTCATTGTGGCAAATAGTGGCCTTAATTGATGTTTTGGCTTTAGGTTTTGTTGCCTGTTAATCCTGGGTGATGAACATACCAAATGAAATGTTTTATATTGTTAAGGATCTATTCCTTTCATTTCTTTTCTTTGCTATATTGTTTTCCCCCCTATATTGATAGGGTGATATTAGGGGAGAGAGGGATAGTCCACGTTGAGTGGGGGCGCCAAAATATCGTCTCTTAGGGTGCCAACCTCCGCGGCAAGGAAGGAGTCAGTGAGGTGTATTGCAGGGTTATTGCAGGCAATTTTGTGTATTATTGTGGACTATATAGGGTTTTTGTATTGCCCTATACACTGGGTTAGGTGCTTTTTTTAACAAAATGAGGAATTAAAATATTGCTTTTTAAGGGAAATATATGTTCACTACATGATTTTTTTTCCTAGATTAATTCTGTTTAAGTAAGACACTTTTGATTTATAAGAGGGTATGGCAAGCTTCTTATCGGCACCCATCAACACTGATTTATGGGTACAGGATGCAAACCAGGTGTTCTCTACCAGTGTGGTGTCCCTAGACAGTATGGATAATCCGTCACTAAGAGTAATCTTCAAAGAGCCATATTTGGCTTATAAAGACAATAAAAAGTCATGGTGGGAAATTAAGGGCCTTGAGAGCTATATCTAATATATAAAGCTCAAAGTGTGTATGTATGTATGTATGTGTGTATGTCCGGGATTGGCATCCGCACCGTCGCAGCTACAGCCACAAAATTTGGCACAGTCACACGTCTGGACCCCAAGAGCGTCCTAAGCTATGTTGTGAGGCGAAATTTTAACCCCGCGCGTTCCAATTCACCAAATAATTTTGCCCCTATCTACATACTGGGGAAAAAGTGTGTGTGCGTCAAGCCCCGCCCTCATTATGATGTCATAATGTCCCTATTTGCATACTGGGGAAGCAGTGTGTACGTATCAAGCCCCGCCCCTCATTATGATGTCACAATGGTTGCCATGGCAACGCTGATGTCATCATAGGTTGCAAGCCCTGCCGCCGCTCATTATGATGTCATAATGGTTGACTATGGGATGGAGGATGTGTGATGGGTATATGGGCACTGGACTATGGGATGGAGGATACGTATGACGGGTATATGGGCACTGGACTATGGGATGGAGGATATGTTTGACGGGTATATGGGCACGGGACTATGGGATGACGGATATGTATATGGGCACGGGACTATGGGATGGAGGATGTGTGATGGGTATATGGGCACGGGACTATGGGATGGAGGATAATTATAATTTGTTATAACTAACCACAGTTAGTTACTATGCCCGGGCAGCGCCGGGCTCTTCAGCTAGTAAAAAATAAGATTGTTCCGAAAGGGCTACGCATTGGTATACAACCTTCACCACGAACCTCTAACCACAATTTTCTTGCAGCCTGGACAAAAGAGTCGATTGAGTCCTCAATTTGTTTTATGCAGCTCCTCCTTGTAGGGTCCTAGCAGGTTCGCAGGATGCAGTGACGAGACACGAGACTGAATGTGGTTTGTGGAATAAACTTTTATAAAACTGTAGCCGCGGGGCTATATTGAGCTAACAACAAATGTAAACAACAATCAATCCATGCAGGGACTCAACAACCCTAACAACACTTTTCTTATGGTGCATGCGACTAGACTAAACCGATTTGCCCGGTTGCTATAGGCCGCTTATGACCAAACTGGGGGGTCCTTATCTCATATAGTACACTTATCTTTCCAGGGGTCTGTCCGGATCACAGGCGTGGCCGCGTAGAGATCGCTGATGCGGCTGCCTTGACGCCTCGATATTCCGGAGTGAAACTGGGCTTGACAGACCCTTGAAAAAGCAATGCCGGTGGGGCGCAACAGGCCCTGAAGAAATGATGATGGTGGGGCGCAACAGGCCCTGAAGAAAGTGATGATGATGGGGCGCAGCAGGCCCTGAAGAAAACGATGACGATAGGGCACAACAGTCCCTGAAGAAACTGTGCTGATGGGTGCAACAGGCGTCCCCTTGCGTCTTTCGTCTCACAGTAGAGTCATGACGCAGTCTCTAAATATAACCGTTCACCAACCTCTGCTCAGGGTCCCTTAGCAAACCGGATGGGGGCCCCTACTGCCCCCCTGTAGTGAGGTGGCGCCCCCTGGGGCCGGTGATGACAGGGCCGCAGCTGTGGGAGAAGGCAGGGGGGCAGTGTCCTGACCGCTGTAAAGGAATGATCTCTAGTTGCAGCGGTCAGCGGAGGTCGTGGACTTGTCACAGCAGGGAGGAAAACAGCGGGGGCGGCTGTATGCGTCCATATGAGGGGAGCGGCCGCCGGTGCCAGGCTCTCACATGTCACTAGTCGGTAAGTCCGCAGCTTTCCTTTCACTGGGCCCTGTTGGTCTCTCCACAACACACCGTTCGCTCCCTCGGTCCTCTCTGTCTCACCCGACTTCTTGTCTGTTGTCTGGCTCTCTCTCAACTGCCACTTAAGCGTGCCCCCTGCTCCTGTTAAGCTTGCCCTGCCCCCTGTTTCCCTGACAACTTCAGTCAAGTCTTTTCTTTTACCTCCCAGCATCGTTCCCTCAGGAACCCTGATGGCGGTCCCCTAGGCACCTGCCCCTTCACTGTCTGGGAGTCCTCCTCCCCACACTCCCCCACCCTGTAAGCTCGCCAGTCCTCGGGCGAGGGCTTTAGTCTATGGAATTCGGTCTGTAGGGGTTTCAATGTTCGTTGCCATATGAATTGATCTTGCTCATAACGTTCAGGGGGTTGGCTGGCTGTTGACCACTCGGAGCATCTAAGTTCAACTAGGGTAGAGTCAACTGGGGTGGTGGACATCGGTGGGCTGGTTCGTGCAGGCGGGCTAATTGTGTCAGATGATTCATTACTGAGTGGAGGGCCTCCGGGTCCTGGGAGACAATCTTCGTCGTCGTCCGGGTCCCAACATACGGAAGACAGTTCAGATGTCGACGGGTAGGCTTCGGTTGCTTCGGGTCGGAGGAAGTACATGGGCGTAACATATTACGATGCACAACACAAGTGGGCAGTGTTTCATCCTCTTCAGGTCGTATTTCGTACACCGGTCAGTCAGGATGGATACGGCGTAAGACCCGATAAGGACTTTCTTCCCAACGCGGCTCCAGTTTGTTCTGGGGGCGTTGATCTAGTACAAGCACCCAGTCCTCGCTTTGGAGGTGAGGAGACGGGGTTGCATTCTTCCCCGGGTGTTCCCAGTCTCAGAGCTTGGTGTGTACAATCCGGTGCAGAGTTTGCAGCCGATGGCGATGATTTCGGACCCAAAACGACACTCCAGTCCAGGGCTGAGGCTCTTCGGAGTCTAACTCCACCTCCATGATTCCTTTACCTTCTCGCCCAAACAACAGGGAATAGGGGGTATAGCTAGTCACTCTATGTACCCTATTGTTATAGACCCAAACTATTTCAGAAACATATTCGGGCCAACGGGCCTTCTTGTCACTCTCCAGAGTGCGCAACATCTGAATCAATGTCCGATTAAATCGTTCACAAGCCCCATTCCCTTGCGGGTGATACGGTGTGGTCTGGGACTTGTCAATTCCATAGAGGTGATGTAATTCTTCCATGACTTTTCCCCCAAAACATGCTCCCTGATCAGAATGTATTCGTTGAGGACAGCCGTATACTTGTATAAAGTTTCTACAAATTGCGGAGGCAGCTGACTGCGGTCTGATCCCGAGTGGGGGTGACCACAGCTAACTTGGTGAAATGATCTACCATAACGAGATAGTGTTCATATCCCTGAAATGCGGGTCCAATGGTCAGATAATTCACCGTCAGGAGCTCAAGGGGTGCTGAGGTCACAATAGTCTGTGTTGCGGCTCGCTGAGCGGGTGGTTTGGCTAGTTCACACAAGCGGCAGGTCCGGCAAATTTAATCCACAACAGCCAGCAAGCGCAGGTGGTAAGCTTTCTGTTGCAGCCATTGCAAAGTTTTTTTTGTTCCGAAATGGGTCCCTTTTTCGTGAGCCTCCCGAGCCAGTAAGTGAAGTTGGGCTCCTGGCGTAACCACCTGGCAAACCGTCATTGAGGTTGTTTGTGATGTTATTTTACGATACAATAATCCCTTTTGGATAACCAACCTCTCCCATTGTCGCAGCATAAGCAACAGGTCTTGGGTCAAATTTTGCCATTGAGAGTCAGTGGGTAATTGCCCAGTGGCGACCCATGTCCTGAGCAGGCCAACCTCTTCGTCTTCTTGTTGCTGTTGTATCCACTTATCCCGGGATTGTTCCAATATGCCCCTTGGGGTCTCAGAGGAAGATATCTTTTTATTGTCGGTTGTGAGCACGGTAGCAGTGAGAGCGAACGGTATTTCCTCTCCTTCCAATTCTTCGTCTCGATTCTGCCCTGGAGTTGTATGTCGAATCCTGGAGTGGGCGTCTGCATGGATATTCTCGGCCCCTCTTTTGTAGATAATCTTATAATTGTACTTCGCCATCCGGGCCACCCATCGTTGTTCCAGAGCCCCCAATTTGGTGTTTTCCAAATGAGCCAGCGGGTTGTTGTCAGTTCTCACTACCACCTCGGAGCCCGCTAGGTACTCTGCGAATCTCTCCGTCATAGAGCACACCACTGCGAGGAGCTCGAGCTTAAAAGAGCTGTAATTGTCAGGGTTACGCTCGGAGTCATGGAGTGAGCGACTTCCATATGCGATCACTCTCTCCCGACCATCCTGAACCTGTGACAACACAGCCCCCAGCCCGTGAAGACTCCCGTCAGTGTGCAAGATGAACGGTTGAGAGAAATCCGCATAAGCCAACACTGGGGCATCCGAGAGTGCAGCCTTGAGGTCTCGGAAGGCCTCTTCCTGAGGGTGTTGCCACTGGATTTTTCGTCCATTGGCCCCAGCGGGAGCCCCCTTCAGCAGGTCATGCAGGGCTCTAGCTCGACATGCAAAATTCTTTACGAAGCGACGGTAATATCCGGCTAACCCCAGAAAAACCCGCACATCTTTCACCGTCTCGGGGGTAGGCCATTCCTGGATAGCAGCCACCTTCTCCAGGAATGGCCTCACACCCTCCGCCGAAACGACATGACCCAGATACTCAATCTGAGAGCAAAATAGGTGGCATTTCTGAGGCTTCACCTTCAACCCATACTTTTGCAACCGGCTGAGTACCTGTCCCAACCGCTTCAGATGGTCCTCAAAGGTGGCGGCATAGACGACGACGTCGTCCAGATAGATCAACGTAGCCTCAAAATTGAGATCTCCCAGACACTGCTCCATCAATCGCTGAAAGGTCCCGGGGGCGTTGGCCAGCCCAAACGGCATCCGATTAAACTCAAACAGTCCCATGGGCAATATGAACGCCGTCTTGGCTCTATCTTCCTCTGACATGGGCACCTGCCAGTAGCCACTGGCCAAGTCCAGGGTTGAAAAATATGTTGCCTTCCCCAATGCGGACAGAAATTCTTCTATGAGGGGCAGTGGGTATGAGTCTTTAATAGTGCAAGCTTTCAGTTTACGATAATCCACACAGAATCGTAGTGTACCATCTTTCTTCCGGACCAACACGATTGGGGCCGTCCAGGGGCTTTGACTTTCCCGTATCACCCCTTTTCGCAGCATTTGGGCCAGAAAAGTTTTCACCTCTTGATAGAGTTGTGGCGGAATCTGTCGATATCGTTCCTGGATAGGGGCCGCTTCTGCTGTGGGGATATCATGAGTGATAGTGGTGGTATACCCAAAATCGTCCTCATGACTAGCAAATACTTCATGGTACTGTCCCAGCAATGTTTTTATCTGTGAAAGCTGGGCTTTCCAGAAAGCTCGGCCCGCATCTGCTCCAAAATATTTCGGCCCTTCTCTTGTGCCGAGACTTTGTGGGCCTGTAAGGTTCATATTGTTACTTCCCAAGGATCCTCGAGGTTTACTCGTAATTGAACCGCAGGGGCTGGCAGCACTTCTTCTAAAGGCCTTACTAGTTTGGCCAGTACAGTCCGTGCTTTCAGAACGGTGTCTCGGTCTTCAAGGTTAATGCAGCGCACCAGGACGGCTCCTTTGCCTGGGCTCCTGTGCGTTTGGAGAGCCTCTGATGTGCCTAAACTGTTGAAACTCCCCACAAGTGACCCCATTTTGGAAACTAGACCCTCCCACGGAACTTATCTGGATGTGTGTTGAGCACTTTGAACCCCCAGTGCTTCACAGAAGTTTAAAACGCCCGGGCGTGAAAATAAAAAAAAATCATATTTTTTCCACAAACCTTTTCGTTCCCAATTTTTTTATTTTCCCAAGGGTAACAGGAGAAATTGGACCCCAAAAGTTGTTTTCCAATTTGTCCTGAGTACGCTGATACCCCATATGTAGGAGAAAACTACTGTATGGGCACACGTCAGGGCTCGGGAGGGAAGTAGTGACGTTTTGGAATGCAGACTTTGATGGAATGGTTTGCGGGTGTCATGTCGCATTTGGAGAGCCTCTGATGTGCCTAAACTGTTGAAACTCCCCACAAGTGACCCCATTTTGGAAACTCGACCCCCCCACGGAACTTATCTAGATGTGTGGTGCGCACTTTGAACCCCCAAGTGCTTCACAGACGTTTAAAACGTCCGGGCGGGAAAATAAAAAAAATCATTTTTTTCCACAAAAATGATATTTTTGCCCCCAATTTTTTATTTTCCTAAGGGTAACAGGAGAAATTGTACCCCAAACATTGTTTTGCAATTTGTCCTGAGTAGGCTGATACCCCATATGTGGGTGTAAACCACTGTTTGGGCGCATGGCAGAGGTTGGGAGGGAAGGAGCACCATTTGACTTTTTCAACGCAGAATTGGCTGGAATTGAGATCAGACGCCATGTTGCGTTTGGAGAGCACCTGATGTGCCCAAACAGTGGAAACTCCACAATTCTAAATCCAACCCTAATCCCAACACACCCCTAACCCTAATCTCAGCCCTAGCCCTAACGGGAAAATGGAAATAAATACATTTTTTTTTTTAATTTTATTATTTTTCCCTAACTAAGGGGGTGATAACGGGGGGTTTGATTTACTATTTATGGCGGGGTTTTATTTTTGGCAGCTGTCGCACGCTAAAAGACGCTTTTTATTGTAAAAATAGTGTTTGCATCACCATATTTTGAGACCTATAATTTTTCCTTATTTTAACCCACAGAGTCATGTGAAATCTTATTTTTTGCGGGACGAGTTGACGCTTTTATTGGTATCATGTTCGGGCACGTGACTTTTTTCATCACTTTTTCTTCCGATTTTTGGGACGCAGAATGAACAAAAACCAGCATTTCAAGAATTTCTTTTGGAGGGTACGTTTACACTGTTTCGCGTGCAGTAAAATTGATAAGGCGGTTTTATTCTTCAGGTCAGTACGGTTACAGCGATACCTCATTTATGTCTTTTTTTATGTTTTGGCGCTTTTATGCAATAAAAACAATTTTATATAAAAAATAATTATTTCTGCATCGCTTTATTCTGCGAGCTACAACTTTTTAATTTTTTCACTGATGACTCAGTATGGTGACTTTTTTTGTGGGACAAGATGACGTTTTCAGCGGTACCATGGATATTTATATGCGTCTTTTTGATCGCGCGTTATTGCGCTTTTTGTTCGGCGGTATGATAATAAATCACTATTTTTTGCTTCGTTTTTTATTTTTATTTTTTAAGGGGTTTGTTAAAGGGGTTAACTAATGGGACAGTTTTATAGGGCAGGTTGTTACGGACACGCCGATACCAAATATGTGTACTTTTATTGTTTTTGTTTTTTTTATTTCCAAAAAATGAATTTATTAGGGAATATTTTTTTTTAAATTTATTTAGCGATTTTTAAAAAATTATTTTTACACTTTTTTTTTTTTTTTTAACTTTATTAGGTTGTCCCAGGGGGGACATCACTGTCCTGTGACAGATCTCTGATCTGTCACATCACAGATCACTGTGACAGATCAGCGATCTGTCACAGGCATAGACGCAGACTTCCTCATGCCTGCACTTTGCAGGCACTGAGGAAACCAGCTCCCTGCAGGCCCCCGAAGGTCCCCGTCGCCATCTTGGATTCGAGGACCTGCAGGGATGGAGCCCCCCGCAGCAGCGCTGCACATTACGCTGCTGTGTGGGGCTCAGTGAAGCACGGAGGGAGCCCCCACCCTGCCGATGCTTCCCTTTAACCCCGGTACACCACAATTGTGTTTGATCGTGGTGTGCATGGGGTTATCGTTTCGGGAGCGGTCCGTGATCGCCCCTGACACATAGTGGCGGGTGTCAGCTGTGATAATCAGCTGACACCCGGCCACGATCAGCTACGCTCCCCCCGTGAGCGCAGCTGATCGCGCTAGACGTATTATCCCGTGTCCATGGGCATGGGGCCCAGGTCCCATGGACGGGATAGTACGTGTGATGTCAGAAAGGGGTTAAGGACCTTCCACCTACCTCTAAGGCTATGGGCCCACGTAGCGTTTTATTCCGGACACTAAAAACCGGACTCCTTCCCAGAAATCGCTCGTTTTTTTCCGCGCGATTTCTCCGCGATTTTCACGTGCGATATTCAAGCACTTTCCAAGCGATTTGAAGCATCGCTTGGAAAGTGATTGACAGGTTGGTCACACTCGTCAAACAGTGTTTGACAAGTGTGACCAGCTTTTTACTATTGAGGCCGCCTATGCGGCATCAATAGTAAAAGATAGAATGTTAAAATGCTAAAAAAAATTTAAAAAACGGTGTATATTTACCTTCCGGCGTCAGGCGCTGCATTCCCGGGCCTCAGCGTTCCCCGTAATGCCTTGCGAGTAGTGTTGAGCATTCCGATACCGCAAGTATCGGGTATCGGCCGATACTTGCTGTATCGGAATTCCGATACCGACTTCCGATATTTTTTCAATATCGGAATTCGGCATCGGAATCGGAAGTTCAAAGTTGATTGACAGCCTGACGTCATCATGATGCGCGGTGTGTGCGCATCATGATGCGCCGTCATTTCGGGCCTTCCGGGGGTCTCTGCCGGCCTGCCGGGGGGCTGTGTGGACTGCCCGGGGTCTGTACCGGCCTGCCGGGGGGCTGTTCCGGCCTGCCAGTGGTCTGTGCACCCTGTGGGGGTCTGTACCGGCCTGCCGGGGGGCTGTGCCGGCCTGCCGGTGGTCTGTGCACCCTGTGGGGGTCTGTACCGGCCTGCCGGGGGGCTGTGCCGGCCTGCCGGTGGTCTGTGCACCCTGTGGGGGTCTGTACCGGCCTGCCGGGGGGCTGTGCCGGCCTGCCGGGGGGCTGTGCTGATGTCCGGGGGTCTGTGCAAGCATCGTCCGATGGGACTACAAGTCCCATCTGGCGATGCCTGCTACCATGACAGTGATTGACACATTAGCCAATGATGGGACAGTAGTAGTCCCATCATCCGGCTAATGTGTTAAATGTTAAAAAAAAAAAAAAAATACTACATACATACTACATACATACTACATGCATGCTACATACATACTACATGCTACATACATACTACATATATACTACATGCATGCTACATACATACTACATGCTACATACATACTACATATATACTACATGCATGCTACATACATACTACATGCTACATACATACTACATACATACTACATACATGCTACATACATGCTACATACATACTGCATGCTACATACATACTACATACTACATACATACTACATACATACTACATACATACATACTACATGCATGCTACATGCATACTACATGCATGCTACATACATACTACATGCTACATACATACCACATACATACTACATGCTACATACATACTACATATATACTACATGCATGC
This sequence comes from Dendrobates tinctorius, assembly GCF_039654945.1. Classification (NCBI taxonomy): domain Eukaryota; kingdom Metazoa; phylum Chordata; class Amphibia; order Anura; family Dendrobatidae; genus Dendrobates; species Dendrobates tinctorius. Next base: position 9,462,727 of record NW_027361705.1, on the reverse strand, counting down.
TACATACATACTACATGCTACATACATACTACATATATACTACATACATACTACATACATGCTACATACATACTGCTTGCTACATACATACTACATACATACTACATGCATGCTACATGCATACATACTACATGCATGCTACATACATACTACATGCTACATACATACTACATGCTACATACATACTACATGCTACATACATACTACATATATACTACATGCATGCTACATACATACTACATGCTACATACATACCACATACATACTACATACATGCTACATGCTACATATATACTACATACATACTACATACATACTACATGCATGCTACATGCATGCTACATACATACTACATGCTACATACATACTACATACATACTACATGCTACATACATACTACATATATACCACATGCATGCTACATACATACTACATGCTACATATATACCACATACATACTACATACATGCTACATGCTACATACATACTACATATATACTACATGCATGCTACATACATACTACATATATACTACATGCATGCTACATACATACTGCATGCTACATGCATGCTACATACATACTACATACATACCACATATATACTACATACATACAATACATTCATACAATACATACATAGACATACAGTACATATAACATAGAGTAACATACTTACCAATACTTGTCACATTGTTCCCCGAAGCCATTGTCTTTTCCGGCATAAATATTAACATAACAAACCACAAAAATACTCACCCACGATCCGAAGCAGTCCACGAGTGTGTCCCACGACGATCTTGGGTAGAGAACGGCAGCATCAGATGATGCTGCCGTTCTCTACGGGCTGCAGGAATCCAATGACGGAAGGTAGGTATCCTTCCGCACTGTATTCCTCCGCCACTTAAAAAAAAAAAAGTCCCTAGTCTCACTTTATGCCATTGCTGTGTGGGAAATCACGCAGCAATGGCATAAAGTGAGACTAGGGACTTTTTTTTTTTTAAGTGGTGGAGGAATACAGTGCGGAAGGATACCTACCTTCCGTCATTGGATTCCTGCAGCCCGTAGAGAACGGCAGCATCAGCTGATGCTGCAGTTCTCTACCCAAGATCGTCGTGGGACACACTCGTGGACTGCTTCGGATCGTGGGTGAGTATTTTTGTGGTTTGTTATGTTAATATTTATTCCGGAAAAGACAATGGCTTCGGGGAACAATGTGACAAGTATTGGTAAGTATGTTACTCTATGTTATATGTACTGTATATCTATGTATGTATTGTATGAATGTATTGTATGTATGTAGTATATATGTGGTATGTATGTAGCATGCATGTAGCATGCATGTAGTATGTATGTAGCATGCATGTAGTATGTATGTAGTATGTATGTAGCATGCATGTAGCATGCATGTAGTATGTATGTAGCATGCATGTAGCATGCAGTATGTATGTAGCATGCATGTAGTATATATGTAGTATGTATGTAGCATGCATGTAGTATATATGTAGTATGTATGTAGCATGTATGTAGTATGTATGTGGTATGTATGTAGCATGCATGTAGCATGCATGTAGTATGTATGTAGCATGCATGTAGTATGTATGTATGTAGTATGTATGTAGCATGCATGTAGTATGTATGTAGTATGTATGTAGCATGCATGTAGCATGCAGTATGTATATAGCATGCATGTAGTATATAAGTAGTATGTATGTAGCATGCATGTAGTATATATGTAGTATGTATGTAGCATGTATGTAGTATGTATGTGGTATGTATGTAGCATGTAGTATGTATGTAGCATGCATGTAGCATGCATGTAGCATGTATGTAGCATGTATGTAGCATGTATGTAGCATGTATGTAGCATGTAGTATGTATGTAGCATGTAGTATGTATGTAGCATGCATGTAGTATGTATGTAGTATGTATGTAGTGTTTTTTTTTTTTTTTTTTAACATTTAACACATTAGCCGGATGATGGGACTACTACTGTCCCATCATTGGCTAATGTGTCAATCACTGTCATGGTAGCAGGCATCGCCCGATGGGACTTGTAGTCCCATCGGACGATGCCTGCACAGACCCCCGAAGCCTGCACAGACCACCGGTAGGCCGGCACAGCCCCCCGGCAGGCCGGCACAGCCCCCCGGAGCCTGCACAGACCACCGGCAGGCCGGCACAGCCCCCCGGAGCCTGCACAGACCCCCTGGCAGGCCGGCACAGCCCCCCGAAAGGCCCGTACAGACCCCAGAGAGGCTGTACAAGGCAAAAACAGGGTTTTTCTTATTCCGATACCGGAAGTCCCATAGACTTGAATGGGACTTCCGGTATCGGAATCGGCGATACCGATACTTTTTTTAAAGATCGGCCGATCCATTCCGATCCGATACTTTGAAGTATCGGACGGTATCGCTCAACTCTACTTGCGAGACCTGTGATAACGTTGGTCTCGCGTTGCTATAGCGATCTCACGAGACCGCTAGAGTCACGCAAGACTACGTCATCACAGGACCTTGCCGCAAGGCATTACTGGGAACAATGAGGCCCGGGAATGCAGCGCGTGACGCCAGAAGGTAAATATACCCCGATTTTTTATTTTTTATTCTTTTTTTACAGGGGTATGATACCCAGGGCCTGGAGGACAGTCTCCTCTCCACCACACTGTGGGTATCAACCGCACATGAGACGCTTAACTTCCCGCATAGTGGGCATAGCCACATGCGGGAAGTAAGCGATTCTCATGCATTCCTATGGGTGCGGAATCGCGGCAATTCTTTGCGATTCCGCACAAAAGAATGACCATGCTGCGATTTTTTCCGCGATGCGATTCCGCCGCGGAAAAAAGCGCAGCATTAGCACAGCATGTGCGGAATGCCATAGGAATGCATGGGGGGGCGTTCTGTACACGATTTTTAAATGTTTTTGCAGCGTTTTCGCGCTGAAAATCGCAGCAAAAACGCTTAAAAATCGCTACATGCGCACACAGCCTAACTTTGTTATTTTTGCCAATGTGCACCATGACCGCTGGATCTTCACCAGCCCCTCCCAGTAACCTGTCAACCCGATCAGCGGTGTCAGACTTGAGCGCCAGGTAGGCAGCACACCGTTCTACGATCCCTATCTGTTCCCCTAATAATTGAGTCTCCCACTACCAGAACCTGTCTGGCCTGCCCTGCTCTCCTATTTCCCCCGTTACTGGAGCAGACACTCCTCCGGCTTTCAGAGGACATGCCTTGCAGCAGCAGTGCTACCCCTGCATTGACACTCCCCACATCTACCAACTTAGCAAACTTATTGGGGTGTGCCAGATCAGGACTAGCCTCCCTGGTGCTCTTCCCTCTACCCCGCCTTCTAACTGTGACCCAGCTAGCTGCTTCACTGTCTTGCAGCTCCAACCTAGCACCCCCCCCCTCATCTATCCCATTGAGCGTCTGCTCAGTGAGCAGGAGACTCCTTTCCATATTGTCTATGGATCTCAGTGTTGCCAGCTGCACATTTAGATCCAGTATCTGGGCTTCTAAATGCACAATGTGCTCACATCTTGCACAGCAGTATGCACCCTCGACCGGCTGTTCAAGGATTTCATACATGCAGCAAGACGTGCACTGGATGGCATTGGCAATAGTGGAGCACATCCTAATGGGGTTTGCACCAGACAGAAAAGATAAGTAAAAATAAATAAAACGTATTAATACAATATAACAGTAATTCAGGAATACCTTCCTTGGAAGCTCCCTCAATCCAAAGTCACTGAATTACAAGTCACTTACCACAGTTCGCACTTATGCTCATGTCACACTCCACTCGTTCACACTCGCTCAGGCAGAAGATTTAAAGAGATTTTTTTTTCCTTTTACCAGCAAACCACCCTGCTGCTCAATGCACTTCCAAAAGGAGTTGAGCCCCAACCAGCTGCCCCTTATAAGCCCTTAATTATGAACCCCCACCCTTAATTAACCCCTTGTGAATATAGCTACACCTCAAGATTTAAATGCAATACAGTTAACCCTTAAAAATACAGATAGTAAAATAAGAGATTAAGCCTGTAGAGAGAAAAAATAGGTTAAAAAAGCCCCCCAAAAAATTAACAGGTAGAAAAGCACTCAACAACCCACAATTCAGCAACTCACACCAATTCACACAGGTATTTGTTAAAGGTTTTCCAAATACCTCTTCACTGAATCACAAGTCACACACTTACCACAGTTCGCACTTACGCTCAGGTCATTCACACTCTCTCAGAGAGAAGATTTAAAGAGATTTTTTTTTCCTTTTACCAGCAAACCACCCTGCTGCTCAATGCACTTCCCAAAAAAGTGCCCATATACCATCACATCCTCTATCCCATAGTCCCTTGCCCATATACCCATCATACATATCCTCCATCCCATAGTCCCGTGCCCATATACCCATCATACATATCCTCCATACCATAATCCTGGGCCCATATACCAATCACACATCCTCTATCCCATAGTCCAGTGCCAATATACCATCACACATCCTCTATCCCATAGTCCAATGACAATATACCCATCACACATCCTCTATCGCATAGTCCCGAGCCAGGTGGCGCTGAGCAGGGAGATCCTGGAGATGTGCGGTTATGTAACCTGTCAGTGCAGCTCTGTGTGCAAATCTATGTGAAGCTCTGTGTGCGGCCGCTGATGATGTGATTTTCTACACCAGTAAGGGCCCCGTCACACATAGTGATCTCGCTAGTGAGATTGCTGCCGGTATCGCTGATCGCTGCAAGAAACCTCTGGACATTTTTTTCATCGCTGATCTCCCGCTGGCCAGCACGCATCGCTGCGTGTGACAGGCGGGAAACCAGCGATCCGCTGTAAAATAATTAAAAAAATAAAAAATATTGTTATTCTCACCTTCCGGCGTCCCACGCAGCATTCCCGCCTCTCTCCACGCTCTGGTCCCAGTAATTCTTTGCAAGAATGACCGTGAGACTTCGCGATCTCGCGAGAACGGACGTCATCGCGGTCATTCTCGCAAAGGATTACTTGGACCAAAGCGTGAAGAGAGGCGGGAATGCTGCTGCGCAAGACATCGGAAGGTGAGAATAACAATAGTTTTTATTTTAATTCTATTTTTTACATGGATCCATGGCATCAGCGCTAACGATCACAGCGATGCCGCGCACTCGGCATCGCTGTGCTAATCGCTGGTGAAGCTATCTGTTTGACAGCTCAACAGCGATCACATAGCGACTTACCAGTGATCCTGACACGTTAATATCATTGTCGGGATCGCTGGTAAGTTGCTATGTGTGACTCCAGCTTTGGATGTGCCTGGAGATCTGAGCCAGGGCTGTGTGTGAAGATAAGGAAAGCTGAGCCTTTTTTATGTTTGTTTCCTGAGTGGGCAGATCCCCCAACAACACGGACTGTGCCATCTGTTTTTGTCTTGTTTTCCCGTTAGGCCAGAAAGACCATGTTTATGTTGTTATCCCTGCTGAAGAGTATACGGAACTCTTGGTGTTGGAAGCGGTGCCCAAGTAGGGTGTCCAGCCCGTATATAACAATAACAGTAGAAGTTGGCACGCAGATGAATTTGTATTGAATTGTAATTGTTTTATTCAGGGAATCATAAAAGTTAAATGTTTTTTGTCTTTGCTGGAATAGCTGCATACCGTCGCACTGGCATGTGCAACGTCTGTTGCTGTAGAATGTCTGACAGCGCCATTCTACAGCAATGGGTGTTGCATATACCTGCTCGACTGTACTCACTTGTTCCAGTAAACTGTTGGCAATCAGTTCTTAAGAAGGTCTGACTGTAAGACCAAAAATGTTTAACTTTTAAGATTGCCTGAATGAAAGAATTTCCATTCACTGCAAATTCATGTGAGTGTCCGGTTCTACTGTTTTGTTGTTAACTCTGCCCTGGTTTATCCTGTACTAAAATAATAAACCAGTGGGAAATTTAAAGAGACAGCATTCCTGTGTCTACCTCTATGAGCAGCTGAGTTAGCCAATCTACCACAGTTGGTGCTAGAAGTGCAGGCAACTTCCCCAGAGAGCACGTGTGACAACCTGCATGTCTTGGGTGAAGGCGGCAGTGAGCCAGGAAGTGAAGTCAGATAACATGGAAGAGCTGATCAAGCATCTGGTTCAAGCACAACAGCAGCAGCAGCTAACACAGCAGGAAACAAATAAACTGTTAGTGCAGCAGCTCCAACAGCAGCAACAATATCAGGAGGTGCTTATGTGGCAATAGAATTCCTACCAGAGGCTGTTTGTGGAAGTCTGGAAGCCCCTCCTTAAGTCCAGGTGATTAATTATAAGTCTGGAAGGCATTAAGACGAGCCATGCAAAAAAACTGATCCCAGGGGATGATGTTGATGCATTTTTGACTGTGTTAGAAAGGGTAGCAGAGCAAGAGAAGCTGCCACTGGAACATTGGGTGGAGATGCTGGCCCCTATTTAATTGGTGAACCCCAAAAGGCTTATAATGACGGTCTTACAGGATGCACAGGAGTACACCAAATTAAAAACTGTGATATTGGAGATGTTGGCATGCTCAGGAGTGACTCTGTCTGTTATAGCTCAAAGGTGGCATACTTCAATGACAAACCCCCCCCACTCCCAAATGCTCGACCTACTACATCTGGTACAGAAGTGGTTGCAGCCGGAGAACTCCACCCCAGCCCAAATGGTTGAGCGAGTTGATATGGACAGATTTATCCACTCCCTTCCTAGGCTGGTCGAGTATTCATCTCAAAACAGATAGGTCAAGGAAATCCTAAATCATATGTGAACATATATTCCCTTTAAAAGCAACCTTTAATATTCCAATTCTAAAAAGCACCAACCCAGTGAATTCATTGGTTAAGTACCATAGATACAAACAACAATACAGTTGCCTAACAAGACCCTACAATAGGCCTAAAGTCACCCCTGCCTGGCTGTGGAGGTTGGCACCCTAAGGCTACTTTCACACATCAGGTTTTCGGCGTCAGGCGCAATCCGGCGTCGTGCCGGAATGCCGGATCCGGCAAATGTTTTGTAAAACCTGATGTGCCGGATCCGGTTTTCTGCTGGATCCGTCTTGTTCTTGACAGACAAAACCGGATCCGTCTCATCCGGTTCATCCGTTTTTCTATCCGTTTTTCGACGGATTACGCCGGATCTGGTTTTTAAAATTGACCCTTGTGGCCTTCCGAATGGGATTGGCTACTGGAAAACTATATATAGCATGTTCCTACAGCCCTTCTTTGACAGGTTGTAGAGGAGAAAGTGCAGGTTGGAGAGAAGAGCAAGTTACTGGCGAAGATGGATGTTGTCATTGGAAATATTACCACTAGAAGTTCTGTGACAGTTTCAGTAATGAGGGACAATTTTGCACTATACTTTATGTCACCTCAAGGCAGAGTACACTGGCAGGATGACAGAGTGTGAAAGATTTGTGCCCTAACCAAACTTGTGTACCTTCTGGACCAACAGTATATACCTTTGCCAACCAAAGTTGGCTATATTGTCATGGTCTTACTATTTTTAGCTTTAGGCCACAGGTGTGTACCTGGTTGTGTTTTATGCAAAGAATTTCACCTTTTAACAAAAGTTGTGTACATTGTTAGGAAATCACCAACAATAAACACAACTTTTCAGGTGAAATACTTTGCTTCAAACACAACCAGGAACACAACTGTGGCAAAAAGCTAAAATTTACCCACAGTTATATACCTGGTTTTGAATACCTTTTTACCTTTTAAATACCCTGTATTTAACCTTTTTTTTAAACATATTTCGCCGCAGAAAGAAATGACAGACAACCAGTGTAAACAATAATTTAACTTTTATTTAAAATATTTTTTTTGTGTAAACTGTTTTTAAAGTTAAAAAAACTTTTTTTAATAAAGGTTTGAAACCAACCAAATGGGCATTTTTATTACAAAAAAAAATTATAACTCGGTGTAGTGTGGGGTGGAAATACTGCTGGAGGGGCTGCGGGACACTTCGACAATGGGAGTGTGGAGAGAGGACTGGGATCGTGGTGGGGAAGGAACAGTTAGAGGTGATGGTGTGGAAAAAGCTACAGAATGGGTGGACATGTGGGAGGCAGAAGAGGTGGTGGGCGGTGGAGTGGAGGGTTGGGCAGGGACTGTAGGAGCAGATGATTTTGATGGAAAGTTGTATGGGGAAGGAGTTTGGTACGGGGAAGGAGTTTGGTACGGGGAAGGAGTTTGGTACGGGGCAGGTTGCTGGAAGTGGGGAGATGTCTGGTACTGGGGAGGTTGCTGGTACTGGGAAGGTTGCTGGTACTGGTGAGGTTGCTGGTATGTAATAGGAGGGGGAGGATGGAAAGTGGCTGGAGGGGGTGCAGATGTAATAGGAGGGGGAGGATGGAAAGTGGCTGGAGGGGGTGCAGATGTAATAGGAGGGGGAGGATGGAAAGTGGCTGGAGGGGGTGCAGGTGGAGGAACTACAGTGGTGGGAGGTGGAGGTTGGGAGGTAACCTGCTGTAGAGCACCGTGGCACGAATGCATTACATGCATCTGCTGGGTAGGAGATAGTGTTGCCATGCGCTCCACAACAGACCTGAAAAAGGTGTGGTTTGGCGAAGATCTTGCTTCTGAATGCATGGTTTGCAGAAGTGTCTTCACCTCCAGAATGCTGGAGTTGATCTGCTGAAAGCCTGCGGAGATTTGCTCTGACAAGACTTTTAGACAGTTCTGGAAAGATGCATTCAGATGCAAGAACTCTGGCGCATAACTCTTTTCCTGACCCCTCTGCCGCTGCCGCCCAGTACCCGCAGGTGTACTAGAGGTGGCAGGGGCAGAAGGGTGGGGTAAAGGGAAAGCGATCTCCTCACCAGCAGCTTCACGTAATGTAGGCGGCCACGATGCTCCTGTGCTGGTGGATGGGACAGATGGGTCGAATGTGTGGGAAGGCTGGGAAGGTGCAGATGTACCGGGGCGGTCGAAGTGTCCCTCGGTGCCGGTCTCCTCAGGGATCGCCTCAGAAGGGTCCAATCGTGCAGGCTCCCGAGTGCTGCTCACCGTGCTGTGGAATAAAGAGAAAAAAAAACAATTAAAATACTGACATGGTATGGCCCTGGCTGAAAAAAAAAGTTACATCTAACATTTTTTTTCACATGTGGTGTGTAATATTTACCTTCTAGTGACCATTGTTTCCCGGAGGAACGACAGGGCTTGTGCGTACTTGTACTTGCTCCTGCGTCCTCCAGATCCACTCGGGGCCCGCATCTCTTTATTGAACTCCTTCTTGAAACGATCCCTCACAGACCGCCACCGATTCACAATTCTGTTCCCTGAAACGAGAAAGGAGTGGTTAGTATACAACATCAGTGTTTCACAAACTCCAGTCCTCATGGTCCCCAGGGGTCATGTTTTCAGGATTTCCATAGTAAATAGAAATCCTGAACACATGATCCGTGGGGACCACGAGGACTGGAGTTCGGGAAACACTGGTTTACATCAAGCAACCGGTACTGTATATACTTACGCTCTTTAATCTGGGCCCGAACATCGAGGTCCTCCCAGCGGCCCACAAGGAGCGAACAGATTTCCTCCCAGAGTCGTCGGGTAACGATAAGGTCAGCGTGGCGGCGGTCAGCCATATTCCAGAGCGGCTCCCTTTCTCTGACGAGATCGATGAGGTGGTCCACATCGAGTCCTCCATCCTCACCGTCAGAGTCGGGAGCACGCTGTGAAGGCTGTTAAAGAAAAAGACAAAAATAACATAATTAGCCTCCACAAAAGAAATGAAATAAAAAGTGCAAAAAAACAAAGCAAAAATATTTATACTTACACGCTGGTGACCGCCGCGTTGCTGTCGCCGACGACCCTGGGAGGCACTGCGAGGACCTCTTGGCCGAGCACCAGATTGGGAAGACTAGAGAAGAAAACAAAAAATGTTATGTCTTTGGATGTAGGCATTTGTTTGCTGTGTGTGGTCTGCAGAACATTGTTTTCTATGTGTTGTGTGTAGTGTGATGTTGTGTTTCTGCGTTTGATGCAAAAAACTTACCAATTGTGAGCCCACTCCAAGTGTCTGTCCACCCCTTCCTTCTTCTTCTGGGAGCTCCTCTTCATCTTGTGAATCCTGTTTTGAAATAAAAGGCAATGAATAGACATATATTACAGAGATGATGGATTTTGGAAATAAAAACTTACCGTCAAACGCTGACGATGCGAGGGAGGGCTCCCAGAAGATGATGTGCTGTCTTCCTGGTGGCCACACTCCATGCCTGTGGGTGGTGTTCCAGCTGCTGCCATTGCTGCTGCTGCTGCTGCATCTATTGGGCGGCTGTTGAATAAAGAGAAACAAAGGGCCAATGAATATCTTGATATTCAATAGCCCTAGTTTGGAGGAATGGGGGATTTGATAATTACCGTCTCTCATCTGCTGCTGGCCTCCCCTCCTCAGCATGTTCCATTTGCTGCTCCATTTGGGGTGGTGGTGGTGCTGATGGTGCTGCAGTGGTCTCCTGCCTTCCCCTGCTGCGCTTGGTTGCTTTCTTGGGTGGCATGTTGGGTGTGGCTGTGGGTCCCACTGTCTTGCTTTTATATATGTCTTGTGGGCAGAGCTACTGAGCATGCTCAGACCAAAAAAACGGATCCGGCCACCGGATCCGGCTTTCGCCGGATCACGCGCATTGCGGCGCTCATAGGCTTTCATTGTGTGAAAAAGCCGGACGCGCCGGATCCGGCGTGTCCGGCTTTTTCGCCGGAGACAAAAAACGTTACAGTAGCCGTTTTTTCCAGACGCCGGATCGCGACACATTGCCGGATCCGGCGAAAACCGGATGAAACGCATGGCCATCCGGCGCGATCCGGCGCAAATGCAAGTCAATGGGGGGGAAACCGGATCCGGCATTGCATTTCGCCGGATCCGGTTTCTGTCAAAAGCGCCGGATCGCGCCTGACGGCGAAAACCTGATGTGTGAAAGAGGCCTAAGAAACGATTTTTTTTGGCACCCCCACTCAATGATCTGTTATACCCAGTAATATTCGGGCTGGACTTTATTTTGTTCTGGGACTGATGGCAAAAGTGGGGGTACCAAGTTACTTAGATAGGAGTCAGTTCAACCATGATGGATTCCCATCGCAGTTGGAGCGAATGAGTTCACCCTTTGTCTCCTTGCTGGTGAGGTGGACGAGACTGTGACCCAAAAGTCAGAAATTCCTGGTTGAGGGTTTCTGGGAGGAATTTTGGGACTGCTCAAATGGAGGACCTTAGGTTAAAATGTGCATGGGATAATGTCACTGTGATAAATGGGGTTGCCCATGAGCTGGGGGCTGACAATAGGTTTCCAAATTTCATGTCATCAAGGAGTCAAAGAGCAGCTGGTCCAGCCCCATTGCCCTAGTTCCGAAGCTTGATGAAAAGTGGCGTTTCTGTAACGACTACAGTAAACTCAATAACGTGTCCAAATTCTACGCGTATTCGATGCCACATGTTGAAGAACTCATTAAGAAGCTAGGGTCAGGCAAATACATCACCACCCTGGACCTAGCAAGAGGGCACTGACAAATCCTTCTCTCCCAAAGTGCTAAGGAGGAGACGGCCTTCTCTATGCCTGATCTGTGCTTCCGGTATACCAGAATGCCATTAAGGCTGCAGAGAGCTCCAGCTACCTTCCAGAGAGCCATTGCACAGATCCTAAGCCCTCACAAAAAAGTATGCCTCAGCTTACCTGGATTATATTGTAATAGTTAGCCTGGATTGGGGAAGTCATCTGCTGAAGGTCTGCTGAGACAGGCAGAATTTACCATAAACCCAAAGAATAATGTAATGGGAAAAGAGGAGGTAAAATACTTGTACTCCATTGTCAGAAGAGGCGAAATAAAGCCACAAGTGAATAAGCTGGATGCAATCCAAAAATTGGCTGAAATAGGTCTTCAAGAAACAGGTTTGGGCATTTCTGGGAATTCTGGGATACTATCGGCAGTTTATGCCAAATTTCGCCATGATAGCCGCACACCTGACTGACCTTCTTAATGGCATGAAGCAGAGATGGCATTCCAAGAACTGTGCAAGCAGCCAGTCTTGGTCCCACCTAACTTCAGTAGGGAATTTGTGGTCCAGACAGATGCCTCAGAGGTTGGGTTTGGAGCTATGTTGTCCCAGTAAGTGAGGAGGATACGCTCTTGCTATAAGAGAAATTCTGCCATTGCAGATAAAGAATGCTTGACTATCAAATGGGCAATTGACATCCTGAAGTACTACCTGTTAAACCAGAAGTCCAGGTTAGTGTCAGATCTTGTGCCCCTAAGATGGATTAGGGAAAGGAAGTGGAAAAATGCCTGGGTAACTAGATGGTTTATAGGGCTCTAGGACTTCCACTTTCATATGGAGCACAGGCCTGGCACACTGTCTGGTAATGCAGATGTCCTGTCGAGATTTTCCTGTCTGGTGACTGAAGGTGCCAAAACTCCAGGCTTTCGGTTGATGGGGGGGATATGTGACAATGTCACTGCCAAAGTACTGGAAGGGAAACATGTATCACTCAGGTTATTAGCTTCAGTGATATGAATTTAAAAAAGTGCTGAGAGGGGTAATTGGCAATGGTTAGAGCTAGATTTAGTAAACGTCTGAAGAGTGATCGGGAGGCTGTTCACCATGTCCCCAGACCCAAAGCGGAGTCCAGAGGATAAATACACAGCCTTCTGGCTCATTCAGTGTTGGGTATGCCTGGAGATGTGAGTTCCACAGCTGTGTGTGAAGATAACACAGACTTTGCCATTTGTTTTTATTTTGCTTTCCTGTTAGGCTCGAAAGGTCATGTTTATGTTGCTAACCCTGCCCTGGTTTATGCTGTACCTAAATAAACCAGTGGAACAGCATCCCTGTGTTTACCTCTATGAGCAGCCAAGTAAGCTGATCTACCATAGTATACATTTATATATATATATATATATACAGTGGCTTGCAAAAGTACTCACCACCGTTTGCCATTTTTCGTGTTTTGCTATATCACAAACAAGAATTTCACAATTTTTATTTGAGGGTTTGCATCAGTTCATGTAAAGAACATACCTACAACTGTGAACATTTGGTTTTCTTTAGCAGCCTGACCAAGAAGATTGAAGATCTGGAGTTGGTAATGTATGAGGAAAAATACGACATAGTAGGAATAACTGAGACATGGTTAGACGACAGCTATGACTGGGCGGCTAACTTGTAAGGATATGATTTGTTTAGGAGGGATCGTAAAAAAAGGAAAGGGGTGGAGTCTGTCTATATATAAAGTCCACTTTAAAGCCCACACTAAGAGAAGATATACAAGAGGGAAGTGAAAAGGTGGAGTCTCTATGGGTTGAGATACAAGGAGGTAAAAGTAATAAAATCCTCATAGGGGTTTGTTATAAGCCACCAAATATAACAGAAACCACTGAAAATGTATTATTGAAACAAATAGACAAAGCAGCAAATCACAATGAGGGGATTATTATGGGGGACTTCAACTACCCCGACATACTGTAGACTGGGAAACTGAAACCTGCGTATCTCAGAAAGGAAACCAATTTCTGTCAGTGACCAAGGATAATTATCTGTCACAACTTGTGCAGGGCCCAACTAGAGGGACAGCCCTTCTGGACTTAATTTTAAGCAACAGGCCAGATAGAATAACAGGAGTCGATGGGCACCTAGGGAACAGTGGCCACAATATAATACAATTCCACTTGTCCTTCAGTAAGGTGCCCTGGAAGAGGGTTACGAAAATGCTGAATTTCAGGAAAGCAAAGTTTGATCAGCTTAGAGAGGACCTTCGCTGAATTGATTGGGACAATGTCCTCAAAAATAGGAGCACAGAAAATAAATGGGAAATATTTAAAACAGTTTTACACACCCAATGCGAGATAGCCATACCGTACAGAAATAAAAGGGCTAAGAACAGGAGAACACCAATGTGGCTAAATAAGGGCGTAAAAAGGGCAATAAATAACAAGAGCAAAGCATTTAAGAAGCTAAAACAAGAAGGCAATGAAGGAGCATTAAAAAGTGATAGAGAAAAAAATAAAGTGTGTAAAAAACAAATACATTTAGCAAAAGTGGAAACTGAGAGACTCATTGCTAAGGAAAGTAAAACAAACCCCAAACTATTCTTTAATTATATAAACAGTAAAAAGATTAAAATTGATGGTGTCGGCCCTTTAAAGAACAATGAGGGTGAAATCATAGAGAGCGATGTGGAAAAAGCAAATGTTTTAAATACTTTTTTCTCAACAGTGTTCACACAGGAAAAGGATTTGCCAGGGGAAATGCAGAGTGACAATGTAAACTCCCCATAAACTCCCCTACCTGCCTAACCCAGGAAGAAGTGCAGAACCGCCTTAGTAAGATTAAAATAGACAAATCACCAGGCCGTGATGGCATTCATCCTCGGGTATTAAGGGAGTTAAGTAATGTGATAGACAGGCCTCTATTCCTTATATTTAAAGACTCTATAGAAACTGGATCTGTTCCTTTTGATTGACGGCAAGCAAATGTGGTACCAATATTCAAAAAGGGGTGTAAAAGGGAACCTGGAAACTATAGGCCGGTAAGCTTAACATCTGTTGTTTGTAAAATTTTTGAAGAGTTTCTAAGGGATACCATTATGGAATATCTCAATGTTAATAAATGTTTAACTCCATATCAACAAGGATTTATGAAGGATCGCTCCTGTCAAACTAACCTGATCAGCTTCTATGAGGATGTAAGCTCTCAAATGGACCAAGGAGAATCATTGGATGCCATTTATCTCGACTTCTCTAAAGCATTTGACACTGTCCCACATAAAAGATTGGTAAGTAAAATGAGAAAGCTTGGGCTAGGGGAAAATGTGTGTAGATGGGTAGGTAGCTGGCTTAGTGATAGAAAACAAAGAGTGGTTATTAATGGTGCATACTCAGTTTGGGCCAGGGTTACTAGTGGGGTACCACAGGGTTCTGTATTGGGCCCCCTACTACTTAATATATTTATTAATGATCTAGTGGCTGGCTTACACAGTAAAATATCAGTATTTGCAGATGATACAAAACTATGTAAGATAGTTAACACAAAGGAGGACAGTTTGCAACTACAGACAGATTTGAGTGGTTCCATGGTGTAATGGTTAGCACTCTGGACTTTGAATCCAGTGATCTGAGTTCAAATCTCAGTGGAATCTGAGCACACATTTCGATTTTAACAGAGGCTGGACAGACATCTAACTGGGATGATTTAGCGAATCCTGCTTTGAGCAGGGGGTTGGACCAGATGGCCCAGGAGGTCCCTTCCAACTCTACGATTCTATGATTCTATGAGTAAATTGGAGAATTGGGCTGAAAAATGGCAAATGAGGTTTAACACAGATAATTGTAAGGTTATGCACATGGAAAGGAGAAACAGATGCTACAATTACTTACTAAATGGGAAACTGCTGGGGAAATCAGATATGGAAAAAGACTTAGGCATCTTAGTCAATAAGAAGCTAAATTGGAGTGCCCAGTGTCAGGCAGCTGCCACCAAAGCAAATAGGGTCATGGGATGCATTAGAAGAGGTCTGGGGACACGAGATGAAAACATAATTCTCCCTCTGTACAAATCACTCGTCAGACCACACTTGGAGTAGTGTGTGCAATTTTGGATGCCGGTGCTTAAGAAAGACATTACTGAACTTGAAAGGGTTCAAAGGCAGGCTACTAAAATGATAAATGGAGTTGGTTCACTACAATAGCCAGAAAGGTTATCAAAATTAGGTCTATTTACTCTAGAAAAGAGAAGACTTATGGGAGACCTAATATATATGTACAAGTATATCAGAGGGCAATACAGAGAACTCTTCAATGAACTGTTTGTACCAAGGACTGTGACAAGAAAAAGGGGGTGGGTCGCCCTCCCAGGGCTGTGGGGTACTCGATACCGGGCCGGTGCCAGTGGGATGTGTCACAGCAGCGGTGACCTGGTCCGTGGCCCTGGGCGCCCAAGTAATGGTGGAATGTATATGTAGTTAATGAAATGGAATAGTTTGTGACGCCATCTGTGGTGCTCGGCAAGGGAGGTGTTAAGCCAACGCTGCAGGCAGATCCTCCGGGACAGATGGTGTGGTGCAGCAATGATGGTATAGCCCTCCACAGGCAGGGCTGATGTCCCAGGACAGTGTAGTTGTAAGGGTTGTGGAAAGGCGCAGGCAGTGTAAAGAATGGTACCGAGATGTAGCGGTGCTGAGTGGGTTGGCGCAAGAATGAATGGAGGACACCGAGGCTTGCAGTTCCAAAGCTTTACTCACAGTCTGCGGTACACAAGGGTGCCCACCTCCGGGCCGTGTCCTCCGGGTCAGAGACTCAGCCAACCTCCAGGCCAGATGGAAAGCTCCTCTCCAACACTCCGCCAACATGTACCTTTCCTGAACGACTCCTCTATTGCACCTTAAGGTGTGAAGAGCTCCAGTACCGTGGTACTCTGGAGATCCTCGTGTCAGATGTTCCTAACAACTCTACTTGTATGGCAGACAGCTGTAGCATCTCTCGGGGACTCCCTTCTCTGGAGTCCTGGCTCTCTAATCAGTTGCTGTTGTGCCGCGAGTCTTAGTTGGAGGTAGTGCATTTAAAACCAACTACTCCACCGATGTCTGCTGCAGAACCATAAGTGTCCATACAACCTCGGGGACCGGGCCCCGGCCTTGCGCTGAGAACCTATAGGCAGAGTTCCTCTTCCAACCCACATTTCCTCTCTGTTCTCGCACTCCTTCGTTCCGTACTGATCCTTCTCTCTCTTATTGAAGCTTAGGTTGCAGTTCTATGTTTTTCTCCTGTTCCTTTCCCATGCAAGCTCGCTCAGATCACTGAGGCAGCTGCAGCACTCCTTCCTCCATCCCTTCTTCCAGGGATCCCCACTCCTCCCGAGTGGCTTCCTTCCTCACTGACCTTCTGTCAGACTGAACCTCGACTGATCTGTCATCCTACACTTTCCCACTCTTTTATACAGCTCAACTCCACCCACCTCCCAGCACATCCAATGTTCCATGCAGGGAACCACCAGAGGTGCTCTGCTACTCTCTAAGCACTGAGCCGCAATGTGGTTCTGCAGAACTACCCTGTTGTGCGGGGTGCGAGTGTTGGAGCATGGAAAGGAGTTCCCACCTTACCTGGATGGTGGGGCACTACACCTTAGGAGAAGGTGCAGTACCTTTGTGGCGACTGAGCCTCAGGGGTGACACATACCCCCCCGTTAAACACAGCACATCCACGGGCTGCAAGACAACAAAGTTGACAGTACAGGAACATACAACATTTTATGATGCTGCATAAACAATTCTTATACTAAGCTTCCTAGTATAGGAGGTACTTATTCTAGAACATTACAAACAATTCTTATTTAACTATCTAAATTTCAAGTCAAAAAGTGCAATTTTTCATTCTAACTGCCATTATCTGTGACTCACTATCACTTCAGTATTATTCAGCTTTCCTTCTCTAGTACACGTTTCTTTATTATTTTTCTCTCTTCTAGATGCAAGACGCTGACCGCAAGTACCTGGTCCGTCACCTGTCATGTTCAATTCTTTATTTCTATCAAAACATTTCTCACTCTATCTAAAAGCCATTTCTTAGTTACTAATACTCTTATAAAACACATTATCAAATATTTTACGGTAAAACATTCAACAATTATTCTTGTAAGTGCTGGACACCGCTCCCAGCCGGGATCTCTTGCAGTGTCCTTTGAGGTAGACATCATCTTTGCAAAGTGTCCTTATATAAAATCTTGACATCGTCTTCGCAAAGTGTCCTTATGTAAAACCAAGAGAGGGCACCTAAAGAGGTGCAACTATTTACAAGTAAGAGTTTTTGGATCACTCCAAGTTCATGATCGCTACTTCACTTCTAAGAACGCTGCCAATCAAAGCAGGGCAACTTTGGGAAAAACAAAAAAAATTAAACCATGATGAGCAACAAAAAGGCACAGCGGTGCTAAACAAACCCTCCTGGGTCACGAGAGTTACTGTAAATTTTCTTATTGCTGGTCCCTTACTGGGGTTCTGGAAGCTTGGGTACCGCTACCAGATGCAAGGTACTCATTGGCCTTCTTCAATTATTCCTCTTCCCAAGGTGTCCAGTTGGTGACCTTTGGCTTAGGCTGCCGGGCTGGGGCTGATGCAAGGGCAGCCGGTTTTCTAACAGTCTGGGTGACAACTGTGGATGGAGGTGCAGCAGGTTGCCTCAGCTTGTATCTCTCCAGAAGCTCCTCTGGGATACGATGAATATTCAGGGCATACCACCCCCTGAGTCCTTCATGCCGGGTGAATGTTACGTAATCCCCAGGTTGCAGATTCCTATCAGGATGCCCCTTCCTCAGATGGGGCTCCATGTCCTGCCGGCTGAAGAAGAGATCTCTTATTCTTTTGGGGTCCGCAATGAACCCAAAACCCTTCTCCTGGTTCACGTTCAAAACTTGCCCCCAGCCAAGTGCATCCCGGGGCCCGTAATGACCAGCACGGGCCTTCCCCTTTCTGGCTAGATCTGGGCCTAGTACTGCTAGCCGGCGCTGCTCCCTCTCCCGGTATTCAGCTGCCAGTTGCCGGATGGTAGCCTGGAAACTAGCCCAGTTCTCACCTTCCTCCCTCTCTTCCCGGGACCGCTCCAAGCTGGTCTTAGTCCGCGGCACCACCGTCAGGGGTTCAGGTGTTTCCCCCTGGGGACAGTCATCCCGGTCCCAGACAAGGTCCAGCACGACCTGTCCTGCCGCTACTACGGGCGTACACCCCAGGGCCTTCCCAAGTGCAGGGGCTGCGGTCATACCTGGACCTCCTGGCGTTGCTCCGGCTCTGGTACAGGCCTGAGACGGTGGGCCGCTGCCGGGATATCCACCGGAATGGCGGGTCCGGGTGCTGGCGGTGGCGGGACTGATGATGGCTTCAGGTCCGCAGGGACCTCCGGTGGGACCTGCGCAGCAGCGTCAGGTCCGGGCGGGAGCACGGTCTCCGCTCCCGGGTCCTCCAGTAACTCTTCCGGGCAGGCCGCGACCAGCTGTATGGACAGCGTGGAGGTGTAAATCCACGCTGCCTGAGGAAGGACAGTCCGGTGCAGCGGTGACAGGTACCAATGGAGAGGGTACTGCAGGTGTAGGCCCCTCCTAGGCGCGCTGCCGATTCAGCTTCTCCAAGGCCTCCTGCCTCAGCCGCAGATGGGTGGTCAGCTCGGCTATTTCTTCTTCCAATTGTCGGCGGTTCATCTCAGAGATCAGGTCGGAGCCTTCAGCCATGGCGCCAGGGAGATCCATTTCCCCGCGCTCCTCAGGCCTCCTTCCCTCACTCTCCAAAATGGCGTTCTGACGTTCTTCTTCCTGCCTCAGCCCCTTTCCCGCCACTGGCTTCTTCTGCCCCTCCTTCCGGGGGTGGCATCTTCTTCCAGCGCCTTCATACCATGCCAGTATACGAACCCCTCGGGGGGTGGGCCATGTTGCTGTCACATAGTAATTCAGGCAGGGAAGGCCCAAGACTCTTCGCGGTCTTTTCCTAGGACCTCCTATCTCTTCACGCCCTTCTTCTCCGCACCAGCGGCCATTTCCTATATCCATTTTACAGTCCATTAAATCAGGTCTCCTGCACATTTTAAAAAGTATAAAGTCCAACAAATCTCAGGCACACAGAACCCGATGGCATCGGGTCTCGTCATCCTGTTCGTGACGCCAAAATTGGGTCGCCCTCCCAGGGCTGTGGGGTGCTCGGTACCGGGCCGGTGTCAGTGGGATGTGTCACAGCAGCGGTGACCCGGTCCGTGGCCCTGGGCGCCCAAGTAATTGTGGAATGTATATGTAGTTAATGAAATGGAATAGTTTGTGACGCCACCTGTGGTGCTCGGCAAGGGAGGTGTCAAGCCGACGCTGCAGACAGATCCTCCGGGACAGATGGTGTGGTGCAGCAGTGATGGTATAACCCTCCACAGGCAGGGCTGATGTCCCAGGGCAGTGTAGTTGTAAGGGTTGTGGAAAGGTGCAGGCAGTGTAAAGAATGGTACCAAGATGTAGCGGTGCTGAGTGGGTTGGCGCAAGAATGAATGGAGGACACCGAGGCTTGCAGTTCCAAAGCTTTACTCACAGTCTGCGGTACACAAGGGTGCCCACCTCCGGGCCGTGTCCTCCGGGTCAGAGACTCAGCCAACCTCCAGAACAGATGGAAAGCTCCTCTCCAACACTCCGCCAACATGTACCTTTCCTGAACGACTCCTCTATTGCGCCTTAAGGTGTGAAGAGCTCCAGTACCATGGTACTCTGGAGTTCCTCCTGTCAGATGTTCCTAACAACTCTACTCATATGGCAGACAGCTGTAGCCTCTCTCAGGGACTCCCTTCTCCGGAGTCCTGGCTCTCTAATCAGTTGCTGTTGTGCCCCGAGTCTTAGTTGGGAGTAGTGCATTTACAACCAACTACTCCACCGGTGTCTGCTGCAGAACCATAAGTGTCCATACAACCTCGGGGACCAGGCCCCGGCCTTGCGCTGAGAACCTATAGGCAGGGTTCCTCTTCCAACCCAGGTCTCCTCTCTGTTCTCCTACTCCTTCGTTCCGTACTGATCCTTCTCTCTCTTATGGAAGCTTAGGTTGCAGTTCTACGTCTTTCTCCTTCTGTTCCTTTCCCGTGCCAGCTCGCTCAGATCACTGAGGCAGCTGCAGCACTCCTTCCTCCATCCCTTCTTCCAGGGATCCCCACTCCTCCCGAGTGGCTTCCTTCCTCACTGACCTTCTGTCAGACTGAACCTCGACTGATCTGTCATCCTACACTTTGCCACTCTTTTATACAGCTCAACCCCACCCACCTCCCAGTACATCCAGTGTTCCATGCAGGGAACCACCAGAGGTGCTCTGCTACTCTCTAAGCACTGAGCCGCAATGTGGTTGTGCAGAACTACCCTGTTGTGTGGGGTGCGAGTGTTGGAGGGTGGAAAGGAGTTCCCACCTTACCTGGATGGTGGGGCACTACACCTTAGGAGAAGGTGCAGTACCTCTGTGGCGACTGAGCCTCAGGGGTGCCACAGGGGCATTCTCTTCGTTTGGAGGAAAGACAATTTCTGCATCAGCATAGAAGAGGGTTCTTCACGGTAAGAGCAGTGAGGCTCTGGAATTCTCTTCCTGAGGAAGTGGTGATAGCTAACTCACTGAATGAATTTAAGAAAGGAATGGATGCTTTTCTTGTGAGTAACAGTATAGAAGGTTACGCATAACATAATATTATAGGTAGATGGTTGACCAAGCTTAGGGGAAGGAATTTTTTTTCCCTATGGAAAAATTGGCTTCCCCAGGATCAACAATGCAGAACAGTTGCACTAAAAATAGGCTGAACTAGATGGACATAAGGTCTTCCTTCAGCCTTCAAAACTATGTTACTATGTTACTATGTTGTGTAGCAAACAACAAATAGGACAAAATAATTGAAAATTATTCACCACCCCTAAAGCCAGTACATTATAGAGCCTCCGTTTGGGTCAATTACAGGTACAAATTGCTTTGTATAAGTCTCTAGGAGCTTTACATATATTACCATGGGAATTTTTGCTCATTCCTCATGGCAAAACTGATACAACCCCTTCAAGTTAGATGGTTTCGTCTGGTTAACAGCAATCTTCAATCTGATGACAGATTCTCAATTGGATTCAGGTCTGGTCTTTGACTAGGACACTCCAAAACATTTACATATTTCCCCTTAGGGTATGTTTCCACTGTCCGGATTACATCAGGATTTGCTGCTGAGTGGACGCTGCTAACAGCCGCAGCATCCAATCCGCAGCTTCCAGATGTTACAGCATAATGGAAGGGATTTTATGAAATTCCGTTTCCACTGTGCGTGCAGGGCCACATCCGGCGGCCCTGCATATTCGGACATGCGGAGCGTCTTTCCAGACCGCAGCATGTCTATTTATCTTGCAGAGAGGCCCCGTCTCCGTGAGATAAATAACCCAGTCTATGGATACGATGCGGTGATTCCATATGTGTTCAATGAGCACATGCGGTATTATCAAAGCGCATACAACGGGGGGCGCGGTTTCCGCTCCGTTCAAAGCGCTGCCAGTACGCAGCATGGACACATACCCTTAATCCACTCGAGTGTTCCTTTAGCAGTATACTTTGGGTCAGTTTCTTGTTGGAAGGTGAACCTCTGTCCCAGTCTCAAATCACTGACAGACTGAAACAGGTTTTGCTAAAGAAAATCACTGTATTTATCACCGTCCATCTTCCCCTTGACTCGCATCATTGTCCCTGTCCCTGCTGCTGAAAAACATCCCCAAAGCAAGATGTTATCACTACCATGTTTCACTGTGGTGATGATGTTCTTGTGGTGATGAGCTGTGTAGGTTTGGCGCAAGACATAGAGTTTACCTTGGTGGCCCAAAAAATTAATTCTGGTCTCATCAGACCACAGCACCTTGCTTCACATATTTGGGAGGTCTCCCACATGTCTTTTGGTAAACTCAAAATAAGCCTTACAATTTTTGTCTGCAAGTAAAGGCTTTTTTCACTCTTCAATAAAGGCCACCAGTCATGACCCTGGACAGGATAGTTCCGCCTCCATCCTGGTCAGGTCAGGGTTAATTTTAGTTTGCCTCGTTTTGGTTCTGGGGTGGCTATTTAATGTTGGCAGTTCCTGGGTTTGGTGTCAATGATACTTCCGTATACTCGGTTTGAGGTTGCTGACCCAGGTTACTCGTCCGTAATTGTGCCTCTGTGCTTGTGTGCCTTGCTGTGTTTGACCCGGTTTGTCTACCACTGTATCCTGCTTGTCTCCGATTACTCTCTGTCTTATCCCTAGGTACCACGCTCTCGTCTTGCTTTTGACCTTTGGCTCTCCTTTGACTACATTTACTTTCTGTGCTCTGTACTTTGCATGTTCAGTTGCCTTCCCTGTCCTCATGCGTGGTGACACTGCCCCCTGGTCACATGACTGGTTAGTTCCAGGTCTTGTGCTCACTGCCTTGGCTCAGGTACTTGTGCATGGTATGCCTGGCTCCTTCACCCCCTGTGCTCATTCACGTGCCACCAGATAGCGTCCCTGGGCTGTGCCACTGACACCAGTGGTGTCATCACACCACCTCTATGGAGTGAACAGCTTATTGTGATTGTATGGACAGATACTCCAGTCTCTGCTTGGGAACTCTGCAGCTTCTTAAGGGAAAACTTTGGTCTTTGTGCAGTCTCTCTGATTAACCCCTTTCTGCTATATGATGTACTATCCCGTCCATGTGCCCTGGGACTTAATTCCCAGGGACGGGATAGTACGTCATAGCGATCAGCGGCGCTCACGTGGTAAGCGCCGCTGATCGCGGCCGGGTGTCAGCTGATAATCACAGCTGACACCCGGCACTATGGGTCAGGGGTGGTCATGGACCGCCCCCGACACGTTAACCCTTGGCACACTGCGAACAAACAGGGACATTATAATAAAGTTTAAAAAAAGTGTTAAAATAATTTATAAAAAATCGCTAAATAAATTTTTTTTAAAAATTCCCTAATAAATTCATTTTTTGGAAATAAAAAACAATAAAAGTACACATATTTAGTATCGCCACGTCCGTAACGACCCGCCCTACAAAACTGTCCCATTAGTTAACCCCCTTAGCAAACCCCTTAAAAAATAAAAATAAAAAACAAAGCAAAAAATAATGCTTTATTATCCTACCGCCGAACAAAAAGTGCAATAACGCGCGATCAAAAAGACAGATATAAATAACCATGGTACCGCTGAAAATGTCATCTTGTCCCGCAAAAAATGAGCTGTGACACAGCGTCATCAGTGAAAAAATAAAAAAGTTATAGCTCGCAGAATAAAGCGATGCAAAAATAATTATTTTTTTATATAAAATTATTTTCTTTGCATAAAAGCGTCAAAACATAAAAAAAGACATAAATGTGGTAACGCTGTAATTGTACTAACCCGAAGAATAAAACTGTCTTATCAATTTTACTGCACGCGGAACGGTGTAAACGCACCCACCAAAAGAAATTCTTGAAATGATGGTTTTTGTTCATTCTGATCAGAATAAAAAGCGATCAAAAAATGTCAAATGCCCGAAAATGGTACCAATAAAAACGTCAACTCGTCCTGCAAAAAATAAGATCTCACATGACTCAATGGGTCAACTCAAAATACGGAAAAATTATAGCTCTCAAAATGTGGTGATGCAAAAACTATTTTTACAATATTAAGCGTCTTTTAGCATATGACAGCTGCCAAAAATAAAAACCTGCCATAAATAGTAAATCAAACCCCCCTTTATCACCCACTTAGTTAGGGAAAGATAATAAAATTAAAAAAATGTATTTATTTCCATTTTCCCATTAGGGTTAGGGCTAGGGTTAGGGCTGAGATTAGGGTTAGGGGTGTGTTGGGGTTAGGGTTGGAGTTAGAATTGGGAGGTTTCCACTGTTTAGGCACATCAGGTGCTCTCCAAACGCAACATGGCATCTGATCTGAATTCCAACCAATTCTGCGTTGAAAAAGTCAAATGGTGCTCCTTCCCTTCCAAGCTCTGCCATGTGCCCAAACAGTGTTTTACCCCCACGTATGGGGTATCAGCCTACTCAGGACAAATGGAAAAACAGCTTTTGGGGTCCAATTTGTCCTGTTACTCTTAGGAAAATAAAAAATTGGGGGCAAAAATATCATTTTTGTGGAAAAAAATATAATTTTTTTATTTTCACGACTGGGCGTTATAAACTCCTATGAAGCACTTGGGGGTTCAAAGTGCTCACCAGACATCTAGCTAAGTTCCGTGGGGGGTCTAGTTTCCAAAATGGGGTCACTTGTGGGGAGTTTCAACAGTTTAGGCACATCAGAGGCTCTCCAAACGCGACATGACACCCATAGACTATTACATCAAAGTCTGCATTCCAAAACGTCACCACTTCACTTCCGAGCCCGGACGCGTCCCCATGCAGTAGTTTTCTCCAACATCTGGGGTATAAGCGTACTCAAGACAAATTGGACAACAACTTTTGGGTCCACTTTCTCCTGTTACCCTTGGGAAAATAAAAAAAATTGGAGACGAAAAGATCATGTTTGTGGAAAAAATATGATTTTTTTATTTCAACGCCCGGGCGTTATAAACTTCTGTGAAGCACTGGGGGGTTCAAAGTGCTCACCACACATCTAGATAAGTTCCGTGGGGGTTTAGTTTCCAAAATGGGGTCACTTGTGGGGGGTTTACACTGTTTAGGTACATCAGAGGCTCTCCAAAAGCAACATGACAACAACAGACCATTCCATTAAAGTCTGCATTCCAAAACGTCACTACTTCCCTTCCGAGCCCCGACGTGTGCCCAAACAGTAGTTTTCTCCCACATATGGGGTATCAGCATACTCAGGACAAATTGGACAACAACGTTTGTGGTCCAATTTCTCCTGTCACCATTGGGAAAATAAAAAAATTGGGGACTAAATGATCATGTTTGTGGAAAAAATATGATTTTTTTAATTTCACGGCCACGCATTATAAACTTCTGTGAAGTCCTTGGGTGTTTAAAGTGCTCACCACACATCTAGATAAGTTCCTTGGGGGGTCTAGTTTACAAAATGGTGTCATTTGTGGGGGCTTCCACTGTTTAGGTACATCCAGGGCTTTCCAAACGCGGCATGGCGTCCAATCCCAATTCCAGCCAAAAAAGTCAAATGGCGCTGCTTCCTCCGAGCTCTGCCATGCGCCCAAATAGAGGTTTACCCCCACATATGGGGTATCAACGTACTCAGGACAAATTGCACAATAACTTTTGGGGTCCTGTAACCCTTGTAAAAATAAAAATTGAGGGTGAAAAGATCATTTTTGTGGAAAAAATATGATTTTTTAATTGTACGGCTGTACGTTATAAACTTCTGTGAAGCCCTTGGGGGTTCAAAGTTCTCGCCACACATCTAGATAAGTTCCTTGGGGGGTCTAGTTTCCAAAATGGTGTCATTTGTGAGGGGTTTCCACTTTTTTGGTACATCAGGGGCTTTCCAAACGCGACATGGTGTCCGATCTCAATTCCAGCCAAAAAAGTCAAATGGCACTGCTTCCCTTCCGAGCTCTGCCATGCTCCTAAATAGTCGATTACACCCACATATGGGGTATCAGCATACTCAGGACAAATTGCACAATAACTTTCAGGGTCCTGTTACCCTTGGGAAAATAAAAATTAGGGGTGAAAAGATCATTTTTGTGGAAAAAATATGATTTTTTATTGTACTGCTGTAAATTATAAACTTCTGTGAAGCCCTTGTGGGTGCAAAGTTCTCACCACATATCTAGATAAGTTCCTTGGAGGGGTCTAGTTTCCAAAATGGGGTCACTTGTGGAGGGTTTCCACTGTTTAGGTACATCAAGGGCTCTCCAAACGTGACATGGCATCCGATCTGAATTCCAGCCAATTTTGCATTGAAAAAGTCAAACGGCGCTCCTTCCCTTCTGAGCTCTGCCATGCGCCGAAACAGTGGTTCCCCCCCACATATCAGGTATCAGCGTACTCAGGACCAATTGCAGAATAACTTTTGCAATCCAATTTCTCCTGCTACCCTTGGTAAAACAAAAAAAAATTGGGCCTGAAATAATTAAAAAAAAAAAAAAAGTTAAATGTTCATTTTTTTTTAAACATTCAAAAAATTCCTGTGAAACACCTTCTTGAATGTGGTTTTGAGCACCTTAAGGGGTGCAGTTTTTAGAATGGTGTCACTTTTGGGTATTTTCTATCATATAGACTCCTCAAAGTGACTTCAAATGTGATGTGGTCTGTAAAAATAAAATGATGTTGTAAAAATGAGAATTCGCTGGTCAACTTTTAACCCTTATAACTTCCTAACAAAAAAAATGTTGGTTCCAAAATTTGCTGATGTAAAGTAGACATGTGGGAAACGTTACTTATTAAGTTTTTTGTGTGCCTTATCTCTGTGATTTTAGGGCATAAAAATTAAAGTTGGAAAATTGCGAAATTTTCCTTTTTTTCACAAATAAATGCAAGTTATTTGAATGAAATTTTACCACTAACATGAAGTACAATATGTCATGAGAAAACATTGTCAGAATCACCGGGATCCATGGAAGCATTTCATTATTACCTCACAAAGGGACAGTGGTCAGAATTGTAAAAATTGGCCCGGTCATGAATGTGCAAACCACCCTTGGGGGTTAAGGGGTTAATGCCCTCCTTTCCCAGCTGAGAGGTTTGGTGGGTGGCCCTCTCTTGGCAGGTTTGTTGTGGCACCATATTCTTTCCATTTGATGATAATGGATTTGATGTTGCTCCGGGAGATCATCAGAGATTGAGATATTGTTTTGTAACCCAATCCTGACTTGTATTTCTCAACAACTTTGTCCCTGACTTGTTTAGAGAGCTCCTTGGTCTTCATGGTGGTGTTTAGTTAGTGGTGCCTCTTGCTTAATGATGTTGCAGCCTCTGTGGCCTTTCAGAAAAGATGTGTATATAGTGACAGACCTTGTGACACTTAGATTGTACACAGGTGGACTTCCTGTCACTAAGCATATGACTTATGAAGGTAATTGCGTGCATCAGAAATTTTTAGGGGCTTCATCTTAAAAGGGGTGAATACATATGCAGAAGCCAATTTTTAGTTATTTGATAATATACATTTAATTTAAGTCTATATTTTTCTCACTTCACTTCACCAACTTAAACTATTTAGTGCTGATGCATCACACACAAATTGGATTACAAAAATATTTAAACACGGGTTGTAATCTAACAAAATAGGTAAAAAGTTAAGGGGGGTAAATACTTTTGCAAGCCACTGTACATTGCATGATTTCCTCCCCCTCTTCCCACCAAGGTAACATAAAATATCTCTAGAGAACTTTTTTTTCAATAATGTTCAATTTTTCACCTGTCACCTGGGGCATCTACAGAAGCTCCAGTTACAGGGGAAAACAGTTTCCTATTATGACAGAAGTTACTTGGCAGAGCAAATCCGAGTCTGCAAGGACCCAGCAGCATTGCTTTGCCGGGGGAGACTCATTGATAAAGTGATTGTCAGGTCCTACGGAAGGATTGTCACTGCTAATGTTCTGTGCACTACATAGTGCTCACTGAGAGTTACACAGTGGCAAAAGAAAGGACATAAGCGGTGATAGATAATCTTTCACTTCACCCCAGAGTCTGCAACTGTGTCTGACAGCTGGGAATTACTAGACTGTACTGCAGGAGCTTTAACTCTGTGCTGTGAATTTACAATGGTATAGGGTTTATAACTTATAACCCAGTAACAAGAGCCAAGTCTAATGAGGTGCAAATAGTGTAAAACCTTTAATAAATGTGGAAAAAGGCATGTGCACTAGAATTCTTTCTTAATTTTAAATAGACGTGTTGAACATAAATATTTCCCATAGTGCCTTTTTAATATCCCATTTAGCAGCTTAGAGGTTAACAGGCCTGTTGGTGTTTAGTTAAGCTACTAAAAATGATATAAACTGCAAGCTACCATATGTAACAACTTCACTGCCTGTTTATGGTGGGCATTGTGGCTACAATACTATGGGCTCTGTTAGGACAGCAGACTTCTATTTTCCATATGGACATTAATTTGGGATTTTTATGCGTATCCCTGCCCTGTTACAGGATAAGCATTAGGAACATTGACCTTTCAAAGCATTTTTTTCCACCACACAATCATGTAGTATGAAAAGTCAAAGAATAGCTGCTATTCACCTCTGCTGCTCCAGGATTACTATTTGTGTCACTGTGGATGAAATGCCTATTAATGTAGGAGTGGATACATGTTCTTTTGTAGATTATGTTACCAAAAACACCATACTGACTAAATAGAGATCTGTTTCTAATATTTTAACGATAATCTGTCGGCAAGTTTTTGTAACACCATCTTATAACAGCATGATGTAGGTGCAGAGACCCTAATTCCAGCGATATGTCATTTATGGGGCTGCTTAATGAAGTTTTAATAAAATCCCTGTTTTATCTGCTGCAAATTTAGCAGTTCACTGAATGCTGAGCTCTGTATAACCCCACCCAAACCTCTGATTGGCTGCTTTCTGTGTACATTGTGCATAGGCAGAAAGATGACAATCAGTAGTGGGTGTTGGTGGTTATACAGATGTGAGGAGGAAGAACGGGCTGCGGGTACCTGTGCGGATCCAGATCCAGAACTGTTGAGGCTGCATCCCTTGTTTCCCGGGGGAAGGCAAAAAGGCCCGGACAGGTGCTCTGACCTGGAAGCTGGGGGCCCAGCTAAAAGTGAAAGCGCTCGCAGTTTCTTGCCTGCCATGAGGGGGTAAGGTGCATGCGCAGCATGCTCCGTGAGGTGCGCAGCCAGGCCGAGACGAAATGGGGCCGGCCATATGCCAGGACGCTGCCGGAGCCTGCGGCCGTGACAGGGAGAGAGCCGAGAGCCCTGTTCTGCTAAGCACCGCACGAAAGCTTAAGAGCCAGGACAGGGTGCAGGACTGTCTGCTGCCCATTTTGCCGGACATTGCTACACCGTTCCACTAGGACCCTGACAGTATTGCGGCCTTGCCTACGTTGGCCGCAGCCACTTATGGATGAGGGGCCCAGTGGAAGGTACCGGACACCGACCACTGCCGCCAGAAGACAGACCACCGTTACCAGCAGGACCTGCTTGGACAAGCACCGCGCCAGCTGTTGTTGGTGCTATTGACTTTCAAGAAGCATCTACAGTCAGAGGAACTTCTGACACGATAAGTGTACAAAAGAACTGCCGATACCTTGCTCATTAACTGCATATTATTTACACCTGAACTGTTTAGGGCATGTGCACAATTTGCAGATTTGTCTGCAGAATTCTCTGCACAGAATCTGCACCTCTTGGCAGAAAACACACGTAAAAATCCGCGCATTTTT
Source organism: Dendrobates tinctorius (assembly GCF_039654945.1). Classification (NCBI taxonomy): domain Eukaryota; kingdom Metazoa; phylum Chordata; class Amphibia; order Anura; family Dendrobatidae; genus Dendrobates; species Dendrobates tinctorius. The sequence continues at coordinate 9,432,935 of NW_027361705.1, read as the reverse complement.
TGATGCGTATTTTCATGCGTTTTTTCATGCAGATTGTATGCGTTTTTGCAAGCTAATAAAGATATGTTATTTTAAAAAAAAAAGATTTGTAATGTCATTATTTCTGGTCCAACCTCCTCTTTTACATTTATCCAACCCACACTCCATTACATAGATAGATAGATAGATAGATAGATAGCTGTCTATAGATATATCCATATCTATCTATAGATGTATCCATAGATATATCTATCTTTTGATGTATCTATGGATAGATATAGATAGATAAATAATAGCAAGGCCGATGTTTATTAATGAACAATATGTTTAATTTAAAACAAAAAAAACATAGGGAAAAAATGACATTGGCTCCCGCGCAATTTTCTGCGCCAGAGAGGTAAAGCCAACGGCCGGGGGTCAATATTTGTAGCCTGGTAAGGGATTAATACCCATGGATCTTACCAGGCTATGAATATTAGCCCGCAGCTGTCTGCATAGCCTTTACTGGCCATTAAAATAGGGGGACCACCCAAAAAAATGACATGAGGTCCCCCTATATTTTATAGCCAGAAAGGCTATGCAGACAGCTACGGGCTGATATTCATAGCGTAGGAAGGGGTCATGGGTATTGCGCCCCCAGCTACAAATACCAGCCCGCAGCCGCCCCAGAAATAGCGCATCTCTAAGATGCACCAATTCTGGCACTTAGCCCCTCTCTTCCCACTGCCATGTAGCGGTGGCATATGGGGTAAAAAGTGGTTAATGTCACCTTGCTATTGTAAGGTGACATTAAGACCGGTTAAAAATGGGGAGGCTTCAATTTGACGCCTATGGGTTAAAAAAACACACATTAACAATTAAATATTATAATGAAATAAAATAAGACACAGTTATTCCTAATTTTTATTACATGCCTAAATCCATTCGAAGCCATTGATCACCTGCAAAAAAATTAAAAAACAAACCAACAGTATACTCCCTGTCCAACGTAGTCCCATTAATAATGATTGTCCCATGACGATCTACCCTATAGAGCTGTCACATCAGCAGATGTGACTGCTCCATAGGCCTCTGATGACACACTGACCGGAGATAACCCTCCACATGTGTGTCATCGGAGATAAGCCTCTCGCTTTACAGCACTACAGCGTGAGAAAATTCTCACGCTGTAGTGCTGCAAAGTGACAGGTGAACTCCGGTGACCTGTCGGCAGCGGAGTGATACAATGCGTTTGATTATCTCCATCATTGTATCATTGGAGTCCCTGGAGAGCGGTCGCATCAGCTGATGTGACAGCTCTCCACGTGGGATCGTTGTAGGACATTCTTATTAATTGCATTACGTCGGACATGGAGTATATTGTTGGTTTATTATTTACATTTTTTTTCAGGTGAGCGAGGGGTTCGGGGATTAGGTGTAGATGGCAAGTATGGACCCTATGTGTGTATGTGTTTTTTTTATTTTTTACATTCAACACATTAGCAGGATGATGGGACTACTACTGTCTCCTCATGGGCTAATGTGTCACTGTCATTATAGCAGGCAATTTTTTTCTCATTACTGTACACTCTGCACCTCATCTTGACTGAAAAAAACAGAAATGTAGACATTTTTGCAATTTTATTAAAAAAGAAAAACTGATATATCACATGGTCATAAGTATTCAGACCCTTTGCTCAGTATTGAGTAGAAGCGCCCTTTTGAGCTAGTACAGCCATGAGTCTTCTTGGGAATGATGTAACAAGTTTTTCACACCTGGATTTGGGGATCCTCTGCCATTCTTCCTTGCAGATCCTCTCCAGTTCCATCAGGTTGTATGGTGAACGCTGGTGAACAGCCATTTTCTGGTCTCTTCAGAGATGCTCAATATGACATGTCTTCAAAGGGCAGCATGTCCATGTCCTTAAACAAAGAAGAAAAGGATTTGCTTGGACTATACTAGTATAATCTTTAAATTTTTTTGGTTTGAAGTTGGAGAGTGACAAGTGCACAGTTTTCTGGCAAACAAAAAACAAAAGCTGTAATTCCCTTATCACATCTTCCACTCACCTTTTATCTCTAATTTCCTGATTTGGCCGTTCATATTTTGCTAACTCTCCTACACATGAAGATGGGAATTCACAGGACATGATTTTCTCCCGGCTCTGCTCAGTGCATGTGTGGCACCCCCAGGAGTATGGCCGCCACAGTGGCTTTGCCTTCCTCCAGGGGAGGGTAATGCCAGGCTTGAAGGCAATGATGGGTCTCTCTCGCAGTCAATCCATACATGCAACACAGTTCCACTCCAGGCCAGCAGGGGAAACTCTGAACCAGGATTAAGGGGAGGAGTGCCCTCTGAGGGCCAGGAGGAAGGGGAGTTAGTTAGTCTGCGGAGGTTGAAGTGTGCAGACGTGTAGAGAGCTGCTGGAGGTTGAGCTAGGAAAGGAGAGCTCCCTCGGAGTGAGAGTGCAAGAACTGGAGCCTAGTCTCCACGGCTGTATGGATACTAACGGTCCTACAGCAGATACCAGAGGGGTAGGAGGCTGTAAATGCCCTACTCCCGTCTAAGACTTGAGGCACAACAGCAGCTTGGATAGAGAGCCAGGACTCAAGTAAGGAGTCCCCGAGAGAGGCTACAGCTGTCTGCCGTGCAAGTAAGGTTCTTGGGAACATCTGACAGGAGGAACTTCAGAGTAACATAGTACTGGAGTACTTCATTCAAACAAGCGCTAGGAAGGAGACTGCACAGCCTGTCTGCTGAGAGAGAATCCCTGAGTTGCTTCCAGGCTAGCCTGCTCCAATACCATCTGTAATCAGGACCCTGGACTGCAGTTATCAAGTAAAGGTACAGAAATTGCACCCCGCTGTGTCTTGTCTGCTTCCTACCCTTACGGCACTGCTACATCCCCGTGCCTACCACTTCTACACTGCCCTGGGACTATAGCTTCACCTGTGGGGAGCTTTTACACCCTTGCTGCACCCTACCATCAGTCCCAGCAGATTTGTCTGCAGCATCGGCTTAACACCTCCCTTGTCGTGCACCACAGGTGGCGTCACGAACTATTCCATTCCATTAACTACATTCCCCCATTACTTGGGCGCCCAGGGCCATGGACCGGGTCACCGCTGCTGTGACACATCCCACTGACACCGGCCCGGTACCGAGTACCCTACAGCCCTGGGAGGCGACCCAATTTGGCGTCACAAACAGGATTACGGAGCCCGGTATCCCCGGGTCCTGTGTGCCATAGACTGTTTGTGTAAAAGACCGTGTGATATTGGTGCCAATTGCCGCCATTGCCGCGCTGCTTGACGCGCGCGGGAAGAAAGAGGCGGGCCTTCGTGGGCAGGGCCTGCCACAGAGCAGGAAGAAGTGAAGTGCCGCACGGGAAGAGAGGACAGCATGCGAGAGGAGGAGGAGCTGAGGCCTACAGCCTGGAGCATCGAGCCTGTGAAGCGGCCGCCGGTGAGCTCCCAGAACCCCCCCGGCCCTGGCTAACATTAACTGGGGGGGAGAAGATGTCCGCACCAAACAGCGATGCAGCGGCAGGCGCCGGTGCCAACCCTGCAGCACCGCCAGGAGGAGCACTTGCCACAGGGGTCTCCATAATGCCGCTTTCTATGCCCTACATACCGGGAGTGGCCTGGCTACCGCAGTACTCGGGTGAGTCGCATACCCTGAGTAAATTTATAGAGAGACTGTGCAGTTTGTTTAAAGTATACCCTCTGTCTGAAAGCCAGAAAGAGAATATCCTGATTGGACAGCTAAGGGGTGCAGCACAGAGAGAGGTGAAAGCCTGGCATGACACTGATAAAGAGACTGTTGCAAAGATCCTGGCCAAGCTGAGGAGCACCTTTGACACCCGCATTGCAGCTGAAATCAAGATGAGGTTCGTTGACTGTAAACAGAAGGCGCAGGACAGTATCAGGGACTATGCTCTCAACCTGCAGGAGGCGCTGTGAGCAGTTAAGCAAGTTGATCCTGACAGTGTAAAGGAGGAAGATAAACTGTAAAAGGAGCAGTTCATTGAAGGACTCCTATCCAGTACCCACAGAGGACAGTTGCGTATTATAACCCTGCAAAACCCTGATCTGAACTTTGCTGATTTTAAGGACAGGGCTATTCGGGTACTGCAGGAGTCCACTGACAGCTGTCCAGCACCCCCTAGGCACCCAGCGATCTCCTGACATCAGGAAGCAACATCTTTTCCTTTCATCCCTGTGGAGGCTGATGCACAGACTCTGGATAAAGATCCAACTGAGGAGCTGTGTCTTCAGGTCCAGGAGTTGACCAAAGGAATGGCTGCACTTACTAAAACCGTGCAGTTCCTACAAGTGTCCTCCAAAGAAAAGATCCAGCTTGCTTCCAGTCCAGAGAATGTCCCGTGGCTCCGGAGGAGGAGAACCCCGCCACTTCGAGTAAGGAACAACGATCGCTATGACCAGGACGGACGTCCCATCTGTCGTCACTGCTACAAGGCCGGTCATCTTGCCAGATATTGTACTTTAAACGAACAACCCCTGGGGCAGAGGGCCAACCCCCAGGAGTAGGATCCCCAGGCCCAAAGAACTGGAAAGCCAAGTATGTGAGAGGGAGACCAATCCTTCCTGTGGTGATTGACGGTATCCCCATGAACGCTTTGCTGGACACTGGCTCCCAGGTGACCACGATGCCGTACATTCTGTACAAGAGATATTGGGCTGATTCAGAGCTTACCCGTGGCCCAACTGATGAACTGACAGTAGTTGCTAGTAATGGTCAGTCTTTACCGCAGATAGGATGTAAAGAAATTACTGTCAAAGTGGGGCGGGTAGAGCTAAAGTCTCAAGGTTTAATAGTTGTTGATATTGACCGACGTGAATGTAATCCCATGATGACTCTTGGTACAAATGTAATTGAAAACTGTCTGTCCGAGGTTATTATCTTGTTGCAACAGGTGGCTGAGACTGCTGGTTCCGGAGAACAACAAGTCCTGCAGAAGGAGATCCGAGCCCTGATGCAAAGTCAACAGGTAGAACTCTCTGGCGGAGAGATTGTCAGCGTCAGAGTGAGTGATGCTTTTCCCATTGCAATACCCCCCCAGATGTGAAATGTTGGTTTGGTGTCGGGCAGCTATAGGTCTTAGAGGGAGAGATTGCCAGGCAGTGGTAGAACCCGTATACTCCGAGAGCAGGCCCACTGTCCTGACAGCCAGAGGGGTGGTTGACGTACGAAAGGGGAGAGTACCTGTACGCCTTTTGAATTGTGGGGAAGAGGAAGCCACAATACCTTGGTACGCCACAGTTGCTAAGCTGCTCACCGTTAATAACAACTCTTTGCAGGCAGCAGAACCCTTGGTCTCATCCGATCAGGTGGAGGACAATGGCTCTGGGAAGCAGCCAGATGAGTGGTGTCAGCAACTGCAGGTGGGAACTGACTCTACACCTTCATACCAGAAAAATGGGGTTTACAGAGTGACACAAGAGTATGAGCAAACACCCACTAGATTTTGGGCAGGTAAAAGGGGTTCAACATCATATCCCCACTGGAGACCATCCACCCATAAAGTAGAGGTACAGACCTATACCCCCAACACAATACCAGTGTGCTAAGAGTATGTTTTGAGAGATGAAGGAGGCAGGGGTCATCAGAGACAGTTGTAGCCCCTGGGCAGCTCCAATAGTGTTTGTAAAGAAAATGGATGGTACCATGAGAATGTGTGTTGATTACAGGAAAATTAACAGCATTACACATAAAGATGCCAACCCATTACCTAGAATTGAGGAATCATTGGCTGCACTTAAAACTGCTAATTACTTTTGCACCTCAGATCTCACTAGTGGGTATTGGCAGGTTCCCGTGGCAGAGGCAGACAAGGAGAAAACAGCATTTACCACTCTAATGGGTCTCTGTGAGTTCAATTATATGCCATTTAGGCTCTGCACTGCTCCAGGAACATTTCAACGGCTGATGGAGTGCTGCCTGGGACACATGAACTTTGAGACGGTCCTGTTGTATCTGGAGGATGTCACTGTTTTCTCCAAAACCTATGAAGATCATCTGGAGCACCTGGCTGAAGTGTTTGAAGCTTTGTCCAATTTTGGTCTGAAGGTGAAGCCCTCCAAGTGCCACCTCCTGAAGCCCAAGGTGCAGTACCTCGTTCATGTGGTCAGTGCAGAAGATGTGGCACCAGATCCTGATAAGGTCACAGTCATCCGGGACTGGCCGAAGCCCAGCAACCTTCATGAAGTACGCCAATTCCTTGGACTGGTAGGCTACTACCGAAGATTCATCAATGGCTTTACTGAAATAGCCACCCCTATGCAAAATCTCCTGGTGGGGCAGTCCAAGAAGACCAAGCAGAAAAATTCCACCTTTGAATGGACTGAAGAGTTGGAAAGGTCCTTCACCAGATTGAAGATGGCTCTCACAGGAGATGAAGTTCTGGCCTATCCAGATTATGACAAACCCTTTGTGCTGTACACAGATGCCAGCAACGTGGGACTAGGAGCAGTACTGTCGCAGGTACAGAATGGGAAAGAAAGAGTGATCTCCTATGCCAGCAGGAAGCTGCGCCCCACTGAAAGGAACCCTGATAACTACAGTTGTTTCAAGCTGGAGTTCCTTGCCATAGTCTGGGCTGTCACCGAAAGGTTCAAGCATTACCTAGCCTCTGCCAAGTTCACTAGCTTCACGGATAACAACCCGTTGACGCATTTGGACACTGCAAAACTAGGTGCACTGGAACAGCGATGGATGGCTCGGCTCGGCTATCGAATTATGAGTTTACCATCAAGTACCGGTCAGGGCACAAGAATGCCAATGCTGATGCGCTGTCCATTATGCCTAACCTACCAGATGCCGGAGAAGACCCTGAGGCTCTTGAAGAGATAGAGTTAAGTCCCTTCCACCGGCCACTTGCGGCCCAACTTGCTCAAGGAGTGAGAAACAGATGGTTTGGCTTGAAGGAGGTCACCCTGAATCCATTGCCCCATCATGACTGGACAGAAACGCAAGATAGTGACTCTGCAGTCCGCCTGGTGAAGGAGCTGCTGACACGAGCTGACTCACGTCCAGAGTCGGATGCTCCTGAAGAAACTCAGCAGTTGTGGAAGGAGAGAGGCCGGCTGTTCATTTATGAAGGGAAGCTGTGTCGGAGGAGCATCAATGCCCGCACTCATAAGCTGGTTTGGCAGGTGATAGTCCCAAAGAGAGAGGCATCAATGGTCCTGGAAGCATACCACAATGGAGCTGGACACTTCGGATGAAAGAAGTTGGAAGTATTGCGCTGAGAGAGGTTCTACTGGGCTGGTATGAGGAAAGCCATTGAGAGGTGGTGCCGGGCGTGTGGACAATGCAACCTGTGCAGAAAGGATCGGTACAGCCAGAGAGCTCCCCTACAGCCAATTATCACCCAACAGCCCCTTGAGTTGGTAGCCCTGGACCATGTGAAGCTGGTTCCAAGCCGGTCAGGCTACATCTATTCACTTACCATTGTGGACCACTACTCAAGATTCCTGGTAGTTGTGCCTGTCAAAGATCAGACGGCCAGGACAGCAGCCAGAACATTCCAACAGCACTTCTGTAGACCACATGGATATCCTGAAAGAGTGCTGACAGATCAAGGTCCAGCTTTCGAGGCAGAAGTGTTCCAAGAATTCTGTAACTTGTATGGTTGTAAGAAGATTCAGACAACGCCGTATCACCCACAGACCAATGGCATGTGCGAGAAGATGAACCAGGTAGTGATGGATCTCCTGAAGACTTTGCCCTTGGAGGAGAGGAATCTGTGGCCAGAGAAGCTGCCCGATCTGGTGGACCTCTACAACCATACCTGTTGTGAGTTCATTTTCCCCTTCACCGTCGATGTCTGATGAACTCCCTCTTCTGGTGAAGGAAGGTAGTGAGGCTGATTACCAAACACCTGATCTGGTAGATGATGACTGGGTAACAGGAATTTCTGACTGGATATAAGGCAGCCGACGCCCTTCTGAGTCGCTGGTGATTTCTCTGCTGGATTTTTGGAGACCAGTCTGATTCCTGCTTACCAAAGATAAGTTTTTGCTCTGCTATTGAACTTATTAGTTTTGTTTTGTTTACCTTGTTTTTTGGAGTTCAGCCATCCCCGGTCGGAGTGTGCTGAGTTCCATTTTTGTCTCTGATCAGTTTGTCTCTTTGCTCTGTCTTTAGAATTTACCTGAGTGCTGATATAGTCTTTTTGAAGTCCTAGCGACTTCAGGGCCTGTTTTTCCTATCAGATGGTTGGGACATTTTTTGGTAGGGTTTTTTATGGATTGCAGATGGCAGCTTTTCTATCCTGTCTTTTCTAGTTAGCTTGGGCCCCATCGTTTGCTCAACCTATCTTTCTATCTGTGTTAGTGTTTTCATCATGCTTCACCGTCATTATATGTTGGGGGCTGCCTATTGCTTTGGGGTCTGCTCTGGGGCAGTTTAGATTTCCCCTTTCTTTCTTTAGGCCTATTTAGTTCTCCGGCTGTGATCAAGGGGTCTAGGGCATCGTAGGAACCCCCCACGGCTACTGTTAGTTGTTGTGGATAGGATCAGGGGTCTGCAATCTGATAGCTACCAACCTCTCCGGTTTTCTGGACTTAGCTTGTATTTTTGTTTTTTCCTCCTTCGGTGACTCATTCATAACACATATCCCAGTGAATTCCACCAATGGTACCCCAGCCTATTTAATGAGAGCAAGACCTGGTAAGCTGCCCATTGACTTAGACATGGGAGTCCTGACACCTGAAGTGGCATCCCCAGATGCTGATTAGGACACGGAGAGGTAGCAGCAGTACAGGAGAGTTCAAGAATGTGTGGAGAAGAGTTTGGCCCAGGCAAGACAAAAGCAGGAGAAGCTTTACAATCAAAATGCACCTGCCGTCCCTTTATCGCCGGGAGAGCAAGTCTTGAAAAGAAAGAGAAGATTGCACAAATTGGATGATCAATGGGAAGCTGAACCTTATACCATTCTGCCCTCGAATTTTGATAATACTAAGGTATGCCTTGTTAGTAAAGATGGAGGAGAGACCTCAGCAGCGGTATCAAGAGATCATTTGAAGTTGTGTCCTGACCAGTTGAAGGAAAGGAAAAAAGAACCAGATAACATCCAACCCATGGTGGAAGAAGAGAAGGTCAGCACAGTGCTTGGAGAATTCCCTGCGAATTGGACTAGAGTGAACGATGCTATAGTGGTGCCAGTGTTGCTGTTTCCCCAATTGGTAGCACAGGAAGATGTGACTCAAGAGAATCAGGAAAATCGGGTAGCAGATGCCACACCAGCAGTGGAGCCAGAGAACCCTCGCCCTGCCAGTGGTGAACCTGTTGTACCTTTGGTGAGTCTAAGAAGTCACAGTCAGTCTAGTATCCCTGTGTTACATAGAACCCCCAGTAGTGTATCCAGTACATTACCCACTACACTAGTCTTACGCAGGTCTACCCGCACCACACAAGGTATACCACCCCTTAGATATCGCATATAAATAAGTTAAAGTAATGTTCACCTGTACCTGCAAATATGTAACTGTTCTCAAGTTTTGTGCCTACAGGTAACCTGTAAGAGTTTCCTTTGGAATTTGTTTTATGGACACTAAACCACAGGACTTGTGTGTGGTCAAAAACTTTCACCATTTGCCTAGGAATGGACCATGGACATTGATGCTTGGACTTGCCATCATAGGACCATTTTTGAAGCACTTGGTTTTTGTACATTTTTCATTTTTAAATCTTGTACAATTCTTATTGTGTAACTGTATATATGATCAACTGTTTTCTTATGTTCCTGTTTTTTTCAGCCCATGGGTCTGCTACCCCAGGAGTATGGCCGCCACAGTGGCTTTGCCTTCCTCCAGGGGAGGGTAATGCCAGGCTTGGAGGCAATGATGGGCCTCTCTCGCAGTCAATCCATACATGCAACACAGTTCCACTCCAGGCCAGCAGGTGGGAACTCTGAACCAGGATTAAGGGGAGGAGTGCTCTCCGAGGGCCAGGAGGAAGGGGAGTTAGTTAGTCTGCGGAGGGTGAAGTGTGCAGACGTGTAGAGAGCTGCTGGAGGTTGAGCTAGGAAAGGAGAGCTCCCTCGGAGTGAGAGCGCAAGAACAGGAGCCTGGTCTCCACGGCTGTACAGATACTAACGGTCCTACAGCAGATACCAGAGGGGTAGGAGACTCCTGTCTAAGACTTGAGGCACAACAGCAGCTTGGATAGAGAGCCAGGACTCAAGTAAGGAGTCCCCGAGAGAGCCTACAGCTGTCTGCCGTGCAAGTAAGGTTCTTGGGAACATCTGACAGGAGGAACTTCAGAGTAACTTAGTACTGGAGTACTTCATTCAAACAAGCGCTAGGAAGGAGACTGCACAGCCTGTCTGCTGAGAGAGAATCCCTGAGTTGCTTCCAGGCTAGCCTGCTCCAATACCATCTGTAATCAGGATCCTGGACTGCAGTTATCAAGTAAAGGTACAGGAATTGCACCCCGCTGTGTCTTGTCTGCTACCTACCCTTACGGCACTGCTACATCCCCATGCCTAGCACCTCTACACTGCCCTGGGACTATAGCTTCACCTGTGGGGAGCTTTTACACCCTTGCTGCACCCTACCATCAGTCCCAGCTGGTCTGCAGCGCCAGCTTAACACCTCCCTTGCCGAGCACCACAGGTGGCGTCAAGAACTATTCCAATCCATTAACTACATTCCCCCATTACTTGGGTGCCCAGGGCCACGGACCGGGTCACCGCTGCTGTGACACATCCCACTGACACCGGCCCGGTACCGAGTACCCACAGCCCTGGGAGGGCGACCCACATGATTTTACTAACTCCCCTCTCCCGTTCTCTGACCACAACCTTCTTTCGCTGTGAAGATCTGTCATGCCCCTCAGGACACATTCAGGATACGTGTTAACATCCAGAAACGTACAAAGAATTTGCAGCCATCATTGGCCCCTCTCTCTTCTCTCTCATGTCCTGACTCTGTACTGAAATATTATAATGAAACACTGTAAAGTGCCCAGGATGAAGCCACATCTCCTACACATAGAACAACTCGGCACCATTGGTGACAACCCTGGCACACACTGCGAACAAATTTTCTCCAGCAGTGCTCCAGGTGCACTGAACGTCTGTGCAAAAAATCCAATTTGGCTGAAGATTTCATCCATTATAAGTTTATGCTTAAAACATGCAACATTGCCCTTCTCCTTTCCAAACAAACCTACTTCAACACCCTCATAACTACAGTATCCTGTAATCCTGAATAACTATTTGACACTTTTCATTCCCTCCTCAATCCAAGAGTGCACTACCGACCTCAGTGCTGACTATCTGGCCAAATATTTCAAAGAAAAAAATGAACATATCCGACAAGAAATTTTCTCCCAATCCCCTAATGCTATGCATTCTCCTCCCTCACTGCATCTAGCTCACTTTTTGTCTTTGAACTGGTCACTGAAGAAGTAAACAGGCTCCTTGCATCTTCTTGCCCTACTATCTGCAACAGTGACCCTGTTCTCTTACATCTCCTCCAGTTCATTTTCCTGGCTGTCGCCACTCACTTACCTAAATTATTTAATCTCTCTCATATGGTGTCTTTCCCTCCTCATTTTAACACACCACCATACACCCATTACTTAAAAAATATCCCTCGAGCAGAATTGTGCTGCTAACTATAAACCTGTCTTTAATCTTCCCTTCATCTCTAAACTGATGGAACGTTTGGACCACTCCCATCTAATCTGCTATCTCTCAGATCACTCTCTTCTATACCCTTTACTTTATGTTTCTGTTTTCCGCTCCTTACATCCTACTGAAACAGCCCTCACTAAAACCTCTAATGATTTACTAACAGTTAAATCTAATGCTCACTGCTATATGTTGATTCTCCTGCATCTCAATGCAACATTCAACACTGTGGATCACCAGCTCATCTTAATTATGCTCTGCTCTATCAGTCTGAAAGTTACCATTGTCTCCTAGTTCTCTACCTACCTCTCTGACCGATACTTCACTTTGTCTCTTGCTGGCTTCTTTTCCACTTCTCTTCCTCTTCTAACCATGTCGATTTTGCCCACACAAAATTTTCTTCCAAATCAGGATCCTCTTAGCATCTGTTCACACACGCTCCACTCTTATTAGCCCTCTGTGTCGGTATTTGTACTGACACTGACTGTTGACCGGTAAATGCAGCGTTGTGAATCCCTCTATGTATTTTATTGATGGCTGGACCGTACAATACAAGCATTTTTTACCATTATCCTTTCATGTCTCCCCTATTTCCTCAGACTGTAAGCTTGCTAGCAGGGCTGTCACTCCTCTTGGTATCTGTTAATTTTATGTGTTTTTCGGTAATGCCTTTTATTGTCTGTACAAGTCCTCACTAAAATGTAAAGTGCTGTGAAATATGTTGGTGCTATAGAAATTAAATTGTTATCATTATAATGACAGGAATTTCTTCCATGCTTTAGTTGCTTTTTGTTCCTTCGCAAACTTTGAACTTGGCCTGATTTTTTATGAAACAGATACTCTGACTACTTTTTGGATTCTCCAAATCATGTTATAGCCAGTTCTGCCAGGCCTTTATTACCTATCCTTCAATAGGCTCCAGAGCGCACCACATTTATGATTCTGACTGACCTATGTTACCAAGCCCTGGATGGCTGGACCACATCCCTGCCTGCTGCATGGTACCATATACATCTTTCACTGATAATAATAATAATAAATTTTAATTTTATAGCGCCGACATATTCCGCAGCACTTTACATTTCGGAGGGGATTTGTACAGACAATAGACATTACAGCATAACAATAATCACATACAGTAGATTATAACAAATACCAAGAGGAGTGAGGGCCCTGCTCGCAAGCTTACAGTCTATGAGGAAAGAGGTAGACACGAAAGGTGGGTGGTAACAATTGCCCTGATTGTATGGACCAGCCATAATGTTAAGTGTGTAACAGTACAGACACAGAGGGCTAATGGATGCATAAAGCATGTGGGAACATGATGCTGGGAACCTGGTTATGGTAAAATTTTTGGCTCTGCCACACAGGGATAGGTTAGGTTAATGTGTTGAGGCGATAGGCCAGTCTGAATAAATGCGTTTTCAGGACACGCTTAAAATTGTGGGGATTGGGGACTAATCGTATTGACCTGGGAAGTGCATTCCAAAGAATTGGCGCGGCACGTGTAAAGTCTTGGAGACGGGAGTGGGAGGTTCTGACTATTGAGGATACTAACCTCAGGTCATCAGCAGAACGGAGGGCGCGGGTAGGGTGGTATACTGAAACAAGGGATCTCCTATACCTCACTTCTGGCTTGTTCTGGCATGAACCAGTGCTGTAAAAAGTTGGGGAGATCTCCCCTGTTTCACTGTAGATCATCCTAACAAGGGGAGTACCCAAGTGTGGCCCTGTGTGGCCTGTTAGGGTGGAATGCATTCATGCACGACAGGGGCTGAACTGTATTATTGATCCCTGTCTCATAAGCTGCCTTCTGAGGGTGATCACCAGTGAAACAGGTGAAATCCCCTCAATTTTTTACTGCACTGGTTTGTCACGAGCACTTTTTTTATGTCTTTGTCATTTACTTGTTTATTGGTGCTTTAAGTTTTTATCCCTCATTCATTAAAAATTTAAAAAAATTGTCTCAACTTCTTAAATAGGTAAAATTGCTAAATGCTAGTAACAACAAGCAACAGAGGCTTACCGCCAATGGCGGTAGGCCCCACGACTGCTATGGGGCCAGTAACCGGGCCCCTCTTCCTTCAATCATCGTCATCGTGAGTAGAGATGAGCGACTTTGCCTTTTTTCGGGTCGAGTCGGGTTTCATGAAACCCGACTTTCTCAAAAGTCGGGTCGAACGAAATCGGTTGATTATCGTGAAAAGTTGAAGGCCGACTGAAAGACAAAACCCAATGCAAGTCAATGGGGAAGCAAAGTCGGCAGGGAGTGGAGGACAGTAAACACACCTACAGTGGCCATTTGAATGCCAAAAACATCAATTTTTATTACTGAAGCTTGTCAACCTTAATTTACTTCATAATAATAGTTACGCACTGAAAAATGGGGGTTATTTGGCTAAAGTTATGGGGGGTAGGGCTGGCTCCAGGTTTTCATGTGCCCTGGGCCAAAGAGCGCCCCTTTAACACATACCACAACTCATGATGCTCCGATACGGCAGAGAAATAGCGGTATAGTACAATGAAAAATACTTCACTTTTTACATCTCATGACTGATATCGATTTTAAATTCTCCAATAGCTCCAAAAACGGACAGTATATTACTCCATACAGTATTATGGGCACCGCATAGTGCGCTATAGAGAGTAATGAGGCCCATATATTTCTCCATACAGAATCATTGGTCCCATATAATGTTTGAAACAGTATATGATGAGCTCCACATAATGCTACAGTATATGTTGGTCCCCATGGATGAAGCTCCACTGTCTTATGGGCCCAAATAATGCTCCACATATAATGGGCCCCATTTCTAATGATCCAGTGCATAATGGGCCCTGTAAATGCTGCTCCAGTGTCTGATGTCCACCTTTGGAATGCTCCAGTGCATGGTGGGCCCCATATATCATTCTCCAGAGTATAGTGCTCCCCAAAAATTGGAGTCCCAATATTGAAAACAATTAAATAAGTCTCCTCGCTAGGGAATCCCTGTACTAGTCTGGACTCCTCGTCGTCCCCATCTTCCATCTCACTGCACTTGGCTGTTTAGACAGAGGGCGTACAGATGTGATGTCATTGCGCTCTGTTATCAGAATATCACTGTCAGGACACGCGGAAGATGTCATGGCGGTAGAGCCGGGAGAGGTAAGTATTTCAACTTTGCAAGTGCTGTGATCCTGAGCAAGCACGGGGGCCCACTCATTGGCGACGGCACAGGCACAGGGCCCCTCATAGTACGGTGGTGTGTGGCAGTGTGTCTGACGGTGGGTGGGGGTGGGGGTGGGCCCTCCCGTGGGCCCTCCCACCGGCAGAGACACTTTTGTGCACTATGAGGGGCCCTATGCCAGTGCCGTCGCCCATGAGTATGCCCCCCTACCTGCTCAAGGAACCTGCACTTTCATCTGCACCTTCCTGTTTGTCACCGTGTAAGGTGGTATAGTATGCGGGAAGGGGAACCTGAGTTTCCTCAGGGTCAGATTCTGGCTGTGTAGAGTGTGAGGGTAATGTAGTGCTCTGGGTCAATGTACCAGCAGAATCATCTAGCAGTGGCTGGGCATCAGTGCACTTGTGGCGTCCCCAGGAGTACGGTCGCCACAGTGGCATTACCTTCCTCCTAGGGAGTGTGATGCCATGCTTGGGAGCAACGAAGGATCTCTCTAGCAGTTAAACCAACACACAACACATTTCCCACTCCAGGCCAGCAGGGAGACCTCTGAACCTGACTGCTGAGGAGCAGCTATCTGTGGTCGGGAGGAGGTAAGTTAGGGCACTCTGTGCAGGTAAGGGGAAGTGTGTGGACGTGAGAAGGGGAGCTGGAGGATGAGCAGAGTTAAGGCTCACTCCTAGCTGGAGCGCATGGTCTGGATTCCGGTCTCTGAGTTTGTAAGGACACTGACGTTCCTGCAGCAGAAACTGGAGGAAGTAGCAGATGTCAATACTCTGTACCCAACTAAGGCTCGGCGGCCCCAGCATCGACGTGTGGGAGCCAGAAGGAAAAGGCTACGGCTGCCTGCCATACGAGAAAGTTCCAAAAGAGAGTCAACAGGGGGAACTTCATTGAACTCAGCACTGCGAGTACCTCAGATAAGCGCTAGAACGGAGGCCACATTACCTATCTGCTGAGAGAGAATTCGAAATTGGTTTCCAGGCTGACCAACTCCTCCATCTGAACTCTGGGTCCTGGACGGCACTTACCAAGTACAGGTAAAGGAACTGTATGACTGTGTCTGTTATCTTTATCCTGCACCTGGCGCACGGCTCTGCTACATCCTGCACTGCACACCATCTACCAACTCTTTCATCTGCCCTGCGACAACGGCCCTACCTGTGCAGGGCTTCTACATCTTAGCTGCACCACAACAACTGTCCCAGAGAAGCGACACTGCAGCGCTGGTCAATCTAATCAGAAACCACAGGTGGCGTCACGTATCATTCACCTATAAACATAATTCACCCCTTTGCATGGACGCCCAGGGCCACGGAACGGGTCACCACCACCGTGACACATCCCTGTGAGACACCGGCCCGGTACCGATTAACCCCACTGCCCTGGCTGGCCACCCACACTCCATGTCAGATTCATCTTGGACTTGGGAATTCACGATTTGACTTGATAACCCAGGCATGGTATGATAGAAAGCGCTACATGGACTAATGTGAAGTGTGGCCTGCTGCATCATTCACTTTTGGTGGGGGTGAAGGACACAAGGAAAGGGGTTCTTCCTGACCAGGAGCCAGCACTTGACTACTCAGTGCTTGCATTTTTTGAAACTTCAGAAGAGGAGGGCATATTTGCTGGAGTCTGTTTCGGCAATATAAGCCAAAACCTGTTCCTCATGCTCCGCCTTTAAAAGCGGTTAATCTACTCCCAGAAAAGGTAGCCTTCCGGGCGTTCCGGAGCCAGACCATGACGCAGGCTCAACACCTCCTGCCTTAGCTGCTATTGTGATTTTGCCACTACTAGCAGATGCACCACCACCATCAGCACCAGCTGCCCCCCCCTCGCCCACGTCCGTGGCCTCTTCCACCAAACTTCAAAATTTTGCAGAAAATAGACCCAAAATAACATCAGATATATCGCACTGTATCAGAAGCGTAAAGCTCTATTCAATCAAAGGATAATTGTCAATCTCCCTATATATTCCATCAGTCACACAGAGGCGCTCACAGGCTCAGTATGGATTAGACAAGATTATAAAAATTAGACAAAGTGTACAGTATCATCAGATAGCAGGTGTATACAGTATAGTTTAAACATTCTAAATCTCCGTAGATATTTGAGGAGGCACACACAGACACTCTCAGGCAATGTAAAAAGCCGTAAAACGGTAATGGATCTCAAGAGTACAGCTGTACACAGTGTAGGTGTCATTGTTGTCAATCTCAGAATTCATTTCCACAGTCAGAAAATAACTCTCACTTGGTCAGTTTGGATTAAACCAGAATATAACAAGCAGTAAATGGGTAATGTATCACAAGCGTAGAACTGTATACAGTGTTGGGGTAATTTTTAAATGTACATCTAAATTGCAGGAGTAACCCATAGACACTCACACGCTCAGGACGGATCACACCACAATATAACAAGAAGATCCCTAAAAAATAATCACACATGTGGGACAATGTTCCAGGTGTCAATGATACACTTAGAGTGTTGGTTGGAGGAGGACTTCCTGGCAGAAAGGGTACAGTATCACCAGATACTAGGTATATATAGCATAGTTTAAACATTAACAATGTACGTCTATATATCAGGAGTAGTGTTGCGCCACCCCGCTAGTGTTTTGGTTCGTCGCACAGGAGGCAAGTTCGTCGAATGTTCGTTGAACGTTCGACCAACACCATCGAACCCCATTGAAAACAATGACAGGCAAACACAAACACATACAAACAAATAGAAAACAATTACAAAACACCTTAAAAGGTGTCCCAAAGCAGATAAAATATTCAGAAGACAAAAATAACATATGGAAAATGGCAACTACATTTAGAAAAGAGGTGGAGGAGTAAAAGGAGGAGGTGGAGGAGACACAGATATAGGCTTGTCATGCCCTTATGAAGTCAAGAAAGGCTGGAATAAAATTGTAAAATACCAACAAACAAAAAAAAATTTCTGAAATCGAACACGATCATATACAGTCGGACCACCCACCAATGAATTATGCCAACTGCCGATCGGGCGGCGTTATTCCCACGAACCTCCAAACAGCGTCCATGAAGGCAAAGTGTTTGGTTTCTGGGGGCAGTATGATTGCAAAGCTGAACCTTAAAGGAATGTCCAAAAGGGCACCACCAGGAGTGGAGCCTGTGGCTTCATTGGACTCCACCCGGGAAACCACAGCCATGCCACCTAAAGAAAAGATGCACACATTGAAAGCTTTGTTGATTCTGTGTGTGGTGTGGTATGTCCGTTTGTAGTTGTGCTAGTGATTTCTCAGCTTTATTCCGTTAACGACCGAGACTCCGGCATGCCCCCGCGGTACGCGCCAAGCTTACTAGAGGGATACGCGAGCCTCTGGCACGTGAGATCGAGCAATAACAGGTCTATCATGCCCTTACATGTCCGAGACTGCATGCGCGCTACACTGAAACGACCAGCTTTTGTCGCTTACAGGTGCAGATAACCCACTGAACACAGTTAGTGATGGGGATCTGGGATTCCAATTATTCCCCGCGAACGATGATTTCCCAGTAAGTGCAGGTCAACTGCAATTCCGGAATTAGGCCTAACCGGCATTCCTGAAAAAGTGAAAAAATTAAGTGTCCAAACCACAGGTGCTGTAGCTTGCTTAACAGCTCGGCAGCCATTCTCTGGCCCAGTATGGATTCGACAACATTGTAAAAAGTTGATAAAGGGTACAGTTTCACCGGATAACACTCATATATGTAGCATGGTTTACACATTAAAAACCTATGTCTATATATCAGGAGGCAGGTTCAGATGTTCTCGGGCCCAGTATGGATTAGACGTGATTGGACAAAGGTGAGAAAGGGTAACGTATCACCGGATTACAGGTATGTATAGCACAGTTTACACATTAAAAATATATGTCTATAGATCAGGAGGCAGACTAAGACGTTCTCAGGCTCTGTATGGATTTGACCAGATTGTACAAAGTTGAGAAAGGGTACATTATCAATGGATAGCAGGTATATATAGCATAGTTTAAACATGTAAAATCTCCGTGTTCTCAGTATGGATTAGACAACAATCTAAAAAGTAGAAAAAAGGAAATGTATTTGAACCGTACACCAGTATACACTTTTGGTGGTATTTTTTAAATCTTCATATATATTTCTGTCTCAGTAAGACAGTCCAGCCTCTCAGCAATAGGAAATGAGATGCATACAATTACTGACATAAAGTCTAGTGATTGCAGAAATCTAGGAATTACTAGTCATGGGAAAAACTTCCGTTACAATTCTCAGAGGTGATGCTGACCCTCAATTAATTTGTGTGTGGAGACAGCGAAAACATTTCTTTGTGAAGAAAGTGTTGCTGTATCGCAGTACCGTTGATCCCATCACCGTTACTCATCTCCATCAAATTTTGATCACAGGGAGAGATGTAAACATGGTGCTCACTGGCTATCATGATCTGTCACGTAACTTTGGAGTGCAAAAGACAGAAGCCACAGGCCATAGGCGATTCTATGGGATTGGCATGAGAGGGCACATTTAAAAATGTGCGCCGGAATGTCACACGTCTGTGAGTAGGAAAACTGTGAAAGCTGATGATAAACCACCACTGCATGTCATTGTGAGTCGACGTCCATAAGAAATGGAAGCCATTGATCATCTGAAGCTAGAGCCCGGCCAGCGGGACTGGGCATAGCTAAGCCTTAACCATCATCTATCAGTTCAACAAATTTGCAGTGGCAGTAACAGTGAAGGATTTGACAGCCCAGACTACACAGCGGAGGAGCAGGTAGAGGTAAACATTGCAAATGCTGTGGCCCTGCCCAAGCAAGGGGGGCATACTCATGGGCGTCGGTACTGGCACTGGGCCCCTCATAGTATGGCGGTGTGTCTGACGGCGGGTGTGCACCCCCACGTCAGAGACACTTGATTGCACTATGAGGGACCCTGTGCCAGTGCCCGCGCCCAAGAGTCGGCCTACCCACCTGTCCAGGGCAACGGCACTCGAACGGTTGCGTGCGCTAGGTGGTGACCCTGGCCATGGGGGGAGGCAGCCCAGTTAGGGAGGTTTACAAAATGGCATATGTTGATGTGGGACATTCAGCTGCTGCTAAAGGCGAAACTGGTCAAGTCCGAGGAAGAGAAGGACCAAAGCAAGCCATTTTTCTGGCAACCTATGTGTCATCAGGGGAAGGTGGGACAAAATCCTTGGAAACCCATGCATGGTTCATTTTAGTGAAGGTTAGATCATCCACATTTTGGGTCGACAGACGGGTCCTTTTTTCTGTCATGATTGATCCAGCTGCACTTAAGACTCTTTCCGATAGCCCACTTGCAGCTGGGCAAGCGAGCTCCTGTAAGGCATATTGTGCCAATTCAGGCTAGGTGTCCAGTTTAGCGGCCCAATAGTCAAATGGGAATGACCTGTGAGGGAGACCATCGATATGGGATGAGAAGTAGTTTGTAAACATAGTTGACAACTGCTGTCTCCTGTCACTTTCAATCGATGCAGTATTACCAGTCCTGTAAGCGGGACTTGAAAAATCAGTCCACAACATGGTCATGAAACCCATCTCCAACGCTACTTCTGATGTGTGCACCACGAACACCTCTTACAAGCTGTCCCCGGCCCCTACGGCTCGTGTGAGAACCATCACCGCTGCTGTGTGCTGGGAATGCCTCAACCAACCGGTTTACCAGAGTTGCTTGTTTGTTAGCCAATATTAGGTCAAGGTTCTCCTGTGGCATTATGTTTTGGAATTTGCCTTTATAGCGTGGATCCAGGATGCTGGCCAACCAGTAGTCAGCATCGTTCATCATTTTGGCAATGCGGGGGTCCCTTTTTAGGATCTGCAAGGCATAATCTGACATGTGGGCCAATGTTCCCGGTGTCAATGATGCACTGCGAATGCTGGGTGGAGGAGCACTTTCTGGCAAATCCACATCCCTCCAGTCACGCACAAACCCTGTACCAGACCTTGCTACACCAACATTTTCTCTTGCCCCACGAGAAGCATTCTCCTCCGCTAAATAATCATCCCCATCATCATCCTCCTCCTCTTCCTTTTCTTCCTCCACCTCGTCCAGGAGAGGTCCCAGATCAGACAATGGCTGACTGTCATCAAGGCTTCCCTCCTCCTCTTCCTCCTCATCAACCTCGGCTGCAGATGCCTGTTCCTTAATGTGCATCAAAGTTTGCATGAGCAGACGCATAAGTGGGATGCTCATGCTTATGATGGCATCGTCTGCGCTTACCAGCCGTGTGCATTCCTCAAAACACTGAAGGAATTTACAGAGGTCTTTCAGCTTCGACCACTGCACACCCGACAACTCCATGTCTGCCCTCAAATTGCCTGCCCATGTATCCTCCCACAAATGCATTACAGCCTGCCTCTGTTCGCACAGCCGCTCAACCATGTGCAGGGTGGAGGTCCACCTTGTTGCAACATCGATAATTAGGCGGTGCTTGGGAAGGTGGAGCAATCGCTGCAGCTTCTGCATACGACTGGAATGTACCGGCGACCGGTGGATGTGCAAGCACGGTCTTCGAACCTTATGGAGCAGGCCTGTTAACTCAGGATAATTATTGAGGAAGCACTGCACCACCAGGTTCAAGGTGTGAGCCAAGCAAGTTTTGTGTCTTAGTTTTGAAAGGGCTATGCCTGCCACAGAATTCCGGCCGTTATCACTAACTACCTTGCCTGCCTCAAGATGTAGACTGCCCAGCCATGACTCAGTTTGTCGCTGAAAGTAGTCGGTCAGTACCTCCGTGGTGTGTCTGTCGCCCAAACACATCAACTTCAACACAGCCTGCTGATGCTTTCCACTAGCTGATCGATAGGGGGACACCTCATGTGCAACACTGGCAGCTGCGGATGGAGTGCTCGTGCGACTGCGCTCTGTGGACTAACTTTCGCTTCTGGAGGAGGAGGAGGGTTGAACGCCTACAGCCAACTGTTTCCTGTACCGTGGGCTAGGCAGCACTGTCCCACCAGCGCTGTTCCCTGTGGACCCTGCATCCACCACATTAACCCAGTGCGCAGTGATGGACACGTAACGGCCCTGGCCATGTTTACTGGACCATGCATCAGTTGTGAGGTGCACCTTTCCACTCACTGATTGCTTGAGTGCATGGACAATGCGGTCTTTCACATGAAGGTGGAGGGCTGGGATGGCTTTGCGAGAAAAGAAGTGGCGACTTGGTAGGTCATAGCATGGTACTGCGTAGGCCATGAGTTCGCGGAAAGCTGTGCTTTCAACTAAGCGATAGGGCATCATCTCTAACGATATTAGTTTGGCAATGTGGGTGTTCAAACCCAGTGTACGCGGATGAGAGGATGAGTACTTTCTTGACCTACTCATAGTCTCTGGTAGGGTGAGCTGGACTTGAGAGCTGCATATGGTGGAACTAGTGGTGGACATGGCGGTCTGAGAGAGGGTTGATGATGGTGATAGAGTTGGTGTTCTTTCTGATGGCCTAGATTCAGTCTTTTGTTGATATAACATTGTGGTTCCCTGACTGCTTTTGCCTTGCAACGACACCTCAACATTTGCTGCTGGTGGTGTGCTAACCGGTGGGCATACAGTGGGGGAAAAAATGTAGCGTTGCTGACTACCTTCTTTGGGAGCAGTTGCACATGTGGTATATTAGGTTTGGTAGTCCGTCCACGCTTGCAAGTGCATGGTGGTTAAATGTCTAAGCATGCAACTGGTATTCAAATTTCTCAGATTTTTCCCTCGGCTAAAGGTCTTTGCGCACTTCTTACAGATAACCTTTGCCTGATCATTAGGATTTTGTTCAAAAAAGTGCCACACTGCACTCTTCCTACTATGGAAGACATTTTGAGGCCTTGCACGCTGTGCTATTTTGACCGTCTGGCCAAGCTGTCTTGCAACTCATTTGGTTTTTGTAACCAGTTTTTGGACTGCTCCGGGCCTGCCAGATAACAGCTGTTGCGATGTCGATGCCTGCTGCGGATACTCCTCCTCCTCTTCTGAGCTATTGGTAGCGGCACCCTCTTCCCCCAATGGATGCCAATCTGGGTCAACAACTGGGTCATCCATCACCTCCTCTTCAATGTCATGTGCACCTTCCTCTGTGTCACCGTGTATGGTGGTATAGTATGCGGGAAGGGGCACCTGAGTTTCATCAGGGTCAGATTCTGGCTCAGTACACTGCGAGGACAATGTAGTGATCTGAGTGAATGTACCAGCAGATAAATCTAGCAGTGGCTGTGCATCAGTGCACTCCATGTCAGATTCATCTTGGCCTGGGTAATTCACGATTTGACTTGATAACCCAGGCATGGTATGTGAAAACAGCTCCATGGAGTAATCTGTAGTGTGGCCTGCCGCATTCTTCAATTTTGGTTGGGGTGAAGGACACAAGGAAAGGTGTGGTTCATGACCATGAGCCTCCAATGACGACTCAGTGCTTTTATTTTTTAAAACTTCAGAAGAGGAGGCGATAGAGCTGGAGGGTGAGTAAGCAATGTAAGCCAAAACTTGTTCCTGAAGCTCTGGCTTTAAAAGCGGTTTACCTACTCCCAGAAAAGGGAGCCTTCGAGGCCTTGTGGAGCCAGACGATGATGCAGGCTCAACACCTCCTGCATTTGGTACTATTTTGTTTTTGCCACTACCAGCAGATCCACCATCAACACCAACACCATCATTACCAGCTGGCAACCCCCACCCACTTCCACGGACTCTTCCACCACACTTCCTCATTTTTGGGGAAAATGTACCCAAAATACCACTAACTATATGGTACTGTAAAACAAGGTACAAGGTGTATATAGTAGTGGGGAGTATTTAAATCTCTCTACAGACTTCAAGACACATCAAACAAGGAGGAACAACAAGTATATGTAGCCAAAAATACAGAGAAAAATTGTATCTATCAAAAGTTATGCTTTAATAAATATATATGGTACAAACATTATGTAATAACAAACATGCATGGGCATATATCAATATCATGTGACTAACTCCATAGGTCAATATAATGACCAGGAAAAGCAGGACCCAAAAATATGATAACACGTGCACCATTCAAAAAAGGTCACACAGAAGGTTAGAAGTTATTTAAGGACACATGTTGTTTAGCGATAAGGAAAGAGTAATTGAATAAAAATACCAAGTTCCCTAAAGCATATCAATCACTATACCGCTAGGTGAACATTATATAGTGAGGGTAAATAGACATACCAATACTGTGAATACCTCCCATTGACACAAAATAGCGCCTTTACATGTATGTAGTCCAGTGCACAGTAAAGGAGGAATTTTATAAAAGATTGGTAAGAAATAATTACCCATGGTGGTGTATATAACGTCCCGTCTGGACCTTGGTCATGTACCCCGACATGCGTTTCACGTACACAGGATGTCGCTTCCTCAGGGGGCGTGGCCTAATCCCGGTCTCGGTCGGGTATTTATGATAGATTAATCCGGTCACGTGACTAAAGTGCGAGGTGAAAAGTGCGCAAGCGTGGAACGCGGAAGTGCGCTGCCCATCACATCCAAACCTCGGTCTCAGCACACACAAGATGGTCACATGATGGGGCTGGTACCAAGCGCCAAATCACGTCACACAATTGCAGCGTCATACCGAGGGTGAAAGCAGTGGGGCATTATCACGAAAAAAATATTAAACAGTGATGGGCATAATGCCAAATTATCGCAATATCCTAAATAGTGCAATAAAGAATGTGAATAAAGTGATAAAATTATATCTAATCTTAATAATTTTATTGAATATATAAATGAATGTGCATGAATAATTTATCCCTTAATATAACATGTGCATAAATAATAATATGATATAATGTGACATAATAAAATATGATATGACATATGATATGTGCACAATATATGTTATTCATCTCATATGCTCTCTCACAAATCATGAAACACATATATTCAAAACATATTATTTATTAATCATACATCCAATATATAAAATTGCATATACATGCTCAAGATAATAATAATCTAATGACATAATCAAAAAATATATATGAGTAAATGATATAAGAAAATTTCCACAATATGACAACTTTCATATGATATTATTAGATAAAATGGAAATCACAAAAATAGGGTCAAGTGCTTATAGAAAAATTTGTTTCCCCATTATATTATTACTATATTATATATTTTATTCTTTATCTTCATTACATCTCTTCCCTTCAAATAGTAATCTCCACTATCTTCTTTTTACTTCTTTCTTCATCTCATTTTTCGTTTTTCTTATATTCATCTTCATTGCCCACTAGTAGAATAATATTATCCAAGACATTGCTAAAGCAGATGATACACAAGTCCATCGCACACTAACAACTAGAAAATAAAAACAACCAAGACAAAAATAATTAAAAAACAATGGTATCAGATAGAGACAATGTCCCACAAACTAGATGGATTATATATGATCTTATAAAAAGGAGGAAAACCCATGAGTCTCATTGAGACCCATAGGAGTCATCGTGTCCAGTGTAGTGATCCACTTGCACTCTCTTTGTGCAAGGAGGCGTTGAATATCGCCTCCTCTAATACCACACTGGACACGATCAATCCCCCTCATCGAGAGAAACCTAGGATCACATTTGTGGAACTGCAAAAAATGGCGGGGTAAAGTTTTTAATTGAACTATATCAGTGGCATTTTCAGCTGCCATTATATCACGCACATGTTCACGCGTTCGTGTACCTAGACGTCTGGATGTCATTCCAATGTACACCTAGGGACAACTGCACCTCGCATAATATATTAACTGGGTAGTTCCACAGGTAATATGAGAATTTATAGAAAAAATCTTCTTACCATCCGTAGATGCAAATTCTGCTGTATGACAAATGTTACTGCAAGCTATGCAGTTGCCACATGGAAAGCATCCCCTAGGTAGACCACGTGAACCAAAAATATTTTGTTTTGGCGTTGTAATGTAATGGCTTGATACAAGCAAATCTTTAAGATTTCTACTACGTCTAAAAGTCATGGACGGATATTTAGTCAGATACTTTGATAGAATTGGATCCATTAAGAGAATATCCCAATGTTTTTGTAAACAATTCCTCATTGAGGCCCATTCTCCATTGTATGTGGATATGAAACGGACAACATCTTTATCTTTGTCCATCTTGATCCGTGGACATGACAAATCCTCTCTTGATTGATATTTGGCCCTTTCATATCCTCTCTTAATGGATCTATGGCTATATCCCCTTGCTTTGAATCTAGATTGCAAGTCCTTAGCTTGTGATTCAAATCTGGCAGTTGAAGAGCAAATACGCTTCATTCTCAGATGCTGACCAACTGGGATGGCATTTATTATAGAATAAGGATGACTTGAATCCGCATGCAACAGAGAATTGACAGCAGTGGGCTTCCTGAACACATCCGTCTGCAAATAACGATTCTCATCCACCTCAATCTTTATGTCCAGGAAGTCCACTGCCTTTTTGCTCACCTGATAGGTCAATTTAATATTAAACCCATTAACATTCAATTGTTGCATAAATTGATGTAACATATCCTCTGATCCTTGCCATATGATGAATAAATCATCAATATAGCGCAACCAGCACTGCACATGGTCAGCGACCCGCGCACCTCCCCCGCCAAAGACCTCCCTCTCCCAGAAACCCAGGAAGAGGTTGGCGAAAGAAGGCGCACAGGCCGCACCCATGGCAGTGCCGCGTTTTTGCAGATAAAAGACATCCCTAAAGACAAAGAAATTCTTTGTCAAAATGAATGTCAACAATTCAATAATAAGGTCACAAATAGCATCATCCCAGTTGCTTGCATCCAAGAAGAAGCGAACTGCCCGTAGGCCATCATCATGTCAAATACATGTGTAAAGAGATTCTATATCTGCAACTACCAACCACATATCTTCTTCCAATTGAATCCCATTGATCCTACATAGGACATCCGATGTGTCACAGTCATAGGAGGGAAGCGACTCCACAATGGGTTTTAAATAGAAGTCCACAAATTTGCAAATAGGATCGCTTAAACCCCCCACCCCTGAGACAATCGGACGACCAGGAGGGTCAATGGGATTTTTGTGTATTTTGCGGATAAAATACAAAGTCGGAACTTTAGGTTTTTTGGTTAGAAGTCCATCTACAATTTTTTTGGGTATTACCCCCTTCTCATAAGCATTTAGTAGAATATCTTCCAACTCTTGTCTAAATCTGTCAATGGGATTGTAATCCAATCTATAATACGTTTCCCTATCCTTCAGATGTCTGAGTGCCTCTCTTTCATAAAGGTCCTTGGGCCACAAGACTATGTTTCCCCCCTTGTCTGCTGGTTTTATAACAATATCATCATATGTCCTTAGTTGTTCAAGAGCTAATCTTTGTTTAGATGTCAAATTATCACATCTACGTCTATTAGATATGTTTTGGAAGTCCTGCAATACCATTTTTGTAAAGACTTCCACCGCCGGACACAGAGACAAAGGGGGAAACTTAGTCGATCTAGGATAACAATTTTGAGGAAAAATGTTTTTAGTACATGAAGATTGTTCTTCCAGAAGATCCTCAAGTGCCATAAGCGCCTCACATTCTACATTCTCTACTGCCGACGTATGGGCATCTTTTTCATGTAATTTTTTCAAAATTAACTTCCTTGAGAAGAGGTGTAAGTCTTTTGTAACTGTAAAGAGATCAAAATTATTAGTTGAAGAGAATGATAAACCTTTCTCCAATACCTCCAGCTGGTCATTAGAGAGAATGTGTTTAGACAGATTAATTACCTCCAAACCCTTCTTTTATTTTTTGTTTTGCTAATTGGTTTGAGGAGTCTTGCGTTTAATAGCTTGTCTTTCACGGTTAAAACCGGAATTGCGTAAATCATAAAATTTTGAATGCGCTCTATTATTATTATTATGTCTGAAGATGAATATAAGAAAAATGAAAAATGAGATGAAGAAAGAAGTAAAAAGAAGATAGTGGAGATTACTATTTAAAGGGAAGAGATGTAATGAAGATAAAGAATAAAATATATAATATAGTAATAATATAATGTGGAAACAAATTTTTCTATAAGCACTTGACCCTATTTTTGTGATTTCCATTTTATCTAATAATATCATATGAAAGTTGTCATATTGTGGAAATTTTCTTATATCATTTACTCATATATATTTTTTGATTATGTCATTAGATTATTATTATCTTGAGCATGTATATGCAATTTTATATATTGGATGTATGATTAATAATATGTTTTGAATATATTTGTTTCATGATTTGTGAGAGAGCATATGAGATGAATAACATATATTGTGCACATGTCATATCATATTTTATTATGTCACATTATATCATATTATTATTTATGCACATGTTATATTAAGGGATAAATTATTCATGCACATTCATTTATATATTCAATAAAATTATTAAGATTAGATATAATTTTATCACTTTATTCACATTCTTTATTGCACTATTTAGGATATTGCGATAATTTGGCATTATGCCCATCACTGTTTAATATTTTTTTCGTGATACTGCCCCACTGCTTTCACCCTCGGTATGACGCTGCAATTGTGTGACGTGATTTGGCGCTTGGTACCAGCCCCATCATGTGACCATCTTGTGTGTGCTGAGACCGAGGTTTGGATGTGATGGGCAGCGCATTTCCGCGTTCCACGCATGTGCACTTTTCACCTCGCACTTTAGTCATGTGACCGGACTCATCTGTCATAAATACCCGACCGAGACCGGGATTAGGCCACGCCCCCTGAGGAAGTGACATCCTGTGTACGCGAAACGCGCATCGGGGTACATGACCAAAGTCCAGACGGGACGTTATATACACCACCATGGGTAATTATTTCTTACCAATCTTTTATTAAATTCCTCCTTTACCGTGCATTGGATTATATACATGTAAAGGCGCTATTTTGTGTCAATGGGAGGTATTCACAGTATTGGTATGTCTATTTACCCTCACTATATAATGTTCACCTAGCGGTATAGTGATTGATATGCTTTAGGGAACTTAGCATTTTTATTTTATTACTCTTTCCTTATCGCTAAACAATATGTGTCCTTAAATAACTTCTAACCTTCTGTGTGACCTTTTTTGAATGGTGCACGTGTTATCATATTTTTGTGTCCCGCTTTTCCTGGTCATTATATTGACCTATGGAGTTAGTCACATGATATTGATATATGCCCATGCATGTTTGTTATTACATAATGTTTGTATCATATATATTTATTAAAGCATAACTTTTGATAGATACAATTTTTCTCTGTATTTTTGGCTACATATACTCGTTGTTCCTCCTTGTTTGAAGTATGATATTGAGTCGCCTTATAGCATGGACATTTGAGATTTTTTGCTGGTGTTTCTATTTGCAACAGACTTCAAGACAGTTGTATTCTGTCAGGCCCTGTGTATATTACACCTCAAAGTATCAGGTTGATTCTGGATGGTGCTAAAAAGGTGTATAGAGGACTGGGGAGAAATGGAATCTCTCTACAGACTTCAGGACACAGTTGGATTCTTTCAGGCCCTGGATGTGTTACATCTCAAAGTAACAGGCTGATTCTGGATGGTATAAAAAAGGTGTATAGAGGACTGGGGAGAAATGGAATCTCTCAACAGACTTCAGGACACAGTTGTATTCTGTCAGGCCCTGTGTATATTACACTCCAAAGTAACAGGCTGATTCTGGATGGTGTAATAAAGGTGTATAGAGGACTGGGGAGAAATGGAATCTCTGCAGACTTCAGGACACAGTTGTATTCTGTCAGGTCCTGTGTGTTTTACACCTCAAAGTAACAGGCTGATTCTGGATGGTGTTAAAAAGGTGTATAGAGGACTGGGGAGAAATGGAATTTCTCTACAGACTTCAGGACACAGTTGGATTCTGTCAGGCCCTGGGTATATTACACCTCAAATTAACAGGCTGATTCTGGATGGTGTAAAAAAGGTGTATAGAGGACTGGGGAGAAATGGAATCTCTCTACAGACTTCAGGACACAGTTGGATTCTGTCAGACCCTGGGTATATTACACCTCAAATTAACAGGCTGATTTTGGATGATGTAAAAGAGGTGTATAGAGGACTGGGGAGAAATGGAATCTCTCTACAGACTTCAGGACACAGTTGGATTCTGTCAGGCCGGGTGTATATTACACCGCAATGTAACAGGCAGAAATTGCCTAGTGTATGACAAACTACAAGGTGTATATAGAATTGGGCAGAATTGGAATCTCCCTAGAGTGTAGGTCTGTAAGAACGAACAAACTCATCGGCTTTTTCTTACAGAGTCACACCCAGATAGCTTCAATTTGGCCGTGATACCAGCCGGTACACGGTACTGTGTGATGAGCATACATGTACACCGCTGTACGGTGTGTGTATATAAAATTGTCAAGCTCCGTGTTTTTGTATACGGACTGACACACGCTGTCTCTCTCTAGTTTTGAATGTAATCAAACAGCAGATATACGAAACTGTTTGAAAAACGGACAAAACTCTAAGGTGTAGGCCTGTAAGAACGGACAAACTCCTCGGCTTTTCCTTACAGAGTCACACACAGATAGCTTCAATTTGGCTGTGACAACAGCCGGTACACGGTACTGTGTGAGGAGCGTACACCGCTGTACGGTGTGTGAAAAAATGAACGCTCAGTACCTCACCAGGACAAAACAATAAAATTTGGATTGCTTTTAAAAAAGCAGTTTGAACACCAGTGTGCACACAGCAATGCAGCTAGCCTTAAAAGGCAGCCTAATCACCACCAGCGCTGCTGCACAAAAGCAAAAATCTTCACCTTTCACTGCACACTAACTACAGTGAAAAGCGCTATCAGCAGAAGCATTTTTTTTTCTTTTGGCCTTTCTAACGCTATCCCTACAGAATCATCATCATCATCAGCAGCAGCAGCAGCTCTCCCTATTGTGAGATCAGCATAAGTAACATGGCAGTCAGCGTGCACGCCCTTTTATAGCCCCTGTGATGCCACACAAAGCAAGCCATTCACTTGTTTGCCCTTCTCAAAGATGGTGGTGACCGCTGCCTATGTCATCACTTTGCCCACGGTGTCCGTTCTTCCTGATTGGCTGAAAAAAGGCGCTAAAGCATCTTTTGAAACGTGACTTTGGTGCAATGGTCGCCGACCTCGTGGCCGACCTCACGCTAAGGTCGGGTTTCGTTTCATGAAACCCGACTTTGACGAAAGTCGGCGACTTTTGAATTTTTTCGACCCGTTTCGCTCAACGCTAATCATGACCAATGATGATGGAAGAAGGAGAATCAGCTGACACTTCCTTCCACATCATTTCTCCTTAGCGTTTGACATCTCAGCACATGGGGTGTGATGACATCATTACAATGCACCCTCTGTGCTCAGATGTGCGGCACTTCACACCACATGCTCAGGAGACCGGAGCATCAGGTGGAATGAGGATAGGTGATTTTTTTTTCTTTAAATCAGTGACTGAAGGCCATAATAGAGTATGGAGGACCATGAGGAGTGCATTATATTCTATGGAGGACCATGGGGGGAGCATTATATTATATGGAGATGCAAGGGGAGTGCATTATATTATAAGGAAGACTATGGGGAGAGCATTATATTATACAGAGGACCATGGGGAGTGTATTATACTATATGGCGGTCCATGTGGAGAGCATTATACCATATGGAGGTGTCACGGGTGTCTCAGATGCTACACTGACAGTTGCTCTAAATCTGGCTGCAGAAGGTTTCTGCATTTGGCATTGCAGATGCTTTCTCAATCCTTCTGAATTTTGACCCAGTGGCAACCTCCCTCCAAATCTCTAATTGACACACCTAGACCTGGGTGTTTATAGACTCCCAGTCTGTTTCTAGAAGTCGCCGGTGATAGTCACATTTTCCCTTGTGAAGGTATAAGCAGGTTGTGGGATACAGTGATGGACAGGAGGCAGAGCAAGAGTTAGTAATTTTAATTAACACTGAGATACTCCACGCAGGGAGGTAAACAGTTAAATGAGGGAGCGAACAGTTCAATTTGCAAAGGATATGCAGAGTTAAGAGACAATGAATGAGGTAACAGCCGTTGTTGTGAATCACTTAACGTGGCAGTAATTCCTCAGACTGTGAAGTCAATAGCGCCAACAACGGCTGGCGCAGTGCTTGTCCAAGAAGGTCCTGTAGGCAATGAGGATCCGTCTTCTGCCGGCAGCGGTCAGTCTCCGTTACCTTCTGTTGAGCCCCTAGTCCATAAGTTGATGTGGCCGAGACATTAAGGCTGCAGAGCCGTGTGGGTCCAACGTAGACCGGCAAGTATAAACTGGCAAATCGGGGCGCAAGTGTCTGTCCTATACCCGGTCTCTCTTATCTGGCACGTGTGTGGTACTCACGGACACTGAATGCACAGCGCCTTGCTCTAGGGTGGTCACCTTGTACATTGCACCTCTCTCACTCAAGTCCCTGTGTCAAGAACCTACTTATCAGCACGTGACTTGGGGTTGTGCCTGCAAGGGTTAATCTATCTCCTCTCACTCAGTCCAACATTCAACCTCTGTTCTATGCTGTAGTGGGAGCATAAATCACATCCCAACACAGACCACGCAACCCGCTTCATACACATTGCAACCACTCAACGAACACACGGGTGATGAGTCCCGGAAATGCTAATACTACTGTCTGCCAATCACCAGGAGCACACACTCTAAGGCTATGGATTCTTTAGAACACACAAGGTTCAGAGTTATTGAAGTTTTAAGCTTTAATAGAAAAGGTAGAGTGCTTACAATAAAAATATATAAAAAATATGGAAATAAAAAGTGACATAAAAATATGCAAAACAGTTATAAAAATAAAAGGGACAAAGCTTACAGAAATGTCTAAACTTTGTAGTCTGGCTTCTGCTACCTCAGGTGGGGGGAATGAATATGAAATGTATCACATCAGCTTGGCTGCCCCCTCAACTCTGAACAGGTTTCTATGTGTAAAAGCCTACTTAATCAATTTAACCTGGAGATCAGATTTCTAGACCAGCCTCTCATGCTAATTTTCTAATTCTTGGTTTGTGACTGGATCCTGGCAATTTTACCAATGAATACATTATTGAATACATTATTTTTTCTTTGAACACTATTTGTGTGACCTTTCTCATAATAAATAGTGTTGGACTGCAATTGGCATCTCTCTTCAAAAGAGTCAGAAGGTGTGAAATGCTTCCACTTTGTGTGTTCTCATGATATCCCTCCTGGGGTGACCAGGAAGACTTTTTCTAAGGATAACATAGGTCATGATCTTTGTGAACAGCTGCAGCCTAGAACAGATGCTAAGTTACTGTTGGTCACACATCCATACAGATACATATTTCACTACACCTCCCTCCTTATGAACGTGCATGGGGGTTGACTTACAGGTCAGCTCCCAAGCGCGTATCTGGTTCCACCCCATCTTGGCGAGATAAGCCATCAGTAGAGTTAAGCGAAACGGGTCGGTCAAATTCATAAGTCGCCGACTTTCTATAAAGTCGGCTTTCATGAAACGAAACCCGACCATAGCGTGAGGTCGGCCATGAGGTCGGCGACCAGAGTGCCAAAGTCACGTTTCAAATGATGCTTCCAGTGACCTTTTTCAGCCAATGATGGAGGACGCACACTGTGGGCAACGCGATGACGTGGGCAGCGGTCACCACCATCTTTGAGAAGGGCATGCAAGAGATTGGCTTGCTTTGTGTGTCACAGGGGCTA
This sequence comes from Dendrobates tinctorius, assembly GCF_039654945.1. Lineage (NCBI taxonomy): Eukaryota > Metazoa > Chordata > Amphibia > Anura > Dendrobatidae > Dendrobates > Dendrobates tinctorius. Next base: position 9,399,449 of record NW_027361705.1, on the reverse strand, counting down.
TAAAAGGGCGTGCACGCCGACCGCCATCTTACTTCTGCCAATCTTAGCATAGAGAGAGGTTGCTGCTGCTGATTCTGAATAAGGGAGAGCATTAGGCAGGGAAGAAGAACAAAAAAACTGCTTCTGCTGGTGACGATTTTCACTGTACAACGCAACAGTTTGTGTGCAGAGACAGGGGAGGATATATTTTTGTTCATCAGCTCTGTTGGTTATTAGGCTGCCTTATAAGGCTCCCTGATAGCTGCATTGCTGTTTGCACACTGCTGTGCAAACTGCTTTTTTAAAAGCAAAAATACTTTTCTTCGTCTTTTCTGCACAGTTACCAAGCGTTCATTTTTCCACACTTTTGTGTGCAGCAGTCCTGCTTATTAGGCTGCCTGCTGCCTTACTTGGACTGAGAGCATCATTGTCAGCCTCCTAAAATCTCTAGGGAGATTCAAATTCTCCCCAATAATATATACACCTTGTACTTTGTCATACACCAGCCAATTTCAGCCTGTTAAATTGAGGTGTAATCTATAGTGGGCCTGAGAAAATTGTTCAGCCTTCTAAAATCTCTAGGGAGATTCAAATTCTCCCCAATACTATATACACCTTGTACCTTGTCATACACCAGCCTAATTCAGCCAGTTAAATTGAGGTGTAATCTATAGTGGGCCTGAGAAAATAGTTCAGCCTCCTAAAATCTCTAGGGAGATTCAAATTCTCCCCAATACTATATACACCTTGTACCTTGTCATACACCAGCCAATTTCAGCCTGTTAAATTGAGGTGTAATCTATAGTGGGCCTGAGATAATAGTTCAGCCTCCTAAAATCTCTAGGGAGATTCAAATTCTCCCCAATACTATATACACCTTGTACCTTGTCATACACCAGCCAATTTCAGCCTGTTAAATTGAGGTGTAATCTATAGTGGGCCTGAGATAATAGTTCAGCCTCCTAAAATCTCTAGGGAGATTCAAATTCTCCCCAATACTATATACACCTTGTACCTTGTCATACACCAGCCAATTTCAGCCTGTTAAATTGAGGTGTAATCTATAGTGGGCCTGAGATAATAGTTCAGCCTCCTAAAATCTCTAGGGAGATTCAAATTCTCCCCAATACTATATACACCTTGTACCTTGTCATACACCAGCCTATTTCAGTCTGTTAAATTGAGGTGTATTCTATAGTGGGCCTGAGATAATAGTTAAGCCTCCTAAAATCTCTAGGGAGATTCAAATTCTCCCCAATACTATATACACCTTGTACCTTTTCATACACCAGCCAATTTCAGCCTGTTAAATTGAGGTGTAATCTTTAGTGGGTCTGAGATAATAGTTCAGCCTCCTAAAATCTCTAGGGATATTCAAATTCTCCCCAACACTATACACACCTTGTACCTTGTCATACACCAGCCAATTTCAGTCTGTTAAATTGAGGTTTATTCTATAGTGGGCCTGAGATAATAGTTAAGCCTCCTAAAATCTCTAGGGAGATTCAAATTCTCCCCAATTCTATATACACCTTGTACCTTGTCATACATCAGCCAATTTCAGCCTGTTAAATTGAGGTGTAATCTATAGTGGGCCTGAGATAAAAGTTCATCCTCCTAAAATCTCTAGGGAGATTCAAATTCTCCCCAATACTATATACACCTTGTACCTTTTCATACACCAGCCAATTTCAGCCTGTTAAATTGAGGTGTTATCTTTAGTGGGTCTGAGATAATAGTTCAGCCTCCTAAAATCTCTAGGGATATTCAAATTCTCCTCAATACTATATACACCTTGTACCTTGTCATACACCAGCCAATTTCAGCCTGTTAAATTGAGGTGTAATCTATAGTGGGCCTGAGAAAATAGTTCAGCCTCCTAAAATCTCTAGGGAGATTCAAATTCTCCCCAATACTATATACACCTTGTACCTTTTCATACACCAGCCAATTTCAGCCTGTTAAATTGAGGTGTAGTCTTTAGTGGGTCTGAGATAATAGTTCAGCCTCCTAAAATCTCTAGGGATATTCAAATTCTCCCCAATACTATATACACCTTGTACCTTTTCATACACCAGCCAATTTCAGCCTGTTAAATTGAGGTGTAATCTTTAGTGGGTCTGAGATAATAGTTCAGCCTCCTAAAATCTCTAGGGATATTCAAATTCTCCCCAACACTATACACACCTTGTACCTTGTCATACACCAGCCAATTTCAGTCTGTTAAATTGAGGTTTATTCTATAGTGGGCCTGAGATAATAGTTAAGCCTCCTAAAATCTCTAGGGAGATTCAAATTCTCCCCAATTCTATATACACCTTGCACCTTGTCATACACCAGCCAATTTCAGCCTGTTAAATTGAGGTGTAATCTATAGTGGGCCTGAGATAAAAGTTCAGCCTCCTAAAATCTCTAGGGAGATTCAAATTCTCCCCAATACTATATACACCTTGTACATTGTCATACACCAGCCTATTTCAGTCTGTTAAATTGAGGTGTATTCTACAGTGGGTCTGAGATAATAGTTAAGCCTCCTAAAATCTCTAGGGAGATTCAAATTCTCCCCAATACTATATACACCTTGTACCTTTTCATACACCAGCCAATTTCAGCCTGTTAAATTGAGGTGTAATCTTTAGTGGGTCTGAGATAATAGTTCAGCCTCCTAAAATCTCTAGGGATATTCAAATTCTCCCCAACACTATACACACCTTGTACCTTGTCATACACCAGCCAATTTCAGTCTGTTAAATTGAGGTTTATTCTATAGTGGGCCTGAGATAATAGTTAAGCCTCCTAAAATCTCTAGGGAGATTCAAATTCTCCCCAATTCTATATACACCTTGCACCTTGTCATACACCAGCCAATTTCAGCCTGTTAAATTGAGGTGTAATCTATAGTGGGCCTGAGATAAAAGTTCAGCCTCCTAAAATCTCTAGGGAGATTCAAATTCTCCCCAATACTATATACACCTTGTACATTGTCATACACCAGCCTATTTCAGTCTGTTAAATTGAGGTGTATTCTATAGTGGGTCTGAGATAATAGTTAAGCCTCCTAAAATCTCTAGGGAGATTCAAATTCTCCCCAATACTATATACACCTTGTACCTTTTCATACACCAGCCAATTTCAGCCTGTTAAATTGAGGTGTAATCTTTAGTGGGCCTGAGATAATAGTTCAGCCTCCTAAAATCTCTAGGGAGATTCAAATTCTCCCCAATTCTATATACACCTTGTACCTTCTCATACACCAGCCTATTTCAGCCTGTTACATTGAGGTTTAATCTCTAGTGGGCCTAACATAATAGTTCAGCCTCCTAAAATCTCTAGGGAGATTCAAATTCTCTCCAATACTATATACACCTTGTACCTTGTTTTACAGTACCATATAGCTGGTGGTATTTTGGGTACATTTTCCCAAAAATGAGGAAGTATGGTGGAAGAGGCCATGGAAGTGGGCGGGGGTTGCCAGTTGGTACTGATGGTGGTTGTGGTGCATCTGCTGGTAGTGGCAAAAGCACAATAGCACCTAAGGCAGGAGGTGTTGAGCCTGCGTCATCGTCTGGCTCCACAAGGCCTCGAAGGCTCCCTTTTCTGGGAGTAGGTAAACCGCTTTTAAAGCCGGAGCTTCAGGAACAAGATTTGGCTTACATTGCTGACACAGCCTCCAGCTCTATCGCCTCCTCTTCTGAAGATTCAAAAAATAAAAGCACTGAGTCGTCAGTGGAGGCTCCTGGTCAGGAACAACACCTTTCCTTGTGTCCTTCACCCCTACCAAAAGTGAAGAATGCGGCAGGCCACACTACAGATTACTCCATGGAGCTCTTTTCACATACCATGCCTGGGTTATCAAGTCAAATCGTGAATTCCCCAGTCCAAGATGAATTGGACATGGAGTGCACTGATGCACAGCCACTGCTAGATTTTTCTGCTGGTACATTCACTCAGAGCACTACATTGTCCATACAGTGTACTGAGTCAGAATCTGACCCTGATGAAACTCAGGTGCACCTTCCCGCATACTATACCACCTTACACGGTGACACAGAGGAAAGTGCACATGACATTGAAGAGGAGGTGATGGATGACCCAGTTGTTGACCCAGATTGTAATTCATTTGGGGAGGAGGGTGCCGCTGCCAATAGCTCAGAAGAGGAGGAGGAGGATCCGCAGCAGGCATCGACATCACAACAGTTGTTATCTGGCAGGCCCATAGCAGTCCAAAAACGGGTTACAAAAACCCAAAGAGTTGCAGGACAGCTTGGCCAGACGGTCAAATTAGCACAGCGTGCAAGGCCTCAAAATGTCTTCCATAGAAGGAAGAGTGCAGTGTGGCACTTTTTTGAACAAAATCCTAATGATCAGGCAAAAGTTATCTGTAAGAAGTGCGCAAAGACCTTTAACCGAGGGAAAAATCTGAGAAATTTGAATACCAGTTGCATGCTTAGACATTTAACCACCATGCACTTGCAAGTGTGGACAGACTACCAAACCTCACGTACCACATGTACACCTGCTCCGAAAGAAGGTAGTCAGCAACGCTGCATTTTTTTCCCCACTGTAAGCCCATCGGTTAGCACACCACCACCAGCAAATGTTGAGGTGTCGTCGCAAGGCCAAAGCAGTCGGGGAATCACACTGTTATTGCTACAAAAGACTGAATCTAGGCCATCAGCAAGATCACCGACACCATCACCATCACCAACCCTCTCTCAGTCCGCCATGTCCACCGCTAGTTCCACCATATGCAGCTCTCAAGTCCAGCTCATCCTACCAGAGACTCTGAGTAGGACAAGAAAGTACTCATCCTCTCATCTGCGTACACTGTGTTTGAATGCCCACATTGCCAAACTATTCTCGTTAGAGATGATGCCCTACTGGTTGGTTGAAAGCAAAGCTTTCCACGAGCTTATGGCCTACGCAGTACCACGCTATGACCTACCCAGTCGGCACTTCTTTTCTCGAAAATCCATCCCAGCCCTCCACCTGCATGTGAAAGACCGCATTATCCATGCCCTTAAGCAATCAGTGAGTGGAAAGGTACACCTCACAACAGATCCATGGGCCAGTAGGCATGGCCAGGGCCATTACATGTTCATCACTGCACACTGGGTTAATGTGGTGGATGCAGGGTCCACAGGGGACAGTGACGGTGGGACAGTGCTGCCTAGCCCACAGTATAGGAAACAGTTGGCTGTATGCATTCGACCCTCCTCCTCCTCCAGAAGCGAAATCTCGTCCACAGAGCTCAGTCGCACGAGCACTCCATCCGCAGCTGCCAGTGTTGCACATGAGGTGTCCCACTATTGAACAGCTAGTGGTAAGCATCAGCAGGCTGTGTTGAAGATGATGTGGTTGGGCGACAACAGACACATCACGGAGGTACTGGCCGACTACTTGCAGCGACAAACTGAGTCATGGCTGGGCAGTCTACATCTTAAGGCAGGCAAGGTAGTTAGTGATAATGGCCGGAATTTTATGGCAGCCATAGCCCTTTCAAAACTCAGACACATACCTCGCCTGGCTCACACCTTGAACCTGGTGGTGCAGTGCTTCCTCAATAATTATCCAGAGTTAACATCCCTGCTCCATAAGGTGCGAAGACTGTGCTCGCACATCTGCCAGTTGCCCGTACACTCCAGTCGCATGCAGAAGCTGCAGTGATTGCTCCACCTTCCCAAGCACCGCCTTAATTATCGACATTGCAGCAAGATGGAACTCCACCCTGCACATGGTTGAGAGACTGTGCGAACAGAGGCAGGCTGTAATGCATTTGTGGGAGGATACACGGGCAGGCAGTTTGAGGGCAGACATGGAGTTGTCAGGTGTGCAGTGGTCGAAGCTGAAAGACCTCTGTAAATTCCTTCAGTGTTTTGAGGAATGCACACGGCTGGTAAGCGCAGACGACACCATCATAAGCATGAGCATCCCACTTACGCGTCTGCTCATGCAAACTTTGACGCACATTATGGAGCAGGTATCTGCAGCCGAGGTAGATGAGGATGAAGAGGAGGAGGGAAGCCTTGATGACAGTCAGCCATTGTCTGCTCCGGGAATTCTCCTGGACGAGGTGGCGGAAGAAGAGGAAGAGGAGGAGGATGATGATGGGGATGATTATTTAGGGGAGGAGAATGCTTCTCAGGGAGCAAGAGAAAATGTTGGCGTGGCAAGGTCAGGTACAAGGTTTGTGTGTGACTGGAGGGATGTGGATTTGCCAGAAAGTGCTCCTCCACCCAGCACTCGCAGTGCATCATTGACACCTGGAACATTAGCCCACATGTGTGATTATGTCTTGCAGATCCTAAAAAGGGACCCCCGCATTGCCAAAATGATGACTACTGGTTGGCCAGCATCCTGGATCCACGCTATAAAGGCAAATTCCAAAACATCATGCCACATGAGAACCTACAGCTAATATTGGCTAACAAACAAACAACTCTTGTAAACCGTTTGTTTGAGGCATTCCCAGCAGACAGCAGCGGTGATGGTTCTCCAACGAGCCGTAGGGGGCAACATGGAAGAGGTGTTCGTGGTGTACACATCCGAAGCGGCGTTGGAGACAGGGGTTTCATGACTATGGTGTGGACTGATTTTTCAAGTACCGCTCACACGACTGGTAATACTGCATCGACTGAAAGTGACTGGAGACAGCAGTTGTCAACTATGGTTACAAACTACTTCTCCTCCCATATCGAAGATCTCTTTCACAGGTCATTCCCCTTTGACTTTTGGGCCTGTAAACTGGACACCTGGCCTGAATTGGCACAATATGCCTTACAGGAGCTCGCTTGCCCTGCTGCTAGTGTGCTATCCACAAGAGTCTTCAGTGCTGCTGGATCAATCCTGACAGAAAAAAGGACCCGTCTGTCGACCCAAAATGTTGGTGGTCTAACCTTCATTGTAATGAACCATGCATGGGTTTCAAACGATTTTGTCCCACCTTCCCCTGATGCCACATAGGTTGCCAGAAAAATGACTCGCTTTTGTCCTCCTCTCCTCGGACTTCTCCAATTCCTCCATTTGCAGCTGCTGAATGTCCAACATCCACATATGCCATTTTTTCAACCTCCCTAACTGGGCTGCCTCCCCCCCAGGACCGGGGTCACCACCTGGTGCACGAATCCATGCTAGTGCCGCTGCCCTGGAAAGGTAGGTGAGCCCACTCTTGGTCGACGGCACTGGCACTGGCACAGGGCCCCTCACAGTACGCAAAAGTGTCTCTGCCGGTGAGAGGGCCCATCCGCCATCAGACACACCGCCATACTATGAGGGGCCCTGTGCCAGTGCCGTCGCCAACGAGTGGCCCCCCCGCTTGCTCAGGATCACAGCACTTGCAAAGTTGAAATACTTACCTCTCCCTGCTCCACCGCCGTGACGTCTTCCGCGTTTCCTGACAGTGACAATCTGGTCAGAGAGCGCGATGACATCACGTCTGTATGCCCTCTGTCTAAACAGTCCAAGTGCAGAGAGATGGAAGATGGGGACGACGAGGAGTCTAGAGTACAGGGATTCCCTAGTGAGGAGACTTATTTAATTGTTTTAAAGGTTGGGAGAAATTTTTGGGGAGTACTATACTCTGGAGAATGATATATGGGGCCCACCATACACTGGATCATTCCAAAGGTGGACATCAGACACTGGAGCAGCATTTACAGGGCCCGTTATACACTGGAGCATCATCCATGGGGCCCATCATATACTGGAGCATTGTAAATGGGGCAGATTATATATGGAGCATTATTTAGACCAATAGTACACTAGAGCATCATCCGTGAGGCCCATCATATGCTGGAGCTTTCCAAATGCGGGACATCAGACACTGGAGCAGCATTTACAGGGCCCATTATACACTGGAGCATTAGAAATGGGGCCCATTATATATGGAGCATTATTTGGGCCCATAAGACAGTAGAGCTTCATCCATGGGGACCAACATATACTGTAGCATTATGTGAAGCTCATCATATACTCTATCGAACATTATATGGGACCAATGATTCTGTATGGAGAAATATATGGGCCTCATTACTCTGTATGGCACACTATGCGGTGGCCATAATACTGTATGGAGGAATATACTGTCCGTTTTGGAGCAATTGGAGAATTTAAAATGGATATCAGCCATGTGATGTAAGAAGTGAAGTATTTTTCATTGTACTATACCGCTATTTCTCTGCCGTATCAGAGGATCATGAATTGTGGCATGTGTTAAAGGAGCCCAGTGACTCTTTTTGGCCCTGGGCCCACGAAAATCTGGAGCCAGCCCTACCCCCCCACAACTTTAGCCAAATAGCCCCCAGTTTTAAATGCCTAACTATTATAAAGTAAATTAAGGTTGACAAGCTTAAGTAATAAGAATTGATGTTTTTGGCATTAAAATGGGCACTGTAGATGTGTTTCCTGTCCTCCACTCACTGCCGACTTTTCTTCCCCATTGACTTGCATTGGGTTTCGTGTTTCAGTCGGCCTTCGACTTTTCACGATAATCGGCCGATTGCGTTCGACCCGACTTTTGCGAAAGTCGGGTTTCTTGAATCCCGACTCGACCCGAAAAAAGGCAAAGTCGCTCATCTCTAGCCATCAGCATTGCTGTGATCGATTCCTTTCTTATGTTGAATTGTAAAATCATATTGCTTTAAGATCAGGCTACATCTAAGCAATTTCCTGTTGTCCCCAACTACTCTGTTAAGCCAACTCAATGGGTTATGATCTGATTTTTGTTTTACCTTGAGTTTTGGATCTCCTCTACCTGTTTCCTCATGTGTGCCTTCGCCTTTGCTGACTCCAGGGACTCCATATACTGTGTCCCATCCCCCACATCTAGTAGCAGATCAGCCTCCCCTTCTTCAGGCATGCTACAGACAGGTAAGACACATGACTCCCTGTCATGATGAGCCTTCAACATATTTACATGGAAACCTTCTGACGCTTTGCATGCTCATCGAGGGTCACCACATAATTAACATCTATTATCCTCTTGTGCACAGTGTATGGTCCCTCCCATGCAGCCTGTAATTTATTCTGTGCAACATAGGGACAAACACTTAAACTTTCTGCCCCTCCTCATAGGCCCTCAGTCAGGCATCATAGTCATACCAGACCTTCTGATTGATTTGGGCCTGGGTCACATTCTCATGAGCCAGGTTGCTCAGTTTTTGCATACTTTCTATGAGTAACAGTACATATTCAACTACCGAGACGCACATGGTTTTGGGGTCACCCTCCCAACAGTCTTTAATCAAATCAAGTGGCTCCCTGACCCTCCCCCCATAAACCAGTTCAAGGGGGGAGAATCCTGTAGATGCCTGGGGTACCTCTCTGCATGCAAACAAAATATGGGGGAGGTACCGCTCCCAGTCTATTCAGTCTCCACCAGCATTTTGAGCATTTGGTTTAACCCCTTAACCCCCAAGGGTGGTTTGCACGTTCATGACCGGGCCAATTTTCACAATTCTGACCACTGTCCCTTTATGAGGTAATAACTCTGGAACGCTTCCCTGGATCCTGGTGAATCTGACAATTTTTTCTCATGACATATTGTACTTCATGCTAGTGGTAAAATTTCATTCATATAACTTGCGTTTATTTGTGAAAAAAAACAGAAATTTGGCGAAAATTTTGAAAATTTCGCAATTTTTCAACTTTGAATTTTTATGCCCTTAAATCACAGAGATACGGCACCCAAAAAACGTAATAAATAACATTTCCCATATGTTTACTTTACATCAGCACAATTTTGGAACCCAAATTTTTTTTTCTCATGAAGTTATAAGGGTTAAAAGTTGACCAGCGATTTCTCATTTTTGCAACACCATTTTATTTTTACGGACCACATCACATTTGAAGCCACTTTGAGGGGTCTATATGATAGAAAATACCCAAAAGTGACACCATTCTAAAAACTGCACCCCTTAAGGTGCTCAAAATCACATTCAAGAAGTTTATTAACCCTTCAGGTGCTTCACAGGAATTTTTTGAATATTTAAAAAAAAATGAACATTTAACTTTTTTTCACAAAAAAAATACTTCAGGTTCAATTTTTTTATTTTACTAAGGGTAACAGGAGAAGTTGGACTGCAAAAGTTATTGTGCAGTTTGTCCTGAGTACGCTGATACCTGATATGTGGGGGGGAACCACTGTTGCGGCGCATGGCAGAGCTCAGAAGGGAAGGAGCGCCATTTGACTTTTTCAATGCAAAATTGGCTAGAATTCAGATCGGACGCCATGTCACGTTTGGAGAGCCCCTGATGCAGAGCTCAGAAGGCAAGTAGCGCCATTTGAATTTTTTGGCTGGAATTGAGATCGGACACCATGTCGCGATTGGAAAACCCCTGATGTACCAAAACAGTGGAAACCCCCCACAAGTGACCCCATTCTGGAAACTAGACCCCCCAAGGAACTTATCTAGATATGTGGTGAGAACTTTGAACAAACAAGGGCTTCACAGAAGTTTATAACATACAGCGGTGTCATGATTTGTAGTTTTGCCCTGTCCTGTATTTTGTATAATATGTCATTTAACTTTTCTCTGGTTGTATTTGCTGTAAATTAACCATGTCTCCTTCCCCCAATACTTTGCAATGTCTTGTGATGTACCAGGACCATAATCTAATTTAGGCTTGTGTCAACAGCTAGTAGAACTTAGGCTATTGTTTTCCTAAGCTGAAGATAAACTACAATACACATCCTGTAGACTCAGTGGAGACCTTACATTTCTAGAATCTTCTGATGGACCAAACCATTGAATAGTAGGTGTGACCCCTACCCCCCTTCAGATGGACTGATCCCAGGAGCCCTGACAATACATTCTTGTTTTAAGATCAGTTGTGATTTTGAGTGCAGATGTGAAGGAGTCACGAACTGAGTTGAGGCCAGCTCGTGACATCTGTGGGATTGTGTGGAATCCTGTGGACTATTGCAAGGATTATTGTTATCGCATCTGGCACAAGGACTATTGTGAGGTGCCTGCATTTGTTTCCATTGTGTGGACTTATTGTGGACTTCTCATGGACTCCAAGGTCATTATGGATATTTGATGTTGTATTCTCCCTGCCTTAATAAATCTCATTAGATCGTCCCTCAGCCTGTTGTCCCTTCTTGCTCTGTCGTATACCCCATCACAAACTGGTTGGCAGCGCTGGGATCAGAGCAGAAGGAATGGAGGACAACGGCCCATCAACATCATCTGGAACCAGCACCGCAGAGTACAAGAACTGGACTGCGGTGAACCTACAAACAAAGGCCCGTTAACTGGGAGTCAGCTACAAGGGACTCTCCAAGGAGCAGCTGATTGAGGCTTTGGAAGGAGTTCACCTGCAAGATGATGCTGAGGAAGGATCCCCACAGCAAACGGAGGAAAGACTGCAGCTGGAGGTAAATACCCCAAAAAGTCAGTGGGTTGTGTGGTACGAGGAGGAGTTGACATTGCTGGGAGAAGAGGCTACCATAGAAGATAAGAGGGAGGCCATTCATAGAGCTCAAGAGAGGGCATTGCTGGAGAGGCAGCTTGCTGTGGAAGCAGCTAGAAGCTCCAGACAGACTGTAACCCCAGCACCCACCATGAGGGAACTCCCCAGAGTGTCCCGCAAAGACTTCAAGCCGTTTAATGAGGCTTCAGGGGACATTGAGGGCTTCTTCCAGGACTTTGAGCATCAGTGTCGATTAATGGAAGTCCCGGAAAGGGAGCGAGTCCAACATCTTGTGGGGCTCTTAGAGGGTGGAGCTGCCGCAGCCTATAGAGCTATGGACCCTTGGTGGAACTGTGAGTATGCGGAGATTAAACAGACTATTCTAGAACATTATGCTGTGAACCCAGACACTTACAGGACCCAGTTGCGTACTTTAGCCTGTGATGAGGAAGTGTCCTTCAAGATGTATGCCCACAGACTCAAACAAATATGTCATTGCTGGCTGGAGGGAGAGGAGGCCTTAACTTGGGAGACCTTCCTCCAAGTCATCCTAAAAGAGCAGTTTTACTTCAAGTGCCCCGCTGAGATCCGGGAATGGGTGCGTGAAAGGAGACCAGCCACTGTGGAGGAAGCTGCAGCTCTAGGTGATGAGGCTCTCACCATCAAGCCTCAGTGGAAAAAACTACTACTCAGTGAGAAAAAAACTACCAGCCCCCCAACGCTGGCGGCCCCAGGTCCTTCGGCCTCCAATATTCACCATCCCACTAGACCATCAACTCATGGTGACCTTCGTGTGACTGTGCCTCGCATTACTCCTGCTCCACCTTCGGGACTACGACGTGGAGGAAGAATCCCAGAGCGCAGATGTTATAGATGTGGGCAGCCTGGGCATCTGCAATTCCAATGTCCAGGTGTTCGGAGGCAGGACAGCTACAGACGACCTTTGCCTGTTCATTATCTACAGTATAGAAGAGGCAGCCAACACCAAAATGCAGATGGACTGTCCAGGCAGGAGGAGCCCTGAGTCTGGTCAGCCATGCCTGTGTGTACTTAACAAGCGACCTGTAGAGGTCCCTAGTACGTACACAAATTGGGAGGGGAAGGGATTGTCATGATTTGTAGTTTTGCCCTGTCCTGTATTTTGTATAATATGTCATTTAACTTTTCTCTGGTTGTATTTGCTGTAAATTAACCATGTCTCCTTCCCCCAATACTTTGCAATGTCTTGTGATGTACCTGGACCATAATCTAATTTAGGCTTGTGTCAACAGCTAGTAGAACTTAGGCTATTGTTTTCCTAAGCAGAAGATAACCTACAATACACATCCTGTAGACTCAGTGGAGCCCTTACATTTCTAGAATCTTGTGATGGACCAAACCATTGAATAGTAGGTGTGACCCCTACCCCCCTTCAGATGGACTGATCCCAGGAGCCCTGACAATACATTCTTGTTTTAAGATCAGTTGTGATTTTGAGTGCAAACGTGAAGGAGTCATGAACTGAGTTGAGGCCAACTCGTGACATCCTTGGGATTGTGTGGAATCCTGTGGACTATTGCAAGGATTATTGTTATCGCATCTGGCACAAGGACTATCGTGAGGTGCCCACATTTGTTTCCATTGTGTGGACTTATTGTGGACTTCTCATGGACTCCAAGGACAGTATGGATATTTGATGTTGTATGCTCCCTGCCTCAATAAATCTCATTGGATCGTCCCTCGGCCTGTTGTCCCTTCTTGCTCTGTCGTATACCCCGTCACAAGCGGTACAATTAAAAAATCATATTTTTTCCACAAAAATGATCTTTTCACCCCCAATTTTTATTTTCCCAAGGGTAACAGGACCATAAAAGTTATTGTGCAATTTGTCCTAAGTATGCTGATACCCCATATATGGGTGTAAACAAATATTTGGGCGCATGGCAGAGCTCAGAAGGGAAGTAGCGCCATTTGACTTTTTTGGCTGGAATTGAGATCGGACACCATGTCGAGATTGGAAAACCCCTGATGTACCAAAACAGTGGAAACCCCCCACAAGTGACCCCATTTTGGAAACTAGACCCCCCAAGGAACTTATCTAGATGTGTGGTGAGAACTTTGAACCCCAAGGGCTTCACAGAAGTTTATAACGTACATGTCACGTTGCCGTCAGACTCGGGGCCGGCTGTTCCACCCTCAGCCACTAGGAGGCGACGGACTGTCATGCCGCCCTCGGGCTCGGGGCCTGCTGTCCAGGCCTCGGCCACCAGGAGACGCCGGACTGACATGTCGTCGTCGATCTCGGGGCCTGCTGCTCCGCCCTCAACCACTAGGAGGCGCCGTGGCTCGCGCCCGAGTGAGGGCGGCAACAATGAAAGGGCTTCTGCGCAGGCGTCTACTGGACGCAGACTCCGCTCCTCTGTCAGTCATGAAGGGGCTGGTGCATCATCATCAGGTCTGGTCCTGGGGGCGGTCCTGATGACATCACCCGGGAGCCTGTGAGGGACGACCTGATCCCTCAAATACCTTGGGACTGGGCTTACAAGCCGCTGGATATATTCTTGGTTCCCCTACGTGTTACTTATGATTGCCTATCGTTAACTCCGACCTGAGCCTGAACTTCTGACCTCTCTGTTGCCTGCCGTTTTTGTACCTTGCATTTCTCCCGATTACTGACGCTGACCTTGGTCTGGATTCCTGACCCCCTCTACTGCCTGACGATTTTGTACCTCCGCTACTCTCCCGGTTTTTGACCTCTGCCTGGACTCTCGACTCTGCCTCTACTGCCTGACGATTTTGTACCTCCGCTACTCTCCCGGTTTTTGACCTCTGCCTGGACTCTCGACTCTGCCTCTGCCTCTGCCTGCCGTTTCTGTACCTCCACTGCTCGCCTGGTTTCCAACTCCATTTTTGGCTCCCTTCCTGCTTTTCTATTGTGACCGTTCTGCTCTGGCACTCTGCTCCTGTTCAGACAGCGCTTCCTGGGCTCTGCAGTAAATCCAGATCCCTGTATAGGGGTAAAGGGTGTCGGTGCTACTCGGGGCGCTGTCTGTCTGCAGCCCAGACTTGCAGACGGACGCGACATTATATCCGGCCCAAATAAAACTGTCTCTTGTGTGTGTGTGTATATATATATATATCTCACCTATATGAAGACAGTTTCTCTGAATTTTTTTTTCTTTCCTCTCTTGCCTGAGCTGATTGTTGGCCTAAAACACCTGTTACTAAGCCTCAGTATACAGCCTGGAGGATCAGTCTCACCTTCCTGCCCGAGCATGCTGCAGTTAGGAGTCTCCAGGGACAAAGCTGAACGTCAGAGATCCGTACCCCGGGAACATCAGCCTCTGAGCAGCTCTGGCTATGGTTGCGCAGATGCAGCCAAAGTTTTACTACCTATTTCGTTGTATTTTGGTCAGGATTAAATGCCTATGTCGATAGCGGGTCTGAAGGGAATTTTATGGACTCATTTGCTGATAAAAAACTTGGTGTCCCACTACTGAAACTTAATATTCCAATTAAAACCACGGCTATTAATGGCACATCCATTATTCAGGAGGGGGTTAAATTTGTTACTGCTAAGATAACTATGTCAGTAGGAGCACTACATACTGAGCTTATTTCCTTTTTTGTGTTGGACAATCTATCTTCTGCAGTCATTTTGGGGATGCCGTGGCTACGTCAACATAACCCTGTCATTGACTGGCACCTGGGTGATGTGGTGCGCTGGAGTTCGCAATGCCAGGATAATTGCATGTCTGTAGCAGTAAATCAAACCAAGCTAAAAAAAACACCCCTTCATACCGTTTGCTCTCAGGGATTATGGAGATGTCTTTTCCGTTATAGAGTCTGAGAAACTACCACCCCACAAAGAGTATGATTGTCCTATAAACCTAATTCCAGATGCCCGTCTTCCAAAAGGGAGAATATTTAATCTCTCTGGTCCAGAGCATCAGGCCATGAATGAGTACATAGCGGATAGCTTAAGAAAGGGGTTCATTAGACCATCTATTTCACCAGTTGGAGCTGGGTTCTTCTTTGTAGAGAAGAAAGATGGTGGTCTCAGACCCTGCATTGACTACCGGGAATTAAACGCAATCACTCTAAAGAACCAGTACCCGCTTCCACTCATCCCCGATCTTTTTAATCAGCTAACTGGAGCCCGTTGGTTTACTAAACTTGACCTCCGGGGGGCATACAATCGAATCCGCATAAGAGACGGCGATGAGTGGAAGACAGCGTTTAATACACCTCTTGGTCACTTTGAGTACCTAGTAATGCCTTTCGGACTCAGTAATGCTCCTGCAGTGTTTCAGCACTTTGTTAACGATATTTTCAGGGACATCTGTGGTGTGTATGTCGTTGTGTACTTGGATGACATTTTGATTTACTCCACTGACCCTGTGACACATGCTCAACACGTCCGTTCAGTACTGCAGAGACTGTGGGAGAACTCCTTGTTTGCTAAGTTGGAGAAATGTGTCTTTTTCGCTGAGGAGGTACAATTTTTGGGGTACATGGTCTCAGGCAGGGGGTTCCGCATGGATCCTGCCAAGATCCAACCTATTAAGGCGTGGGTGCAACCCAAATCGCTGAAAGCACTGCAGCGATTTTTGGGATTTGCCAATTACTACCGTAAGTTTATCAGGAGTTTCTCTGAGATTGCCAAGCCACTCACGGATCTAACCCCGAAGGGGGCGGACGTGGCCAACTGGAATCCCGAGGCCATTCAAGCATTTTCTACGTTAAAAGAGTGCTTTGTGGCCAACCCAGTTTTAGCACAACCTGACTTAGACCGCCCATTTATTGTGGAGGTGGATGCCTCCGAAGTCGGATTGGGAGCAGTGCTATCGCAAGGCACTGCAGCCCTCACTCAGCTGCGCCCATGTGCTTTTTTTTCCAGAAAGTTCTCTGCCACAGAGAAGAACTATGATATTGGTAATCGGGAATTACTAGCAATCAAATGGGCCTTCGAGGAATGGCGTCACTTTCTCGAAGGCGCCAAACACAAGGTCACCGTCATTACAGACCGCAAAAACCTGACCTACCTGGAGTCAGCTAAAAGACTGAATTCCAGGCAGGCCAGGTGGGCCTTGTTCTTTTCAAGGTTCGATTTTTTTAATCACCTTTCGCCCTGGTACGAAAAATGTGAGGGCCGATGCCCTCTCTCGCAGTTTTTGCCCCACACAAGCCGAAGACTGTGAACCCGTTCCGATATTAGCCAATGGGATCGTCGTGTCGGCAGTTTCCTTGGACCTTCTGGAGGAGATGCGTAGGTCTCCGGAACGAGCTCCTGACACTACACCCCCCAAAAAATTGTTCGTTCCGAATACCTTTCGCCTTCAAGTTCTTAAAGAGTCACATGACTCTGTTCTGGCAGGCCATCCTGGGCTCAATAATACCACCAGGTTGGTAACTAGGAACTTTTGGTGGCCGACGGTGGTCAAGGACTGTAAGAACTATGTTTCAGCATGTGAAGTCTGTGCCCGCGCCAAATCCCCCCCATAATCGCCCTGCTGGCTGGCTTCAGTCCTTGCCCACCCCTGAGAGTCCATGGACCCACATCTCCATGGACTTCATTACAGACCTGCTGACCTCAGATGGGAAAACATGTATTTGGGTGGTGGTAGACAGTGATAAGAACTGAATGAGTTAAATGAATTTATGCTGAACTTTATCTTTTCTTTTGCGGAGATGTCTCAGACATCTCCCTTGTGAACCAAGGTCAAATATTTCCTGCTTACGTGACAAAGTTGGTGTAGGAGAGCAAGTTGTGTAACTATTTTTCTTTATTGCGCATGTCTGTAAATATCCAAATTCTTTACGATAAAAAGGGGAAAGCTTGACTGAGGGGCCAGAGGCGCTCAGCAGGCATCCCGAGTTGTATCATACAGCTTGTGTCTGTGTTATTCTTCTCGACGGAGCAATCAATTAGAGACATATGGTGCCTTACACCCAAGAACATCGGTCCTTCAGATGAAAGAGGTATCTGAGGGATCCCGACAGTTTCCTGGCGCCCGAACAGGGACCTGATATAGGCACCGCTCCAAGACTACCCGACCTACGGACCACTCCGGTTACTGATGAAATTGTGAACAGCAGACCTAAACACCTGGCCAGGTAAGAGATCAATTTTTCTCTTCTCTGCTCTTCATAATATATCATTATAACTAAGGTCCGTATCAAGGGGAATCTAGTAGAGGAGGGGGCCGTAAGATCAGGTCCATATAAGAACTCTGAGGAAATCGGGTGTGACACGCATATGTAATTTTTGCTCGAATGAGAGGTTACTGTAGGTTCTGTCTGTGCACAGCTATTTTTAGAAAAAGAGCTGATGCAAATCGGAATGGGCATGGTGAATGGACGTTTGCGGGAACAGTTCCAGGCGTGAATATACAAAAATTTCACCACATACGTAAAGGAGATGACTGGTGGATGTTGTTGGCATTAAATACACATATCCCATTGAGTAACATGTTGAGAGGCCTGACATTACGGAATATAAGGCTGGGTGAACAGTTCATACTGCGAAGCCCCGACGGACAAGTTTTTCACAATAGTCGATTCCGCGTTAGGAATCAGGGAGGTTGTTGAATGGCTACTTTGATTTGAAAGGTTGTGGAAAGTAGAAAAATAAGCTGCACAGTAGGTATTCGTTCAAAGAGTGGTGATATTGCCTAACTGGGTTATGTGACAGCGTCCTTTCGGGGAGGTCACCGCCTAAGCTTAAATCAACACCCTTTACGAATAAACCTTGTGACAGATAAGAGTGTGATCGAATGAGCACAGGACCGCGAAATGAGCCTGTGACAAGATATGACTGAAGAACCCCGATAGATGGATACTTTGTTTACAATCCTGTGTGTTGTGGGAGTGCTTCTGTTCGGATGTTACATAGCATATAAGTACACGAAACACGTAGTACAACGAGGAACAGACACCCCATTTAGCCTGTTAGCACCTTATGAAGAAGGTAACGAGGTATAGTAGAGCCTAGTCTTGAGCTTACCCAATACACCACCTAAGGAAGGGAGGATTAACAGGAAGGAACAAGAGAAACAGGATAAAGAAATGGGGAACAGTCAGGGAAAGACATCTGAGGAGGGAAATTGGTTATGTGATATAATTGAGGATAGATATGGAAGAAGTGCAGCAAGGGACCTAGAAAAGGTATTAAAAAAATTCAAGGTAGAAGGGAAAGAGGCTTTGAATGAGGACAAATGGAAGGAGATAAAAGACACTAAATCAGGAAAAATTGCAGATGCGGGATGGGGAGAACAAGTTGAAGCATGTTTAAAGTGTTCACAAGTTGCTCAGAGGGAAAAGTGGGCATATAACGAGAAGACAGGGAAATGGATACGTCCAAAGAGGGTCAGAATGACAGATGACCCAGAGGAGAAAATGCATGAGCCTCCACCCTATCCAGCCCCTTTTTCAGTGCCACCACCAGTACCTATGGCTCCTCCACCACCGGCTAAACTGTACCCAGAGACACCAATAGCTGTTAAGCCACCTAGTGGCAGTAATGAACCTGGATGGGTCTGTAGTAATTGTGGTCAACAAAACCCCAATTGGAGGGAGAATTGCTTTTCCTGTGGTGCACCTCGACACCATGTACCCAATTTATTAGCCCCGGTTAGAACCTCCACCAGACCTTTTAGAGAGATTGGACCAAATGGGGACCATCTAACAAGGCATATAATCACTAACTATTATCAGCCTTGGACTGCAACTGAATGTATGGCTTTGTTGTCCAACGCTCCCGACCCGATTATTAATCCAGCCCGATTTGCTGCTTATTTGAGACAAGTATTGGTGGTACACAGGGGTACTTGGAATGATGGAGAAGACATGCTTAGATTGAAGTTATCTTTGCCACTTCAACACGAGCTCTGGCAAGCTCTGATACCTAGAAAACCAGCAGAAAATGCAGAAGACAACCCCCATACACAAGCATCAGTAGAGATATTTCTAGAGGTTCTTGATACTTTCATGGGAAATAAACAGAGACAGCGAGGTTCGCAGACGGCAGTTTCACAACAACCAGGACAAACAGTAGCTGACTTTTATCAGACACTGGAAATGGGATTTAGCGATGAAGGACTAGATCTAACCAGCCCGGGGGTACAGAGATTGCTTGCTAAGTCCTTTGTAGATGGATTAACATCAGAGGTAAAATTAAAGTTGAAAAATTGTACTCCTGATTGGAGATCAGCAGATGACGCCCATGGTCTGAGGCAGAGAGCCATGGGAATTGAGATGGACTTACGGGAAAACAAAAAAGAAAAAGGGAAAGTGTTTCTCACACTAGATTTAGAAGACCCGGTAGGGAGAACAAGGAGAAGGACCTTTACTTGCCATTACTGTAAGAAACCCGGTCATTTCCAGAGAGATTGCCGCAAAAGAAAAGCGGATAGGGAATCTCAGCCTAGAAGGGAGGAATCTACTGACTGACTAGATGCAATTAGAATGAAACTCGACTCTAGGGAACCCGTAGTTAAAATTCAAGTAAATGGGAAAAAGGTACCCTTTCTAGTAGACACCGGAGCAACCTCTTCGGTGGTCAATGACAAGGTAATAACTCCAGATCTCCTTTCAGAATACTCAACCTTTGTTTCAGGATTCAGTGGACAATCTAGCCTAATTCCTTTTAGCAAACCTTTACCAGTCAAGATAGGACCTAAAATGTTCCTGAATAAGTTTTTGTTTGTCAAAAGAGCACCAATTTGCCTATTGGGAGTAGATGTACTAAAGAAACTGCAGGCAGATATCAAATTTGCAGAAGATGGTACGGTACATCTTACTATCCCAGATAAAGATGAGGATGCTCTTGAGGCTTGCATGATAATTCAAGCTCTCGAGGCACAAAGTCCTGATGACACCACATCACAACCATGGGATCCAACCCTAGATAAATTGCCTGACACCTTGTGGGCAAAAGGGAATGTGGATATTGGCTTACTTCCCGTATCCCCAGTTGTGGTGGAGGTACCAGCAGACACAAGGTTGCCTCAGTTGCGGCAGTATCCTATTAGTGCCCAACAAGAGGCTGCTATTGAAGCACAAGTCACTGATCTTGTAAGCAATGGAGCGTTGGTACCAATTAAATCACAAGCTAATACACCATTGTTTCCTGTCAAAAAGAAAGGAGGACCAGGTGATGCCCCGAAATATCGCATGGTACATGATCTGAGAGAAATAAATAAGGTCCTTGTTCCTTTGACACCAGTAGTACCTAACCCACACACGTTATTGGCAAAAATCCCTAGTCAATCGAAATGTTTTTCAGTGATTGATTTGTCGAACGCATTTTTCTCAGTGCCCCTCCACAAAAGCTGTTGGCATCTGTTCGCTTTTACATTTAATGGCAAACAATATGCCTGGACCAGACTGCCACAGGGCATGCAGCATTCACCCACATTGTACACGCAAGCATTGCAGTCTGTGTTGGCCGGCTGGCCACACCCACCTGATATTGTGGGTATCCACAATATGTGGATGACCTGTTGCTTTGTGCACCTGATGAGACTAACTGTAAAATCCATACATTGTCACTATTGATGTTCTTATCAGATAACGGATGTAAGGTCAACAGAGATAAATTACAGTTTTGTCAACCGAAAGTCATATTTTTAGGACATTGCCTATCTTATGGTACCCGACACCTAACTAGTGACAGAATCACAATTGTTCAACAAATGAAGGAACCGACAACCCATAAGCAGTTGAGAGCATTTTTGGGCTTAGTTTCTTCTTGTCGCCAATGGGTCATACATGCTAGTGAACACATGCAGCCACTGTATAATTGCATCAACACAACACCTTTCCAATTGACTGATATCGCACGCACCTCATTTCAGTACCTGAAGAAGGCCATAGTGTCAGCCCCAGCATTAGGTATACCTAATTATGATGTACCTTTTCAACTTACGGCCGCTGAAATTAGAGGGCATGCTACTGGCATTCTAACACAGAAACATGACAAGAAGAATAGACCCCTTGCATACTATTCTGCCAAATTAGACTCTGTAGCACAGGGAACACCATCCTGTGTTAGAGCAGTCTCTGCAATCGCATTGCTACTTGACAAAGTTTCTGACATTGTATTGGACAACCCACTAACTGTCTGTACCACACATGACATATACGGTATCCTGAATCAGGTTTCTTCTAAACATATTTCTATGGCCAGACAACTCAGATTGCAATGTGCGTTGCTTATGCCTCCTAATGTTACGTTTACCAAAACTCAGAATCTGAATCTGGCTACATTGTTGCCAATTGCAGATTCTGAAGGGGGGGATATAGATGAGAACACATTATCGCTTTCTTTTGAGCCCCCACACGAGGTTGAACATGATTGCATAGAACTGATGCAGCAAGAAGTTGTTGGCTTGCCCAATGTCACTGACACACCATTGTCAAATCCAGACTTTGTACTTTTTGTGGATGGCAGCAGATATGCAGATGAAAGTGGAAAATTCCACACAGGATATGCGGTAGTGTCACCACATGAGACTATTGTAGCAAAGGCACTTCCACCCCACATGTCCGCACAAGAGGCTGAGCTGACAGCTCTGAATGAGGCATTAAAACTTTCCAAAGGAAAAACAGCAAATATCTACACTGACTCAAGATATGCCTTTGGGATAGTACATGATTTTGGGGTCTTGTGGCGCACAAGGGGTTTCATGACAGCAGCAGGAACACCCATAAAACATGCCACACTGATCAGAGAAATCCTCGAGAATGTGGCCCAGACACAGGGGGTGGCCGTTATGAGGGTGCCAGCACACACCAGAAAGGACAACATGGAAGTAAAAGGCAATGAAAAAGCAGACCAGGTGGCGAAGCAAGCTGCCTTGGGGACTACAGAAAAAGTAAACATAGTGCACAAGGATGCATCAGAATTGTTTACAGACTTACAAAAGTTCCAAGAAGACTCCGCTCAGACGGACAAAGAGACTTGGGAAAAGATGGGAGCTGAGAAGACGAATGGAATGTGGAAGAAAGATCAGAAGTACTGCTTGCCTAGGGTTTTGTACCCAAGGATGGCAGAAGTAGTTCATCTTCAAACTCACATGTCTGCCAATGGAATGACACGCCTAGTCACGAAGGTTTGGATTGCTTCTGGATTTGGGAAGGTGGCGCAGCTACACTGTACCACCTGTCCCATATGCCTAGCACACAATCCCGGACAGGTAGTGAAAACTCCACGGAAACACAGTCCTAGGCCGTTATATCCCTTCCAGAGACTACAGATCGACTACATTCAACTCCCCAGAAGCGGACCATATGAATATGTTCTGGTGTGTGTTGACATGTTCTCTGGATGGCCAGAGGCCTACCCGGTGAAAACGGCTACAGCTCGAGCCACTGCAAAGAAACTAGTGATGGAACTAGTACCACGATTCGGTGTCCCTGAAACAATTGAATCAGACAGAGGTACACACTTTACTGCTGAGGTAATGCAAAATGTAATGCAAATGATAGGTGTAGAACAAGCATTTCATACACCCTACCACCCACAGAGTTCAGGGAAGGTAGAGAGAATGAACGGGACACTAAAATTAAAAATACAGAAAACCATGGAGCAGACCCATAGACCATGGCCAGAGTGTCTTCCATTAGCATTATTCTCAGTAAGATATACACCTACGGGGAAAACTAAACTATCACCCTTCGAGATATTGTTTGGAAGACCACCAAACACAGGGTTGTACTACCCACAGGTCTTAACACTTAATGTGGATAATTTGACGAATTATGTAATCCAGTTGCAAAAGCATTTAACTCAAATGCATTCTCTAGTTTTCTCTTCCATTCCAGATCCAGACAGTGTGGAAGGAACTCACTGCCTACAACCTGGTGATTACGTATATGTCAAGAAACACTCCAGAAAGACTCTTGAACCCCGATATCAAGGACCTTATCAAGTACTCCTAACAACGCCTACTTCTGTTAAGTTGGAAGGACGACCAACCTGGATCCACGCATCACATTGTAAAATAGCCACAGGAGTAAATAGTACATAAAAGAGCATAATGCTTTGGCTTGGTTTTACATCTTCTATATTAATGATAGTAGCTGCGTGGGACAGCCTAAATTCTCCAATGTCCTTGAATAATAAGTTTATACAACATCATGAAAAATTACTGAATGATTGGTCAAATGACACTCAGTCTCCAGCAGATTGCTGGATCTGCACATATTCACCAGTATCAGCCACTAGTATTCCATTCCTTGTTATTCCTGTGCCACCCGAGGAACTATTTGCCTGGACCAATTGTTCTGATACACTTGCTAATAATGCCACAAATAATGTGAAGTTATGGAACACAACTGTCGGTATACCTATTGTGGGATGGGTAGGATACCCTTGGTGGCAGGGTAACCTTTCAGGAAGTAGTACACACCTTCAATATTTGGCATATAAAGGAGGAGTTTGGGTACCCAGGAATAGAACTCGATTAACTAACCTGGGGCAAATTCCAATGTATGGCCTACAAATTAGTTTCGATGTAACTTCATATTCTACTGACGCTTTCAAACCAATGTTGCTAGAAAGAAGGTTACATAATATGTCATGGGAGTACTCCAATTTATTTCCCCAGGGCACTAACGAAACTTGTATTAATGTTCCCGGTAATATGCCCTGTAACGAGTCCTCGGAATATAAGAAAGGAACCTCCCCTTGTGGAAATCCCGATGCAGGCTATTGTAGTCCCCTAGGACAAGCTCCACCTTGGTGCATGCTCCAGAATGCATCTGCATTCATAGATTTGGTGCATAGATTGGTATTACAACATTCAGCCATATGGGACTTACCTAGTGATATGTTCTGGGTATGTGGAGACAATGCATATAAGTGGTTGCCAGTAGGGGTAAAAGGTGCTTGTACTCTGGGTCGTTTGACTCCAGCTACCTTTGTTATTCCGAATGACCAGTTGAATACTCAGAGCATACCTAAACACACGTTGTACAAAAGAGCTGCTGACAATACACCTCGCCTCTCTGGGAGACCACATATAGTGCAGATGAGTGTGGCTAATAAAATTGTCAGCTCTATTTTTATTTATCCTATGATTACTCAAATGTGGGATAAATTGGTCAGGGCTACAGATTACTTAGATGACCAAATATGGGATATATTGGATATACTGAACACCACTGTTGCTGTCCAAAATCAGCTTATCATAGTCACTAATCAGCATACCATAGTACTAGATTATTTAACTGCAGCGCAAGGAGGTATGTGTCAAGTCATCGGACCCACTTGCTGTCATTATATAGATTCCAACAGTACTTTAAAGTTAAGATTAAAAATAGAGGATGTTCAAAGACTTAGAGATCAGTATGATAAAGACAATGATCATACTAAGGACAGTTGGTGGTCAGACACTTTCTCCTTTCTTAATCCAGCTAATTGGTTTAAGGGTATTGGAGGCTGGATAGCTGGGATTATACTAAGTTTATTACGTATTGCTGTTTGTCTCCTTGTAATATATGTGCTATTGAAACTTGTTTTTTGGTGTATCTATATATGCAAGAAAAGATGCAGAAATAGATAAGGAAGTTTGACTGTAAACAACAAGAATTTAACTATTATTTCCTTGAGTTCTAGGTTGACATCTCATTTCTGGCATGAAGGAGCGTACTCTTGCAATAATGGACGTGGCTTCAGTATCTGGGGGATGGAGAAGGTAGAAGACCTGTCTCCCTCAGGCAACCCGTCGGCCTGGGATAGTACCTGGTGAACGAGCCACTATCCGCTGTTGTTGCAGGATCCAGTGTTCCAGATTGTGGAAAATGAAGATGTCAAAGGGGGGAATGATAAGAACTGAATGAGTTAAATGAATTTATGCTGAACTTTATCTTTTCTTTTGCGGAGATGTCTCAGACATCTCCCTTGTGAACCAAGGTCAAATATTTCCTGCTTACGTGACAAAGTTGGTGTAGGAGAGCAAGTTGTGTAACTATTTTTCTTTATTGCGCATGTCTGTAAATATCCAAATTCTTTACGATAAAAAGGGGAAAGCTTGACTGAGGGGCCAGAGGCGCTCAGCAGGCATCCCGAGTTGTATCATACAGCTTGTGTCTGTGTTATTCTTCTCGACGGAGCAATCAATTAGAGACATATGGTGCCTTACACCCAAGAACATCGGTCCTTCAGATGAAAGAGGTATCTGAGGGATCCTGACAACAGGTTCAGCAAACAGTGCCATTTTATTCCCCTGTCTGGCTTACCTAACTCCGAAACCTTGAGCAAATTGTTCCTTGTGCACATTGTACGTCTTCATGGTGTTCCGTCAAATATTGTGTCCGACAGAGGTACCCAGTTCGTCTCAAAATTCTGGAGGGCGTTCTGTAAACGCATCGGTGTTGAGTTATCCTTCTCCTCGGCCTACCACCCCAAAATCAATGGGCAAACCGAACGTGCTAATCAAGCTCTGGAGCAATACCTCCGTTGTTACGTGTCAGGACACCGGTCCAATTGGGTAGAACATCTGCCATTGGCTGAGTTTGCCTTAAATAATCGCTACCAGGACTCCATTAAAACTACCCCTTTTTTTTTGGTAACCTTGGATTGCATCCGCGCTTTGGGTCGTTCTCGGCTAGGATGTCGGAGCTCCCTGGGGTAGAGAAAAAAATACATCGCTTGAAAACAATATGGTCTGAAGTAAATACGAATTTGAAAGGGGCTCAGGTTAGACAGGCTTCAGCTGCAAACAAACGACGGTCCAAGGGGCCACACTTGGGGGTTGGGGACAAGGTTTGGCTTTCTACTAAAAACATCAAACTGAAAGTACCGTCTGCCAAACTGGGTCCCAGATTTATCGGCCCATATGAAATTATAGAAGTGGTTAACCCGGTAACCTTCCATTTGAAACTTCCGCAGTCATTTAAATTACCTAACGTGTTCCACAAGTCTCTCCTCAAACTGTATCGTTCCCCAATTCACCCTGTTCAGTCCCCTCCTCCTCCTGTTTCGGTCGGAAGGTCCTTGGAGTATGAAGTCCAGGGTATCCTTGACTCCCGCCTTGTGAGAGACTCCATACAGTATCTTGTACACTGGAAGGGCTACGGCCCGGAGGAGAGGTCCTGGGTCCCCGCAAGGAACATCCATGCCAAGGCATTAATTAGGAGATTTCATCTCCTTCACCCTGACAAACCGGGTTTTGAGGGTCCGGAGGCCCCTCCTGGAGAGGGGGGTACTGTCATGTCGCCGTCAGACTCGGGGCCGGCTGTTCCACCCTCAGCCACTAGGAGGCGACGGACTGTCATGCCGCCCTCGGGCTCGGGGCCTGCTGTCCAGGCCTCGGCCACCAGGAGACGCCGGACTGACATGTCGTGGTCGATCTCGGGGCCTGCTGTTCTGCCCTCAACCACTAGGAGGCGCCGTGGCTCGCGCCCGAGTGAGGGCGGCAACAATGAAAGGGCTTCTGCGCAGGCGTCTACTGGACGCAGACTCCGCTCCTCTGTCAGTCATGAAGGGGATGGTGCATCATCATCAGGTCTGGTCCTGGGGGGGTCCTGATGACATCACCAGCCCGGGAGCCTGTGAGGGATGACCTGATCCCTCAAATACCTTGGGACTGGGCTTGCAAGCCGCCGGATATATTCTTGGTTCCCCTACATGTTACTTGTGATTGCCTATCGTTAACTCCGACCTGAGCCTGAACTTCTGACTACTCTGTTGCCTGCCGTTTTTGTACCTTGCATTTCTCCCGATTACTGACGCTGACCTTGGCCCGGATTCCTGACCCCCTCTACTGCCTGACGATTTTGTACCTCCGCTACTCTCCCGGTTTTTGACCTCTGCCTGGACTCTCGACTCTGCCTCTACTGCCTGACGATTTTGTACCTCCGCTACTCTCCCGGTTTTTGACCTCTGCCTGGACTCTCGACTCTGCCTCTGCCTGCCGTTTCTGTACCTCCACTGCTCGCCTGGTTTCCGACTCCATTTTTGGCTCCCTTCCTGCTTTTCTATTGCGACCTTTCTGCTCTGGCACTCTGCTCCTGTTCAGACAGCGCTTCCTGGGCTCTGCAGTAAATCCAGATCCCTGTATAGGGGTAAAGGGTGTCGGTGCTACTCGGGGTGCTGTCTGTCTGCAGCCCAGACTTGCAGACGGACGCGACAGTACAGCCGTACAATTAAAAAATCATATTTTTTCCACAAAAATGATCTTTTCACCCTCAATTCTTATTTTTTCAAGGGTAACAGGACCCTAAATGTTATTGTGCAATTTGCCTTGAGTACGCAGATACCCCACATGTGGGGGTAAACCACTATTTGGGCGCATGGCAGAGCTCAGAAGGGAAGCAGCGCCATTTGACGTTTTTGGCTGGAATTGAGATCGAACACCATGTCAAGTTTGGAAAGCCCCTGATGTACCAAAACAGTGAAAACCCCCCACAAATTACACCATTTTGGAAACTAGACCTCTCAAGGAACTTATCTAGATGTGTGGTGAGCACTTTGAACCCCCCAGTGCTTCACAGAAGTTTATAACGCCCAGGCGTGAAAATAAAAAAATCGTATTTTTCCACAAACATGATCTTTTAGTCACCAATTTTTTTATTTTCAAAAGGGTACCAGGAGAAATTGGACCCCAAAAGTTGTTGTCCAATTTGTCCTGAGTACGCTGATACCTCATATGTGGGAGAAAACTACTGTATGGGCACACGTCGGGGCTCGGAAGGGAAGTAGTGACGTTTTGGAATGCAGACTTTGATGGAATGGTCTGCGGGTGTCATGTCCATTTGGAGAGCCCCTGATGTACCTAAATTATTGAAACTCCCCACAAGTGACCCCATTTTGGAAACTAGACCCCTCACGGAACTTATGTAGATGTGTGATGAGCACTTTGAACCCCCAAGTGCTTCACAGAAGTTTATAACGCCCGGGCGTGAAAATTAAAAAAAAATTTTTTTCCACAAAAATGATATTTTTGCCCCCAATTTTTTATTTTCCTAAGGGTAACAGGAGAAATTGGAACCCAAAAGTTGTTTTGCAATTTGTCCTGAGTATGCTGAAACCCTATATGTGGGGGTTAAACACTGTTTGGGCGCATGGCAGAGGTTGGAAGGGAAGGAGCATCATTTGACTTTTTCAACGCAGAATTGGCTGGAATTGAGATCAGACGCCATGTTGCATTTGGAGAGCACCTGATGTGCCCAAACAGTGGAAACCCCCCAATTCTAATTCCAACCCTAACCCCAACACACCCCTAACCCTAATCTCAGCCCTAGCCCTAACCCTAACCTTAATGGGAAAATGGAAATAAATACATTTTTTTTATTTTATTATTTTTCCCTAACTAAGGGGGTGATAACGGGGGTTTGATTTACTATTTATGGCAGTTTTTATGTTTGGCAGCTGTCACACGCTAAAAGACGCTTTTTATTGTAAAAATAGTTTTTGCATCACCACATATTGAGAGCTATAATTTTTCCATATTTTGACCTACCAAGTCATGTTAGGTCTTATTTTTTGCGGGACGAGTTGACGCTTTTATTGGTATCATGTTTGGGCACGTGACATCTTTTGATCGCTTTTTATTCCGATTTTTGGGACGCAGAATGAACAAAAACCAGCCTTTCATGAATTTCTTTTGGGGGGTGCGTTTACACCGTTCCGCATGCGGTAAAATTGATAAAGCCCTTTTATTCTTCGGGTCAGTATGGTTACAGCGATACCTCATTTAGGTCTTTTTTTATATTTTGGCGCTTTTATGCAATGAAAACAATTTTATATAAAAAATAATTATTTTTGCATCGCTTTATTCTGCGAGCTATAACTTTTTTATTTGTTCACTGATGATGCTGATTGGTGGCTATTTTTTTGCGGGACAAGATGACGTTTTCAGCGGTACCATGCATATTTATATGCGTCTTTTTTGTCGCGTGTTATTGCACTTTTTGGTCGGCGGTATGATAATAAAACATTATTTTTTGCTTCGTTTTTTATTATTATTTTTTAAAGGGTTCGCTAAAGGGGTTAACTAATGGGACAGTTTTATAGGGCGGGTCGTTACGGACACGGCGATACCAAATATGTGTACTTTTATTGTTTTTTTTTTTATTTCCAAAAAATGAATTTATTAGGGAATATTTTTTTTCTATTTATTTAGCGTTTTTTTTTTTAAATTAATTTTACACTTTTTTCAACTTTATTACATTGTCCCAGGTGGGACATCACTGTCCTGTGACAGATTGCTGATCTGCCACATCACAGATCACTGTGACAGATCAGCGATTTGTCACATTCACTGCACAAGACTTCCTCCTTGCCTGCACTTTGCAGGCATGAGGAAGCCAGCTCCCTGCAGGCCCCCGAAGGTCCCTGTCGCCATCTTGGATTCGGGAACCTGCAGGGATGGAGCCCTCCACAGCAGCGCTGCACATTGCGCTGCTGTGGTGGGCTCAGGGAAGCACGGAGGGAGCCCCCCCAGCCGATGCTTCCCTTTAACCCCCGGTACACCGCGATCGTGTTTGATCGCGGTGTGCAAGGGGTTAACGTGTCGGGGGTGGTCCGTGACCGCCCCTGACACTTTGTGCCGGGTGTCAGCTGTGATAATCAGCTGACACCCGGCCGCGATCAGCGGCGCTCACCACGTGG
The DNA here is from genome assembly GCF_039654945.1 of Dendrobates tinctorius. Classification (NCBI taxonomy): domain Eukaryota; kingdom Metazoa; phylum Chordata; class Amphibia; order Anura; family Dendrobatidae; genus Dendrobates; species Dendrobates tinctorius. The sequence continues at coordinate 9,369,460 of NW_027361705.1, read as the reverse complement.
GTGCTGCTGATCGCTGTGACATACTATCTCGTCCCTGGGAATTAAGTCCCAGGGCACATGGACGGGATAGTACGTCACATGACAGAAAGGGGTTAATGTTCCGCTAAAATGCTCACAGAGTCCGTTGGTTTGGGGATGACAGGCGCTGGCCACAAAATGCTGACTTGAATTTTTTTGCAGAGGCATTCCATTAGATTGGTCATGAATGGGGTTCCCTGATCGGTTAACGTTTCCCTGGGAAAACCCACAAGAGAGAAAATAGTCAGTAAAGCATCTGCCACTTTGTCTGCTCGGATGGAATACATTGCTACAGCTTCCGGATATCATGTAGCTGTTAGAATCTTTTTAGTTTGTGACTATCCGCCATTTTCTTGTGGTGTTCTGGCTGCTGGTCTTTTTCTTCTGGTGCTGGGTTTGTCTTTGGTCAGATGATTGTATCACTCTTTATTAACCAGCACCTGTCTCCCAGTCCTTCCTCGACAACAGTGTTAATCCGCTTGAGTTCTGGCTTGATGCTTTGTTTTGACTTCTGTGTGTTTAATTTGTGCAGTGCTGGGACCTCTGGTTCAGCTAGTCTTAGTTTCTGTTTTCAGTGGGTTTCTGCAGCCTTCTCTGTGTTTCCTATTAGGAGGTGAGGTGACGCGTTTTTGTACCTAGTCCTTAGATCTTTCAGGGACCCTCTTCCCTATCTATAGGTCTTCGCTTGAGATTAACCTAGGATCGTCGGTGGGTCTATTCGCAATGAACGGGTCACCCACTCCATCGTAGGGTATCAGCTTAGTCATAGAGCAGGGTCAGTTTTCCCCCTTCTACCCTAGTCCTTTGTAGCAGATCCGTAACAGTTTGTCCAGCCTGAAAGAAGTATAAAAAAAAACCCTCCTGGATTTCTGCAATATGAACAGCATTCAAGATCTTGCTCAACACCTGCAAGGGTTAACGTTGGAAGTTGCCAGCTTACAACAGCACATGAGTAATTGCCCTGGAATCCGCTCTGAAGAACCTAAGGTGGGTTTGCCTGAATGTTTTTCTGGTAAACGGCAGGAATTTTTTTAGTTTAAAAATGCATGTTTACTTTAATTTTGGCTTAGACCCAAGTCTTCAGGGGCTGAATTACAGCGTGTGGGGATATTATGTCATTATTGCGAGGTGAGCCGCAAGTTTGGGCATTTTCATTGCGTCCAGATGACCCTTGTTTGATGTCAGAAGATGCGTTTTTTTCTGCTATGGGGGTATTATATGACGATTCTAATTCAGGTCACTACAGCCGAGGCAAAACTCAGACGGCTTAAGCAGGGTTCTGTTGATGTTGAGGGATATTGTACCCAGTTCAGACGATGGTCTGCAGAGGTCAGCTGGAATGATCCAGCACTCAAGAGTCAGTTTTTAGCAGGTTTGAATGACAGGGTTAAAGATTTACTCATTGCATACCCTGCACCTGCTACGCTGGAAGCTGCTATGCAGTTAGCTATCCAGGAGGATGGAAGATTGAGAGATAGAATGAGGAAAAGGTTTCAATTTTGCTGGATTCAGTCTCTCAGGAGAGCCCCGTTGACTGTGGGGAAACGATGCAACTTGGGGCGATGTCCTCTCGTTCCCAGGAAAGGGAGAGAAGGTTCTCTGAGGGGCTATGCCTTTATTATGGTAAGGCTGACCACTTTATTAAGCAATGTGAAGGATGCATAAGCAAGGAAAAGAGAAAAAAAAAAGGTCAATCAGAGTAACCCTGCCATTCGCATTGCATTTTTATGATCCGCAGGAGTTTCTTTTTTTCTGGTAGTTCTACCTGTCGTGGTCATACTATTGATTTTCAAGTAATGGTGGACTATGGTTCTGCACTTAATTTGATTGATCAACAATTTCAAGACAAGATTGATTCTATACCTTTATCATCTCCTCTTCCTGTAGTGGCGATTGATAACACTCCTCTAGAGCATGGGTGCGTTTCTCAAAAGGTCACCTGGTTTCCACTCACTGTGAATATGGAACACCAGGAATCTTTAGATTTGTTTGTACTTGATAAATTGCCCTTTCCAGTTGTCCTGGGGTTACCCTGGTTAAACATGCACAATCCTGTACTGGACTGGTCGTCAAGAACAATAAGATCCTGGGGTCTGGGGTGTTATGGGAAATGTTGTGATGTACACATTGCTGCTATTGTGAAAAGTGAGCTACCTGAAGCCATCCTGGAATACTGGAAAGTATTTTCAGAAGTGGGGTCACAAGCTCTACCACCGCATAGACATGAGTTCGTCCCAGGTGCTACTCTCCCTAAGAGTCGTTTATTTAATCTGAAGATTCCCGGGAGGGAGGCCTTAAAGGAATACCTGTAGACCAGCCTTGCTGCAGGTCATATAAGACCCTCTAAAGTCCCCTGTGGCCGTGGGATTCTTTTTTGTCGAAAAAAAAGATGAGGGTCTTAGGCCGTGTCTGGATTTCAGGGAGATTAATAAGATCACTGTGCGCAATCCTTACCCCTTGCTGCTAATTCCGGATTTGTTTAACCAATTAGTTGGAGTAGAGTGATTCTCTAAGATCGATCTTCGTGGGGCATATAATTGCTGTGGGTAAAAGAAGGCACTGAATGGAAGACAGCCTTTAATACCAAGAAAAGTCATTTTGAGTGTCTTGTAAGGCCTTTCTGCCTTACAAATGCTCCGGCGTTCTTTCAAAATTTCATTAACGACATTCTGAGGCCGTTGATCGGTAGGAGTGTTATTGTTTATTTGGATGATATTTTGATCTACTCGCCCGCTCTGGAGTCGCATTGGCAGAGAGTCCGCAAGGTTCTGCAAATTCAGAGAGAAAACACAGTCTTTGCTAAACTGGAGAAATGCGAGTTTGTGGTACAGAAAATTAATTTTTTGGGGTACTTTGGCTCCAGTAATGGGCTTGAGATTGACCCGATGAAGGTTCAGGCGGTATTGGAGTGGCCTAGACATGAATGCTTGAAGTCGATTCAGAGATTCTTGTTGTTTGCTAATCATTATAGAAAATTCAAAGAATTTTTCTGTTACCACAAAACCCCTTACTGATCTTACTAAGAAGAGTTCCAATACTGTCCAATGGTCCCCTGAGGCTGTTAAGGCTTTTGAGCATCTCAAGGAGAGGTTTAGCTCTGCTCCTGTTTTGATCCAGACAGATGAGACTAAGCCCTTTCTGGTAGAGGTGGATGCCTCATCAGTAGGAGTGGGGGCTGTTCTGTCACAGGAAGGAGAGGATGGGGTGCATCCCTGTGCATTCTTTTCTAATAAATTTTCAGAGGCAAAGCTCAACTACGATGTTGGGAACCGAGAATTGCTGTCTATTAAGCTTGCGTTTGAGCATTGGCAACATTTTTTGAAGGGCCTAGACATCCTATACAAGTCTTTACTGCTCATAAGAATCTTATCTATCTGGATGCTGCTAAATGTTTGAATGCCCGTCAAGCTAGGTGGGCATTGTTTTTTGCCCGGTTCCATTTCTCTGTGACATATATCCCTGGGACAAAGAATGTTAAAGCTGATGCTTTGTCTTGAAGTTTTTCCCCAGCGGTTAATACTGAAAAGGAGGAATCTATTCTGCAGGGAGGGGTGGTGGTGGCAGCATTAAGTTCTGAGTTGGAAAATGTTGGAAAATAGCATTCTTAAAGCCCATGATGTGGCACCAACTAACACTCCGTATGGGAAATTATTTGTGCATAAAACCCTGAGGAGAGCTTTGTTTACGGAATGTCATGAGTCTCGTTTGGCGGGTCATCCAGTAATTGGCGAAACTAGAAAGTCGATCGGTCGGAGTTTCTGGTGGCTGGGATGGCTAAGAGAAATCGTCAAGTGGGTGAGTCAGTGTACCGTGTGCGCTAAGTCTAAGGCTTCTCATGCTCCGACGGCAGGGTTGCTTTGCCCGTTAGAAGTTCCTAGCTCTCCATGGACGCATCTTGCAATGGATTTTATCACCGACCTTTCGGTCTCTGAGGGTTTTTCTTTCATCTGGGTTGTAGTGGACCGGTTTAGTAAGATGTGTCATCTGGTCCCAATCAATAAATTACCCTATGCTAAGACACTTGCCAGGGCATTTGTGAAAGAGATTGTCAGGCTCCATGGTGTCCCCACGGACATTGTCTCCAATAGTGGCCCACAGTTTGTGGCTTGCTTTTGGAGTGCCTTTTGTAACAGACTTAAGATTCATTTGTCATTTTCGTCGGGTTATCCATCCGGAGTCCAATGGATAGACCGAGAAGAAGAGCCAGGACGTTGAGCAGTTTTTGAGATGTTTTGTAGCAGACAATCAGGAGATGTGGTCGGAATATCTACCATTAGCTGAGTTTGCTCTCAATAATCAAATGTCTTCTTCGGCTGGGTGTTCTCCTTTTCATGTTGTACTGGGAAGCATCCATCTTTCGGTCCTTTTTCTAGGACTGGTGAGGGGGTGCCTGAGGAGGAGAGTTTTTCTTGAAATTTGGAAATGGTTAGGGCCAATGTGCGCCATAATCTGAATCAGGCTAATAGGAGGTCTAAGAAATATTTTGACAAGAGAAGGGAGTCGAGGTTTGTTGTTGGGGACATGGTTTGGTTATCCTCTAGGAATCTGCGTTTGAAGATCCCTTCTAAAAAGTTGGGACCTAAGTTTGTAGGACCCTTCAAAGTGGTTCAGATTGTTAACTTAGCAGCGGTGAGATTAGACATTCCTTCTATCAGGATCCTGACAGCGCCGGCATACAGCCTCCACTGAGCAGGGACTCACTCGCACTGTAGGGACCCCTGGGGACCAGGATAGCCAGAAAGTATAGGTGCACAGGACCTTAGTAATGAAGTTTAGCAAGCCGGCATGGGACCTACGGTCATGTGACTGCAAGGGGGCGGGGCTTAGCGTCCTGCTTTCAGAGAAGACAGAAAACTCAGAGTCAGGCAAAACGGAGGTCATTCACAGTACGGACAGCGAGGTACAGGAGGGGTAAACAGATGGGAGGTCAGACAAAGCCAAAGGTCATACACAAGAGGGCGACATGGTACCAAGGGGACGAGCAGAGAGAAGTCGGGTCACAAGCAGAGAGTCATACACGAGCGGTAGCGCAGTACAAGAGGGACAGGCAGAGCTCGTAACAGGGACAGAACTGGATAAAAACCAAACAAGCAAGCAAGATATCAGGCACAAGGCAAACGTACGCACAAGGTAAACTAACTCAGCCGATGGCAGGAGTATAACTGACACCGGACTGTTGTGAGTTCATTTTCCCCTTCACCATTGAGGTCTGATGAACTCCCTCTTCTGGTGAAGGAAGGTAGTGAGGTTGATTACAAAGCACCTGAGCAGAATGATGATGACTGGGTGACTGGGATTGCTGACTGGATATAAGGCAGCCGACACCCTTCTGCCTTGCGGGTGATTTCTCTGAGGGATTCTTGGAGACCAGTCTGATTCCTGCTCCTCAAAAGCTAAGTTTTCTGCTCTGCTTTTTGCATTTGTGTTTTGGTTTTGTTTTGCCTTGTTTTTCTGGATTTCTGCCTTTCCCTGCTGGGTGAGCTGAATTCCTTTTTGCTCTGTCTTCAGAAAATACCTGAGTACTGATATAGTCTTTCTGAAGCCTAGCGTCTTCAGGGCTTTTTTCCCTATCAGTCTGTTGGCTCTTGTTTTGAGAGGGTTTTGGCGCATTGCAGACAGCAGCTTTTCTATCCTGTCCTATTTAGTTAGCTTGGGCCCCATCATTTGCTCAGCCTATCTTTCTATATGTGTGAGTGTTTTTTCATCTTGCTTCACCGTCATTATATGTTGGGGGCTGCCTATTGCTTTGGGGTCTGCTCTGGGGCAGTTTAGATTTCCCTTTCTGTCTTTAGGCTATGTAGTTATCCGGCTGTGATCGAGGGGTCTAGGGCACCGTAGGCACCCCCCACGGCTACTGTTAGTTGTTTTTGTTAGGTTCAGGGGTCTGCAATCCGATAGCTGCCAACTTCTCTGGTTTTCTGGACTTAGCTGGTATTTCTGTTTTTGCCTCCTACGGTGACTCATTCATAACAGATTCACCCGCCATACCGCAGATCCTAGGGTACTCAATAGCAGGAAAGAATTGTAAAAAAAAAAAGTGTGTATATTTTTCCCTCTATATCTCTGAGGCCGTAGGGGGATTTTTTTTTTCTCTCAATGGAGATAAAGCAATTGTCTGATCGTGTGGAGCAGCTCGCTGTGGAAGTGCGGGGAATTTCCGCCTACCTTGCTCAGTCACATGCTGCTGAACCAAAGATCCCTACTCCTGATGTGTTTTTGGGGATCGGTCTAAATTTTTGAATTTCAAAAATAATTGTAAATTATTTTTTGCCTTGAAGCCTAACTCGTCAGGGAGCTTCGCGCAGCAGGTTAAAATTGTCATCTCTTTGCTGCGTGGCGATCCCCAGGATTGGGCGTTTTCTTTGAAACCAGATGATCCTATTCTGACTAATGTGAACGCATTTTTTCAAGCCTTGGGGTTGTTGTATGACGAACCTAATTCTATTGATTAGGCTGAAAAGACCCTGTTGGCATTGAGCCAGGGTCGAGATTCTGCAGAATTGTACTGTCAAAAATTCCGAAAGTGGGCGGTCCTTACTACCTGGAATGATAATGCCTTGGCAGCTCTCTTTCGGAAGGGTTTGTCAGAAGCCGTAAAAGATACTATGGTGGGATTTCCTGTTCCCTCTGGTCTTGACGATTCTATGTCATTAGCCATTCAGGTTGATCGGCGTTTACGTGAACGCTGGACTGCACGAGAGGTGTTGCCACCTGTTGAACAAGTGTCTGAACCTATGCAATGTTATCAGGGAGTTTTGTCCAGGGAGCAACGTCAGGAGTTCAGAAGACGTAATAAGCTGTGTTTTTTTTTGTGGAGATGCCTCGCATATTATTTGTGACGGACTCAGCTCCTGCTGAGCCCATTTTTTGAGTGGACCCTCTGGGTCGTGGAACCCACCCACCGAGGGCGAGCTGACCTTGTGAGAATCCACCCCCTATACAGGGAGTGTCAGGGGCAAGACCAAGGGGGTGAGCCACCACGACTGCTGGGACCAGACGGCCGGCTCAGGGGACACTAGACGAGTGTCTGACGACAAGGACGAGCAGGAAGCAAGACGAGACTGAACGTAGGTGCAAGGTATCTTCATTAGAATAACACAAGATCACATACAGAGAAAACAAGCAAAACGTGCAAGGTGCGCGCGTGGGCACGCCAAGGTCCATAACATGGTACGTGCCAGATGGCACGCCTAGGCACAGGTAATGGCAAGATGGCATCGGACTCCGGACTGCTGGCAAACCGACAGGGTCCAGGGATCAGGCTGCGGACGTCAGCTCCGGACATCAGGCCGTAGTCATCTGGTTCCGGACCTCTGGCAACGGTCGGCAGGTTCCGGGCATCCGGCAGGCAAACCAGGGTTCAGGCAAGGAGGCACGACAGATATCCAAGCAGGGTGCGTGTTTAGGGAACACGCCAAGGTCCAAGGCTAGGTGCGTGTGTAGGGGACACGCCAGGGTCCAAGGCTAGGTGCGTGTGTAGGGGACACACCAGGGTTCAAGACTAGGTGCAAGGCAAGGTGCGTGTGTAGGGGACACGCCAGGGTTCAAAGCGAGGTGCGTGTGTAGGGGACACGCCAAGGTTCGCAAACGAGACAGGGTGCGTGTGTAGCCACGCCAAAGCATAGAATAAGACAGTGCGTGTAGAGACACGCCAAGGCACAAGGTACAAGACAGAGTGCGTGTAGAGACACGCCAAGGTACAAGACAGAGTGCGTGTAGAGACACGCCAAGGTACAAGACAGAGTGCGTGTAGAGACACGCCAAGGCACAAGACAGAGTGCGTGTAGAGACACGCCAAGGCACAAGACAGAGTGCGTGTAGAGACACGCCAAGGCACAAGACAGGGTGCGTGTAGAGACACGCCAAGGCACAAGACAGGGTGCGTGTAGAGACATGCCAGGGTTCAGAGCAGGGTGCGTGCTAGGAGCCACGCCAGGGCACAAGGAAGGGCTGCGTGCTAGGAGCCACGCAGGGACGCACACCTCACTGGCCAATGCACACGGCTGTAACGCCAGCACGAGGCACGACTAAGGCACAGGAGGGGGCAAAGGAACCTTCGTGCTAGGAGCCACGCCAGGTTCAGGGCAGGGTGCGTGCTAGGAGCCACGCCAGGGTTCAAGGCAGGGTGCGTGCTAGGAGCCACGCCAGGGTTCAAGGCAGGGTGCGTGCTAGGAGCCACGCCAGGGCACAAGGAAGGGCTGCGTGCTAGGAGCCACGCAGGGGGCACGCCACACTGGCCAGTACACACGGCTGTACACAAACACGTGGCACTTACCACGGCACAGGAGACGGCCAAGGGGAACCCACGCCGGGGTTCAATGCAAGGACAAGGCAGGGAACAAGGCAAGGAATACAGGCAGAAACAGAGCCAGGTCAGAGAGAGGACAGAGTCTAGCAGCGGAGCGTAGGCAGAAGCCCAGAGCCGGGCCAAGGGAAGACCTTGGGACTAGACAAAGAAGCGAGCACTAAGGAGAGGAGAAATGGTGCGTGTGCCAGGGAGCACTACAGAGCACCATAGGAGAGAGCGAGGCAGAGCAAGCAAAGACTGAGACCATAGGGAGGAACACAAACAAGGAATAGCAAGGCAGAGAACACAGGGAGGACTACAAGTCAAAGCATAGCAAAAGCAAGACATGGCAAAACAGGCGAGGCAGAGAACAAAGGAAGGACTACAAGTCAAAGCATAGCTAAGGCGAGACATAGCAAAACAGACTAAGACAAAGAACAGCAGAAGGACTACAAGGCAAAGCAAGGCAAAGACAAACATGGCACGAGAGACAACACAAGACATGGCACAAGACAAGAGGCGGAATACGAGCACGGAGCGTGTGCAGAGACGCACTACAGAGCAAAGTGCAAGGGCACAGAATAGAGGGAGCAACCCCACAGACCCAGAGCCTTGCAGGGAAGCAACACAATAATCAGGCCCTGAGCATAGGAAGAGGCGGCCTGATATAGGGCATAGCACCTCCTCCTCCAGGTCAGGACCAGGGGAGAACTTCCGGGATTCTAGACATGACGAGATGATAGCAGAACCAGACAGTGCAGGATCTTAGGAAACGTCACATGATCAGGGTTTCAGACATGACGAGATGATCACCGAACCAACCAGTGCAGGATCCTAGGAAGAACACATGATCCGGGATTCTAGACATGACGAGATGATTGCAGAACCAGACAGTGCAGGATCTTAAGAAACATCACATGATCAAGGACTCCAGACATGACGAGAAGATCACAGAAGGCAGAGCAGAAACGCAGGGATCCTGCAGCTCAGACATGAGGTGAGTCTGCACACAGCTCTAGCGAACATGCAGGACAGCAGACAAAACATGCGCATGCACATCGCTCCAGGAGTTCTTGAGACAAACAGACATGGCAGACATGGCGGACGTGACATTATTTCTGTCTGTCCTAAACGAGAGAAACGTTTTGCACACACGTTTTCTGTGGGTGGTGTTCAACCTAAGTTTCTTCTGGCAATTACTCTGATCTGCTCCCTGTCCACATTTTCCGCCAAGGCTTTTGTCGATTCGGGAGCAGCCCTGAACCTAATGGACTTGGATTTTGCTAGACGTTGTGGATTTCCGATGACACCTCTGCGGACGCCTATCCCTTTGAGGGGGATTGATGCTACTCCTTTGACGAAAAATAAACCTCAGTTTTGGACCCAGGTGGTAATGCGGGTCGCCCCAGACCATCAAGAAAATTGCAGATTTTTGGTGTTGCATAATTTGCATGATACCATTGTTCTGGGGTTTCCCTGGTTGCAAATTCATAATCCAGTTTTGGATTGGAAATTTGTGTCTGTGGTGAGTTGGGGTTGTCGGTGTGCCCTTAGTGAGGCTCCGGTTTTTTCCACCTCTCCTCAGTCGCATGATGTTCCTGACTATTTGGCGGACTTTTATGATGTATTTAGTGAGAATAAGTCTGCGTCTTTGCCTCCTCATAGGAGTTATGACTGTGCAATTGAACTGAGCCCAGGGTGTAAATTTCCCAAGTGTCGGCTCTTCAATTTATCTGTACCCGAGCACGAGGCTATGCGATCCTATATTAAGGAGGCGTTGGAGAAGGGTCATATTAGACCATCCTCTTCACCCTTAGGTGCCGGGTTTTTTTTCGTGGCCAAAAAGGATGGTTCATTAAGGTCTTGTATTGATTATCGTGCCGTCAACAAAATTACTATTAAATATCAGTATCCTTTACCCCTGATTTCGGATCTATTCTCCAGAGTTAAAGGTGCTTGCTGGTTTACCAAGCTTGACCTCAGGGGGGCGTATAATATTATCCGCATTAAGCATGGGGATGAATGGAAGACGGCGTTTAATACTCCGGAGGGACATTTTGAGTACCTGGTGATGCCTTTTGGGCTCACTAATGCCCCTTCTGTCTTCCAGTGCTTCATGAACGACATTTTCCGAGACTTTGTGGATAAATTTTTGATTATCTATCTGGATGATATTTTGATCTTCTCCAAAGATTGGGATTCTCATGTGGAACATGTTCGGACTGTGTTCCGGATCTTAAGGGAGAATTCCCTGTATGTCAAGGGATCGAAATGCCTTTTTGGGGTACAGAGGATTTCATTTTTGGGATTTATTTTGTCTCCGTCAACTATTGAAATGGACCCGGCCAAGGTACAGGCCATTTATGATTGGGTTCAGCCCACTTCTTTGAAGGCCCTCCAGAAGTTTTTGGGTTTTGCTAATTTTTATCGGAAATTTATAGCAAAATTTTCTAGTATTGCCAAGCCATTGACTGATCTGACTAAGAAGGGTGCTGATGTGTTGAATTGGTCTCCGGAGGCTGTTTCTTCCTTTCAGGAGCTGAAGCGAAGATTCACTTCTGCTCCGGTTTTGCGGCAACCTGATGTCTCACTCCCGTTCCAGGTACAGGTGGACGCTTCTGAGATTGGTGCAGGAGCTGTTTTGTCCCAAAAGGATCCTGTAACATCTAAAATGAATCCCTGTGCTTTCTTTTTCCGAAAGTTCTCTCCATCTGAACGTAACTATGATGTGGGGAATCGGTAACTGTTAGCCATGAAATGGGCATTTGAGGAGTGGAGACATTGGTTGGAGGGAGCTAAACACCAAGTCGTGGTCCTCACTGACCACAAGAATTTGATTTACCTGGAGTCGGCCAAAGGCTTGAACCCTAGACAGGCTAGGTGGGCCTTGTTTTTACACGTTTTGATTTTGTGGTCTCTTTTCTTCCTGGCACTAAGAATGTCAAGGCAGACGCCCTCTCTAGGAGCTTCTTTGCTGATTCTCCTGTGGTGACCAAGCCTGCTACCATCTTAGGCGAAGGGGTAGTTCTTTCTGCCATCTCGCCCGATTTGAGACGTGCTCTGGAAGAGTTCCAGGAGGACAAACCTGAGCGTTGTCCCAGTGGAAAGTTGTATGTTCCTGACCAGTGGAAGAAGAGAGTGATGTCTGAAGTTCATTGCTCTGCACTGGCTGGTCATCCAGGTATTTTTGGTATTAGAGATCTGGTGAGTCGGTCTTTTTGGTGGCCCGCCTTGTCTCGTGATGTCTGGAACTTTGTGCAGTCCTGTGGGACTTGCTCCTGGTCTAAACCTTGTTCTCGCTCTAGTGGGTTGTTGATGCCTTTGCCGGTCCCCAGGAGGCCATGGACCCATATTTCAATGGATTTCATCTCTGATATGCCTGTCTCTCAGAGAATGACTGTTATTTGGGTGATTTGTGATAGGTTCTCTAAGATGGTTCATCTTGTACCACTCCCTAAGTTGCCATCTTCCTCTGAGTTGGTGCCCCTGTTTTTGCAACAGGTGGTTCGCTTGCACGGGATTCCTGAGAACATTGTATCTGACAGAGGAGTTCAGTTTGTGTCTAGATTTTGGAGGACTTTCTGTTCCAAGCTGGGAATTCAGTTGTCCTTCTCCTCTGCTTTGCACCCTCAGACCAATGGGCAGACGGAGAGAACAAACCAGACCTTGGAGTCGTACTTGAGATGTTTTATTTCCGCTGATCAGGATGATTGGGTTTCATTTTTGCCCTTGGCCGAATTTGCTTTAAATAATAGAGCTAGTTCTGCCACTTTGATGTCACCTTTTTTTTGTAACTTTGGGTTTCATCCTCGATTTTCTTCAGGGCAGGTGGCGCCTTCTGCCTGCCCAGGTGTTGACACTGTGGTGGAGAGAATGCACCAGATCTGGGACCAAGTGGTGGATAAGTTATCTCTCTCCCAGGAAAAGGCCCAGCGGTTTTCCAACCGACATAGGACCTTTGGTCCCCAGTTTAAGATTGGTGATATGGTTTGGTTATCATCAAAAAATATCACTATGAAGGTGGCTTCTCCTAAGTTTAAGCCTAGATTTATTGGACCTTACAAGATTTTGGAGATTATTAATCCGGTCTCTTTTCGTTTGGCTCTTCCTGTCACATTTAAAATTCATAATGTGTTTCATAAGTCCTTGTTGAAGAGGTTTGTTGAACCAGTTGTTCCTGGGGTGGCACCTCCGGACCCTGTATTAGTTGAAGGTAACATGGAATATGAGGTAGAGAAGATACTGGATTCCCGTCTGGCTAGACGGAGACTCCAGTATTTGGATAAGTGGAAGGGTTATGGTCAGGAGGATAATTCCTGGGTCTCTGCCTCTGATATTCATGCCAAAAGATTGGTGCGTGCCTTTCATCGGGCTCACCCTGATCGCCCTGGTGGCGTGGATGAGGGTTCGGTGACCCCTCCTCAAGGGGGAGGTACTGTTGTGAGTTCATTTTCCCCTTCACCATTGAGGTCTGATGAACTCCCTCTTCTGGTGAAGGAAGGTAGTGAGGCTGATTACAAAGCACCTGAGCAGAATGATGATGACTGGGTGACTGGAATTGCTGACTGGATATAAGGCAGCCGACGCCCTTCTGCCTTGCGGGTGATTTCTCTGAGGGATTCTTGGAGACCAGTCTGATTCCTGCTCCTCAAAAGCTAAGTTTTCTGCTCTGCTTTTTGCATTTGTGTTTTGGTTTTGTTTTGCCTTGTTTTTCTGGATTTCTGCCTTTCCCTGCTGGGTGAGCTGAATTCCTTTTTGCTTTGTCTTCAGAAAATACCTGAGTACTGATATAGTCTTTTTGAAGCCTAGCATGTTCAGGGCTTTTTTCCCTATCAGTCTGTTGGCTCTTGTTTTGAGAGGGTTTTGGCGCATTGCAGACAGCAGCTTTTCTATCCTGTCCTATTTAGTTAGCTTGGGCCCCATCATTTGCTCAGCCTATCTTTCTATCTGTGTGAGTGTTTTTTCATCTTGCTTTACCATCATTATATGTTGGGGGCTGCCTATTGCTTTGGGGTCTGCTCCGGGGCAGTTTAGATTTCCCTTTCTGTCTTTAGGCTATGCAGTTCTCCGGCTGTGATCGAGGGGTCTAGAGCACCGTAGGAACCCCCCACGGCTACTGTTAGTTGTTGTTGCTAGGTTCAGGGGTCTGCAATCCGATAGCTGCCAACTTCTCTGGTTTTCTGGACTTAGCTAGTATTTCTGTTTTTGCCTCCTTCGGTGACTCATTCATAACACCAGACCTAGGTCCAGTGAGCATTAAATAGCCGCCCTCTGCCAGGGAGAGGCGGAACAATTAACCTCCAATCAGACCAGGACGGGCCAAAGCAAAACCCCGTCCTGGATCATGACAGTACCCTCCTCTCAATGGGGGGCCACTGGACCCCCAGGTCTCTCAGGGTACTTGGCGTGAAAGGCCCGGACCAACCAATCCACATGAACCGATCGAGCAGGAACCCACGAGCGTTCTTCAGGACCGTAGCCTTTCCAAAGTACCAGATATTGAATGGCACAACGGACCAACCTGGAGTCGACAATTCATTCCACCTCGTACTCCGACTGCCCGTCTACCGAAACCGGTGTTGGGGAAGCTGATGATCCCTCCCCAGCGGACCTCACAGGTTTCAAAAGGGCCTTATGAAAAACATTTGGGATTCGCAGAGATGGCGGGAGACGCAACCGAAAAGCCACCGGGTTAACTGCCTCGGTAATTTCATAAGGACCGATAAACGTAGGTCCAAGCTTCGCAGAGGGGACCTTGAGTCTTATATTCTTGGTGGACAACCATACCTTATCCCCAATCTGAAACACTGGTCCCGCGGATCATTTTTTGTCCGCAAAAAATTTAAATTTGTCCTGGGCCTTCATAATATTACTCTGGACCTCTCGCCATACCTCCCCCAAATGCTGGATCGTCTCATCCGCCCAAGGACACCCAGAATTCAAACGGGAAAATTCTCCAAAATGAGGATGAAACCCATAATTGCAGAAAAAGGGAGATGTACCCGTAGACTGGTTAACACGGTTGTTAAATGCAAACTCAGGCACTGGTAATACAGAACACCAATCATCTTGTCGGTCTGAGGTCAAGCAACGCAGAATTTGCTCCAGAGACTGATTGGTCCGCTCGGTCTGCCCATTAGTCTCTGGATGATAAGCGGATGAAAAGGACAGACCAATACCCAACCTTTTACAAAAAGCCCTCCAAAATCTGTAAACAAATTGCACTCCTCTATCAGACACCACATTCAAGGGTACCCCATGCAACCGCACCACATGCTCAACATACAATCTGTACAATGTTTCCGCATTAGGTAGAGCTGCCAAAGGTACAAAATGTGCCTGCTTACTAAACCTGTCCACCAAAACCAAGACGACGGTATTTCCCTTGGAGGGGGGAAGGTTGGTGATGAAATCCATGGTCTCTCAGGAATTGGCAGTGGTACCAATTCCCCGGCCGGTTATGGGTTTTTTTTGCATGAGCACAAACATCACAAGCAGACACATATTCCCCAACGTCAGAGGCTAAAGCAGACCACCAGAATACTCTAGCAATGGCCTTCCGGGTAGCCGAGATCTCTGGCTGTCCACCCAGAACTGAGTCATGGAACTCCCGGAGGACCTTAAGGCGAAGCTGAGCTGGCACAAAAAGTTTGTCCACCGGCTTAGCCGGCAGTGCAAGAGATTGGGCTTCCCGAATCTCTCGTTCTAACATTTTCGAAATACCTGCCACCACCACCCCAGGCTGAAGAATGGAGGATGGAGGTTCCAGGGGGGACTGCATGACAAGGCATCTGCTCTGACATTTTTAGATCCTGGCCGAAAAGTGATCGAGAAGTTGAATCGGGAAAAAAAAAGTGACCATCTAGCCTGTCTAGGAGTCAACCTCTTAGCTGACTCAATATAAGCTAGGTTTTTGTGGTCCGTAATTACGGTTATAGGATTGACAGCCCCCCCAAAAAAATGCCTCCATTCTTCAAAGGCCAACTTAACGGCCAGAAGTTCTCGATTTCCCACATCATAGTTTCTCTCCACAGGAGAGAATCTCTTTGAGAAAAAGGCGCAAGGTCTTAAATTGGTCAAAGTGGCGGGTCCCTGGGACAATACCGCCCCCACCCCCACCTCTGAGGCATCTACCTCAACAATAAATGGTTCAGACGGGTCCGATTGAACAAGAACCAGGGCCGACATGAAACATGTTTTCAAAAACTGAAATGCCACTACCGCTGCGGTTGACCAATTCTTGATATCGGCCCCCTTTTGAGTCATGTCTGTAAGGGGTTTAACATCTGTGAGAACCCATTTATAAATTTGCGATAGTAATTGGCGAATCCTAGGAAACGCTGCAGAGCCTTCAAATCACAAGGTTGAACCCACTCGACAATGGCCTGCACCTTATTAGGATCCTTGCGATACCCTTCAGCAGACACGATGAACCCCAGAAACGACAGTTCCTGAACAAAAAACAAAAATTTTTCCAGTTTAGCAAAGAGACAGTTCTCCCGGAGCCTTTAAAGAACTGCCCGAACATGACCAATGTAAGTTTGTTTATCAGGAGAATAGATCAATATATCATCCAAATATACCACCAAAAAACGTCCAATAAAATCAGAGAACACGTGATTTATGAAGTTTTGGAAGACCGCTGGAGCATTGGTCAAGCCGAAAGGCATGACCAGATTTTCAAACAACCCTTCAGTAGTGAGAAAAGCGGTTTTCCATTCATCTCCATCTCAGACTCGGATAAGGTTGTACGCTCCCCGTAGATCTAATTTTGAAAACCACTTAGCTCCGGACAATTGGTTGTATAAATCAGGAATAAGTGGAAGGGGATACATATTCCTCACAGTTATCTTATTTAACTCACGAAAATCGAGGCATGGGTGTAAACCACCGTCTTTTTTCTTTACAAAAAAGAACCCCGCCGCCACAGGAGAAACAGAAGGACGAATGTGTCCCTTACGGAAGCTCTCGGAAACATGCTCCCTCATCGCAGCCCGTTCTGGACCCGAAAGGTTATACAAGCGGGCCTTGGGCAGTTTAGCACCTGGAACCAGGTCAATGGCACAATCAAATGGGCGGTGTGATGGTAAAACCTCAGCCGCTTTTTCGGAGAAAACGTCCATATAGTCTATCAGGCACTCAGGAATACCTTCCAGACCCACGGACGACACAGACACAGTATCAAGACATTTCTCAGAACAATAGGGACCCCATTTAACAATGTCCAGACATTCCCAATTAATTACAGGATTATGCAATTGTAACCAGGGGAACCCCAACACCAGTCCCGCTGGCAGGTTGTCCATCACAAAACATGAAATACGTTCCTGGTGCAAGGAATCATTCCAACAGACCTCAGCAGCCCAGCGTCTGAATTTT
This sequence comes from Dendrobates tinctorius, assembly GCF_039654945.1. Taxonomy (NCBI): domain Eukaryota; kingdom Metazoa; phylum Chordata; class Amphibia; order Anura; family Dendrobatidae; genus Dendrobates; species Dendrobates tinctorius. The sequence goes on along the minus strand of NW_027361705.1, from coordinate 9,352,776 downwards.
GTACAAAACCACTCGGCTGAGTGCTTTCCCTGGCACACACTCATCACCATGTCCTCAGCCATACGCATACGATCAGGCTCATCATAAATATGCCCCAGGGCCTTTAAAAATGCATATACCATCATACACTCAGGGGCCGTGGTCAGAAGGGAAAAAGCCCAAGTTTGGGGGGCTCCACTTAACAGATACATAATGACCCCCACTCTCTGACTTTCATCCCCTGAAGAGTGTGGTCTTAAGGAAAAAAAAAAGCTTGAAAACTCTGAACTCTTCTTTATTTCCAGAAAAGGTATCTGGTAACTTCACTGGAGACTCAGGGGAAACTAATGTAATATCCCGAGCCCCGATGAAAAAACCCCTGCACAGTGTCAGCGATCAGCTGCTGAGACTGAGCCAGGACTCATTGTTCTCCAAGGAGTTTCTGAGACATCTGGGTTAGGTGTTTAACCTGCTCAGAAAGAGCGTGCATAGGATCCATCACACACACAGGTGAATGGAAGCAGAGAAAAAAATGGTATTGGTCAGTTATAATATCAGGATCCTGACAGCGCCAGCGTACAGCCTCCACTGAGCAGGGACTCACCCGCACTGTAGGGACCCCTGGGGACCAGGATAGCCAGAAAGTATAGGTGCACAGGACCTTAGTGATGAAGTTTAACAAGCTGGCATGGGACCTACGGTCATGTGACTGCAAGGGGGCGGGGCTTAGCATCCTGCTTACAGAGAAGACAGAAAACTCAGAGTCAGGCAAAACGGAGGTCATTCACAGTACGGACAGTGAGGTACAGGAGGGGTAAATAGACGGGAGGTCAGACAAAGCCAAAGGTCACACACAAGAGGGCGACGTGGTACCAAGGGGACGAGCAGAGAGAAGTCGGGTCACAAGCAGAGAGTCATGCACGAGAGGTAGCGCAGAACAAGAGGGACAGGCAGCACTCGTAACAGGGACAGAACTGGATCAAAACCAAACATGCAAGCAAGATATCAGGCACAAGGCACACGTACGCACAAGGTCAACTAACTCAGCCGAGGGCAGGAGTATAACTGACACCGCACCTAGGTCCAGTGAGCATTAAATAGCCGCCCTCTGCCAGGGAGAGGCGGAACAATTAACCCCCAATCAGACCAGGACGGGCCAAAGCGAAACCCCGTCCTGGATCATGACACCTTCATCCTGGAAAATTAATTCAATTTTTCATATATCTTTGCTGAAAAAAGTTGACACACCAGATAAGGTGGCTGTGCCATCTGCTCTTCCAATTGATGACGACTGCAGGTTTGAGATTACACACATTCTTGATTCCAGGTGGCACAGAGGAGGGTTGCAGTATCTCGTGTCCTGGAAGGGTTTCGGTCCCAAGGACAATTCTTGGGTGAAAGCTGTGGACGTCTCAGCCTCAAGGTTAATTAAGTATTTTCACAGGAGATTTCCGAATAAGGCCTGGCCTAGAGGATCGGATCCGGGGAATCCTCGTTAAAGGGGAGGTACTGTTAGAATCTATTTAGTTTGTGACTATCCGCCATTTTCTTGTGGTGTTCTGGCTGCTGGTGTTTTTCCTCTGGTGCTAGATTTGTCTTGGGTCAGGTGATTGTATCACTATTAACCAGCACCTGTGTCCCAGTCCTTCCTGGACAACAGTGTTAATCTGCTTGAGTTCTGGCTTGGTGCTTTGCTTTGACATCTGTGTGTTTAATTTGTGCAGTGCTGGGACCTCTGGCTCTGCTAGTCTTAGTTTCTGTTTTCAGTTGGTTTCTGCAGCCTTCTCTGTGTTTTTTATTAGGAGGTGACCAGTTTTGTACCCAGTCCTTAGATCTTTCAGGGACCCCCTTCCCCCTATCTATAGGTCTTCGCTTGAGATTAACCTAGGATCGTCGGTGGGACTATTCGCAAGGAATGGGTGGCTCACTCCATCGTAGGGTGTCAGCCTAGTCATAGTGCAGGGTCAGTTTTCCTCCTCCTACCCTAGTCCTTTGTTGCAGATCCATAACAGTAACAGTCCACCACTGTGAGGATGAACTTTTTGCCAGAGCTGCTAGGCATTTCAAATGGCCCTATGATATCCACAGCCACTCGCTGGATATGCTCATCGATCACTGGTAGTGGTATCAATGGGAATTTCCGTATATTCCCAGACTTTCCGACTCTCTGACAAACTACGCAGGATCGACAGTAATTGGCAATATCTGTCCCCATCCTGGGCCAATAAACGTTATGTGTCAGGTGAGCTTTAGTCTTTTGTATTCCAAGGTGTCCAGCCAGAGAAATTTTCATGAGCATCTCAATAATTGTTCCCTAAATAGATAAAGAACGACCAGCCGCTTTTCACATTCCCAAGGTTCTGTAGAATCAGTGAGGAGAGTCTCTTTATACAGCCTGCCCTGGTCCCAGTATATTCTCTCTTAGTCAGAAGCAGCAGGGGGTTGGTCTGCAAAACACCTGAGCTTCTCCAGACTGACATCTGTCCGCAGGGCCTCCTGGAAACTGACTGTAAGTCTGCAGCCCCTGGCCTAGTGTGACTGCCAGTCTCTCGTCTGAAATAGTCTTCAGTGTCAGTTATCAGCGACCTTGGTGGGTCTGCCATGTGAGGAGGCTCCCGGGCCACAGTATGGTCCTCTGGTTCAGGCAGTTCTATTTGAGACTCAACCTCTAATCTTTGGTGTTTTGTCTGAGCCGCAGGCTGACTCCAGGTCAAAGCTGCCACATACATACAGTGGGGAAAAAAAGTATTTAGTCAGTCAGCAATAGTGCAAGTTCCACCACTTAAAAAGATGAGAGGCGTCTGTAATTTACAGCATAGGTAGACCTCAACTATGGGAGACAAACTGAGAAAAAAAAATCCAGAAAATCACATTGTCTGGTTTTTTTTTTTTCATTTTATTTGCATATTATGGTGGAAAATAAGTATTTGGTCAGAAACAAGCAATCAAGATTTCTGGCTCTCACAGACCTGTAACTTCTTCTTTAAGAGTCTCCTCTTTCCTCCACTCATTACCTGTAGTAATGGCACCTGTTTAAACTTGTTATCAGTATAAAAAGACACCTGTGCACACCCTCAAACAGTCTGACTCCAAACTCCACTATGGTGAAGACCAAAGAGCTGTGAAAGGACACCAGAAACAAAATTGTAGCCCTGCACCAGGCTGGGAAGACTGAATCTGCAATAGCCAACCAGCTTGGAGTGAAGAAATCAACTGTGGGAGCAATAATTAGAAAATGGAAGACATACAAGACCACTGATAATCTCCCTCGATCTGGTGCTCCACGCAAAATCCCACCCCGTGGGGTCAGAATGATCACAAGAACGGTGAGCAAAAATCCCAGAACCACGCGGGGGGACCTAGTGAATGAACTGCAGAGAGCTGGGACCAATGTAACAAGGCCTACCATAAGTAACACACTACGCCACCATGGACTCAGATCCTGCAGTGCCAGACGTGTCCCACTGCTTAAGCCTGTACATGTCCGGGCCCGTCTGAAGTTTGCTAGATTTCATTTGGATGATCCAGAGGAGTTTTGGGAGAATGTCCTATGGTCTGATGAAACCAAACTGGAACTGTTTGGTAGAAACACAACTTGTCGTGTTTGGAGGAAAAAGAATACTGAGTTGCGTCCATCAAACACCATACCTACTGTAAAGCATGGTGGTGGAAACATCATGCTTTGGGGCTGTTTCTCTGCAAAGGGGCCAGGACGACTGATCCGGATACATGAAAGAATGAATGGGGCCATGTATCGTGAGATTTTGAGTGCAAACCTCCTTCCATCAGCAAGGGCATTGAAGATGAAACGTGGCTGGGTCTTTCAACATGACAATGATCCAAAGCACACCGCCAGGGCAACAAAGGAGTGGCTTCGTAAGAAGCATTTCAAGGTCCTGGAGTGGCCTAGCCAGTCTCCAGATCTCAACCCTATAGAAAACCTTTGGAGGGAGTTGAAAGTCCGTGTTGCCAAGCGAAAAGCCAAAAACATCACTGCTCTAGAGGAGATCTGCATGGAGGAATGGGCCAACATACCAACAACAGTGTGTGGCAACCTTGTGAAGACTTACAGAAAACGTTTGACCTCTGTCATTGCCAACAAAGGATATATCACAAAGTATTGAGATGAAATTTTGTTTCTGACCAAATACTTATTTTCCACCATAATATGCAAATAAAATGAAAAAAAAAACAGACAATGTGATTTTCTGGATTTTTTTTTCTCAGTTTGTCTCCCATAGTTGAGGTCTACCTATGATGTAAATTACAGACGCCTCTCATCTTTTTAAGTGGTGGAACTTGCACTATTGCTGACTGACTAAATACTTTTTTTCCCCACTGTACATTCCTGTGCATTGGTACATTTTCCGTCCTGGCATGGGATCTCAGGTGGGTCACTTGCTTCCACCTTCTCTGTAGCATTTACATGCAAGGGAGGTACATAGCGGGACACCATCCTCCCCAAGTCTGTGCCTAGCAACACATTGGTGGGAATAGCCTCTGATACTCCCACCTCTCTCAGTCCTTTCCCTGCTCCCCAGACCAGGTATACATGGGCCATGGGCATGGCAGGACTGACCCCTCCAATCCCAGTTATAGACATAGTCTTTCCTGGTATGATATCGGCAGGGTTTACCATTACTGTTCCCACCAGAGTTACCTCTGCCCCAGGGTCTCTAAGACCGATGGTGACTTTATTGCCAACAGTGACCGATTGACAGTTCTCATTGGTCCACATATCAGAGCCGGCCACAAAGAGGACAGAAGGTGGGGAACCAGATGGCTTTGTGGTTGTAGTTGGGCGTTTCTCCCTATCAGGGCACATGGCGCTATCATGTCCCACTTTGTTGCAGGAGAAGCATCGGCGTGCATCGCTTAAAGAATTTCTATTCCACGGGATCCCATGAGAGGTTGGCTTGGACGGCACTGGTGATCAGCCTGCAGAGGTAGAAGGGTCCCCGTTTGTCTTACCTCCTTTCCAGCTGAATCCAGATGGCTTCCGCAACTCAGGCATCCTGTTAGCCACATAACAATCAGCAATCTTTGCAGCCTGACCTGCAGTTTGTGGCTCTCGATAACACACAAATTGTCATACATACGTGGTGCACATATGAAGAAATTGATCCTTGACAATAAGATCCGTTCATTCCTCAAAACTGTTAACAGAAAGTCCTCTGATCCATTGGCGGAACATGGTCCTCACGGTGCTCACGTAATCCGCATAGCTGTCAGTTGATCCATGTTGTAGTTTCTGGAACTTTCTCCAATACACTTCTTGGGTTAAGTTGTATTTCCTGATCAGGGCCTCTTTATGGCCTCATAGTTCCCATCTAGCTCTGAATTGAGAGTCCTTAGTGGTTGATACCTTTTAATGGCTAACTGAAAAGATGGTAACACATTGCAAGCTTTCGAGACTACTCAGGTCTCTTCATCAGGCATAGACTAATACAAAATCTGAAGAGTCACATATTTATGCACAATACAGCACAAAAAAATGCAATAGATGAGACAAGTGACATGAAGCAGAATTATAATTATGGGAGAGGGAGAAACATAAATATTGGACCAGTTCATAGATAAGGAGTCTGGATGTTTTATTGTCCTCTGATTGGGGTCTCAGAGGACAAAAAAATATCCGGACTCCTTATCTATGAGCTGGTCCAATATTTATGTTTATCCCTCTCCCATAATCATAATTCTGCTTCACGTCACTTGTCTCATCTATTGCATTTTTTCTGTGCTGTATTGTGCATAAATATGTGACTCTTCAGATTTTGTATTAGTCTATGCCTGATGAAGAGACCTGAGCAGTCTCGAAAGCTTGCAATGTGTTACCATCTTTTCAGTTAGCCATTAAAAGGTATCAACCACTAAGGACTATCAATTCTGAATACTTTTCTATCTACTGGCTAACACGGTGCAAAGATATACATCTTTCCTGAATCTAGCTCTGGTGAGATGCCAGCAAAAACTTCCAGGGCTTTACCTCTCAACCCTGTGGTTGGATACTGCGCCCACTGCTCACTGGGTAAATGGTATTGCCTGCAGGTTTTTTCAAACCCCCGAAGGAAAGTATCTAAATCTGTGTCTTTCTCCATCACAGGGAAGTTTTCCATACATGGCTTCCTTGGCTTTAAGTCCTGGAATGGGGTCAGCTGTGGGATGCTACCCATTTCTATTTGTGCCATCTGAAGATTGAAAGCTCTCTCCCCCCGCCATTCTGCAGCCTCTCTCTCAGCCTGGCATTCTGCAGCCTTTCTTTCAGCCTCTTGGTACTGTAGAATAAGCGGCAGGCGCAGATCGGGATTACTTGTTCTCAGCTGTTGTAAGGTCATTTGTAAAGTAGAGTCCATAGGCTCCTCAGCACTTTCATTACTGGCACCTCCAGAAGGTATCTCCGTTGCAAGAGCTGGCATTGCTGGGTCTCTCGGAGGTGGACTCTCTCCTTGCCCAGATGCTTAAGTATTTTGCTCTATGTCATGCTCGACCAAGGCACGTATCAGCAGTTCCTTGGATTTGTCAGCTGTCTCTTTTCCTCTCTGCTCACAGAAGTCGATCAGAGCTTCTTTGCTCTGATTCTTGTACTGGGCTGCCATATCAATGAACAGCCTTTGCCAAATAAAAGATAGAAAAGAAAAATGGGGATGGGAAACTGTTTGCAAGTATGTCTAAGTAAGCACTGAGTTGAACCTAGTAGAACTGTTGCACTCCTTGCAAGGATACCAATTCTTTAGTACAGGGAAAAATTGCTTAAACCATGCACTAATGCTCTAATAGAAATAAATTCTATCCCACCGCTCTGCCACCAATTTGTCACGTACGCACTTCTCAGCACGTGACTTGGGGTTGCGCCTGCAAGGGTTTATCTATTTCCACTCACTCAGTACAGCATTCAACCTCTGTTCTATGCTGCAGTGGGAACATAAAAAACACCCCGACACAGACCACACACCCGCTTCATACACGCTGCCACCACTCACCCAACACACGGACGATGAGTCCCGGAAATACTACTACTACTGTCTGCTAATCACCAGAAGCTCACACTCTAAGGCTATTGATTAATAAGTTTGAACCTCTTATGCTCTAAATAAAGTTTTAAGCTTTAATAGAAAAGGTACAGTGCTTACAATAAAAAGATATAAAAAAATATGGAAATAAAAAGTGACATACAAATATGCAAAACAGTTATAAAAATAAAAGGGAGAAAACTTACAGAAATGTCTAAACTTTGTAGCCTGACTTCTGCTCCCTGAGGGGAGATGAATATGAAATGTATCACATCAGCTTGGCGGCCCCCTCAACTGTGAACAGGTTTCTATGTGTAAAGGCCTAATTTATACATTTAACCTGCAGATCAGATTTCTAGACCAGCCTCTCATGTTAATATTGTAATCCTTGGTTTGTGACTGGATCCTGACTATTTTACCAATGAATACATTATTTTTTCTTTCAACACTATTTGTGTTACCTTTCTTATAGTAAATAGTGTCAGGCTGCAATTGGCATCTCTCTTCAAAAGAATCAGAAGATGTGAAATGTTTCCATTTTGTGTGTTCTCAGGAAATCCCTCCTGGAGTGACCAGGAAAACTGTCTTTTTCTCAGGATAACATAGGTCATGACCTTTGTGAAGAGCTGCAGCCTAGAAAGATGCTAAGTTACTGTTGGTCACACATCCATACAGATGCATATTTCACTACACCTCACTGTTGGTGGCGGGAGTCAACAGATGCTGGTCTGTGCAATGCCGGTGCTCACGGGATGAATCTATCACAATGTGACCGAAGCAGTGTGACATGACCCCACGAAAGTTCGGTCAACAGAACACGACACACAAGGGAACACCAGGGAAACTTTAACGATGGTGGACTGTTGTGAGTTCATTCTCTGGTTCACCAGTTGTGAGTTCTCCTTCCAGACTCCCTCTGGTGGTAATAGGAGGTAGAGAGGCTAATTTGATAGGTGGAGATCTGCCACCTGAGAATGAGGATGACGATTGGATCTCAGGAGTCTCAGATTGGATTTAAGACAGCCGACGCCCTATTCAGTTGCTGGTGATTCCTTCTGGCTTGTCAGCTCTTGGTTTTCAGCTCTGTTCCAGTCATCTAAAGCTGTTTTTCTGCTAATGTTCACACTTGCTTTTGTTGGTCTATTCAGTTTTTATGTGTGTTCAGCCAGACCCTGCAGGGCTGTGCTGAATTTCCACTCAAATTTATCAGTATTTTGCCAATTGGCTTTTTGTCCCTTACTAGTTCGGTCTCTTTCTGCTCTGTCTCAGAATATTTAAGAGTGCTGATATAGTGGGAGAAGTCTAGTGACTTCAGGGTTAATTTTGCTATCAGAAGTATTGGACATGATTTTTGTAGGGTTTTTTGCAGGATGCAGACAGTCTTTCCTTTCCTTTCCTGTCTAGTTAGTTTGGCCCCGTAATTTGCTCAGCCTATTTTCCTGCCTGTGTTTGTGCCTTCATCTAGTTTCACCGTCAATACATGTGTGGGGCATATCTATTCCTTTGGGGTCTGCTCTGGGGAAGTTAGTTTTCCCTTTTCTTGCTTTAGGCTTATTTAGTCCTCCGGCTGTGACGAGGTGTCTAGGAACATCGTTGGCACGCTCCACGGCTACTGCTAGTTGTTGTGGTAAGATCAGGGATCTGCAATCTGCATAGTTACCGACCTCTCTGGTTTTCTATAACTTAGCTTGTTCTGCTTTTTTCTCCTCGGTGACCCATTCATAACAGAATCACCAGCCATACCGCAGATTCTAGGGTACTCAAAAGCAGGAAAAAGTTGTTAAAAGAAAAAAAAAAGGTCAGATTTTTTTTTTTTTTATATATATTTTTTCCTCTTTTTTCCTCTGAGGCCGTAGGAGGATTTTTTTTTCTTTTTCCTAATGGAGATTAAGCAATTGTCTGATCGTGTGGAGCAGCTGGCTGCTGAAGTGCAGGGAATTTCCACCTATCTCATTCAGTCACATGCTGCTGAACCTAAGATCCCTACTCTTGATGTGTTTTCTGGGGATTGGTCTAAATTTCTGAATTTTAAGAATATTTGTAAATTATTTCTGGCCTTGAAGCCTAACTCATCGGGGAGCTCTGTGCAGCAGGTTAAAATTGTCATCTCCTTGCTGCACGGCAATCCCCAGGATTGGGCTTTTTCTCTGACACCTGAAAATCCTATTCTGACTAATGTGGATGCATTTTTTCAAGCCTTGGGGTTGTTGTATGATGAGCCTAATGCTGTTGATCAAGCTGAGAGAACCCTGTTGGCATTAAACCAGGGTCAGGATTCTGCAGAGTTATACTGTCAAAAATTCCAAAAGTGGGCGGTCCTTACTACATGGAATGATAGTGCATTGGCAGCTCTCTTTCGGAAGGGTTTATCAGAGACCGTAAAAGATGTTATGGTGGGATTTCCTGTTCCCTCTGGTCTGGATGATTCTATGTCATTAGACATTCAAGTTGATCGGCGTTTATGTGAACGTAAAACTACACTGGAGGCGCTGCCGCCTTTTGAACAAATGTCTGAACCTATGCAATGTGATGGGGTTTTGTCTAGGGTGCCACGTCAGGAGTTTAGAAGGCGTAATAAGCTGTGTTTTTCTGTGGAGACGCCTCTCATATTATTTCTGTCTGCCCAAAACGAGAGAAACGTTTGGCACACACATTTGCTGTGGGCAGTATAAAACCTAAGTTTCTTTTGGCAATTACTCTGATCTGCTCCTTATCCACGTTTTCCATGAAGGCTTTTGTGGATTCAGGAGCAGCGTTGAATCTGAAGGATTTGGACTTTGCTAAACGTAGTGGTTTTTCCATGACGCCGCTGCGGATGCCTATTCCTTTGAGGGGTATTGATGCTACTCCTTTGGTGGAGAATAAACCTCAGTTTTGGACCCAGGTGACAATGCGAGTTGCCCCAGACCACCAAGAAAATTGTAAATTTTTGGTGTTGCATAATCTGAATGATACTATTGTTCTGGGTTTTCCTTGGCTGCAAATTCATAATCCAGTTTTGGATTGGAACTCTGGGTCTGTGGTGAGTTGGGGTTTTCAGTGTGTTCTTAGGGACGCTCTTGTTTTCTACACCTCTCCTCAGTCTCATGATATTCCTGATTATCTATCCGATTTTTCTGATGTATTTAGTGAGAGCAAGTCTGCATCTTTGCCTCCTCATAGGAGTTATGACTGTGCAATTGAGTTGATGTCTGGGTGTAAATTTTCCAAGGATCGGCTTTTCAATTTATCAGTACCCGAACATGATGCTATGCGATCCTATATTAGGCCTGTTTCACACTTCCGTTTTTTCAAATCCGTCAAAATCCGTTGTTTTCCGTAAAAAAACGGATCCGCCATTTTTTGCAGGATCCGTTTTTTTTTGTCCCATAGACTTCCATTACGGTTACCGCGGATCCGTCAAAAAAACGGATCCGTTTTTAAAAAACGGATCCGTTTGCATCAGTTTCCGTCAAAAAAACGGAAACGGATCCGTTTGGCGGACACAAAAACGGAAGTGTGAAACAGGCCTTAAGGAGTCATTGGAGAAGGGTCATATTAGACAATCCTCGTCACCTTTAGGTGCTGGGTTTTTTTTGTGGCCAAAAAAGATGGTTCATTAAGACCGTGTATTGATTATCGTTCCCTTAACAAGATGACGGTTAAATATCAGTACCCGTTACCTCTGATGTCTGATTTATTCTCTAGAGTTAAGAGTGTCTGCTGGTTTACCAAGCTTGACCTCAGGGGGGCGTATAAATTTATTCGCATCAAGCACGGGGATGAATGGAAGACGGCGTTTAATACTCCGGAGGGACATTTTGAGTACCTGGTGATGCCTTTTGGGCTCACTAATGCCCCTTCTGTCTTCCAGTCCTTTATGAATTATATTTTCCGTGGCCTTGTGGATAAGTTTTTGATCATCTATCTGGATGATATTTTGATCTTTTCTAGTGATTGGGATTCTCATGTGGAACACGTCCGGACTGTGTTCCGGATTTTGAGGGAGAATTCCCTGTTTGTTAAGGGATCGAAATGCCTCTTTGGTGTACAGAGGATTTCATTTTTGGGATTTATCTTATCTCCATCGACTACTGAAATGGACCCGGCCAAGGTTCAGGCCATTTATGATTGGGTTCAGCCTACTTCTTTGAAGGCCCTCCAGAAGTTTTTGGGTTTTGCTAATTTCTATCGTAAATTTATAGGTAATTTTTCTGGTATTGTCAAACCATTGACTGATCTGTCCAAGAAGGGCGCTGATGTGCTGAATTGGTCTCCTGAGGCTATCTCAGCATTTCAGGAGCTTAAGCCGAGATTTACTTCAGCTCCAGTTTTACAGCAACCTGATGTCTCACTTCCATTTCAGGTGGAGGTAGATGCTTCTGAGATTGGTGCAGGAGCTGTTTTGTCCCAAAAAGACCTTGTGACTTCTAAGATGAATCCCTGTGCCTTTTTATTTCTCGAAAGTTCTCCCCATCTGAACGCAACTATGACGTGGGGAATCGGGAATTGTTGGCCATGAAGTGGGCATTTGAGGAGTGGAGACATTGGTTGGAGGGAGCTAGACATCAAGTTGTGGCCCTCACCGATCACAAGAATTTGATTTATCAGGAGTCGGCCAAATGCTTGAATCCTAGACAGGCTAGATGGGCCTTGTTTTTCACGCGTTTTAATTTTGTGGTCTCTTTTCTTCCGGGCACTAAGAATGTTAAGGCAGACGCCCTTTCTAGGAGTTTCTTCGCCGATTCTCTTAGTGTGACCAAACCTACTACCATCCTAGGTGAGGGGGTAGTTCTCTCTGCCATTTCGCCCGATTTGAGACGCGCCCTGGGTTGCCCTATGGGAAAATTGTATGTTCCTGACCAGTGGAGAAAGAGAGTGATGTCTGAAATTCATTGCTCCGCATTGGCTGGTCATCCAGGTATTTTTGGTACCAGAGATTTGGTGAGTCGGTCCTTTTGGTGGCCTGCCTTATCTTGTGACGTCAGAAATTTTGTACAGTCCTGTGGGACTTGTTCTCGGTCTAAACCCTGTTCTCATTCTAGTGGGTTGCTGATGCCCTTGCCAGTGCCCAAGATGCCATGGACCCATATCTCAATGGATTTTATTTCTGATCTTCCTGTCTCTCAGAGAATGACTGTTATCTGGGTGATTTGTGATAGATTTTCGAAGATGGTCCATCTTGTACCACTCCCAAAGTTGCCATCTTCCGCTGAGTTGGTGCCCTTGTTTTTACAACAGGTGGTTCGGTTACATGGGATTCCTGAGAATATTGTGTCCGACAGAGGAGTCCAGTTTGTTTCCAGATTCTGGAAAGCCTTTTGTTCCAATCTGGGAATTCAGTTATCCTTCTCCTCCGCGTTTCATCCCCAGACCAATGGACAGACTGAGAGAACAAACCAGACCTTGGAGTCTTATTTGAGATGTTTTATTTCTGCTGATCAGGATGATTGGGTCTCATTTTTGCCCTTGTCCGAATTCGCACTGAACAATAGAGCTAGTTCTGCCAATTTGATGTCACCCTTTTTCTGTATTTTTGGGTTTCATCCTCGATTCTCTTCAGGGCAAGTGGAATCTTCGTCCTGCCCAGGTGTGGACACTGTGGTTTTGAGAATGCAGCAGATATGGAACCAAGTGGTGGATAAGTTGTCACTCTCTCAGGAAAAGGCCCAGCGACATTCCAACCGGCATAGGACCATTGGTCCCCGGTTTAAAGTGGCTGATATGGTTTGGTTGTCTTCTAAGAATATTCCTATGAAGGTTGCATCTCCTAAATTTAAGCCAAGATTTATTGGTCCTTATAAGATTTTGGAAATTGTTAATCCTGTTTCATTTCAATTGGCTCTTCCAGTTACGTTCAAGATACATAACGTATTTCACAAATCTCTGTTGAAGAGGTTTGTTGAGCCAGTGGTTCCTATGGCAGCACCTCCTGACCCTGTGTTGGTTGAAGGCAATGTGGAATATGAGGTAGAGAAAATATTGGATTCTCGTTTGGTTAGACGGAGACTCCAGTATTTGGTCAAATGGAAGGGTTATGGTCAGGAGGATAATTCTTGGGTCTCTGCCTCCGATATTCATGCCAATAGATTGGTTCGTGCTTTTCACCGGGCCCATCCTGATCGGCCTGGTGGCGTGGATGAGGGTTCGGTGACCCCTCCTCAAAGGGGGGTACTGTTGTGAGTTCATTCTCTGGTTCACCAGTTGTGAGTTCTCCTTCCAGACTCCCTCTGGTGGTAATAGGAGGTGGAGATGTGCCACCTGAGAATGAGGATGACGATTGGATCTCAGGTGTCTCAGATTGGATTTAAGACAGCCGATGCCCTATTCAGTTGCTGGTGATTCCTTCTGGCTTGTCAGTTTTCAGCTCTGTTCCAGTCATCTATAGCTAAGCTTTTCTGCTAATGCTCACACTTGCTTTTGTTGGTCTATTCAGTTTTTTTGTGTGTTCAGTCAGCCCCTGCTGGGGGCTGTGCTGAATTTCCACTCTTATTTATCAGTATTTTGCCAATTGGCTTTTTGTCCCTTACTAGTTCGGTCTCTTTCTGCTCTGTCTCAGAATATTTAAGAGTGCTGATATAGTGGGAGAAGTCTAGTGACTTCAGGGTAAATTTTGCAATCAGTGTTGGACATGATTTTTGTAGGGTTTTTTGCAGGTTGCAGACAGTGTCTTTCCTTTCCTGTCTAGTTAGTTTGGGCCCCGTCATTTGCCCAGCCTATTTTCCTGCCTGTGTTTGTGCCTTCATCTTGTTTCACCATCAATACATGTGTGGGGCATATCTATTCCTTTGGGGTCTGCTCTGGGGAAGTTAGTTTTCCCTTTTCTTGCTTTAGGCTTATTTAGTCCTCCAGCCATGACGAGGCATCTAGGAACATCGTAGGCACGCTCCACGGCTACTGCTAGTTGTTGTGGTAAGATCAGGGATCTGCAATCTGCATAGTTACCAACCTCTCTGGTTTTCTATGACTTAGCTTGTTCTGCTTTTTTTCCCTCGGTGACCCATTCATAACAGTGGACCCTGCCGATAGGGAACGGGGGAAATGGACACCATCTGCACTCACCTGAGGAAGTGCCTTGATCTTACTAGCATCCTTATATGGGTTCTTTCACCTAGTCACCGAGCAAGATACCTATTCCCTCCCTTGACCTGCTCCTATCCCTAAGTAGAGAACTAGCAGGTGAGAGCACTGGTCCCACCACTGCACTAATTCAACAAAAGGTAAGGATAGACAGACACCAAAAAGGGACAGGGTAAACAAAAAATGCAAAACTTAGCTCAATCTGCTGCAAAGCAGAGTAAGGCACCTGACAAGCGAACTCTGCAAAGCACTACTGCATCCAGAGAACTCCTTCCTGCAGCTTGGTCGCTGCAGAATAAACTAATACCGACAGTCAGCTGATGCATCAGGTAACCTTTTAAAGGATGTGGTAGTCACCACCCACATCAGCTGACTCAGCAGCAATTCAATTACACCAGCAGGTCAGCGGGGGGGGAACTGACTTTAATCCCCGATGACCTGAAAGGAAAAAAGTTTTAATCTGAGAACCAGATCTGCTACAGATCCAAAAATACTCTAGAAGAGAAAAGCGCAAAATAGGGTCTTATCCGATGACAGTTCCAAAAGATTTATTAGTTTGCACTCACCTAGTTTTCCAAAATGTAAAAGCATGTAGGATTCATCAGAGTCGACAGCTGCAGCAGATCCACAGGTCAAACCATTTGACCAATTCACAATATCAGATAAAAGGAGACGTGGATGTTACCGCGCTGCTGTAGAAATCGTAAACCCAATATATGGATATAAAGATGATATTTTATTCATTATTCTCTCAAACCATTTCGAAGTTTCCATAACTTCCTCCTCAGGAGATGCATCAGTGTACAATATCCTTACACACCGTTTATATGGGTGCAGACAATCAAATCTAGCTCCAAGAGACAACCACATGTCAGAGCAGTGTCAATGTTTTGCGGCAACTCTATGAACTTTGATACTGCTCTGACATGTGATTGTCTCTTGGTGCCAGATTTAAATGTCTGCATCTATATAAATGGTATGTAAGGATATTGTACACTTATGCATCTCCAGAGGAAGAAGTTATGGGAACTTTGAAACATGTTGAGAAAATAGGGAATAAAATATCGTTTTTATATCCATATTTTGGGATTGTGATTTCTACAGCAGCACATTAACATCCACATCCCAATCTATCTACTACAGATCTAAAAATGATTGTGACAGGAGCACTCCTCTCTCTGGCTACTGCAGAACGCACGGCCCCTCTCAGCACAGCGGTCCCTCTGCAGGCGGCAGGGCCCAACCAGTGAAGCCTGTTGCGGTGCCTGTACTCGGGGGGGGACACAGCGTGTCGCTCACCTGACTGCGCACTGCTGCGGATTGGTACCCAACTCCCTGCCGCTGTGCGTGCTTTTCTTTTTGTCACGCCACCTACCCAGGTCATGAGGTTGGTCCGGCTTATCATTTCTTCTCCGAGAAACAGGGGATGCAGCCTCAACAGTTCCGGTCCCGGGTAAGCAGGTACCCACAGTCTGGTCTTCCCCCTTACAAAGGTTTGGAGCAATAGCAATCAGCTTACTTCCTCTCTGGTGCTGTTGGAGGATGTTTGGTGTTACCTCTCTGAGTCTGCTCAAGATAAATTGCTTCCCCCTTGTTTCTCTCCCTTCTCTTTAGTGTACATTGGGGACTGACCAGTGCTCATCCCCCCTTCCCTATTCAGGACCTAGCTCTAGAGATATACAGGGCTTAGGTTCCTGCTTGACGATTGGTGTGTAACCAATATAGGGATGTAGGGGAGACAGGGTGCTATTAGATCTGCCTAGGGGTCTCCACTCCCCCTTTCCCTAGCATTTGGGCTTCCTTCCCTTCTTCCCTTTTGTGTTGCATTTAGTCTTCCCACACTGTGTTTGACAGGAGGACCTTGGGCAGTGCATTATTCTATATGAAGTACCATGGGGAGTGCATTATACCATATGGAGGACTATGGGGACTGCATTTTACCATACGGAGGATTATGGGGAGTACATTGTACCATATGGAGGACTACGAATAGTGCATTTTACTATATAGTGGAGTGCATTATACTATAAGGAGGACCAAGAGACATGCATTTTAGCATATGGAGGACCATGGGGCGTGTATTATACTACAGTATATGGAGGACCATGAGGAGTGCATATTATCATACGTAGGACAATATGGAGTGCATTATATCATATGGAGTACTATGGGAAGTGCATTATACCATAGGGAGTGCATTGTATTATATTAAATTATTAAACAACATGTAAGTCAATACCTGGATAAGAATGAAGTGATCAAACAGAGTCAGCATGGGTTTGTAACTAATAAGTCATGTCAGACTAACTTAATTTCCTTCTATGACGGTATCACTGATTGGGTGGATCAAGGAAATGCTGTAGATATAGTATATCTTGACTTCAGCAAAGCATTTGACAAAGTCTCTCATACAATCCTTATTGAAAAAATGACTAAGTATGGAATGGACAAGGCAACTGTTAGGTGGATTCATAGCTGGCTTAGTGATCGGACCCAAAGAGTGGTCGTAAATGGCTGCACATCAAGTTGGAAGAATGTCTCAAGTGGGGTACCACAGGGCTCTGTCCTGGGCCCTGTATTGTTCAACATCTTTATCAACGATTTAGATGAAGGAATTGAGGGTAAACTGATTAAATTTGCTGATGACACAAAGCTAGGAGGGATAGCTAATGCTAGAGAAGAGAGAGAGAGGATTCAAAAAGATTTAAATAAACTGGAGAAGTGGGCAGTAACTAACAGAATGGTTTTTAACAGGGAGAAATGCAAAGTACTACATCTGGGCAATAAAAATGAAAAAAGCATATATAGAATGGGAGGAATAGGGCTAAGTGACAGCACATGTGAAAAATACTTGGGTATACTAATAGATCACAGACTGAATATGAGTCAACAGTGTGATGCAGCAGCAAAAAAGGCAAATGCAGTTCTAGGATGTATTAACAGAAGCATACAGTCTAGATCACGTGAAGTCATTATTTCCCTCTACTCCTCTTTGGTCAGACCTCATCTGGAATATTGTGTCCAGTTTTGGGCACCACATTTTAAAAAAGACATCAACAAACTGGAGCAAGTTCAGAAAAGAGCGACCAGAATGGTGACCGGTCTGCAAACCCTGTCTTATGAGGATAGGTTGCAGGATTTGGGAATGTTTAGTTTGCAAAAGAGAAGACTGAGAGGAGACTTAATTGCTGTCTACAAATATCTAAAGGGCTGTCACATTGTAGAAGGATCAACTTTATTCTCATTTGCACAAGGAAAGACTAGAAGCAATGGGATGAAACTGAATGGGAGGAGACACAGATTAGATATTAGAAAAAACTTTTTGACAGTTAGAGTGATCAATGAGTGGAACAGGCTGCCACGAGAAGTGGTGAGTTCTCCTTCAATGGAAGTCTTCAAACAGAGTCTGGACAGACATCTGACTGGGATGATTTAGCGAATCCTGCTTTGAGCAGGGGGTTGGACCAGATGGCCCAGGAGGTCCCTTCCAACTCTACGATTCTATGATTCTATGATTCTATGTAGGACTATGGGGAGGGCAGAATACTATATGGAGGACTATGGGGTACATTATACCATATGGAGGACTATATGGGACCAATTATCTAATATATAAAGCTCAACGTGGGTGTGTGTGTATATGTGTGTGTGTGTGTGTGTATGTGTGGGATTTGCATCCGCACCGTTGTAACTACAGCCACAAAATTTGGCACAGTCACACATCTGGACCCCAAGTGCATCATAGGCTATGTTGTGAAGTGAAATTTTAACCCCGCATGTTTCAATTCACCAAACAATTTTACCCCTATTTACATAATGGGGAAAAAGTGTATGTATGTATTGGCATCTGCACCGTCATAGCTACAGCCACAAAATATTGCAGTCACACGTCTGGACCCCGAGAGCATCATAGGATATGTTTTGAGGCGAAATTTTAACCCAGCACGTTCCAATTCACCAAACAATTTTGCCCCTATCTACATAATGGGGAAAAAGTGACAGGAAAAGTGTTGGAGGCAAATTGACAGGTGCCAGATGTGAACAAGGGGGACTTAAAGAATGAGAGCGATGGCGCCAAAGAGTATATACGGTACAATTGCTAAGGTGGGGCCCTGACATGGGATACTCACCACTAGAGTTGAGCGACTTTTGGTTTTTTAGTGTCGCGTTTCGTTTTGTGAAACCCGACTTTTCCAAAAGTCGGGTCGAGCACGATCGTCCGATTATAGGAAAAAGTCAGGGTCGTCCCGAAACACGAAACCCAATGTAAGTCAATGGGGAATAAAAGTCGGCAGTGAGAGGAGGACAGGAAACACACCTACAGTGCCCATTTGAATGCCAAAAGCATCAATTCTTCTTACTTAAGCTTGTCAACCTTAATTAACTTCATAATAAAAGTTACGCACTGAAAAATGGGGGTTATTTGGCTAAAGTTGTGGGGGGGTAGGGCTGGCTCCAGGTTTTCATGTGCCCTGGGCGAAAGAGCGCCCCTTTAACACATACCACAACTCATCATGCTCCGATACGGCAGAGAAATAGCGGTATAGTACAATGAAAAATACTTCACTTTTTACATCTCATGACGAGGCCCATCTATTTCTCCATACAGAATCATTGGTCCCATATAATGTTTGACACAGTATATGATGAGCTCCACATAATGCTACAGTATATGTTGGTCCCCATGGATGAAGCTCCACTGTCTTATGGGCCCAAATAATGCTCCAAACATAATGTGCCCCATTTCTAATGTTCTAGTGTATAATGGGCCCTGTAAATGCTGCTCCAGTGTCTGATGTCCACCTTTGGAATGTTCCAGTGTATGGTGGGCCCCATCTATCATTCTCCAGAGTATAGTGCTCCCCAAAAATCGCTGTCCCAACATTGAAAACAATCAAATAAGTCTCCTCGCTAGGGAATCCCTGTACTTGTCTGGACTCCTCGTCGTCCCCATCTTCCATCTCACTGCACAGTATTTCAACTTTGCAAGTGCTGTGATCCTGAGCAAGCAGGGGGGGGCCCACTCGTTGGCGACGGCACTGGCACAGGGCCCCTGATAGTATGGTGGTGTGTCTGATGGCGGGTGGGCCGAACCTGCACTTTCATCTGCAGCTTCCTCTTTGTCACCGTGTAAGATGGAACTGTATATGGGAAGGGTAACCTGAGTTTCATCAGGGTCAGATTCAGGCCGTGTAGCGTGCGAGGGGAATGTAGTGGTCTGGGTCAATGTACCAGCAGATTCATCGAGCAGTGGCTGGGCATCAGTGCACTTGTGTCGCCCCCAGGAGTACGGTCGCCACAGTGGCATTACCTTCTTCCTAGGGAGTGTGATGTCATGCTTGGGAGCAACGAACGATCTCTCTAGCAGGTTAACTGATTGGGCGGCGTTATTCCCACGAGTCATGACCCTCCAAACAGCGTTCATGAAGGCAAAGTGTTTGTTTTACATGGGCAGTATGGTTGCAAAGCTGAACCTTAAAGGAATGTCCAGAAGGGCACCACCAGGAGTGGAGCCTACGGTTAAATTCGACTCCACCTGGGAAACCTCAACCATGCCAGCTACAGAACAGATGCACACATTGCAAGCTTAATTCCGTTAACGAACGAGACTCCGTCATGCCCCGCGGTCCGAGTCCGGCTTACTAGAGGGACACGTGAGGCTCTGGCACATGAGATTGGCCAATAACTGGTGTGTCATGCCCTTACATGTCCGTGGCTGCATGTGCGCTACACTGAAAAGGCCAGTGTTTGTCGCTTACAGGTGCAGATAACCAGCTGAACAACGTTAGTGATGGGGATCACTGATTACAATTATTACCCACGAACAATGATTTCCCAGTAAGTGCAGGTCAACCGCAGTTCCGGAATTAGGCCTAACCATCATTCCTGAAAAAATGAAAAACTTACGTGTGCAAACCACAGGTGCTGTAGCTTGCTTAACAGCTCGCCAGCCGTTCTCACGCCCAGTATGGATTGCACGTGATTGCACAAAGGTTAGAAAGGGTACCGTATCCCTGGATAACATGTATGGATAGCGTACACATTCAAAATATATGTCTATACATCAGGAGGCAGGCTCAGACGGTGTTAGGCCCAGTATGGATTGCACGTGATTGCACAAAGGTTAGAAAGGGTACCGTATCCCCGGATAACATGTATGGATAGCGTACACATTCAAAATATATGTCTGTACATCAGGAGGCAGGCTCAGACGGTGTCAGGCACAGTATGGATTTGACGGCCCAGATTACACAGCGGAGGAGCAGGGAGAGGTAAAGATTGCAAATGCTGGGGCCCTGCCCAAGCAAGGGGGGCCCACTCGTGGGCGTCGGTACTGGCACTGGGCCCCTCATAGTACAGCGGTGTGTCTGACGGCGGGTGTGCACCACCACCGTCAGTGACACTTGATTGCACTATGAGGGACCCTGTGCCAGTGCCCGCACCCAAGAGTCGGCCTACCCACCTGTCCAGGGCAACGGCACTCGCACGGTGTCGTGCGCTAGGTGGTGACCCCGGCCATGGGGGGGGAGGCAGCACAGTTAGGGAGTTTTAGAAAGTGGCATATGTTGATGTTGGACATTCAGCTGATGCAAAAGGCGAAATAGGTGAAGTCCCAGGAAGAGGTGGACCAAAGCAAGCCATTTTTCTGTCACCCTATGTGTCATCAGGGGAAGGTGGGACAAAATCCTTGGAAACCCATGCATGGTTCATTTTAATGAAGGATAGATCATCCACATTTTGGGTTGACAGACGGGTCCTTTTTTCTGTCAGGATTGATCCAGCTACACTGAAGACTCTTTCCGATAGCACACTTGCAGCTGGGCAAGCGAGCTCCTGTAAGGCATATTGGGCCAATTCAGGCCAGGTGTCCAGTTTAACGGCCCAATAGTCAAAGGGGAATGACCTGTGTGGGAGAACATCGATATGGGAGGAAAAGTAGTTTGTAACCATAGTTGACAACTGCTGTCTCCTGTCACTTTCCATCGATGCAGTATTACCAGTTGTGTGAGCGGTATTTGAAAAATCAGTCCACAACATTGTCATGAAACCCCTGTCTCCAACGCCACTTCTGCTGTGTGCACCACGAACACCTCTGCCAAGCTGCCCCCGGCCCGTACGGCTCGTGTGAGAACCATCACCGCTGCTGTGTGCTGGGAATGCCTTCCCCATCATGAATGATCATCCCCATCATCCTCCTCCTCCTCCTCTTCTTCCTCCACCTCGTCCAGGAGAGGTCCCTGAGCAGACAATGGCTGAATGTCATCAAGGATTCCCTCCTCCTCTTCCTCCTCATCAACATTGGCTGCAGACGCCTGCTCCTTAAGGTGCGTCAAAGTTTGCATGAGCAGACGCATAAGTGGGATGCTCATGCGTAGGATGGCGTCGTCTGCGCTTACCAGCCGTGTGCATTCCTCAAAACACTGAAGGACTTTACAGAGGTCTTTCAGCTTCGACCACTGCACACCTGTCAACTCCATGTCTGCTCTCAAAGTGCCTTGCCGTGTATCCTCCCACAAATGCATTATGGCCTGCCTCTGCTCGCACAGCTGCTCCACCATGTGCAGGGTGGAGTTCCACCTTGTTGCAATGTCGATAATGAGGCGGTGGTTGGGAAGGTGGAGCAATCGCTGCAGCTTCTGCATACGAACGGAGTGTACAGGCGACCGGCGGATGTGCGCGCACAGTCTTCGCACCTTCTGGAGCAGGGCTGTTAACTACGGATAATTTTTGAGGAAGCACTGCACCACCAGGTTCAAGGTGTGAGCCAAGCAAGGTATATGGCTGAGTTTTGAAAGGGCTATGGCTGCCACAAAATTACGGCCGTTATCACTAACTACCTTGCCTGCCTCAAGATGTACACTGCCCAGCCATGACTCAGTTTGTCGCTTCAAGTACTCGGCCAGCACCTCGGCGGTGTGTCTGTTGCCCAAACACATCATCTGCAACACAGCCTGCTGACGCTTTCCACTAGCTGCTCGATAGGGGGACACATCGTGTGCAACAGTGGCAGCTGCAGATGGAGTGCTCGTACGATTGCACTCTGTGGACGAGCTTTCGCTTCTGGAGGAGGAGGAGGAGGAGGGTCGAACGCCTACAGCCAACTGTTTCCTATACCGTGGGCTAGGCAGCACTGTCCCACCACCGCTGTCCCCTGTGGACCCTGCATCCACCACATTAACCCAGTGCGCAGTGATGGACACGTAACGGCCCTGGCCATGCCGACTGGACCATGCATCAGTTGTGAGGTGCACCTTTCCGCTCACTGACTGCTTGAGTGCATGGACAATGCGGTCTTTCACATGATGGTGGAGGGCTGGGATGGCTTTGCGAGAGAAGAAGTGGCGACTGGGTAGGTCATAGCGTGGTACTGCATAGGCCATGAGTTCGCGGAAAGCTGCGCTTTCCACCAACCGAAAGGGCATCTTCTCAAACGAGATTAGTTTGGCAATGTGGGCGTTCAAACCCAGTGTACGCGGATGAGAGACTGAGTACTTTCTTGACCTACTCATAGTGTCTGGGAGGGTGAGCTGGACTTGAGAGCTGCATATGGTGGAAGTAGCGGTGGACAGGGCGGACTGAGAGAGGGTTGATGATGGTGATGGAGTTGTTGTTCTTTCTGATGGCCTAGAATCAGTCTTTCGTTGATATAACAGTGGGATTCCCTGACTGCTGTGGCCTTGCAACGACACCTCAACATTTGCTGCTGTGCTAACCGGTGGACTTACAGCGGGGGAAACAATGTAGCGTTGCTGACTACCTTCGTTGTGATCAGTTGCACATGTGGCACTTGAGGTTTGGTGTTGTGTCCACGCTTGCGAGTGCATGCTGGTTAAATGTCTAAGCATGCAACTGGTATTCAAATTTTTCAGATTTTTCCCTCGGCTAAAGGTCTTTGAGCACTTCTTACAGATAACCTTGTCCTGATCATGAGGATTTTGTTCAAAAAAGTGCCACACTGCACTCTTCCTACTTTGGCAGACATTTTGCGGCCTAGCACGCTGTGATCTTTTGACCCTCTGGACAAGCTGTCCAGCAACTCTTTTGATGTTTGGAACCTGTCTTTGGAGTGCTCCGGGCCTGCCAGATAACAGCTGTTGCGATGTCGATGTCTGCTGTGGATGCTCCTCATCTGAGCTATTGGAAGCAGCACCCTCTTCCCCCAATGGATGCCAATCTGGGTCAACAACTGGGTCATCCATCACCTCCTCTTCTATGTCATGTGCACCTTCCTCTGTGTCACCGTGTATGGTGGTATAGTGTGCGGGAAGGGGCACCTGAGTCTCATCAGGGTCAGAATCTGGCTCTGTACACTGCGAGGACAATGTAGTGCTCTGAGTGAATGTACCAGCAGAATCATCCATCAGCAGCTGTGCATCAGTGCACTCCATGTCAGATTCATCTTGGCCTGGGTAATTCACCATTTCACTTGATAATCCAGGCATGGTATGTGAAAACAGCTCCATGGAGTAATCAGTAGTATGGCCTGCGTCATCCTTCAATCTTGGTTGGGGTGAAGGACACAAGGAAAGGTGTGGTTCATGAACATGAGCCTCCAATGACGACTCAGTGCTTTTACTTTTTACAACTGAAGAAGAGGAGGCGATAGAGCTGGAGGCTGAGTCTGCAATGTAAGACAAAACTTTTTCCTGATGCTCTGGCTTTAAAAGCGGTTTGCCAACTCCTAGAAAACTAAGCGTTCGAGGCCTTATGTAGCCAGACGATGACGTAGGCTCAACACCTCCTGCATTCGGTCCTATTTTGCTCTTGCCACTACCATCAGATCCACCACCAACACCATCATTACCAGCTGCCAACCCCCGCCCAATTCCACGGCCTCTTCCACCAGCCTTCCTCATTTTTGGTAGAAATGTAGACAAAATCCAACAAACTATATAGTAATGTAAAACAAGGTACAAGGTGTCTATAGGACAGGGGAGATTTTGAATTTCTGCACACACTTGTGGACACTGGACACTTTTAGATTGTGTGAGGCCCAATGAATATCTGAGCGCTATGTGACAGGCTCGATGGCACAGCTGTGACCAAAGTGACTAGAGGATAAGGGAGATTTTGAATTTCTGCACACACTTGTGGACACTGGACACTTTTGGATTGTGTGAGGCCCAATGAATATCTGAGCGCTATGTGACAGGCTCAATGGCACAGCTGTGACCAAAGTGACTAGAGGATAAGGGAGATTTTGAATTTTTGCACACACTTGTGGACACTGGACACTTTTGGATTGTGTGAGGCCCAATGAATATCTGAGCGCTATGTGACAGGCTCGATGGCACAGCTGTGACCAAAGTGACTAGAGGATAAGTGAGATTTTGAATTTCTGCACACACTTGTGGACACTGGACACTTATGGATTGTGTGAGGCCCACTGAATATCACAGCGCTATGTCACAGGCAGAAATTGGCTAGTGTATCACAAACTACAAGGTGTATGTAGAATTGGGCAGAATAGGAATCTCCCTAGAGTGCAGGTCTGTAAGAATGGAACATGTCCTCGTTTTATTCTCACAGAGTGACACACTGATAGCTTCACTGTGGCTGTGATAACAGCCGTTACACGGTACTGTGTGAGGAGCGTACACCGCTGTATGGTGTGAAAAAATGCACGCTCAGTACCTCAGCAGGACAAAAAAAAAAAATTGGGATTGCTTTTAAAAAAGCAGTTTGCGGAGCAGTGGGTAAACAGCAATGCAGGAATGTCAGGAAGCCTTAGAAGGCAGCCCAAAAACCAACACCACTGATACACCACTATATAGCCTCCCCTTGCACTGCACACACAGTGACTGGTGTGTTGTACAGGCAAAATCGCTAGCAGCAGAAGCAGTTTTTTTTTCTTCTTCCCTGCCTAACGCTCTCCCTACAGAATCAGCAGCAACCTCTCCCTATGCTAAGATCGGCAGAAGTAAGATGGCGGTCGGCGTGCACGCCCTTTTATACCCCCTGTGACGCCCACCAAAGCAAGCCAATCACTTGCATGCCCTTCTGAAAGATGGTGGTGACCCGTGCCTATGTCATCACGTTGCCCAGAGTGTCCGTGGATCCTGATTGGCTGAAAAAGAGCGCAAAACAAACTTTTGAAACGCGACTTTGGCGCGTAAGTCGCAGACCTCGTGGCCGACCTCATCCTAGGGTCGGGTTTCGTTTCATGAAACCCGACTTTGCCAAAAGTCGGTGACTTTTGAAATTTTTCGACCCGTTTCGCTCAACTCTACTCACCACATACTGGGATATGAACACACACACAAAATGCGCCACACACTACCACGTGCTTCATCACATATACCACCCTCAGCACACATTTCACCACTCATACACCAACCTCGCCACATAAAAGTCAAAACACAAAAGGCGCCACTCAAAACTCGCCACGCTGTCCCAGAGCTGTTTAAAAGATGAAAAATGAGCTGTGATTGGTTGCTATCAGCAACAGTTTTCTTTGTAGACAGTTGTGGTAACTGAGACCTATTATTCTTATCATTTCTATGGTGTTATCGTCCTTCTGTAAAGCTGGAAATAGCACAATTTATTGCCGTGCCAACACAGACCACCCTCTGACACAGACTGCAGGGGGAGCCCAGTATCACACAGGATAGGATTAGATACACGGCTCATCAGTCAGTATCACAGAGGATAGAATTAGATACACGGCTCAGCAGACAGTATCACACAGAATAGGATTAGATACATGGCTCAGCAGTCAGTATCACACAGGATAGGATTAGATACACGGCTCAGCAGTCAGTATCACACAGAATAGGATTAGATACATGGTTGAGCAGTCAGTATCACACAGGATAGGATTAGATACATGGCTCAGCAGACGATATCACACAGTATAGGATTAGATACACTGCTCAGCAGTCAGTATCACACAGGATAGGATTAGATACACGGCTGAGCAGTCAGTAACACACATGATAGGATTAGGTACACGGCTCAGCAGTCAGTATCACACAGGATAGGGTTAGATACATGGCTCAGCAGACGGTATCACACACGATAGGATTAGATACACAGCTCAACAGAAAGTATCACACAGGATAGGGTTAGATACACGGCTCAGCAGACCGTATCACACAGGATAGGATTAGATACACGGCTGAGCAGTCAGTAACACACATGATAGGATTAGGTACACGGCTCAGCAGTCAGTATCACACAGGATAGGGTTAGATACATGGCTCAGCAGACGGTATCACACAGGATAGGATTAGATACACAGCTCAACAGAAAGTATCACACAGGATAGGGTTAGATACACGGCTCAGCAGACGGTATCACACAGGATAGGATTAGATACACGGCTGAGCAGTCAGTAACACACATGATAAGATTAGGTACACGGCTCAGCAGTCAGTATCACACAGGATAGGGTTAGATACACGGCTCAGCAGACGGTATCACACAGGATAGGATTAGATACACAGCTCAGCAGAAAGTATCACACAGGATAGGGTTAGATACACGGCTCAGCAGACGGTATCACACAGGATAGGATTAGATACACAGCTCAGCAGAAAGTATCAAACAGGAGAGGATACTTGGGTTATCATTTAGTTAATTTGTGTTGCAAATCTGTAGTGTTGAATATATGATGTGAAATGTTTTTATGTGCAATATAATCATTTATAATTTGTCATAACTAACCACAGTTGGTTACTATGCCCAGGCAACGCCGGGCTCTTCAGCTATAGTACTATATGAAAGCCTATGTGGGGCCATTTCAATATTTGGAGGGCTATGTGAGGGCCATTATACTCTATGTAAGCAATTATCCAGTGTGAAGGTTTGTGTGGGGTCCATCATACTGTGTATAGGGCTCTGTGCGGGCCATTATTTTGT
Organism: Dendrobates tinctorius; assembly: GCF_039654945.1. Lineage (NCBI taxonomy): Eukaryota > Metazoa > Chordata > Amphibia > Anura > Dendrobatidae > Dendrobates > Dendrobates tinctorius. The sequence goes on along the minus strand of NW_027361705.1, from coordinate 9,325,867 downwards.
ATGGAAGGCTATTATACTGTATGTAGGCCCATTGCATTGCATGGAGTGTAGTGTGCTGGGCACAGTTGGGGGATCATACTGTGTTGGGGTCAACATACTTTGCCTTGGGAGTTGAGATGGGGTACAGTAGGGTCATTATACTATGCATGTGAGGGCTAATGTATAGGAATTCACCATGGGGTATCACACTGTATTTGGGAGGTACTGTTGCTGGCATCATACTTTATGGGGCAATGAAAGAGGAATCTACGCCTTCAACTGGAGTAATATTCTTAGTAAATGCTGCATAGTTGTGAGATATGCTTTTCTGTGACCCCCTACAAATACTTTTTTTTTCTTTTGGAGGGTGCCAAATTAGATCTTTTGCTATGGGGGCCCATGATTATCACTAAAGGACTAGTAAACCTGCTGCACAGTTTACACATAAGCTGCCAATCAGTAGTGCAGATGGGATTATACACAGCTCAGCTGCAGAGATCTGGTAGATCTGCAGAAGATAAAACAGTGATTTTATCAAAACTGCAGCAACCAGTAAAGTAAGTGATACATTGTAGGAATCAGAGTATCTCTCTCTACATTATGCTGCACTCAGATGGGGTAACAAAACCTTGATAACAGATTTCCTTTAGCTTAAATCACATTCAGAGAGTAAATGTTGCCTCCTACATTGCTAGTGACTCGCCCCCAGAGGCCGTGGGGTACTCGGTGCCTGGCCCGTTGATTTCAATGGGAGATGTCACAGTGGCAATGACCCAGTCCGTGGCCTCAGGTGGTCAATTTAAAAGGGGTAGAGTGATGGGGATAAAGTCATTGAGATGATTTGTGACGCCACCTGTGATTTCTGGTCAGTTTGACCAGCGCTGCAGGGTTGCTTCTCTGGGACAGATGGTGTGGTTCAGCAATGATGTTGTAGCCCTCCACAGGTAGGGCTGTAGCCCCAGGGCAGAGTAGATGAGGTTGTCAAATGAGGAGATAGTGAGGAGAAGTAGATGGTGCAGTGTTAGGCACAGAGATGTAGCAGTGCTGAGTGGGTTGGCGCAGGAAGAAGCCAATGAGACAGATGAATGCAGTTCCAGTTCTTTTACTCACGTTCTTGGCACAGACAGGCAGGGCTGCCACTAGGAATTTTGGGGCCCCATACTGGCGAAATTTTCGGGGCCCCCTTTAGACTCCGCCCAGGCTCCACCCCAGCCCGGCCTCCACTCCTCAAACTGTCCACAGTCCCACCGCTCTCTTGGAAAAACTCCGCTTCTCACCAATCACACATTAACAGTTCCCATCACCAGATCACACATATAGCCGGCAGCATTTGCTTTGGACAAAAGAATTTTTAAGCTGCCATCACAACACTGTAGACTCTTTTGGCCGAGCCCTACTCTACTGTAACCTATTAAATATTTGTTAAAATATGCAATACAATTTAGGTACAGTATATTATTATTTATTTTTCAATTTTTAAAATGACCAATAATATCACATACAAGGGACAAATACCATTGCACCATGTCCAGACCACATATTACCACCACATAGCGACCTATAATACCACATACAAGGAACAAATACCGCCACACCATGACCAGACCACATATTACTACCATAGTGACCGAATAATATCACATACAAGGAACAAATACCACTGCACCATGACCAGACCACATATTACCACCGCAAAGTGACCAAATAATAGCACATACAAGGGACAAATACCACAACACCATGTCCAGACCACATATTACCACCACATAGTGACTGAATACTACAATGCTGATCAGTAATGAAAAAACAATACCATCACCATAAGTGCCATTATACACAGGAGATCTGTACTTAGTATGCAGTGTCTGTGTACAGGTAATACAGTGATCAATGACATTATACACAGGAGCTCTGTATATAATGTACAGGTAATACAGTGATCACTGGTGACATTATACACAGGACCTCTGTATATAGTATACAGTATATAGTGTCAGTGTATAGGTAACACACTAACTCACCAGTGATGTATCTAGGTGAAGTCCTTCATCTTTGCTTTTCATCTTTCATCCAGCACAGACCGCCATCACGTCTTCCAGCCAGGACTCATCTCTGCAGGAAATAGCACAGTTATCTAGAGCTCCACTTGCAGAACACATTACTTCTTTTTTTCCCAACTTCTACATTACATCACATGAAGAAAAAAAGGTGACATAGTGTCACTCTACACAGAAACAGGACCATCCCCTCATTTAAAACAGCATACTCAAAAAATAAAATAAAGAAATCACTGCAGTAACAATATCCCTTAATTAGCACCTATGGTAATAATATTCCCCATCCTGGCTCCCGTGTGTCTCATTCCTGGCTTCAGCCATATGTTCTCCCATCCCACCCTCATGAGTATCCATTGTGCCCCATATGATCTCCCCATCTGTCTCCATCATATCCATCCTGCCCCATGTTTCTGCACCCTTCCTGTGTCTTACTGCCACATTCTGCCCCTCCTGTGTCTTACTGCCACATTCTGCCCCAGTGCCTCACATTCTGCCACCTCTTGTGTCTCACTGTCACATTCTGCCCCTTGTCCATTCTGCCCCCTCCTGTGCCTCACTGTCACATTCTGCCCCATCATATCCAGCAGTCTGCCCCATCATGTCCAGCAATCTGCCCCATCATGTCCAGCAATCTGCCCCATCATGTCCAGCATTCTGCCCCATCATGTCCAGCATTCTGCCCCATCATGTCCAGCATTCTGCCGTATCATGTCCAGCAATCTGCCCCCATCATGTCCAGCAATCTGCCCCCATCATGTCCAGCAATCTGCCCCATCATGTCCAGCATTCTGCCCCATCATGTCCAGCATTCTGCCCCATCATGTCCAGCATTCTGTCCCATCATGTCCAGCAATCTGCCCCATCATGTCTAGCAATCTGCCCCATCTTGTCCAGCAATCTGCCCCATCATGTCCAGCATTCTGCCCCATCATGTCCAGCATTCTACCCCATTTTGTCTGCAATCTGCCCCATCATGTCCAGCAATCTGCCCCATCATGTCCAGCATTCTGCCCCCATTATGTCTGCAATCTGCCCCCATTATGTCTGCAATCTGCCCCATCATGTCCAGCATTCTGCCCCATCATGTCCAGCATTCTGCCCCCATCATGTCCAGCAATCTTCCCCATCATGTCCAGCATTCTGCCCCCATCATGTCCAGCATTCTGCCCCCATCATGTCCAGCATTCTGCCCCCATCATGTCCAGCATTCTGCCCCCATCATGTCCAGCTTTCTGCCCCCATCATGTCCAGCATTCTGCCCCCATCATGTCCAGCATTCTGCCCCATCATGTCCAGCATTCTGCCCCATCATGTCCAGCAATCTGCCCCATCATGTCCAGCAATCTGCCCCATCATATCCAGCATTCTGCCCCATCATGTCCAGCATTCTGCCCCATCATGTCCAGCATTCTGCCCCATCATGTCCAGCAATCTGCCCCATCATGTCCAGAATTCTGCCATCATGTCCAGCATTCTGCCCCCATTATGTCTGCAATCTGCCCCATTATGTCTGCAATCTGCCCCATCATGTCCAGCATTCTGCCCCATCATGTCCAGCATTCTGCCCCCATCATGTCCAGCAATCTTCCCCATCATGTCCAGCATTCTGCCCCCATCATGTCCAGCATTCTGCCCCCATCATGTCCAGCATTCTGCCCCCATCATGTCCAGCATTCTGCCCCCATCATGTCCAGCATTCTGCCCCATCATGTCCAGCTTTCTGCCCCCATCATGTCCAGCTTTCTGCCCCCATCATGTCCAGCATTCTGCCCCATCATGTCCAGCATTCTGCCCCATCATGTCCAGCAATCTGCCCCATCATGTCTAGCAATCTTCCCCATCATGTCTAGCAATCTTCCCCATCATGTCCAGCAATCTGCCCCATCATGTCCAGCATTCTGCCCCATCATGTCCAGCATTCTGCCCCATCATGTCCAGCAATCTGCCCCATCATGTCCAGAATTCTGCCATCATGTCCAGCATTCTGCCCCCATTATGTCTGCAATCTGCCCCATTATGTCTGCAATCTGCCCCATCATGTCCAGCATTCTGCCCCATCATGTCCAGCATTCTGCCCCCATCATGTCCAGCAATCTTCCCCATCATGTCCAGCATTCTGCCCCCATCATGTCCAGCATTCTGCCCCCATCATGTCCAGCAATCTTCCCCATCATGTCCAGCATTCTGCCCCCATCATGTCCAGCATTCTGCCCCCATCATGTCCAGCATTCTGCCCCATCATGTCCAGCTTTCTGCCCCCATCATGTCCAGCTTTCTGCCCCCATCATGTCCAGCATTCTGCCCCATCATGTCCAGCATTCTGCCCCATCATGTCCAGCAATCTGCCCCATCATGTCTAGCAATCTTCCCCATCATGTCTAGCAATCTTCCCCATCATGTCCAGCAATCTGCCCCATCATGTCCAGCATTCTGCCATCATGTCCAGCCATCTGCCCCATCATGTCCAACATTCTGCCCCGGGCCCCCCGGATTGCTGCTTTCAATTAAAAAAAAAGTTCTTCCTTACCTGGCAGCGCTCCAGCGGCGACGCTTGCGCTCCCTCCACGCTGCTGAAGCGCGCACTCGCCGGCGACTGAGCGTGATGTCAGACGCCGGCGAGGGGCGCGCTGTGGCTGACGTCAGCTGCCAGCCTCCGATTGACTGGCGGCTGTTAACTACTGACATGCGGGACGACGGGCCTGTATGTCAATAGCGTTCATCTGCTGCAGCGCCGCTAAGGGCCCGGTTTAGCGTGCCAGTAGGGGTCCGGTGAGCAGATGAGACGGGACCCGATGCGGGCCCCCTCTGCCCACCGGTCCCCATACGCCAGTCAGGGCAGTAATGCCTGATGGCGGCCCTGCAGACAGGTGCCCGCTTCAATGACGCGGTCTCCAGATCAGGGGCTCAGCCAACTCCCAGGCAGACGGAATTAACCTTTCAAGCTCTCCCTTTCGTGTGCCTGTTCTGAACGTCTCCTTTCTAGCGCTTATACTGAAGTACTTGTAGTTGTGTGTTAAACCCAAGTTCCTCCTCTCAGATGTTCCTTGGAACTCTACTCGCATGACAAGTGACTGTAGCCTGCTTCGGGGACTCCATCCGTCATGTCCCGGCTCACACATAGGTTGCCACCGTGTCTTCGAGTCTTTTGTGGGAATAGAGTGGTCACAGCTCCTATTCCTTCGGTGTCTGCTGCTGGAACATTAGTTTCCCAAACAGCCTCAGGGACCAGACCCGGGCCATGCGCTTCAAACTTCAGGAAGGGTTCTGCTCTGACCCTAGTCCTTAGTTCTCTTCTTACGTTCCGTACTAAACTATCTTCCTTCTGAAGAATCAGGCTTTCTATTGCTCTTTCCTGTGCCAGCAGCTCCAGGTCACAGGAGTCTGCTGCAGCACTTCCTTCACTCCATCCCTTTCAGGGGATCTTCTCTCACAGACTGACCTTTTCCTAATATTCTCCCACTCGCTTGTGCAATCTAAGCTCCACCCACCTCCCAGCACTCTTCGTGTTCCAAGCAGGGAGCCACAAAGGTTGCCTGCTACACTACTGTGTTTGTGTGGGATGCAGGTGGTAGAGTCTGGTCAGGTGTTCCTTCATACCTGGAGAGTAGGATACTACACCTCAGGAGGAGGTGCAGTACCTCTGTGGTGACTGAACTCTCAGGGGTGCCACACTAGCGCCACCCACAGTCAGTCAGTGGCGTGGCACCTGGCAACAGAGGAAATCCCTGCATCACGGCCAGTTAAGCGTGTTAGAAACCTCACTGTAACATGTGTTTCATATAACCAAAATACAAAAAAGGAAAGTAAACCTCCTGCTCATGCATGATGGATGGGAGCACCATCCACTATTGATGGAAATGCAGAATTTGTAACAACTGATAATTTTAATGTTCACATTTTCTTACGTGTTTCTTATTTTCTTGTTTAGAACGTCAATCCAGGCCAACCTTTGACACACTTAATGCAGGAATAAATGTGTGGCATGGATTTATGTCTTTCAAAGAAATGTGCTCCTCTGACCTTGTGGGGGCATCACAACCAGACCTCAATCACAGGACAATAAAACTTTCTCACTCCTTATCTATGAACTGTTCCAATATTTATGTTTATCCCTCTCCCATAATGATAGTTCTGCTTTACGTCACTTGTCTTATCTATTGCGTTATTTCTGTACTGTGTTGTGTATAAATATGTGACTCCTCAGATTTTGTGTTATTCTAACGTAATGAAGAGACCTGAATAGTCTTGAAAGCTTGCAATTTGTTACCATCTTTTCACTTAGCCGTTAAAAGGTATCAACCACTGAGGACTCTCATATCTTAATACTTTTTACTCCTGACCAAGGAATTTAGTTGTCTGCATTTTTTGCAACCGTTTCCCTCCCAGTCCTCCTGCAGAGTATTATGGAAACGAGAGATAACAGGTTGTAGGTGTCACATTTCCAGAAGCAGAGGGTGGATCTGTGTGTTTGGGATCCAATGACAGGATCAGAAAAATAATCTGCCAGCAAGAACCAGCATGACAGGAAGGGAAAGAGTAAAAGGGAAAGAGGACAACAGAAGGCAATGCTGGGGGCCAAGCTGCTGGTGTGCAGTTGCTGGTAATCTGGAGGCTGCAGAACACACACAGATCTATTGTGTATCAGAAGGTATAGTGCTGCGCTATGTTTCCAGCTATACAACAGTGTGCAGAAAATACAAATGGGGGAGGGGAAACCCTGGGAATAGAACAGGGGTGTGTAAACAAAACAAGAAAACTTTCTAGGACCAGGGCTACAGAGTAGTGGAAGGCAAGTCTAGGATTTCATTTATTTTGTTTAACTGATCTGTACCGATTTGAAAATGGGAACAAATGTGAAAAAGTATGTAAAGATGAATGTGTGTCTCTGAAGGCAAATGTATTTTGTAACAACAGATACAAATAATCTTTTTTTATTACTATTCTTTTATTAGGTTATTTCAGCTTCTTTATATTTTGGTCAATATAGCCATGTGAGGGCTTTTTTTTTTTGCAAGACAAGTTGCACTTTTGAATGATACCAATGGTTTTAGCGTGTCGTGTACTGGAAAACGGGAAAAAAAAATTCCAAGTACGCAAACATAGCAAAAAAAAAGCAATTCCACAGTTGTTTTTTTGTTTGGCTTTTTTACTAGGTTCACTAAATGCTAAAACTGACCTACCATTATGAATCTCCAGGTCATTACGATTTGAACTTTTATTTACATATATATATATATATATATATATATATACATATATATTGATTGGTAGCCTTCTGTGCTGTGAAACTTCGTGTAGGGGAGCAGTCGGTCAAGCAGGAGGACGTGGGGACTAGATCTTAAGCCTCTGTCACTCCAGATCTACAAATAGTTCTTCAGCCTTATTTGCATATCAATTTGTAAGATTTCTCAATGGTAAAGGAATGGACTGGCCTTGTAAAGTTATTGCTGGATTTGACTTTTGAAAGCCCTTCATGTACGCATAGCTATTTTGTGGGGTGAAATCCTGCTTACAGATTCCCTTTCTCAGTTATTCTTGGTGTTACCAAAGAATTTGTTCCATATCCTTCGGTGTCTGTCCTTGCATTGTATTTCATTCCTGTGAAGATATTTAAAGTATCACTTTTTTTTCCACTTAGTTTGCTATCATTAATGTAGGTCCAGTGTGTGCATGCAAATACTTACATGCAGTCCTTTCATGGACCACATGACTGCAGTTGTGACTAGCATGAAGCCAGAATGGGGCTCATCTGATCTGGCACGAAAGTGAGGCAAGTCACATGATGCAGGCAGTGGACCAGACCCGCTCTACAAACTGCCAAAGTCACTAATGGGTAAGTAGTTTAGTACACACACTGAATGCACATGATTGATAGCAAATGGGAAGAGAAAAACCTGGTGGACTGAGGTCACTTGGGGTGGGGAACCAAAGTTTTGTGTTTTGGTTTTTTTTTTGCATGTACTTGTTTGAACTTGGCACATTATGTAGTTGTCCCCTCCCTGTCTTGCTCTATGCATTTCTTCTTGTGTAGAGCAAGACAGGGAGGGGGGGAGCAGTTGAATAAGCCCCGCCCATCGGACCGGACCGTGGCAGTTTACATACATCTGAACCGATATAAACAAGGTATTTATGCATGAAAGGTGCGGGGTCAGGGGGAAGCAAAAGTACTAAGAGAATCCTTATGTGACACACAATTGAATGATATCATTATATGATGTCTCAAAAAAGGGGTGACCGATTCCCTTTAAGGCCTGAGAAACCTCAGCCCATCTTGCCCAACCACATCACAGAAAAAAAACACTTACAATTCCAATAACTATTTGCTCTTTATCTTCCTACTCCTACTGATTTCAGGGGACATCTCCCCCAACCCTGGTCCACCATCCCCCTACCTCAACCCCTACCCTACCTCATATCGAAACCATAATAATCTTATTAACATTACTTGCTCTCCCTCATCTACATCTTTTAATTGTGCCCTCTGGAATCCACGGTCTGCTTGTAACAAGCTTCCTTTCCTACACCACTATTTTCTGAACAACTCTCTTAATCTGTTGGCCCTCACTGAAACCTGGATTCAGGATTCTGACACTGTCTCTCCTGCTGCCATTTCCTACGGTGGCTTACAATTCTCTCACTCCCCGAGACCCACAAACAGACATGGTGGTGGAGTCGGCATACTCCTGTCCCCACAATGCACTTTCCATGTCATCCCCCCAGTTCCATCACTCTTATTCCCTTCTTTTGAGGTCCACACCATCAGGCTCTTCCGTCCCCTCTCCCTCAGGGTAGCGGTCATATACCGGCCTCCAGGCTCACCCACCCACTTCCTTGACCACTTTTCAGCCTGGCTGCCGCACTTCATGTCCTCAGAACTACCAACCCTCATCCTGGGAGACTTCAACATCCCCATTAACAGCCCTACTTCCACATCTGCATCCCAGCTTCTATCACTAACCACCTCTCTAGGCCTCTCACAGCATTCAATCTCTGAGACACATAAGGACGGTAACACCCTTGATCTGGTCTTCTGCCGGCTCTGTTCAATCTCCCACCTAAATAACTCACCGCTTCCACTCTCTGACCACAACATTCTCTCCTTCACGCTCACAAATCCTCATGCACCCCAGCACACTCCTACCTATCACACATTCAGAAATCTACAAGCCATTAACCCTCAGACACTTTCAGATTCCCTACACTCATCACTGTCCCCAATCTCCTCTCTTTCCTGTCCTAATCTGGCTGTTCATCACTACAATGACACTCTTAGAAGCACCCTTGACCAAGTAGCTCCCCTCACCCTCAGAACCTCCAAACACAGAGTAAAACAGCCCTGGCTCACATCGCAAACTCAACTTCTCCAGCGATGCTCCAGGAGTGCTGAACGCCTATGGAGAAAAACCCACACACCAGAAGACTTCATCCACTTCAAATTAATGTTAAGAACCTATAACGCTGCCCTTCACCTCGCCAAGCAGACCTACTTCACCACCCTGATCTCCTCACTAGCCAACAACCCCAAGAAACTTTTTGACACTTTTCACTCCCTCCTCAGGCCTAAAGCACAAGCCCCTATCACAGACATTTGTGCTGATGACCTGGCCTCCCACTTTACAGAAAAAATAGATAATATCCGTCAAGAAATCTGCTCCCAACCACCAAGTGCTGTGACTCCCATCCCTTCCTGCATCTCCCCTGGCTCACTTTCCACATTTGATCCCATCACAGAAGAAGTCTCCAGACTCCGCTCTTTTTCTCGTCCGACTACATGCACTACCGACCCCATGCCCTCACATCTCCAGTCGTCACAGCCCACCTAACTACAATCTTTAATCTCTCCCTCTCCTCGGGCATTTTCCCATCCTCCTTCAAACACGCCATTGTTACTCCATTACTAAAGAAACCTGCTCTCGACCCATCCTGCACAAACAACCACAGACCAGTCTCCAATCTCCCCTTCATCTCTAAACTTTTGGAACGCCTAGTTTACTCCCGCCTTACCCGTTACCTCTCCTCTCACTCCCTTCTAGACCCTTCACAGTCTGGCTTCCGCCCCTTACATTCGACTGAAACTGCACTCATCAAAGTGACCAATGACCTTCTGACAGCAAAACGTAACGGTGACCACTCTGTGCTCATTCTTCTTGACCTATCTGCAGCTTTCGATACTGTTGACCACCATCTCCTACTCTCTAGGCTCCAATCACTAGGCATTAAGGACACTGCTCTCTCCTGGTTCTCTTCCTATCTCTCTGACCGCTCCTTCAGTGTTTTGTTCTCTGGCTCCACGTCATCTTCTCTTCCTCTTGCTGTTGGGGTACCTCAGGGCTCAGTCCTTGGTCCCCTTCTTTTCTCTCTCTACACAGCCCCAATTGGACAGACCATCAGCAGATTTGGCTTTCAGTACCATCTTTATGCTGATGACACACAACTATACACATCTTCCCCCGACCTCACCCCCGCTGTACTACAGAACGCCAGTGACTGTCTGTCCGCAGTCTCCAACATCATGTCCACTCTCTCTCTATCTGAAACTCAACCTCTCTAAAACTGAACTTCTTCTGCTCCCGCTGTCTACTAACCTCCCTAAATCTGACATTTCCCTCTCCGTGGATGGTACTACAATAACACCCCGGCAGCAGGCACGCTGTCTGGGTGTTTTGTTTGACACCAATCTCTCCTTCACATCCCATATACAATCTCTTGCCCGCTCTTGCCGCTTACACCTAAAGAACATCTCTAGAATCCGCCCTTTTCTCACTATGGAAACAACAAAAACCCTCACTGTTGCATTGATCCACTCCCGCCTGGATTACTGCAATGCTCTATTAATTGGCCTCCCCGTCACTCGACTATCCCCCCTCCAGTCCATACTTAATGCAGCGGCCAGGATCGTCCATCTGGCTAATCGGTACTCGGACGCATCCGCTCTTCGCCAGTCCTTACATTGGCTGCCCATTCATTATAGGATCCAATTCAAAGTACTTGTTCTCACCCACAAAGCTCTCCACAGTGCAGCACCCCCTTACATTTCTTCCCTCATTTCTGTCTATCGGCCTAGCCGATCGCTGCGCTCAGCAAACGACTTTCGACTAACCTCTGCACTAATCCGTACCTCCCACTCCCGACTCCAAGACTTCTCCCGTGCCGCTCCTATCCTCTGGAATGCTCTACCCCAAGAAATCAGGACTATCCACAATTTGCATAGTTTTAGGCGCTCCCTCAAAACACACTTGTTCAGAGAGGCCTATCGCGTTCACTGATCAAAGTAATTCTCTGTAAGTGTGCTTGTGTAGCCCATTCACTATCTCCATCTATCCTTCACTCCCTCAAGATGGCTGGACCTTCATTGTAAATACACAATTGTAAATACACACCTGTACTTTGTATCTCCCCCACCTCATTGTAGATTGTAAGCTCTCACAAGCAGGGTCATCTCATTTCGTCTTATTTTGCTTCAATTATTGTATTGTTAACGTTGTTACTTATGACTTGTGTTTTGAAACTGTTAAACTGTAAAGCGCTGCGGAATATGTTGGCGCTATATAAATAAAGATTATTATTATTATTATATATATTTGTTTTTTTTTTTAAACTCTTTTATTACTTTTACCATGCTTCAATAGTCTTCATGGGGAACTAGAAGCTGCAGTACTTTCATTGCCTCTGCTACACAAAGGCAATGATCAGATCACTTGTGTGTAGCAGACATGCTCACTTGCTATGAGCGTTGACCACGAGGAAACTGGAGAACCTGGAGGAAACATACAAACTCTTGTAGATATTGTCCTTGGTGCAGAGGCGTATCTAAGCTTTCTGGCACCCGGGGGAAGAATTTGTTTTGGCGCCCCCCCAAGTACATATGCGATTTGCACACTTAGCCATGTACCTACAAGCTGCTCTCCCTAATGCTCTCAATGTTCAGTAAAAAACTGAAAGCAGGAAGAGAAGCTCGTTGTCACAGGACCATATATGAAAATCGCATATGAGTGAAGTGTCTGTGATGACTACTGGAACCTTCAGAGCTGAGTCCTGACATTGCAGCCTCTGAATTCTCACAACTAATGCACTCCACACTTTTAGGATTCTCCCTTGCCGATGTACAATCATGTCAGCACAGGTATGTGATTTGTATACTTCTGGCCACATTCTGACTAGACATGCCTGGCCTCGCTCTGTTCATTTTCATTGAGTGAGGCCACACATGTCTAGTCAGCATATGACCGTATGTATGTAAATTACCTGCATGAGAGAATCCTGACAGCGTTCAATGAGCACTGTGAGAATTCAGAAGTCTGCAGTCACATAGAATGACTGCAGACTCAGCACAAACCTGGAGAACCCCTTTAACCCCTTCCTGACATGAGACGTACTATCCCGTCCATGGGACCCGGGCCCCTATGCCCATGGACGGGATAGTACGTCTACCGCGATCAGGGGCGCCCACGTGGTGAGCGCCGCTGATCGCGGCCGGGTGTCAGCTGATTATCACAGCTGACACCCAGCACAATGTGTCAGGGGCGGTCACGGACCGCCCCCGACACGTTAACCCCTTGCACACCGAGATCAAACATGATCGCGGTGTACCGGAGGTTAAAGGGAAGCATCGGCAGGGAGGGGGCTCCCTCCGTGCTTCCCTGAGCCCCCCACGGCAGCGCAATGTGCAGCGCTGCTGCCGGGGGCTCCTTTCCTGCAGGCCCCCGAATCCAAGATGGCGACGGGGGCCTTCGGGGGCCTGCAGGAAGCTGGCTTCCTCAATGCCTGCAAAGCACAGGCATGAGGAAGCCTTCTGCAGTGCCTGTGACAGATTGCTGATCTGTCCCAGTGATCTGTGATGTGACAGATCAGCGATCTGTCACAGGACAGTGATGTCCCACCTGGGACTATTTAATAAAGTAAAAAAAAATTAAAAAAAAGTGTTAAAATAAATTTTTAAAAAATCGCCAAATAAATTAGAAAAAAAAAAAAAAATTCCCCCAAATAAATCCATTTTTTAGAAATAAAAAAACAAAAACAATAAAAGTACACATATTAGGTATCGCCGCATCCGTAACGACCCACCCTATAAAACTGTCCCATTAGTTAACCCCTTTAGTGAACCCCTTAAAAAATAAAAATAAAAAACGAAGCAAAAAATAATGATTTATTATCATACCGCCAAACAAAAAGTGTAATAACGCGCGATCAAAAAGACGCATATAAATATCCATGGTACCGCTGAAAACGTCATCTTGTCCCACAAAAAACGAGCCGCCACACAGCATCATCCGCAAATAAATAAAAAAGTTATAGCTCGCAGAATAAAGCGATGCAAAAATAATTATTTTTTATATAAAATAGTTTTCATTGCATAAAAGCGCCAAAACATAAAAAAAGACCTAAATGAGGTATCACTGTAACCGTACTGACCCGAAGAATAAAGCCGCTTTATCAATTTTATCGCACGCGGAACGGTGTAAACGCACCCCCCAAAAGAAGTTCATGAAACGCTGGTTTTTGTTCATTCTGCGTCCCAAAAATCGGAATAAAAAGCGATCAAAAAATGTCACGTGCTCGAAAATGATACTAATAAAAATGCCAACGCATCCTGCAAAAAATAAGATCTCACATGACTCTGTTCATCAAAATATGGAAAAATTATAGCTCTCAATATGTGGTGATGCAAAAACTATTTTTACAATAAAAAGTGTCTTTTAGCGTGTGACAGCTGCCAAACATAAAAACCGCCATAAATAGTAAATCAACCCCCCCGTTATCACCCCCTTAGTTAGGAAAAAAATAATAAAATAAAAAAAATGTATTTATTTCCATTTTTCCGTTAGGGTTAGGGCTAGGTTTAGGGTTAGGGCTGAGATTAGGGTTAGGGGTGTGTTGGGGTTCGGGTTGGAGTTAGAATTGGGGGTTTCCACTGTTTGGGCACATCAGGGGCTCTCCAAATGCAACATGGCGTCTGATCTCAATTCCAGCCAATTCTGAGTTGAAAATGTCAAATGGTGCTCCTTCCCTTCCAAGCTCTGCCATGCGCCCAAACAGTGTTTTACCCCCACATGTAGGGTATCAGCCTACTCAGGTCAAATTGCAAAACAATTTTTGGGGTCCAATTTCTCCTGTTACCCTTAAGAAAATAAAAAATTGGGGGCAAAAAAATCATTTTTGTGGAAAAAATTTCTTATTTTCACGCCCGAGCGTTATAAACTTCTGTGAAGCACTTAGGGGTTCAAAGTGCTCACCACACATCTAGATAAGTTCCGTGGGGGGCCTAGTGTCGAAAACGGGGTCACTTGTGGGGAGTTTCAATAGTTTAGGTACATCAGGGGCTCTCCAAACGCACATGACACCCGCAGACCATTCCATCAAAGTCTGCATTCCAAAATGTCACTGCTTCCCTTCCGAGCCCCGACGTGTGTCCATACAATAGTTTTCTCCCACATATGGGATGTCAGCGTACTCATGACAAATTGGACAACAACTTTTGGGGTCCAATTTCTCCTGTTACCCTTGGGAAAATAAAAAAATTGGGGACTAATTGATCATGTTTGTGGAAAAAATACGATTTTTTTATTTTCATGCCCGGGCATTATAAACTTCTGTGAAGCCCTTGGGGGTTCAAAGTGCTCACCACACATCTAGATAAGTTCCTTAGGGGGTCTCGTTTCCAAAATGGGGTCATTTGTGGGGGTTTCCACTGTTTAGGTACATTAGGGGCTCTCCAAAGGCTATATGACACCCGCAGACCATTCCATCAAAGTCTGCATTCCAAAACTTCGCTACTTCCCTTCCGAGCCCCGACGTGTGCCCATACAGTAGTTTTCTCCCACATATGGGGTGTCAGCGTACTCATGACAAATTGGACAACAACCTTTGGGGTCCAATTTCTCCTGTTACCCTTGGGAAAATGAAAAAATTGGGGACTAATTGATCATGTTTGTGGAAAAAATACAAATTTTTTATTTTCACGCCCGGGCGTTATAAACTTCTGTGAAGCACTGGGGGGTTCGAAGTGCTCACCACACATCTAGATAAGTTCCTTGGGGGGTCTAGTTTACAAAATGGTGTCATTTGTGGGGGGTTTCCACTGTTTAGGTACATCAGGGGTTTTCAAAACGCGACATGGTGTCCGATCTCAATTCCAGCCAAAAACGTCAAATGGCGCTGCTTCCCTTCCGAGCTCTGCCATGCGCCCAAATAGTGGTTTACCCCCACATGTGGGGTATCAGCATACTCAGAACAAATTGCACAATAACTTTTAGGGTCCTGTTACCCTTGGAAATATAAGAATTGAGGGTGAAAAGATCATTTTTGTGGAAAAAATATGATTTTTTATTTCTACCGCTGCACGTTATAAACTTCTGTAAAGCCCTTGTGGGTTCAAAGTTCTCACCACATATCTAGATAAGTTCCTTGGGGGTCTAGTTTCCAAAATGGGGTCACTTGTAGGGGGTTTCCACTGTTTAGGTACATCAGGGACTCTCCAAACGTGACATGGCGTCCGATCTGAATTCCAGCCAATTTTGCATTGAAAAAGTCAAACGGCGCTCCTTCCATTCTGAGCTCTGCCATGCACCGAAATAGTTGTTCCCCCCCCACATATCAGGTATCAGCGTACTCAGGACAAATTGCACAATAACTTTTGCAGTCCAATTTCTCCTGTTACCCTTGGTAAAATAAAAAAAATTGAACCTGAAGTATTTTTTTTGTGAAAAAAAGTTAGATGTTCATTTTTTTTTAAATATTCAAAAGAATTCATGTGACGCACCTAAAGGGTTAATAAACTTCTTGAATGTGGTTTTGAGCACCTTAAGGGGTGCAGTTTTTTGAATTGTGTCACTTTTGGGTATTTTCTATCATATAGACCCCTCAAAGTGACCTCAAATGTGATGTGGTCCTAAAAATAAAATGGTGTTGTAAAAATGAGAAATCGCTGGTCAACTTTTAACCCTTATAACTTCCTAACAAAAAAAAATTTTGGTTCCAAAATTGTGCTGATGTAAAGTAAACATGTGGGAAATGTTAGTTATCAAGTTTTTTGTGTGCTGTATCTCTGTGATTTAAGGGCATAAAAATTCAAATTTGGAAGATTGCGAAATTTTCAAAATTTTCGCCAAATTTCCATTTTTCTCACAAATAAACGCAAGTTATTTGAATGAAATTTTACCACTATCATGAAGTACAATATGTCACGAGAAAACAATGTCAGAATCACCGGGATCCATGGAAGCGTTCCAGAGTTATGACCTCATAAAGGTACAGTGGTCAGAATTGTAAAAATTGGCCCGGTCATGAACGTGCAAACCACCCTTGGGGGTGAAGGGGTTAATGTTCCTAACATAAATAAAAACACAAGAATAAGTCAGTATCACAAATAATATTTACATCCAGGTACCTAATAGATGATGTTGTCTCTGGCGTCGTTCTCTTTTTCTTCTTCTTGTCCAGACCCCATGATGAGTTTTCTCATCCACAGTGGCCTCTGCAGACTTCCATCATCTCCGGTCTCCTGCAGCAAATCTCCATATGATGCCCTTAAAGATAGAAGTGTCATTATAATGCCCCTAAATAAAAATATCTGCAATATACTATCGCCTCACACTATTCCCCTCCCTCCTCATACTGTCTCCTCTAACATCCCTCTGTTCACCATACTGTCTCCTCATATATTTACCCCCTCACTCTCTATACTGTCTGCTCACACTTACCCGACTCCCCATACTGTCTAAACACATCCCATCACCCTCACTCCCCATACTGTGTCCACTTCCATTTTTCCCATCGCTACTCATACTGTGTCCACTTACATTTACCCGTTCGCACCCCTTACTGTCTGCACCCATCCCGCAAACTGTTTCCTCATACATGCCCTCATACGTACATACTCTTCATTTTGTGTCCTCAAATCTCCCCACACACATTAAATCCCATCCCCACTCCAAATCCCCAATCCCCCACACACATTAAGTTCCCCCCATCCCCACTCCAAATCCCCCCACACACATTAAATCCCCCATCCCCACTCCAGATCCCTCACACACATTAAATACCCCCCCATGCCCACTCCAAATCCCCCCACACACATTAAATCCCCCATCCCCACTCAATAACCCCCCGTCCCTACTCCCAAATCCCCCCACACATTATGTACCCTCCACTCCAAATCCCCCACACATTAACCCCCATCTCCACTCATTAACCCCCCCACTCATTAACCCCCATCTCCACTCATTAACCCCCCCACTCATTAACCCCACACACATTAACCCCATCCCCACTCATTAACCCACACACATTAACCCCCACACATTAGCCCCCATCTCCACTCATTAACCCCCCCACTCATTAACCCCCATCTCCACTCATTAACTCCTATCCCCACATTAACCCCCATCTCCACTCAATAACCCCCATCCCCACATTAACCCCCATCTCCACGCATTAACTCCCCCACTCATTAACCCCCATCCCCACATTGACCCCCATTTCCACTCATTATCCCCCCACTCATGAACACCCCCCATCTCCCATCTTCATTGATT
This sequence comes from Dendrobates tinctorius, assembly GCF_039654945.1. Taxonomy (NCBI): domain Eukaryota; kingdom Metazoa; phylum Chordata; class Amphibia; order Anura; family Dendrobatidae; genus Dendrobates; species Dendrobates tinctorius. Next base: position 9,308,298 of record NW_027361705.1, on the reverse strand, counting down.
CTTCAGCTCCACAGAGGAGCACACTTACCACCAGTGTTCACTCTGGGCACCGGGGAGTGACGTCAGCAGCGTGATCACATGACCTGATCACGCTGCTGATGTCGCTCAGACCCGGCGGTCAGAGCTTCAATTTTACTGGCGTCTGTATAGACGACAGTACAATTGCTGCCTGGGAGCCGGCGCAGAGAACCGCCAACTCTCAGGACGGGGAGCAGCAGAACGCAGCCGCCGGGGGGAGACACTGCAGACCTCTGCATTAGGCGGCCCGACTGCGCCCCCCTGCTGGCTGCGCCCGGGGCAACTGCCCCGGCTGCCCCCCCCTGGATACGCCTCTGCCTTGGTGGCATTTGAACCTAGTACCCCAGCTCTGCAAAATAACAGTGCTAACCACTGAGCCACAGTGCTGTCCAGCAAGGTAAATTCAGAATGTAAAAACATTGGTGGTCTGGATGTGAAGATCGGGGGGGGATCCACTTGAGAATGGGATTAGTGATGAGCAAGTATACTTGTTGCTCGGGTTTTCCCAAGCATGCTCGGGAGATCTCCGCGTATTTTGATGTGCTCAGAGATTTAATTTCTGTCGCAGACAGAAACTAAATCTCCGAGCACATCCAAATACGCGGAGTTCACCTGAGCATGCTCGGGAAAACTCGAGTAACGAGTATACTCGCTGATCACTAAATGGGATCTCAAAGTCCCTTATGTGAGTGCAGCAGTATTGAGGCATTGTGGATGCATATGTATACTATCACTCAGTGGCCACAAGGGACTTTGAGACCCTTATCCTGCAGCCTGACCCCTGAGTGATGGTACATTTATTATGGATCTCAGCAGCTGGACCTTTCGGTAGGTGATGTCATTTAAGGGACAACTTTAACACTACTGACACCATTAATGCAGAGCTGGACACTGCAAGCAGAATGCAGTGATGTCCTTAATATAGTACCTACTGTGCCATATACACACAATGTCCTTCAAAAATATGCTACACATAAGCCTCCCCCAAGACCAGTGCCATACACTGCATATGTGGTAAAGCAGGTACACAGGATGCAGTGACGAGTCGCGAGACTGAGTATACTTTTGAAAATAACTTTTATAAATTAATGCCACTAGGGCTATACTAAGCAACCAGAAAAAATAACAATAAATGTCCACGCAGGGACTCAAAACAACCAAACACTGTTAAAGGGAGTACGACTACCCCAGCAGAGGCCAGCTACTATAAGGCCGCGGTATGGCCGACTACGGGTCCTTAGTTTCTATATTGCCACTTATCCATTCTGTCATCCCTCAGCATCTCTGAAGATACTTTGGTGTCGTAGTTGCTGGGCCCAGTTGTTGAGGATCTGGCGTCTTCTTCGGGTGCTCCGGCACCCAGGGGAGTAGGGGCACAACAGGCCCTGAAGGGGTCCTTTGAGGTGGCGACCCCCTATGAAGACAGCGGGGTCACGCATAGTCATGGGTTTTTAGGAGACTCCTGTCCCCCCAAGCAGGGTTGTGTCGAAGTTTCCAAGGATGGCGGTTTACAGGCTACGTGCACTGTCTGGGGCTATGCACTAAGTCTCTCTGCTAGCAAGGAGCAGGCCCCAACTGCCGACTGCAGCGGGGGAATGGCAGCTGTGGGTGATGAACAGGCCACAACCGCGGGCTGCACCTGGGCGGCAGCATCCACGGAAGGCCGCGGTAGGCCGCAACTGCAGGCTGAAATCGAGCGGTAGTCACTGTGAGAGGCAGCGGACAGTGCGTGACAGGCTGGAGTACAGCGGCAACGGCCGCAGTTGTACGTGGGTAGGCAGCGACTCCGGACTGGAGTGAAGCGGTAGTCTCTGGTCGGTAATCCCAGCGTCTCCTAACGACAGGCCACTGTAAGTGTCCCCTAAGCTGCTGGCCTCCTCTCCCTTCAGTCTCCGTTGCTCCGGCTTTCTCAAACTCACACAGTCTCCTGCTCTGTTTCTGCCGTGCTGCCAACTGACTCCCCTGCGCGTTTCCTGTCCCTTTTATACTCGCCCCTCCCCTTGCTGTTCTGTCACTCTCAGCCATCCACCTCCCTCTTTCACTCCCTGGGTACAGTTCCCTTAGGAACCTAGATGGCGGTCCCCTTGGTCCGGCCCGGAAACTCTGCGGGTGCCCTTCTCTCCACACTTACATAGCAAATTGTGCCATACATGCGAACACTGACAGCTTGGGGCCCCTGTGCAAGAAATGTGTCTGGGTCCCCTCCTTTTATGGCAACAAAGCTACATACATTATATATAAATATACATTTATGTATCTTGCCATGCCTTATACAGTGCCCTCTCTTGCTATATACAGCACCATCCCTTACATATTGGATTACATAGAGCCCTGTTTATTACATACTGTCCTGTCTTGTTAGCTGTATAATGCAATGATGGCTGATGGAGCATGGTAAAGCTTCTTTTCTAATGGAGGAGATGATGGACTGGTTGTCTGGTCACCGGCTCCTCCATCAGCAGTCATTTTATATCTAACAAAAGAGCGGACTATGTAATAAAAGAGGGCGCTGTGAATAACAAAAATAACAAGAATACACTATGCAAGAGACAGCACTATACATAACAGCAGAGGAAACTATATAATACTAGATTAAGGCCTGATGCTATCGCATCGAGAGGATAGTGACACACCTCTTGCCATGTTAACCCTCAATACACACACACCTCCTCAACATACACTCCTCTCACCTTTCACCATCTCCACTCACATCCACTCACTCTTTCACTCCACATATGACCCTTTCTCTCACTCCGTCTCTCATACTCACACTGTCATCGTCGCTGCTCCATGATCCCCGACATCTTCTTCCGCCGGCGCCATCCTGGATCCCGACGTTGTCCACGCCGGCGACATGTTCTTGCGGCCATGCCATCTTGAGTATTCTGAAATCCTGCGAGTGGACATTAGTGGAGATAGTGAAAGGTGAGAGGAGTGTGTGTTGAGGAGTGGTGTGTTGAGGGTTAACATGGCAAGAGGTGTGCTGTGACGTCACCAGTTACAACTGGACGGAAGTTGTTACAACCCGGAAGCTGCTTAGCGCATTTATTATAGTAGATTAAGGCCCGATGCTATCGCATCGAAAGGATAGTGACACACCTCTTGCCATGTTAACCCTCAATACACACACACCTCCTCAACACACCACACCGCCTCAACACACACTCCTCTCACCTTTCACCATCTCCACTCACGTCCACTCACTCTTTCACTCCACATACGACCCTTTCTCTCACTCCGTCTCTCATTCTCACACCGTCATCGTCGCTGCTCCATGATCCCCGACATCTTCCGCCGGCGCCATCCTGGATCCCGACATTGTCCACGCCGGCGACATGTTCTTGCGGCCATGCCATCTTGAGTATTCTGAAATCCTGCGAGTGGACATTAGTGGAGATAGTGAAAGGTGAGAGGAGTGTGTGTTGAGGAGTGGTGTGTTGAGGGTTAACATGGCAAGAGGTGTGCTGTGACGTCACCAGTTACAACTGGACGGAAGTTGTTACAACCCGGAAGCTGCTTAGCGCATTTATTATAGTAGATTAAGGCCCGATGCTATCGCATCGAGAGGATAGTGACACACCTCTTGCCATGTTAACCCTCAATACACACACCTCCTCAACACACCACACTGCCTCAACACACACTCCTCTCACCTTTCACCATCTCCACTCACGTCCACTCACTCTTTCACTCCACATACGACCCTTTCTCTCATTCCGTCTCTCATACTCACACTGTCATCGTCGCTGCTCCACGATCCCCGACATCTTCTTCCGCCGGCGCCATCCTGGATCCCGACATTGCCCATGCCGGCGACATGTTCTTGCGGCCATGCCATCTTGAGTATTCTGAAATCCTGCGAGTGGACATTAGTGGAGATAGTGAAAGGTGAGAGGAGTGTGTGTTGAGGAGTGGTGTGTTGAGGGTTAACATGGCAAGAGGTGTGCTGTGACGTCACCAGTTACAACTGGACGGAAGTTGTTACAACCCGGAAGCTGCTTAGCGCATTTATTATAGTAGATTAAGGCCCGATGCTATCGCATCGAGAGGATAGTGACACACCTCTTGCCATGTTAACCCTCAATACACACACACCTCCTCAACACACCACACCGCCTCAACACACACTCCTCTCACCTTTCACCATCTCCACTCACGTCCACTCACTCTTTCACTCCACATACGACCCTTTCTCTCATTCCGTCTCTCATACTCACACCGTCATCGTCGCTGCTCCACGATCCCCGACATCTTCTTCCGCCGGCGCCATCCTGGATCCCGACATTGTCCACGCCGGCGACATGTTCTTGCGGCCATGCCATCTTGAGTATTCTGAAATCCTGCGAGTGGACATTAGTGGAGATAGTGAAAGGTGAGAGGAGTGTGTGTTGAGGAGTGGTGTGTTGAGGGTTAACATGGCAAGAGGTGTGCTGTGACGTCACCAGTTACAACTGGACAGAAGTTGTTACAACCTGGAAGCTGATTAGCGCATTTATCATAGTAGATTAAGGCCCGATGCTATCGCATCGGGAGGATAGTGACACACCTCTTGCCATGTGAACCCTCAACACACAGTCCTCCTGAACACACCACACCGCCTCAACACACACTCCTCTCACCTTTCACCATCTCCACTCACTCTTTCACTCCACATACGACCCTTTCTCTCACTCCGTCTCTCATACTCACACCGTCATCATCGCTGCTCCACGATCCCCGACATCTTCTTCCACCGGCGCCATCCTAAATCCCGACGTTGTCCACGCCGGCGACATGTTCTTGCGGCCACGCCATCTTGAGTATTCTAAAATCCTGCGACTGGACGTTAGTGGAGATAGTGAAAGGTGACAGGAGTGTGTGTTGAGGAGGAGTGGTGTGTTGAGGGTTAACATGGCAAGAGGTGTGCTGTGACATCACCAGTTACAACTGGACGGAAGTTGTTACAACCCGGAAGCTGCTTAGCGCATTTATTATAGTAGATAGATGTATCACACCTATGTTTTTATGTGGATAAGATATTTACATAGTGAGCCTCAAGAAGGACAGTATTACTGATGTATGTAAAGTGCTATTGAAATAATAGTACTCTATTAATAAATAAAAAATTAATTATTATTACCTAAGTTATGTAGGTATGTGTTAGCTATGTAGTTGAAATCTACGTATGTTTGCCTAAATTTTTTTTGTTTTTGCCTTTTTTTTTTTAAATCTATATATACCTATACCTATGTATATTTTTATGGATTTAAATATGTCTATGACATATATGTGAAAGAGATAATTAGTGTAAGATATATCTATCTGCTTAAAATATTTATATATATATAACATATATCAAGCTATGTATAGAAGTCTTAGAAGTCTATTATCTATATCTATTTAGAATGTAACTATTATTTATATATCTATATATCTATCAATTCCAGGACCAACTTAAATAGTTTAAAGTAAGACATTTTTGTAAACGACATTTCTAGTGAAGATTTTTGGGCTATTAGGTAGCAATTGTCCTTGAAGTGGTGTATCCACCACTTTGACCCTAACGTTGCTGCGTTGCTTTACTCGGGAGAATGCAACATACAATTGTCCATGGGCAAATACAGGTTCGGGCAAAAAAATTCCAACTCGATTGAGGGTCTGTCCTTGGGATTTGTTAATGGTCATAGCAAAAGCAGGTTTTAGAGGAAACTGTCGACGTTTTAATTTAAAAGGTAACCCAGTTTCTGAAGGACACAAATCGATGCGTGGAATAAACACAATGTCTCCTTCAGCTGAGCCAGTAATCACTTTAGCCTGTATGATGTTGCGGAGTAAGGCAATGACAATGAGGCGAGTGCCATTGCAGAGACCTTTCTTGGTGTTTAGGTTTCTTAATAGCATCACAATGGTGCCAATTTTAAGTTTTAAGAGATGTGATGGCATTCCTGATGGTGTCAGAGAGTTTAAAAATTCAACTGGGTAGTTTTCACATTCCTCTGCCTCATCAGCATCGACAGAATCATCACTTGTATATACAGTATAATCACAACTAATGCGATCCATTACTTTACAGTTCAGAAAATCGACGTCATCATTTTTCGGACATAGTATAGCATGTGATGCAGCAGTGTCGAGGCTTTGTTGGTCATTAACATCAATGCAAATATGGTCTCCAAAGATCTCGGTTACTATAGAGCCAGTGCAAAGCATGTCTGGAGGAATTTCAATGACATCCTCTGCAAGGTTATGTTCATTAGACAGCTCACCATTTCCAAGTTTAAGCAACCAAGTGCTGTATTCAGGATCAGTGGAGCGCATGTTGTTAATTAGCGGTAGTCTGGTAAAATGTTGCCAATGTTCTGAATATTTAATGCAGGAATCTACAATGTCTATTCTTGTTCCATGAGCGATGACGGGAAGACATTGTCTGAAGTCTCCTCCAAGAACAATAACTTTACCTCCAAATGGTGTTTTATTTTTTTCAGCAACATTTGTTGTCATGATGTCACGTAGAAGTCAATCTATCACATTCAATGCATGTTTTTGGACCATAGTGCACTCATCAATAATAAAAAGTTTTGTACTCTGTAAATGTTTTCCTGCATTTGTATCGTTTTTAATCCTGGAAACAGATGTTTCGTTGATCGGAATAGGTATGCCATATAGAGAGTGGATTGTTCGGCCTTCTTGTATCAAGTTAGATGCTATTCCTGTAGTCGCTGCAGGTGACACAATTTCTCCTTGTCCTCTTAAATGATGTGTAAGTAGATGGTATAGGTAGGTCTTTCCACTGCCACCAGGTCCATCGAGAAAAAAGCACTTTGGTATTAAACTGCTATTTTGTAAAGCTTCAGTAATGACATCGTAGGCAAAAAGTTGCTCCTGATTAAGAGTTTCTTTCATCTCTGCAGCTTTTTTTAACTCATAATCCTTATCATATTGTTTAAGGAGTTGTTTAATATTTTTTGCTGGCGTGGTAAATTATAATCAGCAAAAGTTTTTCCATGGACTATGAGGACATCTTGGACATCTTTCATAGCATATCCTTCACAATCGATACACTCTTCAGTGTTGCTGTGGTATGTATGACAATAGTCTTGTAAAAAATGGTCCTTAAATTCATTCCACAATTCAAGTGGATTACTGGGGGGGCCAAAAATACAGATATAAGCAAACATGTCTCTAAGTTGGGAAGGCATGTTAAGAATGCAAGCATCTGTTAAAGTATGTCTCCAGATGCTATCATCGAATAATAATCCAAGTGCTAACGCAGCATCCTTAAAGGTTTCATGCATAACTCCATTGACGGTTTTAATGCTGTCAAAACTGGTAGCAGCTTTTACATGCAGTAACAAAAAACCTAAATAATAGCGTTCTTGGTCTTTCACACTAACAGTATACATTCTTCCAATAACTGTGAGACCCCCTCGTTTTCTTTGTTCCCATGTGCCTTGTTTCCAAACGTAGTGTTCTGGAATTTCGCGCTAGAAATAGTTATGTGCATTGTGGTCGATCTTATTAAGGTTGAAATACGCCATAAGTGTAGAATTGGAATTGAGCTTTTGATGGATGTTGTCTGCAGAGTCATTCTCATGAAAATAGAGTGGTTGAGAATTAGGCAGATGTACGGCTAGGCGAATGATGGCATGAGATTGTTTATGCATAGGAAAAGCAAATATCCGCCATGCAGCCTCAGGTGCACTAACATATCTGGTATCCGTAAATTGGTGTGTTTCATCATGTTGGATGTTATTTTGGGAAATTTCAAGGTTGGCTTTGTCATGTCCTTTGTAAACGTATTTAAATAAATATTTTACACTTTGAATGGAAGCACATATTTCTACATTAATATGGCACTTGTATTTGGTGAGTAAAAATGGGTTATATGGAACTACCCATGAATTGTCAATCGTCTTAGAATGGTGTTCATATGTTTTGCCAATGGGTCTGCGGTAAGTGGGATAGCCATCCTTTTCTTTGATGGTATATGGTTGGTTTTGTTTTGGGAAACCTTTGCTACACTTTCCAAGATCCATACAGGGAGAATTAGGATTGTGTTCTCCACAGGGACCATGAATCATGTGTTGAAGAACAATGTTATGGAGCTGAGGGTAGATTGTTTCATCAGGTATTTCAGCCCAGACTATATTGTCTATGTCCGCCTCAGTCCGTAATTTAGACAGGCTGTCAAGAATAATTAAAATATGAGCGTGTGGGAGACCACGCTTCTGAAATTCAATGACATGGACCATTGCAGTGACGTTTCCAAATAATCCACTGCTAATGTCTTTTAAGAGGGATTCCAGTTTAATTTTAAAGACACGTGCAACCAAGTCTGGTCTGTGTTCAACACGCTGCTACGGTTCTAAATGTGTAGTAATCTCATTCCACTTAGGATTACATGTAATGGTGATAAATAGATCTGGTCGACCATACTTTGTAACAATAGCCATAGCATCCTGGTAGCGCTGCTGCATGTTTCTTGGACTGCCTTCAAAAGAAGATCGTAAAATGACGGTTTTCCCAATAGGGATGCCCTTTTGAACCGATTTTTTGAGTAGATGTTCTTGAAGGAGGCAGTAATCCTCCACTTTTAAATCTTTTTGGTGTTTGCGGATGTAATGTAGGCGATTAGCTTCGATTTTGACATAAGCATCTACTAAATATTGCTGTGTTAGCTTACCACCATTGAGGAGTGGATTAAAGTAATTTCTGACAGATAACATATAGCAATAGTATTGGAGTTGAGTGATCCTCCTCGAACTTTTGCCTTGTTGTTTGAGTCCATCATGCCATCCTTGGTCTCCATAAGGGAAAAATATTGGATAGAGGAGGTCATCCAAATTGCTATGGAGAATACTAATTTGTTGTGTTTTTGGAGCTAAAGGGTTATGGGGATCAGGTTTTAAATGAATTAATATGTCTCTATTGAAAGGTGGCTCACCATTGTCATTTTGAAACACGACTGCTACTTCACTGACAGTGGGATTATTGTAGCGTCGAGGGTCTTGAGTACGATCTTGTTTAATAGCCATAGTGATGTTTGGCATGACAGTTCCGTTTTGTAGAGATTTAATTTTTTCTTGTTCTTCCACATCACGTAACATTTGATAAGCTTCCACAAAAGGATTAATAGTTTGGATTTGAAGGGCAATAATGTTCATCAATGTAGGATGACATTTTTGATTTTCTTTACATCGTAAGCGTTGTTCGTTTGCGGTAGTGGTATCGAGAATGTAAAGTTGGGCAAATGCGCGTTGCTGAACATCTGAGGGATGTAGTGTTCCAGTTCTATGATAGATCTGGCCATGTATGCGGAAACAGTATGGGCCATATCCAGGAGGTGGTGAAATATTTGCACCCATGGAGGCAAAAGCAAAGGAACTGTTAATACTTTGAATATTATCCATGAAATTTTTGCTAAATTCACTTTGCCCTTTCAGCAAACGTGTAAAGACATCAGGATATTGTAGTATGGGTACATGGACTTTACCCTTCTGACAGCAGAGCATAAAGTTGTTATCAGAAGGTATCTCTGCTACAAAATGCAAAGCTTCGCAATGCTCACATACATGGGTCATGTCACCACAGCTGTGTTCGGTAATACTATTTTCATCATTAGTGAAAATGTGAGGTTGTAGTAGAAGTGCATGTCCAACCGATGGGGTGCGCCTAGTTTTGAGACCAACGTATATTTGTCTTGGTTGCACTTTCTGCTGGCTAACTGCAGCTTGTATGTGAAGAAACTGTGCGTTGGTATTGAATGGTGGTATTGATAGGGCAGAAACAGATTGCTGATTAGTTATGTCAGTGAACGGCATATAGGACGAAGTGTGGTAGTAACTTGTTCCACATGCTGATGTGGAAGCATCCTGTTGTGAGTCTACTAATAATGATGAGGATGAAGCCGTCTGTTGTTGGTGGTGATGGCGTGTAGAGGCTTCTTCAGCCAATGTAATAGATTTAGAGTTAGGGGATTCGTGTGTGAGACAACGGCGTTTATAAGCCTTAATCTTGTCAAGTCGATGCTGTTTTTCCTCAGGAGTCTCATTAGCACGGCGTTGTTTTTGTCGTAGTGCTAAAACTGCTTTCCTTTCACTGGCATTGGCATACTGTGCATCGGTATTGAATGGTGGTATTGATAGGGCAGAAACAGATTGCTGATTAGTTATGTCAGTGAACGGCATATGGGATGAAGTGTAGCAGTAAATTGTTCCACATGCTGATGTGGAAGCATCCTGTTGTGAGTCTAATAATAATGATGAGGAAGAGGCCGTCTGTTGTCGGCGGTGACGGCGTGCAGAGGCTTCTTCAGCCAATCTTATGGATTTAGAGTTAGGGGATTCGTGTGTGAGGCGACGGCGTTTATAAGCCTTAATCTTCTCAAGGCGATGGTGTTTTTCCTCAGGAGTCTCATTAGCACGGCGTTGTTTTTGTTGTAGTGCTAAAGCTGCTTTCCTTTCACTGGCATTGGCATACTTTTTGTTATGACTCATGTTGGCACAGGTAAAGGAGTCTATTTGGCAGTTATCTGGCAGTGAAGAAGGCGTCCTGGAGTATTGTAGAGTAAACAGATACTAATTGACCCTGTAATTGCCCAGCAGTAGTTATGAAGTGGTAGTGGCAAATTGGCCCTGTAGTTAGACACCGGCAGAGGAGCAAGGCAGCAGTAGTTATGGCGGTAGAGGCAAATTGGCCCTGTAATTAGACACCGGCAGAGGAGCAAGGCAGCAGTAGTTATGGCGGTAGAGGCAAATTGGCCCTGTAATTAGACACCTGCAGAGGAGCAAGGCAGCAGTAGTTATGGCGGTAGAGGCAAATTGGCCCTGTAATTAGACACCGGCAGAGGAGCAAGGCAGCAGTAGTTATGGCGGTAGAGGCAAATTGGCCCTGTAATTAGACACAGGCAGTGAACAGTCAGAGGAGCAAGGCAGCAGTACTTATGGCGGTAGAGGCAAATTGGCCCTGTAATTAGACACCGGCAGAGGAGCAAGGCAGCAGTAGTTATGGCGGTATTGGCAAATTGGCCCTGTAATTAGACACCAGCAGAGGAGCAATGCAGCAGTAGTTATGGTGGTAGAGGCAAATTGGCCCTGTAATTAGACACCGGCAGAGGAGCAAGGCAGCAGTAGTTATGGCGGTAGAGGCAAATTGGCCCTGTAATTAGACACCGGCAGAGGAGCAAGGTAGCAGTAGTTATGGCGGTAGAGGCAAATTAGCCCTGTAATTAGACACCGGCAGAGGAGCAAGGCAGCAGTAGTTATGGCGGTAGAGGCAAATTAGCCCTGTAATTAGACACCGGCAGAGGAGCAAGGCAGCAGTAGTTATGGCGGTAGAGGCAAATTGGCCTTGTAATTAGACACCGGCAGTAAACAGGCAGATGACCAAAGCAGCAGTAGTTATGGCGATAGAGGCAAATTGGCCCTGTAATTAGACACTGGCAGAGGACAAAGGCAGCAGTAGTTATGGCAGTATAGGCAAATTGGCCCTGTAATTAGACACCGGCAGAGGACAAAGGCAGTAGTTATGGCGGTATAGGCAAATTGGTCCTGTAATTAGACACCGGCAGAGGAGCAAGGCAGCAGTAGTTATGGCGGTACAGGCAAATTGGTCCAGTAATTAGACACCGGCAGTAAAAAGGCATAGGACCAAGGCAGCAGTAGTTATGGTGGTACAGGCAATGCCAAGCGTCCGCACAGCAAGTCGGCGTGAGGTAAATGACGCAATTTCACGAATGCAAGATGGCGTCGGCGAAATCTCGCGAGATTTCGCCGACGTCGTTAACACCTCTTGCCATGTTAACCCTCAACACACCACACCGCCTCAACACACACTCCTCTCACCTTTCACCTCCACTCATGTCCACTCACTCTTTCACTCCACATACGTTCCTTTCTCTCACTCCGTTTCTCATACTCACACCGTCATCGTCGCTGCCCTGACATCTTCCTCCGCCGCCGCGATCCAGGATCCAGACGTTCTCCAGGCCGCCGACATGTTCTTGCGGGACGCCATCTTGGATTTCGTGAAATCCTGCGATATTCAAGATAGCGTTGCCGCAACAACATGTCGCTGGCGTGGACGACATCGGGATCCAAAAAGATGGCGTCGGCGAAATCTCGCGAGATTACGCCGACGCCATTTTGGATCCCGATGTCGCCCATGCCAGCGACATATTCTTGCGGGACGCCATCTTGGATGTCGTGAAGTCCTGCGATATTCAAGATGGCGTCGCCGCAACAACATGTCGCTGGCATGGGCGACATCGGGATCCAAAATGGCGTCGGCGTAATCTCGCGAGATTTCGCCGACGCCATCTTTTTGGATCCCGATGTCGTCCACGCCAGCGACATATTTTTGCGGCGATGCCATCTTGAATCTCGCGGGACTTCACGACATCCAAGATGGCGTCCCGCAAGAACATGTCGGCGGCCTGGAGAACGTCTGGATCCTGGATCGCGGCGGCGGAGGAAGATGTCGGGGCAGCGACGATGACGGTGTGAGTATGAGAAACGGAGTGAGAGAAAGGAACGTATGTGGAGTGAAAGAGTGAGTGGACATGAGTGGAGGTGAAAGGTGAGAGGAGTGTGTGTTGAGGCGGTGTGGTGTGTTGAGGGTTAACATGTGCGTGTGTGTGTGGTGACGTCACCGGTTACAACTGGACGGAAGTTGTTACAACCGGAAGCTGGTTAGGGCATTTATTACTATAGAAGGGACGGCACCACATATAACTAGAGAGGATGCTATGTAATAAGGGACGGTGTTATACATAACAAAAGAGGAAACTATGTAACTAAGGATGGTGTTATGCATAATAAGTGAGTACACTATATACTAAGGGGACCAGCATCATTGCCTTCTCCCCACCACTTCCATTTCCTCCTCCCCCACCATCCCCTTCATTACCCTTTCTACCACCTCCATCATTTCCTCCTCCCCCACCACCCCCATTTTTGCCTTTTCCACCACCCCATCATTGTCCTTTCCACCATCTCCATCATTGCATTCTTCACCATCACCCCATCATTGCCTTCTCCCCCATCACCCCATCATTGCCTTCTCCCCATCACCCCATCATTACCTTCTCCCCCATCATTGCCCTCACACACAGACACTCACAGCATCATTCACTTCTCTGTACATTTCTCCACAGTGCTACACACACACACCACCACTCATCTCTACAAACACACACACACACGTACACACACACACAGCACCTCTCACCTCTCCGCACACTCTCCCGCAGCTGCAGCATCACCATCAGCTTCCTCTCTCTGGTACAGCCACAGTACTGAATGATGATGTCATCCAGCCATGGCTGACTGCTGTGTGAGACAGGAAGCCCGAGCAGGAAGCAGGATGGATAGCTGCAGCTCCGCTCGCATTTTCTCTTGTAGGCAGAGGAGCTGCAGGGATCTCTCCCTGCCCACCGCATACGAGGGCAATCTGGCCAGGGGCCCCCCGTAGCCTCGGGACTGGATAAACAGGTCAGATTGCCCTCATTATTAGCCACCCTGCAGGACCCCCCCGTAGCCTCTGGGTCCACATGCAGTATGTCCCCCCCTGCATACTGTACATGTAGAGGGGTAATCAACCTTTAAACATCACTGGCTTATCCTTAGAGAAGGTCATCAATATCACAACAGTGGGGTCTATCTATTGACCGACTATATAGTTCTTGTATTACAACGTTGTACCATTGATGAGAAGGGAACAACTCTGTAAATCTGTAAACTCTTAGAAAAGTAAAAAGTAGCAGCAGTCACTTTAAGGGTATGTGCACACATTGCGGATTGCCTGCGGAATTTTCTGCACAGAATCTGCATCTCTTGACAGAAAACGCAGGCCAAAATGCTTGTGGATTTCATGTGGAATTGATGCGGATTTCTTGCGGATTACTTGCGGATTGTCATGCGTTTTTTGTTGTGCGGATTTGCCTTACTCAATGTATAGTCAGTGGCTGCAGAAACGCTGCATTTCTGCACAAAGAATAGACATGCTGCGGAAAATAAAATGCTGCAAATCCGCAAGGATGTTTCTGCAGCATGGGCACACCAATTCTCAAATTCCTATTGACTATCATTGGTACTGTACTACACTGCAGATTTGATGCAATTTTGCGTGTCCAAAAAACGCTGTGGAAGCGCATCAAAATCTGCAACGTGTGCACATAGCCTTAGGCTATGTGCACACGGTGCGGATTTGCCTGCGTAAATTTCTGCGTGGATTCTGCATCTCTTGGCAGAAAATGCAGTGGAAATTCTGTGCTTTTTTTTGTGCGGATTTCATGCGGATTTACATGCGGATTTGGATGTGGCTTTGTCTGCGGATTTGATAGCTCAATAAAGATGTACTACTGTAAAATAAATTAAATAAAAAAATTGCCCTTTTCAAGTCCTACCTCTATTGTTGATGTGTTTCAATCAAGATTGGCTCTATTTTTGATTCTCTGCCCACACACTCTTCCTCCTTCTGATATATTTGATTTTTAAAAATCTGCCGCCTGTTTTCCGCCAAATCCACATGAAATCGGCAGCAAATCCACATCAAGCCTGCAAACATGCAGATTTGTTGCGGATTTGAGTGCTTCAATGGAAGTCAATGGGGGAAAAAAGCTGCAGATCCGCAAAAAGAATTGACATGCAACAGAAAATAAAATGCTGCGAATCAGGATGGAATTTTCTGTAGCATGTGCGCACCAATTCTGGATTCCCATAATTAACCTTCTTGAGCAATCATTTGTGGATTTGATGCAATTCCGCACATGAAAATCCACTGCGTATCTGCAAAGTGTGCTCATAGCCTAACAATCCTTGATGTTTGCTGAACACCACAGTCCCGGACCACCTGGAGTGCCAACAGACCCTCACAGACCAAGTTTGGATTCCTTATCTTAAGGCTAAGGTGACACGATCATATTTTCTCTCATCTAAGGCTACTTTCACACTAGCGTCGTGCACTGCACGTCGCTATGCGACGTTGCAGCGCACCGACGCATAGTGTGGAAGCGCCGCACAACGGGGGCAGCGGATGCAGTTTTTCATCGCATCCGCTGCCCCATTGTAATGTCCGGGGAGGAGGGGGCGGAGTTTCGGCTGCGCATGCGCGGTCGGAAATGGCGGAAACAACGCACAAAAAAAGTTTTTTGTGCGTCGCGGCCGCCAAAACACGGCGCATCCGTCGCACGATGGATGCGACGTGTGCCCAAACGCAATGCGTCGCTAATGTTAGTCTATGGAGAAAAAACGCATCCTGCGGGCAACTTTGCAGGATGCGTTTTTTCTCCAAAACGACGCATTGCGACGTGCAGTGCACGACGCTAGTGTGAAAGTAGCTTAAGGGTACCGTTACACTTAGCGATGCACCAGCGATCCCGACAAACCTATGGATCACTGGTGCATCGCTAAGTGGTCGCTAGTGAGCTGCCACACAGGCAGATCTCACCAGCGACATCGCTGGGGTCGGGGGTCGCTACTTACCTGTCAGATGCAGCGATCCTGACGTCCTCCCGCCCGCGTCCACGCGTTGCTCGTTGGCGCCACAGGAAGCGTCCAAAGAGAAACGGTCCAGGATTTCTCGCGTGATCAGCGATAACCAGCGGGGGAGCGGTCGGAGGTAAGTATCACATGTAGCAATATTGCTAGCAATATCACTGCTACGTCACAAAATCGGTGACATTACAGCGATATTGCTATGTGTAACGGGGGCTTAAGAAAATCGGTTCTATTATTCTGATCACACTGATCTGAGTTTGATCAGAGTGTGATCACAGTGTGACGTGATTTTCTCAGATGTTGGGAAGACGGAAATCTATGGTAACACTGTGCTTGACAAAGACCGTGCTGTGAGGTCGAAACGTTGCACCACTTGGTGCTGCATTAAAGTCCACATTTTTCCTGTAGCTGGAGTGCTGACTGATTTTTTTCTATTTATATTTTTGCGTTGGACAACCGCATTATTCAGGACTATTGCACCCAAAATCTGCTGAAGTTTGTGCTGCTGTCTGTTTTTTCTGTTTATCTATAGATCTATCTATCTATCTATCTATCTATCTATCTATCTATCTATCTATCTATGTGAGTGTAAACATTATTCTTCAATGGAGTATGCAAAATAAGAGGTTGGACAAAGAAATGACATCACAACTCTTTTTTTGTTAAATAATAGATCTTTATTTAGCTTACAAAAACGCATGAAAATCCACATCAAGTCCTCACAGATTTTTACCTGCATTTTCTACCAAGAGATGCAGCATATTCTGTGCAGAAAATTCTGCAGGCAAATCTGCAACGTGTGCACATATCCTAAAAGTATCATTAAAAATAGGAAACATTAAAGTAGTGTTGATCCCCCTTCATTCCCCACACAGTGCAAATGTCCCTCTGTATCCGCAATAATATTACAGTAGTAGTGCTTATGCCCCATTTGTGGCCCTTGCACAATAGTAAACTCTACCCCCACAGAGCAGGGAAATAAACTCAGTGATGTCACAGTACAGGGATAGTGCACACAGTGATGTCACTGAAAAGAGATAATACACAGAGTGATGTCACAGTACATAGATAATACACAGTGATGTCACAGAACAGGGATAATACATAGTGATGTCACAGTACAGGGAAAATAAATAGTGATATCACAGTAGAGGTATAATACACATAGTGAAATCACAGTACAGGGATAAAACATAATGATGTCACAGAACAGGGATAATACACAGTGATGTCACAGTACTGGGATAATACATATTGATGTCACAGTACAGGGATAATACACATTGATGTCACAGTACAGGGATAATACATATTGATGTCACAGTAGAGGGATAATACACAGTGATGTCACAGTACAAGAATAATACATAGTGAAATCACAGTACAGGAATAATACATAGTGATGTCAAAGTACAGCGATAATAAACACAGTGACGTCACAGTACAGGGATAATAAATAGTGATGTCACAGAACAGGGATAATGTACACAGTGATGTCACAGAAAAGGGATAATACACACTGTGATGTCACAGTACAGGGAAATAAATAGTGATGTCACAGTACAGGGATAATACATAGTGATGTCATAGTACAGGGATAATGCACATAGTGATGTCACAGTATAGGGATAATACATAATGATGTCACAGTATAGTAATGTCACAGAACAGGGATAATGTACACAATGATGTCACAGAACAGGGATAATACGCACAGTGATAATACATAGTGATGTCACAGTACATAGATATAATACACACAGTGATGTCACAGTACAGGGATAATACATAGTGATGTCACAGAGCAGGGATAATACATAGTGATGTCACAGAACAGGGATGATGCACATTGTGATGTCCAAGTATAGGGATAATACATAGTGATGTCACAGAGTAGGGATAATAGTGATAATAATAATCTTTATTTTTATATAGCGCTAACATATTCCGCAGCGCTTTACAGTTTTTGCACACATTTTCATCACTGTCCCCGATGGGGCTCACAATCTAAATTCCCTATCAGTATGTCTTTAGAATGTGGGAGGAAACCGGAGTGCCCGGAGGAAACCCACGCAAACACGGGGAGAACATACAAACTCCTTGCAGATGTTGTCCTTGGTGGGATTCGAACCCAGGACTCCAGCGCTGCAAGGCTGCAGCGCTAACCACTGAGCCACAGTGATGTCACAGTATAGGGATAATACATACAGTGATGTCATAGAGCGGGGAAAATAGACACAGTGATGTTGCAATACAGGGACGGCAAACATAATTATGTCACAGAAGAGAGATAATGAACACAAAGACGTCACAGTATTTATCACCTATCCTTTTTGCCACGACAAGTGGCTCTGTCTTCTTCCTCCTTCTACCAGCGCAGGCAGCGACATGCAGTAATGTTATTGTTCTACCTGCAATGGGACATTGACATCCTTTGAATCTGGTACTATGATAAGCTATAGGCCTAAGGCTTGCAGAAGACACGTGGAGCAGTAATTTACTGGCATTTTACTCCATAGTAATTTTTAATTGGATGTGCGTATGGGTATGCTTGTCCAGTTGAGAATATAGTAGTTCTGGTACCATAGGCCTCTCCTTTAGGGCTCAGTCATGGTAGCCCTTTAGGTAGGGAGTTGTAAAAAACATTATTACTAATGGCCAATGCCACCCTGTGCAACCTGCCGCCTTAGGCACTGGACTTGGGTATAGTATGGCAGTCCATAGATTGCTATGGGTGCATTAATGCTCTGTACAAAGGTGAGGTTGTAAAACACATGAATACAGATACTATTACAATGTGCATTACCACATTTGAATATCAATTTCTAGATTATTCATTAATATATACAGAGTTGGTAACTTTATGAATCCATTGATAGAAAATTAAGAAAAGTTTTATTTTTTTCCTGGTCTTGAAAATATAGAAAGGACTTGCATACTGGTACATATACTGAACATATAAGATTTATTTATTAACACTCACTTACATAGCTCAATTAATTCCACATTGCTTTACAGACATTTTCCGCACTGTCTCCAATGGCGCTACAATCTAGATTCCCTATCAGTATGTCTTAGGAATGTGGGAGGAAACCCACGCAAACATGATTATATAGAACTAGCTATGAACCTGTTCTACGTCCGGGTGGCGAGCATTTTTATTGGTATATGGTCTCCCTTCCTGGTATGTACTGCCCTCCTCCTATCCTGGTATGCATGGTCCCCTCACCCCCCAATCCTGGTATGCATGGTACCCCCTTATCCCTATCCTGGTATGTATGGTCCCCTCACCCCCCCAATCCTGGTATGCATGGTACCCCCTTATCCCTATCCTGGTATGTATGGTCCCCTCACCCCCTATCCTGGTATGCATGGCCCCCTCACCCCCCAATCCTGGTATGGATGGTCCTCTCATCCCCCAATCCTGGTATGCATGGTCCCCTCACCCCCTATCCTGCTATGCATGGTCCCCTCACCCACCTATCCTAGTATGCATGGTCCTCTCACCCCCCCCTATCCTGGTATGCATGGTCCTCTCACCCCCAATCCTGGTCTGCATGGTCCCCTCACCCCCCAATCCTGGTATGCATGCTACCCCTCACTCCCCCAATCCTGGTATGCATTTTCCTCACCCCCCAATCCTGGTATGCATGGTCACCTCACCCCCCAATCCAGGTATAAATGGTCCCCTCACACCCCTTTCATGGTATGCATGGTCCCCTCACCCCCCTTTCGTGGTATGCATAGAATCAAAGAATCGTAGAGTTGGAAGGGACCTCCTGGGCCATCTGGTCCAACCCCCTGCTCAAATCATCCCAGTCAGATGTCAGATGTCTGTCCAGCCTCTGTTTGAAACCTAGCTTACATTGAGTCAGCTAAAAGGTTGACTCCCAGACAGGCTAGATGGTCACTTTTTTTCCCGATTCAACTTCTCAATCACTTTTCGGCCAGGATCCAAGAATATCAGAGCGGATGCGTTGTCACGCAGTCTTAGAATCATAGAATCATAGAATCGTAGAGTTGGAAGGGACCTCCTGGGCCATCTGGTCCAACCCCCTGCTCAAAGCAGGATTCGCTAAATCATCCCAGTCAGATGTCTGTCCAGCCTCTGTTTGAAGACTTCCATTGAAGGAGAACTCGCCACTTCTCGTGGCAGCTTGTTCCACTCGTTGATCACTCTAACTGTCAAAAAGTTTTTTCTAATATCTAATCTGTGTCTCCTCCCATTCAGTTTCATCCCATTGCTTCTAGTCTTTCCTTGTGCAAATGAGAATAAAGCTGATCCTTCTACAATGTGACAGCCCTTTAGATATTTGTAGACAGCTATTAAGTCTCCTCTCAGTCTTCTCTTTTGCAAACTAAACATTCCCAAATCCTGCAACCTTTCCTCATAAGACAGGGTTTGCAGACCGGTCACCATTCTGGTCGTTCTTTTCTGAACTTGCTCCAGATGGTTGATGTCTTTTTTAAAATGTGGTGACCAAAACTGGACACAATATTCCAGATGAGGTCTGACCAAAGAGGAGTAGAGGGAAATAATGACTTCACGTGATCTAGACTGTATGCTTCTGTTAATACATCCTAGAATTGCTTTTGCCTTTTTTGCTGCTGCATCACACTGTTGACTCATATTCAGTCTGTGATCTATTAGTATACCCAAGTCTTTTTCACATGTGCTGTTGCTTAGCCCTATTCCTCCCATTCTGTATATGCTTTTTTCATTTTTATTGCCCAGATGTAGTACTTTGCATTTTTCCCTATTAAAAACCATTCTGTTAGTTGCTGCCCACTTCTCCAGTTTATTTATATCTTTTTGAATCCACTCTCTCTCTTCTCTAGTATTAGCTATCCCTCCTAGCTTTGTGTCATCAGCAAATTTAATCAGTTTACCCTCAATTCCTTCATCTAAATCGTTGATAAAGATGTTGAACAATACAGGGCCCAGGACAGAGCCCTGTGGTACCCCACTTGAGACATTCTTCCAACTGGATGTGCAGCTATTTCCGACCACTCTTTGGGTCCGATCACTAAGCCAGTTATGAATCCACCTAACAGTTGCCTTGTCCATTCCATACTTAGTCATTTTTTCAATAAGGATTGTATGAGATACTTTGTCAAATGCTTTGCTGAAGTCAAGATATACTATATCTACAGCATTTCCTTGATCCACCCAATCAGTGATTCCGTCATAGAAGGAAATTAAGTTAGTCTGACATGACTTATTAGTTACAAACCCATGCTGACTCTGTTTAATCACTTCATTCTTATCCAGGTACTGACATACATGTTGTTTAATAATTTGTTCAAAGATCTTTCCTGGTATAGAAGTCAGACTCACTGGCCTATAGTTGCCTGGGTCCACCTTCTTCCCCTTTTTGAAGATGGGAACAACATTTGCTCTTCTCCAGTCTTCTGGGACTTCTCCTGTTCTCCAAGAATTTTCAAAGATTATGGAGAGGGGTTCAAAAAATTCTTCTGCTGTCTCCTTCAGTACTCTGGGGTGTAATTCATCTGGACCTGGAGACTTGAATTCATTTAGGTTAGCTAAGTGTTTCCTCACTATATTTTTGTTTATAGATATCCTGGATTCTTCTATTCCCTTAATAGGACAGTGAAGAACAGTTGATGCTACATTTCCTTTCTGAGAGAAAACAGATGCAAAATAGGAATTTAAAAGTTCGGCCTTCTCAACATCCTGTCTTACCATTTCATCATTTTCATCCTGTAAAAATCCTATAGCATCTTTGACTTTTCTTTTACTTTTGACATATCCCCAAAATCCTTTATTATTGCTTTTGACATCTCTTGCAAGCCTCAATTCATTGTCAGCTTTAGATAATCTGATTTGGGCCCTGCAGGTTCTGCAGACAGCATTATATTCTTCTTTAGATATGCCTCCCTCTTTCCATTTTATAAACATTTTTTTCTTCCTTTTTAGCATGTGCTTAAGTTCTGTGTTCATTCATCCTGGCTTCCTTAAATGCTTCCTATTCTTCCCTCTTTTCAGAATTGTTAACAATTGTGCTTTGAGAATTTCATTTTTCAAGATTTCCCATCCTTCCTGGACATTTTTGTCTTTAAGGATATCCAGCATGGTCCCCTCACCGCCCTTTCGTGGTATGCATGGTCCCCTTACCCCCCTTTTGTGGTATGCATGGTGCCCTCACAACCCTTTCGTGGTATGCATGGTCCCTTTACCCCCCTTTCGTGGTATGCATGGTCCCCTCACTCCCCTTTCGTGGTATGCATGGTCCTCTCACTCCCATTTTGTGGTATGCAGGGTCCCCTCACCCTCCTTTTGTGGTATGCATGGTCCTCTCTCCCCCCTATCCTGCTATGCATGGTCATCTCACCCCCCAGTCCTGGTATGCATGGTCCCCTCACCCCCCAATCCTGGTATACATTGTCCCATCACCCCCCTTTCATGGTATGCATGGTCCCCTCATCCCCTTCGTAGTATGCATGGTCCCCTCATCCCCCTTTCATGGTATGCATGGTCCCCTCACCCCTCTTTCATGGTATGCATGGTCCCCTCAGCTTCCTTTTTTGGTATGCATTGTCCCCTCACCCCCCTTTCGTGGTATGCATGGTCCCCTCACCCCCCTTTCGTGGTATGCATGGTCCCCTCACCCCCTTTCGTGGCATGCATGGTCCCCTCACACCCCTTTCGTGGTATGCATGGTCCCCTCACCCTCCTTTCGTGGTATACATGGTCCCCTCACCCTCCTTTCGTGGTATGCATGGTCCCTTCATCCCCCTTTCATGGTATGCATGGTCCCCTCACCCCCCTTTCGTGGTATGCATGGTCCCATCATCCTCCTTTCGTGGTATGCATGGTCCCCTCACAATCCTTTTGTGGTATGCATGGTCCCCTCACTCCCCTTTCGTGGTAAGCATGGTCCCCTCACCCCCCTTTCGTGGATTCATGGTCCCCTCACCCCCCTTTCGTGGTATGCATGGTCCCCTCACTCCCCTTTCGTGGTATGCATGGTCCCCTCACTCCCCTTTCGTGGTATGCATGGTCCCCTCACTCCCCTTTCATGGTATGCATGGTCCCCTCACCCTCCTTTCATGGTATGCATGGTCCCCTCACCCCCCTTTCGTGGTATGCATGGTCCCCTCACAACCCTTTTGTGGTATGCATGGTACTCTCACCCCCCTATCCTGGTAAGCATGGTCCTCTCACCCCCCCAATCCTGGTATACATGGTCCCCTCACCCCCCTTTCATGGTATGCATGGTCCCCTCACCCACTTTCGTAGTATGCATGGTCCCCTCAGCCACCTTTCATGGTATGCATGGTCCCCTCACCCCCCTTTCGTGGTATGCATGATCCCCTCACTCCCCTTTTGTGGTATGCATGATCCCCTCATCCTCCTTTTGTGGTATGCATTGTCCCCTCACCCCCTTTCGTGGTATGCATGGTCCCCTCACCCCCTTTCGTGGTATGCATGGTCCCCTCACCCCCTTTCGTGGTATGCATGGTCCCCTCACTCCCCTTTCGTGGTATGCATGGTCCCCTCACTCCCCTTTCGTGGTATGCATGATCCGCTCACCCTCCTATCGTGGTATGCATGGTCCCCTCACCCCCCTTTTGTGGTATGCATGGTCCCCTCACCCCCTTTCATGGTATGCATGGTCCCCTCACCCCCCTTTTGTTGTATGCATGGTCCCATCATCCTCCTTTCATGGTATGCATGGTCCCCTCACTCCCCTTTCATGGTAAGCATGGTCCCCTCACCCCCCTTTCGTGGTATGCATGGTCCCCTTACTCCCCTTTCGTGATATGCATGGTCCCCTCACTCCCCTTTCATGGTATGCATGATCCTCTCACCCTCCTTTTGTGGTATGCATGGTCCCCTCACCCCCCTTTCGCGGTATGCATGGTACCATCATCCTCCTTTCATGGTATGCATGGTCCACTCACCCTCCTTTCGTGGTATGCATGGTCCCTTCACCCCCATTTCATGGTATGCATGGTCCCCTCACCCCCCAATACTGGTTTGCATGGTCCCCTCACCCCCCAGTACTGGCATGCATTGTCCCCTCACCCTCCTTTCGTGGTATGCATGGTCCCCTCACCCCCCTTTCATGGCATGCATGGTCCCCTCACTCCCCTTTCCTGGTATGCATGGTCCCCTCACCCCCCTTTTCCTGATATGTATGGTCCCCCTCACCACTATTGAACTACACACATACAAAAAAAAACATTTATACTCATTCTTCTTTCCTGTGCTCCAGCGCTGTCACGCTCTGCTGGAGGCCGGGGGAGGAGTCTTGCGCCGGAGTACGCGCATGCCCATAGCGCTGTCCGGCGCCATATTGCTGAAGACTCACTACAAATGTGTCTTCAGTAAAATGGCGCCGGATCGCGCTATGTGCATGCGCGATTCAGGCCGCAATCGTGCCCCGGTCTCCGGCCGAAGAGAAGCGTCGCTGCAATGCTCCTCCCGGTCAGGTAAGTATGTAAGTATGGCGCCCGAGATCACGGTATGTATGCATACCGCCATCTCCAGGCGCCATACACACTCCTCACCATTGGATGCCTCATTCTGTCTGGAGTCAGACTGCGCAGGCGTGTCGCGCTTGCACAGTCTATAAAGGCTTCGGACAGAGTGACGCTTAGCCCGTTATATTATAGATTTCAAGATTTTACTATCTCTTTAATTCTGTAGTAGACAAGGAGCTGAGCCCTGGCTCCCAAAAAGGAAGGTTTCACCAAAAAATGATGCACTGTCTAAATTAGGCATTTGCTCAATTCAAGTTATGTTTTCAGCCGCCCAAAAAAAATTCAGTCTAAATTGGCGCATAAGAGGAATCTTTCTTCTGTTTAGGCTGTGTGCACACGAAGCAGAATTCCTGCGGATCCGCAGCGGATTTTACCACGCAGAAATGCTGCGGATCCGCAGTGTGATTTGCAGTAGCATGTAAATCAATGAAAAAAAAAAACGCTGTGCAGACGCTGCGTTTTTTTTCCGCGCGGTTTTCCTGCGGTACAAAATCCACAGCATGTCACTTCTTTCGTGCGGTTTTCCACCTCCCCAGTCTCCAAATCCGCAGGGGGAAAACCGCAGTGGAAAACCGCACAAAAACCGCAAGAAAACCGCATTAAAAATGGAAGAAATCCACAGGAAAAATGCAGGTAATTTGAGCTGCGGATTTCTTCAATTCTGCGCGGAAAAATCCGCAGGGCCAAAAAAGTACGTTTGCACTCAGCCTCAATGTAGGTTGTGTGCACATGTTGAGTATTTGCATGCAGACATTTCTGCATCTCTTGGCAGGAAAATGCAGCATTTTGCCGAATTTTTATGTGTTATCTATGCATTTTTGCATCCATTTTTTCACCTGCATTTTTCTAGCGTAGACAATCGATATAGATAATATATATAGATAGATAGAGAAATAAAAACATAGACATGCAGACAGACAAATAGCCATTTAATTGCACAACCTCTGACATATAATAAAATTGCACCCTGTGGAACTTATTGGACAGCTTTTTATGATTAAATAAATGAAAAAGACTACGTGGGGTTCGCCCTCTCTCCCATTTTTTTGTAACCAGCAAAGGCAAGGCAGACAGCTGTGAGCTAATATTATCAGTCTGGAAAGGTCCTTAGTAATTGATCCCTTCCTAGCCTAAAAATACTAGACTGCAGCTATCCCAGAAGTGGATCATCACAATAGATGCGCCAATCCTGTGGCTTTGCCTTGGCTCTTTCTGATTGCCCTGGTGCATTGGCTATAAGGGCAATGGGACTTGGAGTTGCTGTTATCTGTGAAGTATCCAAAAACACAGCTGACATCAATCCCTGGTGTTAGTAATGGAGATGTATCTATCAGAAGTAAAAAGAAAAAACTCACACAAAAAATCTTTTTTATTTGAATAAACACTCACTCATACTTTCCCTGGTTTGTAATTTTATTTAAAAAGAAAAGTTCCCAAGCAGGCCGATGTAGTCCAGCAAATCCGAAGTAGTCCACAAATGGAAACTTGAATAACATAAGCAGAAAGAAATAAAAACAAGACACTGTCCCTCACTCATCACTTTATCATAAGAAAGTTCCCACACATGTGCATTTTGTTTCTTCTTTAACCTCTTTCTGTCATGTGACGTACTATCCCGTCCATGTGCCCTGGGACTTAATTCCCAGGGACGGGATAGTACGTCGCAGCAATCAGCAGCGCCCACGTGGTGAGTGCCGCTGATCGCGGCCGGGTGTCAGCTGATTATCACAGCTGACACCCGGCATAATGTGTCAGGGGTGGTCACGGACCACCCCGACACGTTAACCCCTTGCACACCGCGATCAAACACGATCGCGGTGTACCGGGGGTTAAAGGGAAGCATCGGCAGGGAGGGGGCTCCCTCCGTGCTTCCTTGGGCCCCCCACAGCAGCGCAATGTGCAGCACTGCTGCGGGGGGCTCCATCCCTGCAGGTCCCCAGATCCAAGATGGCGACAGGGGCCTGCAGGGAGCTTGCTTCCTCATGCCTGCAAAGCGCAGGCAAGGAGGAAGCCTTGTGCAGTGCCTGTGACAGATCGCTGATCTGTCACAGTGATCTATGATGTGACAGATTAGCGATCTGTCACAGGACAGTGATGTCCCACCTGGGACAATGTAATAAAGTTAAAAAAAAAGTGTAAAAATAATTTTAAAAAAATCGCTAAATAAATTTAAAAAAAAGCATATTCCCTAATAAATTCATTTTTTGGAAATAAAAAAAAAACAATAAAAGCACACATATTTGGTATCACCGCGTCCGTAATGACCCGCCCTATAAAACTGTCCCATTAGTTAACCCCTTTATCGAACCCCTTAAAAAATAAAAATAAAAAACGAAGCAAAAAATAATGACTTATTATCATACCACCGAACAAAAAGTGCAATAACGCGCGATCAAAAAGACGCATATAAATATCCATGGAACCGCTGAAAACATCATCTTGTCCCGCAAAAAATGAGCTGCGATACAGCATCATCAGCAAAAAAATAAAAAAGTTATAGCTCGCAAAATAAAGCGATACAAAAATAATTATTTTTTACATAAAATTGTTTTCATTGCATAAAAGCGCCAAAACATAAAAAACGACCTAAATGAGGTATCGCTGTAACCGTACTGACCCGAAGAATAAAAGCGCTTTATCAATTTTACCGCAGGTGGAATTGTGTAAACGCACCCCCCAAAAGAAATTCATGAAACGCTGGTTTTTGTTCATTCTGCGTCCCAAAAATCGGAATAAAAAGCGATCAAAAGATGTCACGTGCCCGAAAATGATACTAATAAAAATGCCAACGCGTCCCGCAAAAAATAAGATCTCACATGACTCTGTTCGTCAAAATGTGGAAAAATTATAGCTCTCAATATGTGGTGATGCAAAAACTATTTTTACAATAAAAAGTGTCTTTTAGCGTGTGACAGCTGCCAAACATAAAAACCGCCATAAATAGTAAATCAAACCCCCAATTATCACCCCCTTAGTTAGGGAAAAATAATAAAATTAAAAGAAAATGTATTTATTTCCATTTTCCCTTTAGGGTTAGGGCTAGGGTTAGGGCTAGGGTTAGGGCAGAGATAATGGTTAGGGGTGTGTTGGGGTTAGGGTTGGAGTTAGAATTGGGGGGTTTCCACTGTTTAGGCACATCAGGTGGTCTCAAAACGCAACATTGGGTCTGATCTCAATTCCAGCCAATTCTGCGTTGAAAAAGTCAAATGTTGCTCCTTCCCTTCCAAGCTCTGCCATGATCCCAAACAGTGTTTTACCCCCACATATAGGGTATCAGCCTACTCAAGACAAATTGCAAAACAACTTTTGGAGTCCAATTTCTCCTATAACCCTTAGGAAAATAAAAAATTCGGGGCAAAAATATCATTTTTGTGGAAAAAAATGATTTTTTTTATTTTCACACCCGGGCGTTATAAACTTCTGTGAAGCACTGGAGGATTAAAAGTACTCACCACACATCTAGATAAGTTCCTAAGGGGGTCTAGTTTCCAAAATGGGGTCACTTGTGGGGGGTTTCCACTGTTTAGGTACATCAGGGGCTCTCCAAAAGCAACATGACACCCGCAGACCATTCCATCAAAGTCTGCATTCCAAAACGTCACTACTTCCCTTCCGAGCCCTGACGTGTGCCCATACAGTCGTTTTCTCCCACATATGGGGTATGAGCATACTCAGGACAAATTGGACAACAACTTTTGGGGTCTAATTTCTCCTGGTACCTTTGGGAAAATAAAAAATTGGTGACTAAAAGATCATGTTTGTGGAAAAAATATGATTTTTTTATTTTCACGCCTGGGTGTTATAAACTTCTGTGAAGCACTGCGGGGTTCAAAGTGCTCACCACACATCTAGATAAGTTCCTTGGGGGGTCTAGTTTCCAAGATGGTGTCATTTGTGGGGGGTTTTCACTGTTTTGGTACATCAGGGGCTTTCCAAACGCAACATGGTATCCAATCTCAATTCCAGCCAAAAATGTCAAATGGCGCTGCTTCCCTTCCGAGCTCTGCCATTCGCCCAAATAGTGGTTTACCCCCACATGTGGGGTATCAGCGTACTCAGGACATATTGCACGATAACGTTAAGGGTCCTGTTAGCCTTGGAAAAATAAGTATGGAGGGTGAAAAGATCATTTTTGTGGAAAAAATATAATTTTTTAATTGTACGGCTGTACGTTATAAATTCTGTGAAGCCATTGGGGGTTCAAAGTTCTCACCACACATCTAAATAAGTTCCTTGGGGGGTCTAGTTTCCAAAATGTTGTCATTTGTGGGGGGTTTCTACTGTTTTGGTACATCAGGGTTTTTCCAATCGCGACATGGTGTCCGATCTCAATTCCAGACAAAAAAGTCAAATGGCGCTGCTTCCCTTCTGAGCTCTGCCATGCGCCCAAATTGTCGATTACACCCACATATGGGGTATCAGCGTACTCAGGACAAATTGCACAATAACTTTTGCAGTCCAATTTCTCCTGTTACCCTTGGTAATATAAAAAAATTGAACCTGAACTATTTTTTTAGTGAAAAAAAGTTAAATGTTCATTTTTTTTTAAATATTCAAAAAATTCCTGTGAAGCACCTGAAGGGTTAATAAACTTCTTGAATGTGGTTTTGAGCACCTTAAGGGGTGCAGTTTTTAGAATGGTGTCACTTTTAGGTATTTTCTATGATATAGACCCCTGAAAGTGGCTTCAAATGTGATGTGGTCCGTAAAAATAAAATGGTGTTGCAAAAATGAGAAATCGCTGGTCAACTTTTAACCCTTATAACTTCCTAACAAAAAAAAATTTTGGTTCCAAAATTGTGCTGATGTAAAGTAAACATGTGGGAAATGTTACTTATTAAGTTTTTTGTGTGCCATATCTCTGTGATTTAAGGGCATAAAAATTCAAAGTTGGAAAATTGCGAAATTTTCAAAATTTTCGCCAAATTTCCATTTTTTTCACAAATAAACGCAAGTTATATGAATGAAATTTTACCACTATCATGAAGTACAATATGTCACGAGAAAACATTGTCAGAATCACTGGAATCCATGGAAGCGTTTCAGAGTTATTACCTCATAAAGGGACAGTGGTCAGAATTGTAAAAATTGGCCCGGTCATGAACGTGCAAACCACCTTTGGGGGTTAAGGGGTTAATTTTTCCCCTTTGATATCATCAACAACAAAAAATGGAATATAAAGCAAGGTAAAAATGAAACCCCTTGTATAGTGAAAAAAATTTAAAATTATTTTAATATCCAGACGAGAAACTTATTTGTAACTGTTAAAAGCATGATGAAACCTGAAAATGGTGGTTGGGTAGGAATTGAGGTATTGGCCTTATCATTAGATATGAGAAAAGCTGAACTGGAAAGTTCTGGGTTCGTACCGACTTCTGGTGTCCGGTATTGGATCTCGAACACGGACTTCTTACTGTATGTTTGGTTTCCGGAAGTCTAATAAAGTGTTAGAATCTGCTCAGTTTGTGACTATCCGCCATTTTCTTGTAGTGTTTTGGCTGCTGGTCATTTTCCCCTGGTGTTGGGTTTGCTTTTGGTCAGGTGATTGTATCACCCTTTATTAATCTGCACCTGTCTCTCATTCCTTGCTGGACAACAGTGTTAATGAGCTTGAAGTCTGGCTTGGAGCTTTGCTTTGCTCTCTGTGTGTTTAATTAGTGCAGTTCTGGGACCTCTGGTTCCACTAGCCTCAGTTTCTGTTTTCAGTTTGCTTCTGCAGCCTTCTTTGTGTTTTCTGTTGGGAGGTGACCCGTTTTTGTACCCAGCCCTTATATCTTTCAGGGACCCCCTTCCCTCTATCTATACGTCTTTGCTTGCGATTAGCCTAGGATCGTCGGTGGGTCTGTTCACAAGGAATGGGTCGCCCACTCCATCGTAGGGCACCAGCCTAGCCGCAGTGCAGGGTCAGTGTTCCCCCTCCTACCCTAGTTCTGTGCTGCAGAACTGTAACATAAAGCTTGTTGGAAGGTTGCAGTGTAGCCAATCAACAAGTTTTAAGGTTGCGGGCACTTCCTGCTTCAACACAAGCATGTCAAGTAATGGCATGGTTGTGATTGGTCGGACAGTTAAAGTAAATACATATTAATAAAAAAAAAAGCGGTCCCGATCCTTTTTAAAACTATCCAAGGAAAAACAAACAGCTGGGGGATGCTATTTTTAGACTGTGAAAAGGCCAATATCCATGGATCTTCCAAACCTATTAATATCCGCTTGCAACTGTCTGATTTGCTTTAGCTGGTTATTAAGAATAGGATGGACCCAAAAAAATGATGTGGGGTCCCCCCTATTTTTAATAACCAGCTAAGCCAAATCAGACAACTACACTATGTGCAGAATTATTAGGCAAATGAGTATTTTGATCACATCATCCTTTTTATACATGTTGTCCTACTCCAAGCTGTATAGGCTTAAAAGCCAACTGCCAATTATCTAAATCAGGTGATTTGCATCTTTGCAATGAGGAGGGGTGTGGTCTAATGACATCAACACCCTATATAAGTGTGCTTAATTATTAGGCAACTTCCTTTCCTTTGGCAAAATGGGTCAGGAGAAAGATTTGATGGACTCTGAAAAGTCAAAAATTGTGAGATGTCTGGCAGAGGTATGCAGCAGTCTTGAAATTGCCAACGTTTTGAAGCGTGATCACTGAACAATGAAGCGTTTCATGGCAAATAGCCAAAAGTGTCGCAAGAAGCGTGTTGATAAAAAAAAAGCGCAAAATAACTGCCCATGAATTGAGGAAAATCAAGCGTCAAGCTGCCAAGATGCCATTTGCCACCAGTTTTGCCATATTTCAGTACTGCAACGTTACTGGAGTATCAAAAAGCACAAGGTGTGCCATACTCAGGGCCATGGCAAAGCTAAGGAAGGCTGAAAAACGACCACCTTTCAACAAGAAACATAAGGTAAAACGTCAAGAAATATCTTAAGACTGATTTTTCTAAGGTTTTATGGACTGATGAAATGAGAGCGACTTTTGATTGGCCATATGGATGGGCCCAAGGCTGGATCAGTAAAGGGCAGAGAGCTCCACGCCGGCTCAGACGCCAGCAAGGTGGAGGTGGGGTACTGGTATGGGCTGGTATCATCAAAGATGAACTTGTGGGACCTTTTCGGGTTGAGGATGGAGTGAAGCTCAACTCCCAGACCTACTGGCAGTTTCTGGAAGACACCTTCTTCAAGCAGTGGTACAGGGAGAAGTCGGTATCGTTCAAGAAAAACATGATTTTCATGCAGGGCAATGCTCCATCACAGCTATATAGAAACTTGGCAAACACTATATATGATGATTTCCAATGCAAAAAGTGCTTTTATTTTTACAGTACTTACAGTGTAGACGTTTCGGTCACATTGACCTTCATCACAGTACTATTAGTTGTACTGCTGTCAAAAATGCAAAAAGCTCAAAAGTGAGGTGAGGTCACCTCTGACCCGCGTTGGAAGCCGTGTCATTGCCTGTCCTGCTGCTTTCTAACCAGACCGATTTTGCATAAATCTGTACTTATGTCCCTGCACCCGGAGTGGATCACTCACTTTTGAGCTTTTTGCATTTTTTGACAGCAGTACAACTAATAGTACTGTGATGAAGGTCAATGTGACCGAAACGTCTACACTGTATGTACTGTAAAAATAAAAGCACTTTTTGCATTGGAAATCATCATATATAGTGTGTGACAAGTTTCTATATAGCCATAGTATCACGGACTAGGATCCTACTTGCTGCACCACCACTTTAAGCTGTGCTAAACGGTTTTTGTGTGAGAATGCGCCATCACATGCATCCAAATACTCCACAGTGTGGCTGGCCAGTAAAGGTCTAAAAGAAGAAAAAATAATGACATGGCCCCCTTGTTCACCTGATCTGAACCCCATAGAGAACCTGTGGTCCCTCATAAAATGTGAGATCTTCAGGGAGGGAAAACAGTACACCTCTCGGAACAGTGTCAGGGAGGCTGTGGAGGCTGCGGCACATTGCAATGTTGATCGTAAACAGATCAAGCAACTGACAAAATCTATGGATAGAAGGAAGGCGAATGTCATCGTAAAGAAAGGTGGCTATGTTGGTCACTGATTTTTTTTTTTTTGGTTTTGAATGTCAGAAATGTTTATTTCTACATTTTGTGTTGTTATATTGGTTTACCTGGTGAAAATAAACAAGTGAGATGGGTATATATTTGATTTTTATTAAGTTGCCTAATAATTATGCACAGTAATAGTTACCTGCACAAACAGATATCCTCCTAAGATAGCCAAATCTAAAAAAAACCCACTCCAACTTCCAAAAATATTAAGCTTTGATATCTATGAGTCTTTTGGGTTGATTGAGAATATAGTTGTTGTTCAATAATAAAAAGAAGCCGCTCAAATACAACTTGCCTAATAATTCGGCACGCAGTGTACAGGCTCTTATTAATAGGCTGGTTAGTGGAGATGTATATTGGCTTCCTCCCAGCCTAATAACACCAGTGCTCAGCCGCTGCAGAAATGGCACATCCATTAGACGTTCCAATTCCAGAGCTTAGTTTTGGCTCTTCCCGCTTGCCCTGGTGAAATGGCAAGTGGGGTAAAAGTTTATGGAGTTGATGTCAGCTGTGTAATGTCCAGTGACATCAAGCACAGAGGTTAGTAATGGAGAAGTGTCTATCAAACACCCCCATTACTAACCCCACAGTCAAAAGCAATAAAGACACCCCAAGAGAAAAGTGCTTTAATGAAACAAAACACTCCCTGTCAATTATCTTCTTTAACGCATTTAACAAAAAATACAAAAATTCAAATTTCCTCACCTGTCCGCTATTAATCCATCAGAATGAGGTCCCACAAAGATCCCTGAATCTGCTATTGGGTAAGGGCTTAATATTTGCGCGCCGACCTGACATTTTTATTGATACCATTTTGGAGTAGATAAGAAGTTGTGATAGCTTTTTATTCGATTTTATTGCATTATTACGGCGAACAAAAAAAACTAAATTTTGGTGTTTTAATGTTTTCTCATTACGCCATTTACAGATCGGATTAATTCTCCTTATATTTTGATAGATCAGGCGTTTCTGAACACAGAGATACCAAATATGTTCATTTTTGATCATTTTTATTGTTTTATTTTAAATGGGGCAAAAGGGGGCGATTTAAACTTTTATATTTTTTATTTTTTTCATATTTTTAAAAAACATTTTAACACTTTTTTCACTGCCTTCAATAGTCTCCATAGGAGGCTTGAATCTGCAATCTTGTGATCACTTGTGCTACACATAGAAGGGCATTTGCGTTCAGGGCAATTGTCCTGCTCTAGCCTCCATTTTGCTTTCTTCTGCAGCCCCCCTAGCCCTTACAACCATTTTACAGCCATTTTAGAGCCCAAAGTTTGGGTCCCTTTTGACTTCTATTGGGTTCGGGGCCAAGTTTGGACCTAAACCGAAGATTTAACTCACGTTCAGCCAAATCCGAAATTCCACGGGTTCACTCATCACTACTTGTCATGAACTAGTTAAACATATTTGTTTAAGAGTTTTTATGTTTTTTTTTTCCATATTATTATCAATAATTAAAAATTCTTGAACTCTGGTCCAGTCTAACAGGAAAGAATTTGGTTACATCTTGACCATGTCTCCAGAAACAATGTCCTTCTTCTTCTTAGACTTATAACCAAAACAATCCCAGTGAACAGAAAGGAAGTATTTTCCAAATTGTCAACTGAAATATGTAGAGGACCAACAGATGTGTAAGTTCAATGGAAAGACTCTCAGAATAGGCTAAAGAACTTATATGAGCTGATCAAAGATACAAGTAGTTGGGAGGATTTTAATGGAATTTATAGTAAAACCCCTGAGTGTACAATGTTCTTTGGGGCAAACAATTATTTTGTCTTCATCGCCCTGATAGCATCTTGTTGCCGATGTTGAAAAGCTTCTGATGTATAATTTGACATTTATGCTTCTGCGGCCTTGAAGTAACACAAACATTTGTTTCTTTTTCAGACTTCTTAGAAGCGGGATAAGAATTGTGAAGGTCGGAGCACAATGTGGGCTACTGTAGCTAAACATTTATTACGGAGCAAAGTCCAATTCCCTGTGGCACACACATCAGTAAAAGTTCAAAGGAACAAACGTTTTCCTTGTAGATCTCTGCCATATTTCTCCTGCTGGCAGCACAGTGCTCCTGTAGAGGAGCAGACGTTCCCCATTGAAGCCATGATTCAGAATGTGGAGATTTTAGATACTCAGCGCTTTGTCTGTGTGAACTGGGAGGATGGAGGACAAAGTCTGTACCCATATGTATGGCTGAGAGATAACTGCCAATGTCCAGAGTGTTTCCTTCATTCTGCAAAAGCAAGAAAACTCCCCATTGAGAATTTGGATGTGAACATTGGTCTAAGAAAGGCTAATTTAACTGACACAAACAAGGTAATTTTTATGATTTTTTGAGTTTATATAAATGAAATGTAGTTCCTATATACTAGCACTACAAAATAATACTGCATGCCTTGTTCTAATCTAGCATTCTCTGTATTGAGCTACCTCTGCAGACAGTGCTCCCTCCAGGCAAACCAGAACTGTCAATCGCTATTTAGGAAGGGTAAAACTAATGGGCAAAACAGTGTGCTGAGCTGTTCACCCATGCCAACGACGATGCACTGAGCACACTTATTAGCAGTCATCTTCCCCGCTTTCCAACACCAGTACTGTCCTCTTCTGAGTCACGTGACTGCTATTCCCACTTGCTAGATCATACTTTGATTCATGTGTGAGCTAGAAGTCGATTTTATCATCTAAGCCTGTGAAGCCTTGCTCTCACACCCCATAGGATTACATTGTAAAAATCCGAAATGTTGGCCTATTGAAATGTATGTTCAGTAAATGCACTCAATACTTGGTCGGGCTCTTTTTTGCACCAATTACGGCATCAATGCAGCGTGCCATGGAGACAATTAGCCTGTGGCACTGCTGAGGTGTTATGGAAGCCCAGGTTGCTTCGATAGCAGCTCATCTGCATTGTTGGGTCTGGTGTCTCTCATCTTCCTCTTGACAATACCCCTATGGGGGATAAGGTCAGACGAGTTTGCTGGCCAATCAAGCACAGTGATATTGTTGTTTTTAAACCAGGTATTGTTACTTTTGGATTGTTAACAGGTGCCAAGTCTGGCAGGAGAATTACATTTCCATCTCCAAAAAAGCATGTCGGAAGAGGGAAGCATGATGTGCTCTAAAATTTCCTGGTAGATGGCTGTGCTGACTTTGGTCTTGATAAAAACAGTGGGCCTACACCAGCAGGGTGTCACTGGGCAAGTTGGATGGAAGTCATGAACCACAGAAGAGGACCAGAGCATGGCTAAAAACTTAATGTACATCAAACATGAAAGGTGTCCTTATCATGAACTACAAGCTCTGGTACCAGGTCCTTGTAGGTTCAATTTTATGTTTTCTCTGACAAAGGAGAATATTTGCAGGCTGGTAAATGATCATAGCTGAGTGTGAAGGGGATTACTCACTTATAACATAAGTCATCCCCTTTTCTCTATCATGACTGATGTCTAGACAGAGAAGGTGACTGGCTTAGCGCTATTGAAGTAAGCCCTTGTATTTTTATGATCTGATTGCTAGTGACTTCCCTAAAGTCCATCTATAATATAGAGCGTTTTTCAGCTGACTGGCATTAATGGTAGTTGGCTTCCTATTGGATTCACATCACATCCATCTGGCTTGTACAATCAAAAATATTTGTGGTACCATGTTAGCCAGAAAATTTCATGTAAATAATTTTATGCCCACAAAAGACTAAAGTAAAGGTGTCATTCATTTTAATTTTCTTGGGCATAAAAGTATTTACATGACTTAAAATGTGTGAAAATAGAACTATCGAATAGGAGAACCAAGATCCTATAAGTCAGGTAGAGGACCCATCCAGGGTTTAACAGTTTACTAAATTATATCCTGGTGCCAAAGAAGGACCCATAAAAAAGCTTTAGAAACTTTGGCATATAACAAGGATTGTTTTCCACTTGCATGTCCTAATGTGTAAAGAACTATGGGAAATGGGCAAATATTGGGAATATGTCTTCCAGTTGTGGGGAAGTTTCAGACACTATCGCATTACATACAATTTTTTTTCAAATTTATTGGACAATAAAATTCACATATTATATCTATATAGACAATTAAGTCCTTCATGTCTACTTGTCTTATTAGGACATATGGATATCATAGAGACAAGCCCTTTCTTGGGTTCCTCTTTGTGATCCTGAACAGAGAGTTGTACAGTAATCTTTGAGTTATTGTGATGGACACACAGATTGTGTCAAGGAAATGAACGCAAGGGGGAGTGAATGGGGGAGACAGTCAAGGAAATGAACGCAAGGGGGAGTGAATGGGGGAGACAGCAGTAACTATCAGAAGTGTATGGCTGCTGCTGAGAGCAAGCTGCACTAAACAGGACCTAAGACATGTGATCACAGGAGGAGTGGCTGGAGAAGGAGCTAAGGTCCATGCAAGGGAGAAAGAGTGTGGTCAGACAAGCCGGGTTCAATGGCCAGAGGGCAGCACAGTATCCAAGGGCACAGACTAAAGAATGGTCAAATACAAGCCAAAGTCAGAAAAGCCAGACAGGAATGCAGTAACCAAGGGCACAGACAGGAGGGCAGTTAGAGGGCAAGTCACAGATCAGAACCAGAGAAATAGCAGAGGTACAGAATCAGAGCGCAGACACAAAACAAGGGACAAACCGGATCATACACTAGACAAACACATGGGAACAAACGGTATACAGGACAGAACTATCACTGACAACCCCCCCCCCACAGGAGAGCGAGTTAATATAGCCCTCCCCAAACCAAAAGGAGGCCAGCAAAGTTAACTCTGTACAGCCCAGTATGGTGAAAGGAAATCCGTCCAGAGCCATGACAGTCATTTGGTGAGACAACCCGTTGAAGACATTCGCACCAAAACTGCGTGATTCTTGCAAACTGTTTTTCCCAGACATTACTAATGCTCA
This sequence comes from Dendrobates tinctorius, assembly GCF_039654945.1. NCBI lineage: Eukaryota > Metazoa > Chordata > Amphibia > Anura > Dendrobatidae > Dendrobates > Dendrobates tinctorius. The sequence continues at coordinate 9,271,309 of NW_027361705.1, read as the reverse complement.
ATATAAATAAGGACAAACATGTTGATACACAAAAAATATACTCCCTATACTAGGCAAATAATAAACTTTAAATATATAGTTTTTTATTATTGCTGGTAAATATAAAAAAATTGAACATAAAATTATCTTCTCTACCTTTGGGGACAAGTGTTGTGAGTTCATTCTCTGGTTCACCAGTTGTAAGTTCTCCTTCCAGACTCCCTCTGGTGGTGACAGGAGGTAGTGAGGCTGATTTGATCGGTGGAGATCTGCCACCTGAGAATGGGGATGACGATTGGACCTCAGGAGTCTCAGATTGGATTTAAGACAGCCGGCGCCCTATTCTTTTGCTGGTGATTCCTTCTGGCTTGTCAGCTCTTGGTTTTCAGCTCTGTTCCAGTCATCTAAAGCTAAGTTTTTTCTGCTAATGTTCACACTTGATTTTGTTGGTCTATTCAGTTTTTTGTGTGGTCAGCCAGCCCTGGCTGGGGGCCGTGCTGAATTTCCACTCTTATTTATCTGTATTTGCCAATTTGCTTTTTGTCCCTTACTAGTTTGGCCTCTTTTTGCTCTGTCTCAGAATATTCCAGAGTGCTGATATAGTGGGAGAAGTCTAGTGACTTCAGGGTTAATTTTGCTATCAGAAGTGTTGGACATTATTTTTGTAGGGTTTTTTGCAGGTTGCAGACAGTGTCTTTCCTTTCCTTTCTAGTTAGTTTGGGCCCCATCGTTTGCTCAGCCTATTTTCCTGCCTGTGTTTGTGCTTTCATCTTGTTTCACCATCAATACTTGTGTGGGGGCTGTCTTTCCTTTGGGGTCTGCTCTGGGGCAGTTAGTTTTCCCCTTTTCTTGCTTTAGGCTTATTTAGTCCTCCGGCCGTGACGAGGCATCTAGGATCATCATAGCTCCACGGCTACTGCTAGTTGTTGTGGTAGGATCAGGGATCTGCAATCTGCATAGTTACCAACCTCTCTGGTTTTCTGTGACTTAGCTTGTTTTGCTTTTTTCTCCTCGGTGATCCATTCATAACAGACAAGTGTGGTACAAATGTCTTCCCCAAGCAGCATTGTTTTATACCACCTTTGTGTACCCTTCTTTAACATGTAAGAAAGAAATCATTGCTCTGTCTATGTTATTTTCAGTTGTGTGTGGCTTTCAATATAAATTATTATTTGCATAAAATCTATGCCATATAATGAAACAATGAAATGTTCTGCTCCGAGTAGTTTTTCTGGTTAGTAAATGTCTTCAGTAGCTTTGACAAATAATGGAAGTTGTATTTTCATTCTCTAATTGTCCATCTGCCAATTTACATAATTAACCCAAACTGCTGTAATTCGCCCATTATAGGATTGCATGTAGAGGAAGTGAACGATTGACATGATATAGCTTGGTCACCACATGCTGCCATTATATCAGCTCTTTGGACCCTACCGTAAGACAAGGGATCCATTTGCAATTTAAAAAAGCAAAATAATTATGTTAAAGGATTGGTAAGATAATGTCATATATTGGTTCTGTTTTCGGATATACATCTACCTAATGGCTTTCAGTCAAAACTGGTGAAAAGGAAAACTGGAATATTTGCTTGCGGCAAGCGATCAGATTTCACCTCTCATTTTTCCAAAACCTTTGGAAAATGAACACCGCACCCTGAAAAACTGCTCCACTGGAACATTGCACCACTTTTCTAGCATCTTCCTTATGAAATCAACACTCCACCCCTGTATCTAACAGTTACTATACATTTTCTATGTATGAACACTATCCATGGTGAACCTAATTCTGCCTATATTTATCAATTTGATAGTCCATTCTCCTATTTTCCCAAATTTCTAATGGAGAGTCATGGGGAGCACTGTGAAAAATACAGTAGATCATCATCTCCCCAACCTCTTTCCTCCAAAGGATGGACACAGTAGTATTGTCATCAGAGTTGATCAATTCCTAAGCAAAGGAAAGGTGTGGATGAGGCATTCAATATCTTTCCTACAGCCTCTTCATTGGCCATTTTGGAGAAGATGAGGATGGGCTGCTGATCTAACCGAGGGAAGGATTGTCTGCAGAAGGTGGGCACCTGGTATTGTTACTATTCATGAGAAATCTATAATCACATTTAGATTTAGAGGTGGAAGATCTCTTTAAATAGAAACTGTCATTTCTACAAATTTTGTTTAAATTTATAGTACAAACAAATATACGGTAATAACCTTTATAATACTGTATATCTAATGAGAAAAATTCACTTCCTTCTACACAAGCTACAGTATTTCTGCCCCGTCCGCTGCCTTTTACCTCGTCATCCAAATCTGGGGAAAAAAAAACAGTTCAAATTCGTCTTGGTCAAAGTAAGGGTAAGTTCACACTAGTCGTTTTTTCAGCATTTTTGTTCTGCAGCATATTATGCAAATTGTCTCTTCAGAGAGGAAGAGGACTAGAACTCTAGTGCCACCTATTGGAGGTAGCAATCCTAAAAGTCAATGTTGACCCTTTAACGAGCCTTCTTACATGACTTAGGATAAAAGCCAAGCCAGAATCTCCATTTGCAGACACTGTGTTTCCGGGTACTGCCCCTCGTCAGTGCAAAGTGGGAGATCTGGCTTGGCTGTGAGAGAAGCGTCTGACCGATATCCAAGAAGTATCATTTCTCCTTGCGGAGAATGACATGCTAAGCATGTCGAGGTGAGGAGACTTAAAGCCACAATGTTCTGCAGCAAAACCAGATCTCTTGGCAGGTAAGAAGCTGCAGAGATAAAAAAAACATGTTTTCGGTGTTTTTTCTTGCGTTTTGCGTGGGCTTTTTTTGTGTTTGTGGTAGTTTTAGCATGCTAGATTTGACTCTTGTGCATGCTGATAGTTTTGTTTTGGAAAAAATAGTCATATTCCATAGAATCAGCACAAAAAACACAGCAACACATGATACCTGCATTTTTGGTGCATTTTTTTCAGTTTTTTCCCCATTCATTCTAGTCATTGATTGAAAGACGCTGAAAAAAAAAACGCTTAAAGAAGTGACGTGCTCCATTGCCCAAAAAAAACATGCAAAGCACAAAATACTGATGACAAAAAAAACACTGTGCGTGCATGAGATTTCTGAAATCTCATAGATTTTGCTGGTGCCTTAAAACGCAGCTGAAAATTAGCCTAAAAATGCATTAAAAAATGCAGCAAAAACGCCTAGTGTGAACTTAGCCAAAGATGGGCTATCAGGGCAGTGAGGTGTGAGGTTACATCTCCTATTATACTCTGTGACAAGGGGAGGAAGAGTTGGAAGAAGAGTAATAAGTAGGCAGTGATCAGGGTTGAAAATCGTCCAGAAATTCCAGGACAGTCCATAAACATAGGGCACTATTTGACTTATCCATAAAAAAATTAAGGCATCCATGATTTTCTTGAAGCTGAAGTGACTCCTCCAGATTCTTCTTCACTGTAATTGTCATCACTTTACAGTTTACAGTGATTGCAGCTGAATTCTGGACTGTAGAGATATATTGTGATATATCTCTACAGTCCAGAATTCAGCTGCAATCACTGTAAACTGTAAAGTGATGACAATTATAATTATATAATTATTAGGAATATATAATATATTATATATATATAATTATTAATATATATTATATATTATATTATATTATATATTATATTAATAATTAATATATATATATATAATTATTAGGAACATTATTATTATATTATATAATTATATATATTATATTATTATAATCATAGTGATTTATTATGATTTTGCCATGTGTTTGGAAAGAAAATTGTTTGTCTTGATATTTTGCTAAGCTGTCCAGAAAAAAATATAAAGTCAAGTTGGCCACCCAGGCAGGGAAGCACACACAAATAAAACTGCAGCTTTCCTAACAATTATAATATGGAATCTTTTCAGATTTTTAAATTAGCCACTTTGTACCTGGAGGACTCAGGGGCAGACACAGACTGTAGTGGGCCCCTGTGCAAGAAATTTTTTGTCCCCCCCGTCCTTCATAGGGCAACAAAGTTATGTAAACATATAGATAGGTAATATATATAGGCACCCCCGTTTCCCTTTGTTTCATAATGCTCTCCCCCATATGCTGTCTACTTTTGGAATAGTGCTTCTCGCCCTATGTGGCCCCCCAGTTTATGCTGCTTCTCCCCATGTGGCCCCCCCCCAGTTTATGCTGCTTCTCCCCCTATGTGGGCCGCCCGATTCATGTTTCTTCTCACCCCCCATGAGCCGTCCCATTCATGAGCAGCCAAGCATCTCCCCCAGGGGCCCCCCATTCATGAGCAGTCATGCTTCTCCCCAGGGCCCCCCCATTCATGAGCAGCCATGCTTTTCCCCAGGGGCCCCCCCATTCATGAGCAGCCAAGGCCATGCTTTCCTTCTCCCCAGGCCAGGGGCCCCCCATTCATGAGCAGCCAGGCCATCATGCTTCAGTTTCCCCCCCACAACAGAGCCCCCCAAAATCATGCCTGCCATGTTCAGTTCTCCCCACCCCAGGAGCCCCCCAAAATCATGCCTGCGCCTCGGTCGCAGTCCCTCAGTCCTGCTCAGCTCTGGTAGTACTCTTACCTGGAGCAGGCAGGGCAGGCCAGACCAAGAGGATCCATCCACTCCGCACATTCCTGAAATGCTACAGCATATGGGCAGGGCTGCCACTAGAAATTTCGGGGCCCCATACTGGGAAAATTTTCGTGGCCCCCATACGATTCCGCCCAGGGTCCTCTCCAGCCCCACCTCCACCCTTCAAACTGTCCACAGTCCCACCGCCCTCTCTTGGAAAACTCCACTTCTCACCAATCACACATTAACAATTCCCGTCACCAGATCACACATATAGCCAGCAGGTTTTTATCTTCGCCAAAATATTTTTTAAGCCGCCATTACAACACTGTAGACACTTTTGGCCATGCCCTAATCTACTGTAACTTATTAAATATTTGTTAAAATATGCAATACAATTTAGGTACATTTGTATTTATTTTTCAATTTTTAAAATGACCATTAATATCACATACAATGGACAAATACCACCGCACCATGACCAGTCACAATATTACCACCACATAGTGACCTATAATTAATACTACATACAAGGAACAAATACCGCCACACCAGGACCAAACTATATATTACTATCACAGTGACCGCATAATATCACATACAAGGAACAAATACCACCGCACCATGACCAGACCACATATTACCACCACAAAGTGACCAAATACTAGCACATACAAGGGACAAATACCGCAACACCATATCCAGACCACATGTCATAGACACTGCACTGCACTTGCTCATAGAGCCAGTGCGCGTGTCCTGAGTACAGAAGCAGTGCTGAAAGTTACCTGGGGAGCAGGGCAGCAGAGGTGACCATGCGTGCTTCAGGCTAATAGTGTCAGGGTCCAGTCAGCGCTGGAAAGTAAAGAGGCATAGGACCTGCGACACTGAAAATGAGTAAGCTTGCACGGGACCTATGGTCATGTGACTGCAAGGGGGCGGGGCTTAGCGTCCTGTATTCAGGTAGGACAGGACACCATACAACAACTCAGAGTCAGGCAAAACAGAGGTCACAGCAGTACGGGCAAACGAGGTACAGGAGGGACAAACAGACGGGTAGTCAGACAGAGCCAAAGGTCATACACAAGAGGGCGACGTGGTACCAAGTGGACGAGCAGAGAAGAGTCGGGTCACAAGCAGAGAGTCATACACGAGAGGTAGCGTAGTACAACAGGGTCAGGCAGAACTCGTAACAGGGACAGAACCAAATCAAAACCACACAAGCAAGCAAGATATCAGGCACAAGGCAGGAGTATAACTGACACCGGACCCAGGTCCAGCGAGCACTAAATAGCCTCCTGCTGCCAGAGAGAGGCAGCACAATTAACCCATAGTATAACCAGGACGGGTCAAAGGGAAATCCCGTCCTGGATCATGACAATACCCTCCTCTCAATGGGGGGCCACCGGACCCCCAGGTCTCTCAGGGTACTTGGCGTGAAACCGATCCGCATGAACTGATCGAGCAGGAACCCACGAGCGTTCCTCAGGACCGTAGCCCTTCCAATGTATCAGATATTGAAGGGCGCGACGGACCAACCTGGAGTTGACAATTCGTTCCACCTCATACTCAGCCTGCCCATCTACCAGAACCGGTGTCGGGGAAGATGATGATCCCTCCCCACCGGACCTCACAGGTTTCAAAAGGGCCTTATGGAAAACATTAGGGATCCTTAGAGATGGCGGAATCATAGAATCATAGAATCATAGAATCGTAGAGTTGGAAGGGACCTCCTGGGCCATCTGGTCCAACCCCCTGCTCAAAGCAGGATTCGCTAAATCATCCCAGTCAGATGTCTGTCCAGCCTCTGTTTGAAGACTTCCATTGAAGGAGAACTCACCACTTCTCGTGGCAGCCTGTTCCACTCATTGATCACTCTAACTGTCAAAAAGTTTTTTCTAATATCTAATCTGTGTCTCCTCCCATTCAGTTTCATCCCATTGCTTCTAGTCTTAGAACAGAGGCCGCTATCTGCAGACCGGATATAACTTCAAGAGAAATGTGCTGTCTTCCAGACTCAACCGAAAAGCCACCGGGTTAACTGCTTCGGTAATTACATAGGGACCTATAAACTTGGGTCCAAGCTTCGCAGAGGGGACCTTGAGCCTTATATTTTTGGTGGATAACCATACCTTATCTCCGACCTGAAACACTGGACCCACGGATCGTTTTTTGTCCGCAAAAAATTTAAATTTGTCTTGGGCCTTCGTAATGTTATTCTGGACTTCCCGCCATACTTTCCCCAACTGCTGGATCGTCTCGTCCGCCCCAGGACACCCAGAATTCAAGCGGGAAAATTCTCCAAAATGAAGATGAAACCCATAATTGCAAAAAAAAGGAGATGTACCCGTAGACTGGTTAGTGCGGTTGTTAAATGCAAACTCAGCCAATGGTAACACAGAACACCAATCATCCTGTCGGGTTGAGGTCAAACAACGCAGAATTTGCTCCAGAGACTGATTGGTCCGCTCAGTCTGCCCATTAGTCTCTGGATGGTAGGCAGATGAAAAGGACAGACCAATACCCAACCTCCTACAAAAGGCTCTCCAAAATCTGGACACAAATTGCACTCCCCTATCAGACACCACATTCAGGGGTACCCCATGCAACTGCACCACATGCTCCACAAACAATCTGGACAATGTTTCCGCATTAGGTAGAGCTGCCAAAGGTACAAAATGTGCCTGCTTACTAAACCTGTCCACTACGACCCAGACCACGGTATTACCCTTGGAAGGGGGAAGGTTGGTGATGAAATCCATGGACAGATGAGTCCATGGTCTCTCAGGAATTGGGAGTGGTACCAATTCCCCGGCCGGCCGGTTATGGGGAGTTTTCGCACGGGCACAAACCTCACATGCAGACACATACTCCCCAACATCAGAGGCTAAAGAAGACCACCAGAATATTCTAGCAATGGCCTTCCGGGTCGCTGAGATCCCTGGATGTCCACCCAGAACTGAGTCATGGAACTCCTGGAGGACCGTGAGACGAAACTGAGCTGGCACAAAAAGTTTATCCACCGGCTTAGCTGGAGGTGCAAGAGCCTGGGCTTCTCGAATCTCCCGTTCCAACACATTAGAAACCTCTGCCACCACCACCCCAGGCTGAAGAATGGAAGATGGAGGTTCCGGGGGGGACACCGGATAAAGCTTGTGTCCCTGTTGGAGGAAAAGTTGCAAAATCTCGAAGAGAGGTTAGCTACGTTGAAGATCATTAAGGAAGTTGAAGGTGAAGAGTTCTTGGACAGAGCAGAATTATCTCTTCATGTTACAGAAAGAGAAGAAATTCGAAGTGCACCTGAAGAAACAGAGGAATGGAGACATGTGACCCAGAGAAGCAGGAGGATCAGGAGGCAGTCAGCACCCATACTGCTCAGAAACCAGTACCAGGCTCTCACGCAGGAAAACGATGAAGAAATACATCAGGATAAGACTTTGCCAACAAACAGCAACCTTGTACGCCTTCAGAGTCCTCCTGGATGGAGAAAGAAAAATGTTGTGAAGAAGAAACGGAGAGTGGTGGTCATGGTGGATTCCCTGTTGAGAGGAACAGAGGCCGCTATCTGCAGACCGGATATAACTTCAAGAGAAATGTGCTGTCTTCCAGGTGCAAAAATTAAAGATGTGTCTGACAGGATATCAGGACTCTTCAGACCTACAGATGACTACCCATTCCTGCTACTACATGTGGGGACAAATGACACCGCAAGAAACGACCTGGAAACCATCTGCAGAGACTTTGAAGACTTAGGCAAGAAAGTGAAAGAACTGGGAGCACAGGTGGTCTTCTCTTCCATCCTCCCAGTGGATGGCCATGGAACAAGGAGGTGGAATAAGATTCTGCAGGTGAACAACTGGCTACGTCGATGGTGCCGTCAGCAACGATTTGGATTTCTGGATCACGGAGTGAACTACTTATACGATGGACTACTTGCTAGAGATGGGGTGCACCTTACGAAGACTGGAAAGCATGTATTTGGAAGTCGCCTTGCTACACTTGTAAGGAGAGCTTTAAACTAGAACAACATGGGAAGGGAAGCAAAAGACCAGAAAAAGCCATACACCTGACAAATGCTATTGAGAACTCTGCTATTAGAAGTGGAAAGGAAGAACAAAGACCAAAGGATCTAATTAATAAAAATATTGGAGAAAGAGAAACCAATCACAAACTAAAATGTTTCTATACTAATGCACAAAGCATGGGCAACAAACAAGGAGAATTGGAACTACTAACGCAGGAAAAGAAATATGATGTCATTGGAATCACTGAAACTTGGTGGGACAATACACATGATTGGAATACAAGACTAGAAGGATACAACTTATTTGCATGAAACAGACTTGATAAACGAGGAGGGGGTGTTGCATTGTATGTTAGAAACGCGTATATCTGCACAGAGATTAAAGCTTCAGAGACTGGGAGTTCTGTGGAAACTGTTTGGGTAAGAATACAAGGACAGAACAATGGAAAGGACACCATTGTAGGCATTTACTACAGGCCGCCTGTGCAAGCTGAAGACATGGATGAACTCTTTATGCATCAAATGGCCAAGTTCTCCAAAAAATATGACATAGTTGTCATGGGAGATTTCAACTATCCAGACATTTGTTGGGAATCTCTCTCAGGCAAAACTAACAGGTCAAGGAAATTCTTATCCTCTCTTGCTGACTTTATCTTCCAAAAGGTAGGGGAGAAAACAAGGGGAACTGCTACCTTGGATCTAATCCTTATAAACAGGGAGGAAATGGTTGAGGAGGTAAAAGTGGCTGGAACCCTAGGAGGTAGCGACCATGCTATTTTAGAATTTTGGATAACTAGAGGCGGAAGACCTGTGAAGACTCAGACGTCAAGGTTAGATTTCAGAAAGGCAGATTTTAAGGGATTCAGAAAGATAATTGGAGGGATCCAATGGCTGGATATCCTTAAAGAATGTCCAGGAAGGATGGGAAATCTTGAAAAATGAAATTCTCAAAGCACAGTTGTTAACAATTCCGAAAAGAGGGAAGAATAGGAAGCATTTAAGGAAACCAGGATGGGTGAACACAGAACTTAAGCACATGCTAAAAAGGAAGAAAAAAATGTTTATAAAATGGAAAGAGGGAGGCATATCTAAAGAAGAATATAATGCTGTCTGCAGAACCTGCAGGGCACAAGTCAGATTATCTAAAGCTGAAAATGAATTGAGGCTTGCAAGAGATGTCAAAAGCAATAATAAAGGATTTTGGGGATATGTCAAAAGTAAAAGAAAAGTCAAAGATGCTATAGGATTTTTACAGGATGAAAATGATGAAATGGTAAGACAGGATGTTGAGAAGGCTGAACTTTTAAATTCCTATTTTGCATCTGTTTTCTCTCAGAAAGGAAATGTAACACCAACTGTTATTCACTGTCCTATTAAGGGAATAGAAGAATCCAGGATATCTATAAACAGAAAGATAGTGAGGAAACACTTAGCTAACTTAAATGAATTCAAGTCTCCAGGTCCAGATGAATTACACCCCAGAGTACTGAAGGAGATAGCAGATGAAATTTTTGAACCCCTCTCCATAATCTTTGAAAATTCTTGGAGAACAGGAGAAGTGCCAGAAGACTGGAGAAGAGCAAATGTTGTTCCTATCTTCAAAAAGGGGAAGAAGGTGGACCCAGGCAACTATAGGCCGGTGAGTCTGACTTCTATACCAGGAAAGATCTTTGAACAAATTATTAAACAACATGTATGTCAATACCTGGATAAGAATGAAGTGATCAAACAGAGTCAGCATGGGTTTGTAACTAATAAGTCATGTCAGACTAACTTAATTTCCTTCTATGACGGTATCACTGATTGGGTGGATCAAGGAAATGCTGTAGATATAGTATATCTTGACTTCAGCAAAGCATTTGACAAAGTCTCTCATACAATCCTTATTGAAAAAATGACTAAGTATGGAATGGACAAGGCAACTGTTAGGTGGATTCATAACTGGCTTAGTGATCGGACCCAAAGAGTGGTCGTAAATGGCTGCACATCCAGTTGGAAGAATATCTCAAGTGGGGTACCACAGGGCTCTGTCCTGGGCCCTGTATTGTTCAACATCTTTATCAACGATTTAGATGAAGGAATTGGGGGTAAACTGATTAAATTTGCTGATGACACAAAGCTAGGAGGGATAGCTGATACTAGAGAAGAGAGAGAGAGGATTCAAAAAGATTTAAATAAACTGGAGAAGTGGGCAGCTACTAACAGAATGGTTTTTAACAGGGAGAAATGCAAAGTACTACATCTGGGCAATAAAAATGAAAAAAGCATATATAGAATGGGAGGAATAGGGCTAAGTGACAGCACATGTGAAAAAGACTTGGGTATACTAATAGATCACAGACTGAATATGAGTCAACAGTGTGATGCAGCAGCAAAAAAGGCAAATGCAATTCTAGGATGTATTAACAGAAGCATACAGTCTAGATCACGTGAAGTCATTATTTCCCTCTACTCCTCTTTGGTCAGACCTCATCTGGAATATTGTGTCCAGTTTTGGGCACCACATTTTAAAAAAGACATCAACAAACTGGAGCAAGTTCAGAAAAGAGCGACCAGAATGGTGACCGGTCTGCAAACCCTGTCTTATGAGGAAAGGTTGCAGGATTTGGGAATGTTTAGTTTGCAAAAGAGAAGACTGAGAGGAGACTTAATAGCTGTCTACAAATATCTAAAGGGCTGTCACATTGTAGAAGGATCAACTTTATTCTCATTTGCACAAGGAAAGACTAGAAGCAATGGGATGAAACTGAATGGGAGGAGACACAGATTAGATATTAGAAAAAACTTTTTGACAGTTAGAGTGATCAATGAGTGGAACAGGCTGCCACGAGAAGTTGTGAGTTCTCCTTCAATGGAAGTCTTCAAACAGAGGCTGGACAGACATCTGACTGGGATGATTTAGCGAATCCTGCTTTGAGCAGGGGGTTGGACCAGATGGCCCAGGAGGTCCCTTCCAACTCTACGATTCTATGATTCTATGATTCTAAGACTGCGTGACAACGCATCCGCTCTGATATTCTTGGATCCTGGCCGAAAAGTGATTGAGAAGTTGAATCGGGAAAAAAAGTGACCATCTAGCCTGTCTGGGAGTCAACCTTTTAGCTGACTCAATGTAAGCTAGGTTTTTGTGGTCCGTGATTACCGTTATAGGATGAACAGCCCCCTTCAAAAAATGCCTCCATTCTGCAAAAGCCAATTTTACGGCCAGAAGTTCCCGATTCCCCACATCATAGTTTCTCTCCGCAGGGGAGAACTTCTTTGAGAAAAAGGCGCAAGGTCTTAAATTGGTCAAAGTGGCGGGTCCCTGGGACAATACCGCCCCCACCCCCACCTCTGAGGCGTCTACCTCAACAATAAATGGTTCAGAGGGGTCCGGTTGGATAAGAACCGGGGCCGACATGAAACATTTTTTCAAAAACTGAAATGCTGCTACCGCTGCGGTTGACCAATTCTTGATATCGGCCCCCTTTTGAGTCATGTCTGTCAGGGGTTTAACCACCTGTGAAAACCCCCTTATAAATTTCTGATAATAATTAGCAAACCCTAGGAACCGTTGCAGACCCTTCAAATCACACGGTTGAACCCACTCGAGAATGGCCTGCACCTTATTAGGATCCATGCGATACCCTTCAGCAGACACGATGAACCCCAGAAAGGACAGTTCCTGAACAAAAAATAAACATTTTTCAAGTTTAGCAAACAGACAGTTCTCCCTGAGCCTTTGGAGAACTGCCCGAACATGACCAATGTGAGTCTGTTTATCAGGCGAGTAGATTAAAATGTCATCCAAATACACCACCATAAAACGTCCAATCAAATCGGAGAACACATGATTTATGAAATTTTGGAAGACCGCTGGAGCATTGGTCAGGCCGAAGGGCATGACCAAATTTTCAAACAACCCTTCAGTAGTGAGAAAAGCGGTCTTCCATTCATCTCCGTCCCGGACTCGGATAAGGTTATACGCTCCCCGTAGATCTAATTTCGAAAACCACTTAGCTCCGGATAACTGATTGTATAAATCAGGAATAAGTGGAAGGGGATAAGTATTCCTCACAGTTATTTATTTTATTTAACTCACGAAAATCGAGGCATGGGCGCAAACCACCGTCTTTTTTTTTTTACAAAAAAGAACCCTGCCGCCACAGGAGAAACAGAAGGACGAATATGTCCCTTACGGAGGCTCTCGGAAATATATTCCTTCATCGCAGCCCGTTCCGGACCCGAGAGGTTATACAGGCGGGCTTTGGGCAATTTAGCACCTGGAACCAGGTCAATGGCACAATCAAATGGGCGGTGTGGTGGTAGGCGAGTAGATTAAAATGTCATCCAAATACACCACCATACATCAGCCTCTTTTTCGGAGAAAACGTTAGTATAATCTATCAGGCACTCCGGAATGCCTTCTAGACTCACGGACGACACAGACACAGAAACAAGACATTTCTCAGAGCAATAGGGACCCCATTTAACAATATCCCGAGATTCCCAATTAATCAAAGGATTATGCAGCTGTAACCAGGGGAATCCCAACACCAGTCCCGCAGGCAGGTTGTTCATTACAAAACATGAAATACGTTCCTGATGTAAGGAACTCTCTTTAAGGAGAAACTCTTCAGTACAAAACATAATGTCATTCTTAACCAGTGGTGTTTTGTCAATAGCAACAAGGTGAATCGGAGTCTCCAACCTAACTGTCCCTAACTTACACCTGGCTACCAAGTCAGAGTCAATAAAGTTCAATGATGAACCGCAATCCACGAAGGCAGAAGTGGATGTGGAGACACCCCCACAACAAAGTTCCACTTGAAATGACATTTTAGAAAATGCAGAAAAGGGTACCTGAGAGCCTGGGTGACCTCCACGATAATCACCCGGGCTCAGTCGCTTGTTGGTTAGTGGCCGGGAGGGGCAATCCTTTTTCCCATGTCCAGACTCGCCACTGTGAACACAGCATTTTCTCACGTGCTGTTGTCTCCTTTCTTCCTCCTTAAGGTTGATGGTTCCCATCTCCGTGATTTTCAATGAAGAACTGGCTCCCCTTCCTTGGGAGAATAATGATGTCTCGGTTTGTATCACTCCCCTTGCCCGTAACCTGTGATCCTTTCGGACGGCCTGTGTCATAGCTTCCTCCAGGCAAATAATAAAAAATGTATATATATTAAATTGTCTTTTTTGTACAAAAGACAATTTAAAATATATACATTTTTTAATATTTATTTTTTATATTTTTTTCCATTTTAGCAATATGTTTAGACAATTTTAGAAACATGGTATAAATCCCCCTTTCCCAAGCGTGTTTCTTCTCTAGTCCAGTGGTTCTGACTCTGGACTTTCATCTCCCCTTTTTTGCCCTTTTCTTGACGGGTTCGTTTTACATCATTCTCATGTCTTTTTGGGAGAATTTCATTCTTCCTCATCTCCTTTCCTTTTTCTTCCATGAATCCCTTTTTAAGATATCCCCTGCAAACATTAGAAGAAAAATGATTAAAATGATTATAATGATTTTAACTTTGCTCCTGCGCAATTTTAACCTCTGAACTCTGACTTTTGTTCCCTGTCACATGCGTTCTTGGCGCCAAAGTTCAAATATTTCATGTATTTAACCAGAAGCCGCTGTATCAGTTCCCCTTATGTCAACCCCTGAAGAAGAAGTGGTTTACACTTTGAAACGCGTAGGGAATTAAATGGTCAAAATTCTTACATTGTGGTGATTTCATTACGGTCAAGCAGCGCACAGTAAGCCCGAGAATAACTTTATATCCTTAAGGATTTGCATTGGAGGTCACGCAGTGGACCTTCGGGCGTGCAGCAAGCTGACGGCGAGTCTATATGCTTATACCTCTCCTGGAAAGGGTGAGTAGACTTTTTTCATATCTATTCCATTTATCACCAGATAAGACCCTATTGCGCTCTTTTGTTTCCTAGTCTCATTATACTAACTCACCAGTGACGTCTCTAGGTAAAGTCCTTCATCCTTCCTTTTCATCTTTCATCCAGCACAGATCGCCATCACTTCTTCCAGCCAGGGCATGTCTCTGCAGTAAATAGTGGGCCCCTGTGCAAGAAATTTTTCGCCCCCCCGTCCTTCCACTTGCAGAACACATTACTTATTTTTTTCCCAATTTCTACATTACATCACATGAAGAAAAAAAGGCAACAGAGTATCACTTTACACAGTAACAGGACTGCCCCCCCATTTAAAACAGTATACTTAAAAAATAGATACATATCTGCAGTAATAATATCCTTTAATTACCCCCTATGGTAATAATATCCCCCATCCTGGCCCCGTGTGTCTCATTCCTGGCTTCAGCCATATGTTCTGCCATCCCACCCTCATGAGTATCCATTGTGCCCCATATGATCTCCCCATCTGTCTCTCTCGTATCCATCCTGCCCCATGATCTTGCCCCATCTGTCGCCAATCCTGCCCCCTGTGACTCCAATCTTGTCCCATGTCTCCATTTTGCCCTGTTTCCAATCATGCCCCTTGTATCTTTCATCATGCCCCATGTGTCTGCAATCATGCCCCCTGTACCTGCAATCCTGCCCCCATGTCTTTCATCCTGCCCCCTTTGTCTCCAATCATGCCCCCTGTACTTGCAATCCTGCCCCGTGTCTCCAGTCCTGCCCCCGTGACTCCTGTCCTGCCCCCGTTTCTCCAATCATGCCCCTTGTGTCTGCCATCCTGTCCCCTGTATCTCCAATCCTGCCCCCTGTATCCAATCCTGCCCCATCTCCACCCTGCCCCCAATCCAGCCCCTATGTCTCCATCCTGCCCCCAATGTCTCCAATCCTGCCCTGTCTCCATCTTGCCCCAATGTCTCTAATCCTGCCCCATCTCCATTCTGCCCCCAATGTCCCCAATCCTGCCCTGTCTCCATCCTGCCCCGTCTCCATCCTGCCCCGTCTCCAATCCTGCCCCAATGTCTCCAATACTGCCCCAATGTCTCCAATCCTGCCTCCAATGTCTCCAATCCTGCCCCCAATGTCTCCATTCCTGC
This sequence comes from Dendrobates tinctorius, assembly GCF_039654945.1. Taxonomy (NCBI): domain Eukaryota; kingdom Metazoa; phylum Chordata; class Amphibia; order Anura; family Dendrobatidae; genus Dendrobates; species Dendrobates tinctorius. The sequence goes on along the minus strand of NW_027361705.1, from coordinate 9,255,741 downwards.
CCCATCTCCATCCTGCACCATCTCCATCTTGTCCCCTTCTCCAATCCTGCCCCCATATCCAATCCTGCCCTGTCTCCAATCCTGCCCCATCCTGTCCCGTCTCCAATCCTGCTCCATCTTGCCCCAATGTCTCCAATCCTGCCCCCAATGTCTCCAATCCTGCCCCAATGTCTCCAATCCTGCCCAAGTCTGCATCCTGCCCCATCTCCATCCTGCCCCCAATGTCTCCAATCCTGCTCCCAATGTCTCCAATCCTGCCCCAATGTCTCCAATCCTGCCCAAGTCTGCATCCTGCCCCATCTCCATCCTGCCCCGGTCTCCAACCTGCCCCCAATGTCTCCAACCTGCCCCCAATGTCTCCAACCTGCCCCAATGTCTCCATCCTGCCCCATCTCCATCCTGCCCCAATGTCTCCAATCCTGCCCCTGTCTCCAATCCTGCCCCCGTCTCCAATCCTGCCCCCGTCTCCATCTTGTCCCCATCTCCATCCTGCCCCCAATGTCTCCAGTTATGCCCCATCTCCAATCTTGCCCCGTCTCCATCCTGCCCCTGCCTCCAAAACCTGTTTCATCTCCATCCTACCCCGTTTCCATCCTGACCCGAATGTCTGCAATCCTGCCCCCTTCTCCAATCCTGCCCGTCTCCATCTTGCCTCCCCCTGTCTCCAATCTGCCCTGGCAGGATGGAGACACATGGTCCCTGTACCTGCAATTCTGCCCCCCGTGTCTCCAGTCCTGCCCCATGTGTCTCCAGTCCTGCCACGTGACTCCTGTCCTGCCCCCGTGTATCCAATCATGCCCCTTGTGTCTGCCATCCTGCCCCCTGTATCCAATCCTGCCCCATCTCCACCCTGCCCCCAATCCAGCCCCTATGTTTCCATCCTGCCCCAATGTCTCCAATCCTGCCCTGTCTCCATCTTGCCCCCAATGTCTCTAATCCTGCCCCGTCTCCATTCTGCCTCCGTATCCATCCTGCCCCATCTCCATCCTGCCCCCAATGTCCCCAATCCTGCCCCGTCTCCATCCTGCCCTGTCTCCAATCCTGCCCCGTCTCCAATCCTGCCCCGTCTCCAATCCTGCCCTGTCTCCAATCCTGCCCCCAATGTCTCCAATCCAGCCCCCAATGTCTCCATTCCTGCCCCATCTCCATCCTGCCCCATCCCCGTCTTGTCCCCGTCTCCAATCCTGCCCCCGTATCCAATCCTGCCCTGTCTCCAATCCTGTCCCCCGTCTCCAATCCTGCCCTGTCTCCAATCCTGCCTGTTATGAAAGGGAAACCGAGGAGGAAATAAAAAAAACAATACAAGCTAAGTCTCAGAAAACCAAAGAGGTTGGTAACTATGCAGACTGCAGACCCCTGATCCTAACACGCAACTAGCAGCAGTCGTGGAGCGTTCCTACGGTGGTCCTAGACGCCTCGTCACAACCGGAGAACTAAATAAGCCTAACGTGGGAAAAGAGGAAAACTAACTGCCCCAGAGCAGACTCCAAAGGAGAGACAGCCCCCCACATGTAGTGACGGTGAAAAGAAATGAAAACACAAACAAAGTCAGGAAAATAGGCTGAGCAAACGATGGGGCCAAACTAACTTGAAAGGACAGGAAAGGAAAGACACTGTCTGCAGTCTGCCAAAAAACCCTACAAAATGTCCAACACAACTGATAGCAAAATTAACCCTGAAGTCACTAGACTTCTCCCACTATATCAGCACTCTGAAATATTCTGAGACAGAGCAAAAAGAGGCCAATCTAATAAGGGACAAAAGAAAGGGAATTTGGCAAATAAGAGTAGAAATTCAGCACAGCCCAGCCGGGCTGGCTGACCACACAAAAAACTGAAAAGACCAACAAGAGCGAGTGTGAACATTAGCAAAAAACAAACTTATCTTAAGAAGACTGGAACAGAGCTAAGTCCTAGACCTGAGAAACACACTGAATCACCAGCACTAGGATAGGGCTTCGGCTGTCTTATATCCAGTCTGATACTCCAGAGATCCAATCATTATCTTCCTCACCAGGTGGCAGATCACTACCACTTAAACCAACCTCACTACCTCCCATCACCACCAGAGGGAGAACGGAAGGGAAACTCTCAACTGGTGGAGCAGAAAATGAGCTCATAACAGTACCCCCCCCTTGAGGAGGGGTCACGGAACCCTCATCCATGCCACCAGGCCGATCAGGATGGGCCCGGCGAAAAGCACGAACCAATTTATTGGCATGAATATCAGAGGCAGAGACCCAAGAATTATCCTCCTGGCCATAACCCTTCCATTTGACCAAATACTGGAGTCTCCGTCTAACCAAACGAGAATCCAATATTTTCTCTACCTCATATTCCATATTGCCTTTAACCAACACAGGATCAGGAGGTGCCGCTACAGGAACTACTGGCTCAACAAACCTCTTCAACAGTGATCTGTGAAATACGTTATGGATTTTGAACGTAACTGGAAGAGCCAATCGAAAAGAAACAGGATTAAGAATCTCCAAAATCCTATAAGGTCCAATAAATCTTGGCTTAAATTTTGGAGATGCAACCTTCATAGGAATATTCTTAGACGACAACCAAACCATATCACCCACTTTAAACCGGGGACCAATGGTCCTATGCAGGTTGGAAAAATGCTGGGCCTTTTCCTGAGAGAGACAATTTATCCACCACTTGGTCCCATATCTGCTGCATTCTCACAACCACAGTGTCCACACCTGGGCAGGACGAAGATTCTACTTGCCCTAAAGAGAATCGAGGATGAAACCCAAAATTACAGAAAAAGGGTGACATCAAGGTGGCAGAACTAGCTCTATTGTTCAGCGCAAATTGGGTCTCATTTTTGCCCTTGTCCGAATCATCTTGATCAGCAGATATAAAACATCTTAAATAAGACTCCAAGGACTGGTTTGTTCTCTCAGTCTGCCCATTGGTCTGGGGATGAAGCACGGAGGAGAAGGATAACTGAATTCCCAGATTGGAACAAAAAGCTTTCCAAAATCTGGAAACAAACTGGACCCCTCTATCGGACACAATGTTCTCATCAACAAACTGGAGCAAGTTCAGAAAAGAGCGACCAGAATGGTGACCAGTCTGCAAACCATGTCTTATGAAGAAAGGTTGCAGGATTTGGGAATGTTTAGTTTGCAAAAGAGAAGACTGAGAGGAGACTTAATAGCTGTCTACAAATATCTAAAGGGCTGTCACATTGTTGAAGGATCAACTTTATTCTCATTTGCACAAGGAAAGACTAGAAGCAATGGGATGAAACTGAATGGGAGGAGACACAGATTAGATATTAGAAAAAACTTTTTGACAGTTAGAGTGATCAATGAGTGGAACAAGCTGCCACGAGAAGTGGTGAGTTCTCCTTCAATGGAAGTCTTCAAACAGAGGCTGGACAGACATCTGACTGGGATGATTTAGCGAATCCTGCTTTGAGCAGGGGGTTGGACCAGATGGCCCAGGAGGTCCCTTCCAACTCTATGATTCTCAGGAATCCCGTGTAACCGAACCACCTGTTGTAAAAATAAGGGTGCCAACTCAGCGGAAGATGGCAACTTTGGGAGTGGTACAAGATGGACCATCTTCGAAAATCTATCACAGATTACCCAGATAACAGTCATTCTCTGAGAGACAGGAAGATCAGAAATAAAATCCATTGAGATATGGGTCCATGGCCTCCTGGGCACCGGCAGGGGCATCAGCAACCAACTAGAACGAGAACAGGGTTTAGACCGAGAACAAGTCCCACAGGACTGTACAAAATTCCTGACATCACGAGATAAGGCAGGCCACCAAAACGACCGACTCACCAAATCTCTGGTACCACCTGGATGACCAGCCTATGCGGAGCAATGGACTTCAGACATCACTCTCTTTCTCCACTGGTCCGGAACATACAATCTTCCCATAGGGCAACGCTCAGGTTTATCCTCCTGAAATTCCTCCATTGCGAGTCTCAAATCGGGCAAAATGGCAGAAAGAACTACCCCTACACCTAGGATAGTAGTAGGCTCGGTCACATTAAGAGAATCAGCAAAGAAACTCCTAGAAAGGGCGTCTGCCTTAACATTCTTAGTGCCCGGAAGAAGAGAGACCACAAAATTAAAACGCGTGAAAAACAAGGCCCATCTAGCCTGTCTAGGGTTCAAGCGTTTAGCCGACTCCAGATAAGTCAGATTCTTGTGATCGGTGAGGACCACAAATTGATGTCTAGCTCCCTCCAACCAATGTCTCCACTCCTCAAATACCCATTTCATGGCCACCAATTCCCGATTCCCCACGTCATAGTTGCGTTCAGATGGGGAGAACTTTCGAGAAAAGAAGTCACAGGGATTCATCTTAGAAATCACAGGATCTTTTTGGGACAAAACAGCTCCTGCACCAATCTCAGAAGCGTCTACCTCCACTTGAAATGGAAGTGAGACATCAGGTGGCCGTAGAACTGGAGCTGAAGTAAATCTCTGCTTAAGCTCCTGAAATGCTGAGACAGCCTCAGGAGACCAATTCAGCACATCAGCTCCCTTCTTGGTCAGATCAGTCAGTGGTTTGACAATACTAGAAAAATTACCTATAAATTTACGATAGAAATTAGCAAAACCCAAAAACTTCTGAAGAGCCTTCAAAGAAGTAGGCTGAATCCAATCATAAATGGCCTGTACCTTGGCCGGGTCCATTTCAATAGTCGATGGAGATAAGATAAATCCCAAAAATGAAATCCTCTGTACACCAAAGAGACATTTCGATCCCTTAACAAACAGGGAATTCTCCCTCAAAATCTGAAACACAGTCCGGACATGTTCCACATGGGAATCCCAATCATTAGTAAAGATCAAAATATCATCAAGATAGCTGATCAAAAACTTATCAACAAAGTCTCGGAAAATATCATTCATAAACGACTGGAAGACAGAAGGGGCATTGGAGAGCCCAAAAGGCATCACCAGGTACTTAAAATGTCCCTCCGGAGTATTAAACGCCGTCTTCCATTCATCCCCGTGCTTGATGCGAATAAGATTATACGCCCCCCTGAGGTCAAGCTTAGTAAACCAGCAGGCACTCTTAACTCTTGAGAATAAATCAGACATCAGAGGTAATGGGTACTGATATTTAACCGTCATCTTGTTAAGGGAACGATAATCAATACACGGTCTTAATGAACCATCTTTCTTGGCCACAAAAAAAACAGCACCTAAAGGTGACGAGGATGGCCTAATATGACCCTTCTCCAACGACTCAATATAGGATCGCATAGCATCATGTTCGGGTACAGAGAAGTTAAAAAACCGACCCTTGGGAAACTTACACCCAGGCATCAACTCAATTGCACAGTCATAACTCCTATGAGGGGGCAAAGACGCAGACTTACTCTCACTAAATACATCAGAGAATTCAGCCAGATAATCAGGAATATCATGAGACTGAGGAGAGGTGGAGAAAACAGGAGCGTCCCTAAGAACACACTGACAACCAATCCAAAACTGGGTTATGAGTTTGCAACCAAGGGAACCCCAGAACAATAGTGTCATGCAAATTATGCAGCACCAAAAATTTACAATTTTCCTGGTGGTCAGGGGCAACTCGCATTATCACCTGGGTCCAAAACTGAGGTTTATTCTCCGCCAACGGAGTGGCATCAATACCCCTCAAAGGAATAGGTGTCTGCAGAGGCGTCATGGACAAACCACAACGTTTAGCAAAGTCCAAATCCATCAGATTCAGAGCTGCTCCTGAATCCACAAAAGCCTTAGTGGAAAATGTGGACAAAGAGCAGATCAGAGTAATTGCCAAAAGGAACTTTGGTTGTATACTGCCCACAGCAAATGTGTGTGCAAAACGTTTCTCTCGTTTAGGGCAGACAGAAATAGTATGAGAGGCGTCTCCACAGAAAAAACACAGCTTATTACGCCTTCTAAACTCCCGACGTTGCGCCCTAGACAAAACCCCATCACATTGCATAGGTTCAGATATTTGTTCAAAAGGTGGCAGCGCCTCCCGTGTATTTTTACGTTCACGTAAACGCCGATAAACTTGAATGGCTAATGCCATAGAGCCATCCAGACCAGAGGGAACAGGAAATCCCACCATAACATCTTTTACAGTCTCTGATAAACCCTTCCGAAAGAGGGCTGCCAATGCACTATCATTCCATGTAGTAAGGACCGCCCACTTTCGGAATTTTTGACAATATAACTGCAGGATCCTGACCCTGGTTTAATGCCAACAGGGTTTCTCAGCTTGATCAACGGAATTAGGTTTATCATACAACAACCCCAAGGCCTGAAAAATGCATCCACATTAGTCAGAATAGGATTTTCAGGTGTCAGAGAAAACACCCAATACTGGGGATCGCCGCGCAGCAAGGAGCTGACAATTTTAACCTGCTGCACAGAGCTCCCCGATGAGTTAGGCTTCAAGGCAAGAAATAATTTACAATTATTCCTAAAATTCAAAAATTTAGACCGATCCCCAGAAAACACATCAGGAGAGGGGATTTTGGGTTCAACAGCATGTGATTGAGCGAGATAGGCGGAAATTCCCTGCACTTCAGCAGCGAGCTGCTCCACACGATCAGACAATTGCTTAATCTCCATTAAGGAAAAAATCCTCCTACGGCCCCAGAGAAAAAGAGGAAAAAATGCATAAAAAAAAAAATTCTGACACTTTTTTTTTTTTTCCTTTCCTGCTTTTGAGTACCCTAGAATCTGCGGTATTGGTGATTCTGTTATGAAAGGGAAGCCGAGGAGGAAATAAAAAAAATAATACAAGCTAGGTCTCAGAAAACCAAAGAGGTTGGTAACTATGCAGACTGCAGACCCCTGATCCTAACACGCAACTAGCAACAGTTGTGGAGCGTTCCTACGGTGGTCCTAGATGCCTCGTCACAACCGGAGAACTAAATAAGTCTAAAGCGGGAAAAGAGGAAAACTAACTGCCATAGAGCAGACCCCAAAGGAGAGACAGCCCCCCACATGTAGTGACGGTGAAAAAAGATGAAAACACAAACAAAGACGGGAAAATAGGCTGAGCAAACAATGGGGCCAAACTAACTTGAAAGGAAAGACACCGTCTGCAGTCTGCCAAAAAACCCTACAAAATGTCCAACACAACTGATAGCAAAATTAACCCTGAAGTCACTAGACTTCTCCCACTATATCAGCACTCTGAAATATTCTGAGACAGAGCAAAAAGAGGCCAATCTAATAAGGGACAAAAGAAAGGCAATTTGGCAAATAAGAGTGGAAATTCAGCACAGCCCAGCCGGGCTGGCTGACCACACAAAAAACTAAAAAGACCAACAAGAGCGAGTGTGAACATTAGCAAAAAACAAACTTATCTTAAGAAGACTGGAACAGAGCTGAGTCCTAGACCTGAGAAACAGACTGAATCACCAGCACTAGGATAGGGCGTCGGCTGTCTTATATCCAGTCTGATACTCCAGAGATTCAATCATTATCTTCCTCACCAGGTGGCAGATCACTACCACTTAAACCAACCTCACTACCTCCCGTCACCACCAGAGGGAGAACGGAAGGAAAACTCTCAACTGGTGGAGCAGAAAATGAGCTCATAACACCTGTCCCCATCCTGTCCCATCTCCAATCCTGCCCCCAATGTCTCCATTCCTGCCCCCAATGTCTCCTATCCTGCCCCAATGTCTCCAATGCTGCCCAAGTCGCCATCCTGCCCCGTCTCCATCCTGCCCTGGTCTCCAACCTGCTTCCAATGTCTCCAACCTGCCCCAATGTCTCTATCCTGCCCCATCTCCATCCTGCCCCAATGTCTCCAATCCTGCCCCTGTCTCTAATCCTGCCCCTGTCTTCAATCCTGCCCCTGTCTCCAATCCTGCCCCCGTCTCCCATCCTGTCCCATCTCCATCCTGCCCTTGTCTCCATCCTGCCACCATCTCCATCCTGTCTCCATCTCAATCCTGCCCCCATCTCCATCCTGCCCCCAATGTCTCCAATCATGCCCCGTCTCCAATCCTGCCCCTGTCTCCATCCTGCCCCATCTCCATCCTGCCCCCAATGTCTCCAGTTATGCCCCATCTCCAATGCTGCCCCATCTCCATCCTGCCACTGCCTCTAAAACCTGTTCCATCTCCATCCTGACCCCAATGTCTCCAATCCTGCCCGTCTCCATCTTGCCTCCCCCTGTCTCCAATCTGCCCTGACAGGATGGAGACACATGAGCCATGTGTCTTCATCTTGCGGGGAAACACAATAATTGAATTAAAAAAAAAAAACTTTCTTCTTACCTGGCACACTCCTGCTAGAAGATGCAGCTCCTGTGTGAGCTCAGCGAAAGGACCTGTGGTGATGTCATTGTCATGTGATCAGGGGGCCGAGCTGATCAATGGTGAAGGCCTGTGATAAGCTCCGCCCCCTGATCACATGACCATGACAACACCACAGGTCCTCCAGCGCTTCGGCGCTGCTCTCCTCTCCTCCTGCACTCCACATGGCTAATTTGAAAATTGAATAATTAGCCATGCGGTGCAGGAGGCTAGAGGGGCCCCCCTCTCCCCCAGGGTCCCCGTTCAATGAACCGGCTGCACAGGCGGTAGGTCTGCCCCTGGGAGGACTCAATTTTAGTATTAAGCATACACATTAGTCTAATACATATGATCAATATACTTTTGTTAGTTATGTTTAATGTACATTGGTTATGGTCATCTATTTTAATTTTTAACTAGCTGAAGAGCCTGGGCATAGTAACCAACTGTGGTTAGTTATAACAAATTATAATGATTATATTGCACAAAAAAACATTTCACAGTTGTTCACACTATAGGCAAAAACAAGAGCGCAATAGGGTCTTATCCGGGCAATCTTATAAGAAATATTAAGGTTTATACTCACCCTTCCCAGGAGAGAGTCAAGCACGTAGGATCAGTATGTCAGCTTGCTGCACATCCAATGGTCCACAACACAGAGACCGCCACATGAAAACTTTTAGGATAAAATTCTTGGATTTAAGTGCGCTGCCAGACAAATTTCATATCCATAAACAGGTTGATGAATTAACCCTTTTATACCAACGCATTTCGAAGTTCATAATACTTCTTACTCAGGGGATGACAAAAGTTTATGGATATGAAATTTGTCTGGCAGCGCACTTAAATCCAAGAATTTTATCCTAAAAGTTTACAAAAAAACATTTCACATAATGTATTCAACACTACAGATTTGCAACACAAATTAACTAAACGATTACCCAACTATTGATAGTATTTTATTTTCAACTCATTCAAGAGCCTTTTGATAAACAACATTTTTGCTTTTTCCTTTCGGTGCAAAGATGAACAGATTTTTGGCAGTTCCAACTCTTGAACAGACCACGTAAAGTTGACCATGAGAAAAGCATGGAGATTGCAAATCGATCCCTACTACTTTCAAGGACTGTCCCTGAGCATTGATAATGGACATTGCAAATAGCAGTTGAACTGGAAACTGGAGGCTTTTAAAATCAAAAAACAAACCAGATAGAATGAGTGGAATTCTTGGAATGAAAATGTCCTCTCCTTTGGCACATCCTGTTTCTGAGCTGTGTATCTAACCCTATCCTGTATGATAATGTCTGAGCTGTGTACCTAATCCTCTCCTGTGTGATACTTTCTGCTGAGCTGTGTATCTAATCCTATAGTGTGTTACCGACTGCTCAGCCGTGTATCTAATCCTATCCTGTGTGATACTGACTGCTGAGCAGTGTATCTAATCCTATCCTGTGTGATACCGTCTGCTGAGCTGTGTATCTAACCCTATCCTGTTTGATACTGACTGCTGAGCTAATGTACCTAATCCTATCATGTGTGTTACTGACTGCTCAGCCGTGTATCTAATCCTATCCTGTGTGATACTGACTGCTGATCCGTGTATCTAATCCTATTCTGTGTGATACTGTCTGCTGAGCCGTCTATCTAATACGATTCTGTGTGATACTGTGTGCTGAGCTGTATATCGAATCCTATCCTGTGTGATACTGTCTGCTGAGCTGTGTATCTATTCCTATCCTGTGTGATACTGACTGCTGAGCTGTGTATCTAATCCTATCCTGTGTGATACTGACTGCTGAGCCATGTGTCTAATCCTCTCCTGTGGGATACTGACTGCTGAGCTGTGTATCCAATCCTATCCTTTGTGATACTGACTGCTGAGCTGTGTATCTAATCCTATCCTGTGTGATGCTGACTGCTGAGCCGTGTATCTAATCCTATCCTGTGTGATACTGGGCTCCCCTTGCAGTCTGTGTCAGAGTGTGGTCTGTGTTGGCACGGTAATAAATTGTGTTCTTTCCAGCTTTACAGAAGGACGATAACACCATAGAAATGATAAGAATAATAGGCCTCAGTTACCACAACTGTCTACAAAGAAAACTGTTGCTGATATCAACCAATCACAGCTCATTTTTCATCTTTTAAACAGCTCTGGGACAGCGTGGCGAGTTTTGAGTGGCGACTTTTGTGTTTCGACTTTTATGTGGCGAGGTTGGTGTATGTGTGGTGAAATGTGTGCTGAGGGTGGTATATGTGTTGAAGCACGTAGTAGTGTGTAGCGCATTTTGTGTGTGTGTTCATATCCCAGTGTGTGGTGAGTATCCCATGTCAGGGCCCCATCTTCGCAACTGTACGGTATATACTGTTTGGCGCCATCGCTCTCATTCTTTATGTCCCCTTTGTTCACATCTGGCAGCTGTCAATTTGCCTCCAACACTTTTCCTTTCACTTTTTTCTCATTATGTAGTTAGGGGAAAAATTGTTTGGTGAATTAGAACGCACGGGATTAAAATTTCGCCTCACAACATAGCCTATGATGCTCTCGGGGTCCAGACGTGTGACTGTGCAAAATTTTGTGGCTGTAGCTACGATGGTGCAGATGCCAATACATACACTTTTTCACCATTATGTAGATAGGGGCAAAATTGTTTGGTGAATTGGAACGCATGGGGTTAAAATTTTGCCTTACAACATAGCCTATGACGCTCTCGGGGTCCAGATGTGTGACTGTGCAAAACTTTGTGGCTGTAGCTACGATGGTGCAGATGCCAATACATACACTTTTTCCCCATTATGTAGATAGGGGCAAAATTGTTTGGTGAATTGGAGCTCGTGGGGTTAAAATTTTGCCTCACAACATAGCCTAGGACGCTCTTGGGGTCCAGACGTGTGACTTTGCCAAATTTTGTGGCTGTAGCTGCGATGCTGCGGATGCCAATCCCGGACATAAACACATACATACACACCCACATTGAGCTTTATATATTAGATAACCATTGTTTTATGGAATACATGCATTCCATATGCAATTTTATATAATTATTGAGTAGTAATATATGATGGCAAACCATAGGGTACCTGCTTGTTGGTGCTCTTGTCACTGAGGGCTTTTAGGTGGCTTGACTACATTATAAAGACAGGCCGGAGCGAGCCGCACAACCCCCCCAGCGGCTAAGTGGAGGCCCTCATGACAGTGGGTTGGAGGGAGGGGGTTAATTATCCAAAGGGGTGGAGAATGGGAAGGGGGGTATTTCAGGAGGCTTATGGGGGCAGTTACCTTAGTTCCCGCTCTGGAGCCGCGAGGGATTGTCCATCCGCAAACATGGAGTCCATATCCGTGGTCTTGGAGAGGCTGCAGGCGGCAGCAGAGTCGCAGCCTGATGGATGGCTAGAGGAGCAGGTTGCGGGGATCATTGGGGGAGGCAGCTAGTCGGCCGCCGTTGCCTCTACCCGTGCGAGGCCTCCAGAGCGCCTATCCCCAGACCCTGTGCCCACTACCTAGCGCCGGCGTCGGAGCCCCTCCAGGGACCCTCCGGCTCAGGTGCCAGGTGGTAGGCGTGCTGGCAGGCCCCAGGCTGGGAGGAATCCATGGGCCAGCCTGGGTGCAGCGGTGGTCGCTAGGCCTTCTCCCAGGCCTGAGTGGGAGGCGGGGCCTGCACACGCCAGGCCGGCGAGGAAGGATGACATCATGGCAGGCCACTATGGAGCCGGGCGGTCTGACATGTGGCAGCGGTGAGAGGCACACCGAGGATGGATCATCAGGTGGCAGCCCCCGGCGGTCGGGGTGGGCGGGTGTGCCCTGTAATGCGGGCCCCCTGACTGGACCAACGGCGGGGGAGGGCCTGGGACGGAGTGACAGACAGTCAGTGGGGGGTGCGGGAGGTGGGTGGCCGCAGGTGGCAGCCCCTGTGCCTGTGCAGCCTGCTGGCCTCAGCGGGGGTCGGAGCAATGAAGATCTCAGAAGAGAGTGGCCCGGGAGTGCAGCGGTGTCAAGAGAGCCTGTTTCTGCAAGTGTTGGACCTCTGGGGACAGAGGGTCTGAGGCGAAGCTCCGGGGTTGACGCACAGCGGGATACGGGAATGGCGGCTGGAGGAGACACAGCGTCCTCGCAGCCCAGTGAGTATGGCTCCTTGTCTTGTCTGTCATCATCCCTAGTGAGGTCCCCTGCGGTCGGGAGCGGGTTGGGAGGCCGGTCGGTGGCGTTAGGACAGGTAGGGGACCAAGGCCTGTCAGCAATCGGGGGGCTTGGGGAGATTTTGGCTTCCATGCGGGATTTATTGGCATGGATGGAGGGAGTTAGAGAGCCCCCAGTGCATTTAGCCGCCTGGGTGGGGGTCACAGGAGCGATGGGCCAGCCTGTCAGGGGCGGCTACCGGGGTCTCAGTAGGCTGAGCAGACCCTGTGTCTGTTTCGGTTCAGACTGAGAAAGAGAAGGAATGTCGGATCCATTTGGATGATAGGGCCCATGGGGAGGTATATGTATGCTTTGAGGGCCCACTGGGCACTCATCTTAAAAAGGAGGTGCAAGAAAAGATCTGGAAGGATGAGTACGTCAAGATTTTTTCCCTGTTAACACTGGAAAAGTTTAATTTGGATAAGGGAAAGAAGGATGATAGCAAAAAAAAGAGGAGGAGGAAAAATGGAGATGGCGTTTGATTCTGCAAATGTTCACTAATTGGCTCCAGGCGTTTGCAATTTTGGCTAGCGTGAATGGTGAGAAGGCGCCTGAGAATTGTTCTCTTTTTTGTTATTTAGATTCGATTGTGGAGGCGTATAGGGTATACGGGGGTCAGGCTTGGCTCCGTTACGATGAGCAGTTTAGGCAGAGGAAGGCGGTACGTCCGGCGATAAGGTGGGATCAGAAATGCATAAGTCTGTGGTGGAAGGTTATGACTCTGACTAAGCTTGGCCATTCATTTCCTGGAGGGGGCCAGGGGGGCCGGTTTTTCAAATGCGCAAAGCAGTGGTCGAGGGGCAGGGGGTCAGTCGTGGCAATCGGGCACCCAGAAACAGGGTCTCTGCTGGCAATTTAATGATGGGCAGAGTAAATTCGGGGCGAGCTGCAAACTCAAGCACCTTTGCTCTCATTGCAGCGGAACCTCGCATGGTGCTTCCAGATGCTTTAGGAAGCAGAAAGGAAAAGCAGAGAGGGGTAATTCCAAAGGGGGAGACACCAGTGAAACTGGCCGCGATGGCCCCTTATCTAAGTAGGTTTCTGGATGGTGTGAAGGCGGAACTGTTGTTGTACAGTTTCAGGGACGGTTTTAAAATTCCTGACCCTCCTTTTGAGATACCATGGGGGCTGAAGAATCTCAGGTCAGCTGACCTTTCTGCTGAGGTGGTATCGGAAAAGTTGGAGAAGGACGTTAAGTTTGGAAGGATGTCAGGGCCATTTAAGGATCCTCCGTTTGAGGATTTGGTCGTCTCGCCCCTGGGGGTGGTGCTGAAGAAAGAGCCGAATAAGTTTAGGCTCATTCATCACCTGTCTTTCTCTTGTGGTAGGTCGGTGAATGATGGAATTGATCCGGAACTGTGCTCGGTGGTGTATACGTCATTTGATGAGGCGGCAAAGTGGAAAGGGGGCACTTTTGGCTAAACCGAATATTGAGTCGGCTTTTCGGTTGCTCCCGGTTCATCCAGATAGTGTTAGGTTGTTGGGCTGTTACTGTGGGGGGGAATTTTTTGTTGATAGGTGTTTGCCAATGGGTTGCTCGGTGTCTTGTGCCTTTTTTGAGGGGTTCAGTTCCTTTCTCCAGTGGGTTGTTCCTAATGTGTCGGGTTTTGATTCTTTGATTCATTACCTAGATGATTTTTTGTGTATCGGTCCGGGTAACTCAGGTTGTTGTGAGAGACTGCCTAGGGCACTGGAGTGGGTTGCAGAGAGTTTTGGTGTACCTCTTGCTCCCGGCAAAACGGAGGGGCCTTGTACGTGCCTGTCTTTTTTGGGAATTGTGATTGATTCGGTGGAATGGGAGTTTCGCTTACCAGAGGATAAGGTAAAGGCGTTGCGGGATGAGGTGTCTCGAGCTAAACGGGTGAAGAAATTGTCATTAAGAGAGGTTCAGTCGCTACTTGGTAAACTGAATTTTGCTTGTCGCATTATCCCAATGGGTAGGGTCTTTTCTCGGTGGTTGGTGAACACTATGGCGGGAGTGCGGGCTCCACATCATTTTGTTCGACTTACCAGTGAACATAAGGTGGATTTGGAGGTGTGGGACAAGTTTTTGGAGCAATGCAACAGAAGATCATTGCTCATGGAAGAGGTAGTTGTGAATGATGAGTTGGATCTGTTTACGGACGCGTCTGGTGGAGTGGGTTTTGGGGCATATTTTAAGGGCCAATGGTGCGCGGCTGCGTGGCTTGACGAGTGGTTTCAGCAAGGCCTTAAGAAGAATATTGCTGTGTTGGAGATTTTACCCATATTGATGGCGGTGAACCTATGGAAGGAGGAGTTTCGGAATAGAAGGGTCCGTTTTAATTGTGACAACATGGGAGTCGTGTGCTTCTTTAACAGCTACGTCCTCTCCTCCAGTGATTCGAGTTTTGCGGCAGTTAATTTTAACTTGTTTATCGCTTAATGCTCAGGTGACGGCTTCTCATGTGCCAGGTATTAGGAATTCCATTGCTGATTCTTTGTCTCGTTCGCAGTGGGTGCATTTACGGACCTTGGCCCTGGATGTGGAGGAAGCGGGTTTGGAGTGTCCAGCCGGGCTTTGGAAGGTGGTCTTAGGGCTGCAGAACCTCTAATACGGGCATCTCTGTCTTCTGGTACTTGGTCGATTTACGAGTCAGTTTGGAGTTCTTGGCAAAACTGGTTGGGGACACGTTCGTATGGCAACTCTGCGGAGGATCAGTTGGGCGCGTTGCTGGTGTGGCTGGGTTTTGGGGCGGAAGAGGGTTGGTCGGTGTCTAGGGTAGCGCAGGTGAGGGCCGGTTTAGCTTTTGGATTTAAATTGCGGGGTCAAGTTGATTTGACCAAGTGTTTTCGGTCAGCCAGGCCATCAAGGTGTTCAGACATCTGGGTTAATAGGGCGGATTTTCGGCGTCCGCTGTCATTTGGCATTCTCGAATGGTTGAGGGCAGTGTTGGACGAGTTTTGTGTGTCAAGGCTTGAGTGTTCTCTTTTTCAGGCGGCATTCTCCCTTGCCTTTTTTAGGGCATTGAGGGTGGGGGAATTGGTATCTCCAAGACGGTATTCAGGTGGGGGTTTGTTGGATAGGGACGTGGTGGTGGGTGACAGTGGTTTGGAGTTTTGGATGAGGAGGTCTAAAACAAACTAGGAGGGTAGGGGGAAAACAGTGGTCTTGGGAGCAGTGCCAAGATCTCTGATGTGCCCGGTGCGCTGTCTGCAGGATTACAGGTCGTGGCAACAGAGTGGTGAGGGGCCATTGCAGCATCATGCTGATGGTTCCTTCTTGTCAAGGTTTCAGTTTGTGGCGGTTTTTCGTAAAGGTCTGGACAGATTGGGTATTGACGGGTCTAGGTTCGCTTCTCATTCTTTCAGGATTGGGGCAGCTACGGAAGCGGCGGTTGGGGGCTTGGGATCAAAGGTAATACAACGGATTGGAAGGTGGGAATCAGGGCGTTACAGGTCGTATGTTCGCCCTGGGGCATTGGTTGCAGAGCTACATTATGTAGGGAATGTTGGGTTAATTTGTCTGCGGCTTGGTTTTTGGTTAATGGTGTTTTTTTTGTCATTACAGGTTGCACCCCTTTGCTGGTGTGGATCCTGGGCCATTCCTTTGTTTATTGGGGCGCTCGACGTTCGGCGAGAAGGGCGGCAGATGGGTTTTTCGCGAAGCGTGGCGATAATCAAGTGGTTGGGTTTTAAGGGTATGGGTTGGAACAGGGTCTTGCAGGAGGTGCATAGTATCGCTAGGCTTGATAAGGACCCCGATATTTTAGTCCTTCATGCAGGTGGAAATGATTTGGGGGTTCGCCCTTTTCGTGAATTAGTTTAGGATATTAAGCACGATCTTCTCTGTTTGTGGTTGTCATTTAAGGGGTTAACTGTGGTGTGGTCGGAGATTGTCCCAAGAAAGACTTGGCGTCATGCGAGATCGGTTGTCAAGTTAAATAGGACAAGGATAAAGGTTAATAGGGCGGTGTCCAATTTCGTGGTTAGGAAAGGGGGGGTGTCGGTTCATCATTTTGACCTTCAGAGAGGGAGTGGGGAGTTCAGGCTGGCTGATGGGGTTCATCTGAATGACGTGGGCATTGATTTGTGGGCATTGGGTCTGCAGGACGGTATTGAGAGGGCCATAGCATTTCGGCATGGGAGGGTTTCAGGCAACTGAGGTGTTCAATTGCCTTCGTTGTGGCGTTTGGGGGAGGGGGTCCTTGAAGTTGGTGCTAAATTTGTTTTGGGGGGATCTGTAGTAATATGGATTCCTCAATTGTTATTATCCGTGGTCTGGGACTGGTGATTTGGGGGGACTTCCGGCAGTGGTTGGTCAGATCCCCAGGGCTTAAGTGGACAGTGCAACCCCGATGGGGTATTGGTGCTCCCGAGCCAGTGGGGTAATGGCTGGGAGTAATTTATGGTATGTGTTTGTCCACAAAAAAGTATTCTTCGCGTTTTGGTCACCAGATTTGAGAGCTTCAAGGACCCTCCCAAGGTTGCGTTTATGTTTATAACTGTTGTATGTTACTTAAATAAAAGGCTGCTGTGTCCATTATATTCCATTCTGGTGTCCTGTTGTTATTTTGGGCTCAGGTGGGTTTTGGGTTTATTGGGGATAAGTGGTTGGTAGAGGCAACCCAACTGCAGCTCGCCAACTCCAACGTCATGTGGTAATTACTCAATTTTTTGTATTGTTGTATGGTGTTTTCAATGTATTGTGTATTTCTTCTTATTAGTGTGCAGAAACAACCCTTTAAAAACATACATTTATTAAATAAAGAGTCAAAAACACCCAGCCCTGCACACGATGTGAACAAACAGGAATTAATATGGATACCAATATAAACCACTAGATATTTGAATGATAGTGATAGATAAGTGTCACTGTTGTTAGATAAGATAAAACAGGACACATAAACATATCGTAAAAAAAGAGAAAGCTTATCATGTTTCAGATGTCTTTGTGTCAGTCCTCCATGCCTCAACGCGTTTCCCCAAAGGACGTGGATCACCAGTAGGCCAAAGTAGAGATGATGGAGAGGTAGAGATAACTGCAGACAAGCAGGGTGATCAGGAGCCCATTGTGAAACATAATAAGTTTTCTCTTTATTTTACACTGTGCTTATGTGCCCTGTTTAGAATAGTGCCTATGTTGTCTAGACTAGCATTATACCTACAGTGCCTACAAGTAGTATTCAACCCCCTGCAGATTTAGCAGGCTTACACATTCGGAATTAACTTGGCATTGTGACATTTGGACTGTAGATCGGCCTGGAAGTGTGAAATGCACTGCAGCAAAAAAGAATGTTATTTCTTTGTTTAATTTTTTTTTAAATTGTGAAAAGTTTATTCAGAGGGTCATTTATTATTCAACCCCTCAAACCACCAGAATTCTGTTTGGTTCCCCTAAAGTATTAAGAAGTATTTCAGGCACAAAGAACAATGAGCTTCACATGTTTGGATTAATTATCTCTTTTTCCAGCCTTTTCTGACTATTTAAGACCCTCCTCAAACTTGTGAACAGCACTCATACATGGTCAACATGGGAAAGACAAAGGAGCATTCCAAGGCCATCAGAGACAAGATCGTGGAGGGTCACAAGGCTGGCAAGGGGTACAAAACCCTTTCCAAGGAGTTGGGCCTAACTGTCTCCACTGTTGGGAGCATCATCCGGAAGTGGAAGGCTTATGGAACTACTGTTAGCCTTCCACGGCCTGGACAGCCTTTGAAAGTTTCCTCCCGTGCCGAGGCCAGGCTTGTCCGAAGAGTCAAGGCTAACCCAAGGACAACAAGGAAGGAGCTCCGGGAAGATCTCATGGCAGTGGGGACATTGGTTTCAGTCAATACCATAAGTAATGTACTCCACCGCAATGGTCTCCGTTCCAGACGAGCCCGTAAGGTACCTTTACTTTCAAAGCGTCATGTCAAGGCTTGTCTACAGTTTGCTCATGATCACTTGGAGGACTCTGAGACAGACTGGTTCAAGGTTCTCTGGTCTGATGAGACCAAGATCGAGATCTTTGGTGCCAACCACACACGTGACGTTTGGAGACTGGATGGCACTGCATACGACCCCGAGAATACCATCCCTACAGTCAAGCATGGTGGTGGCAGCATCATGCTCTGGGGCTGTTTCTCAGCCAAGGGGCCTGGCCATCTGGTCCGCATCCATGGGAAGATGGATAGCACGGCCTACCTGGAGATTTTGGCCAAGAACCTCCGCTCCTCCATCAAGGATCTTAAGATGGGTCATCATTTCATCTTTCAACAAGACAACGACCCAAAGCACACAGCCAAGAAAACCAAGGCCTGGTTCAAGAGGCAAAAAATCAAGGTGTTGGAGTGTCCTAGTCAGTCTCCTGACCTTAACCCAATTGAAAACTTGTGGAAGGAGCTCAAGATTAAAGTCCACATGAGACACCCAAAGAACCTAGATAATTTGGAGAAGATCTGCATGGAGGAGTGGGCCAAAAAAACTCCAGAGACCTGTGCCAGCCTGATCAGGTCTTATAAAAGACGATTATTAGCTGTAATTGCAAACAAGGGTTATTCCACAAAATATTAAACCTAGGGGTTGAATAATAATTGACCCACACTTGTATGTTTAAAATTTATTAAAATTTAACTGAGCAACATAACTTTTTGGTTTGTAAGATTTATGCATCTGTTAATAAATCCTGCTCTTGTGTGAAGTTTGAAGGCTCTAACTTATTTGCATCTTATCAAACCTGCTAAATCTGCAGGGGGTTGAATACTACTTGTAGGCACTGTATATCTGTGTATCTTGCAGGGACAACATGGTCTATTCAGTGCAAGCCGCTGTGGAGCAGGGGCACCAAATCCCATTATACTAGGGTGCCAACCTCTGATGCTAGGCAGTTACAGCCTAGTATTGATCCCAGGGTCAAATAGGATTTTCAGAGTAACCCAAAAAATGCTGTTTTTCTGAGTCCACCCCACACAGGCTGTTTTGCAGAATCCACCCACAGAAGCTGTTTTCAGAGTCCCCCAACGAAGCTGTTTTCAGAGTAATAATAATAATAATAATAATAATAATAATAATAATCTTTATTTATATAGCGCCAACATATTCCGCAGCGCTTTACAGTTGAACAGTTTCAAACACAACAGTCATAAGTAACAATGTTAACAATACAATAATTAAAGCGAAATAAGACGACCCTGCTCGTGGGAGCTAACAATCTACAATGAGGTGGGGGAGATGCAAAGCACAGGTTTGTATTTACAATGATGTATTTACAATGATGGTCCAGCCATCTTCAGGGGGTGGGGGTTAGATGGCGATAGTGAATGGGCTACACACACACAAACATAAAATGACTTTGATTACTGAATGTGATAGGCCGCTCTGAACAAATGTGTTTTGAGCGAGCGCCTAAAACTATGCAAATTGTGGATGGTCCTAATATCTTGGGGTAGAGCATTCCAGAGGATTGGCGCAGCACGGGAAAAGTCTTGGAGTCGGGAGTGAGAGGTACGGATTAGGGCAGAGGTTAGTCGAAAGTCATTTGCAGAGCGCAGCGGTCGGTTAGGCCAATAGACAGAAATGATGGAGGAGATGTAAGGGGGTGCCGCACTGTGGAGAGCTTTGTGGGTGAGAACAAGTACTTTGAATTGTACCCTGTAATGAATTGGCAGCCAGTGTAACGACTAACCAGATGGACAACCCTGGCTGCTGCATTAAGGATAGACTGGAGAGGGGAGAGTCGAGTGAGGGGGAGGCCAATTAATAGAGCATTAAAGTAGTCTAGGCGGGAGTGGATCAGGGCGACAGTGAGGGTTTTTGTTGTTTCCATGGTGAGAAAAGGGCGGATTCTAGAGATGTTCTTTAGGTGTAAGCGGCACGAGTGGGCAAGAGATTGTGTATGGGAGGTGAAGGAGAGATCGGAGTCAAACATAACACCCAGACAGCGCGCCTGCTGTCGGGGTGCTATTATGGTGCCACCCACGGAGAGGGAAATGTCAGATTTAGGGAGGTTAGTAGATGGCTGGAGCAGAAGAAGTTCAGTTTTGGAGAGGTTGAGTTTCAGATAGAGAGCAGACATGATGTTGGAGACTGCAGACAGACAGTCAGTGGCGTTCTGTAGTACAGCGGAGGTAAGGTCAGGGGATGATGTGTACAGTTGTGTGTCATCAGCATAAAGATGGTACTGAAAGCCAAATCTGCTGATGGTCTGTCCAATTGGGGCCGTGTAGAGAGAGAAGCGAAGGGGGCCAAGGACTGAGCCCTGAGGTACCCCAACAGTGAGAGGAAGAGGAGATGAAGGGGAGCCAGAAAACAGAACACTGAAGGAGCGGTCGGAAAGATAGGAGGAGAACCAGGAAAGAGCAGTGTCCTTAATGCCTAGTGACTGGAGCCTAGAGAGTAGGAGAGGATGGTCAACAGTGTCGAAAGCTGCAGAAAGGTTGAGAAGAATGAGCAGAGAGTGGTCACCATTACGTTTTGCTGTCAGAAGGTCATTGGTCACTTTGAGTGCAGTTTCTGTTGAATGTAGGGGGCGGAAACCGGACTATGAAGAGTCTAGGAGGGAGTGAGTGGAGAGGTAACGGGTAAGGCGGGAGTATATCAGGCGCTCCAAGAGTTTAGAGATGAAGGGGAGATTGGAGACTGGTCTGTAGTTGTTTGTGCAGGATGGGTCGAGGGTGGGTTTCTTTAGTAATGAAGTAATGATAGAGTGTTTGAAGGAGGAGGGGAAAATGCCAGAGGAGAGGGAGAGATTAAAGATTGTAGTTAGGTGAGTTGTGACTACTGGAGAGAGAGACTGGAGGAGATGTGAGGGAATGGGGTCGGTTGTGCATGTAGTCGGACGAGAAGAGGAGAGGAGCCTGGAGACTTCTTCTTCTGTGATGGGATCGAATGTGGAGAGTGAGCGAGGGGAAATGCAGGGAGGGATGGGAGTCACTGAACTTGGTGATTGGGAGCGGATTTCCTGACGGATATTGTCTATTTTCTCTATAAAGTGGGAGGCCAGGTCATCAGCGCAAATGTCTGTGATAGGGGCTTGTGCTTTTGGCCTGAGGAGGGAGTGAAAGGTGTCAAAAAGTTTCTTGGGGTTGTTGAATAGTGAGGAGATCAGGGTGGTGAACTAGGTCTGTTTGGCGAGGTGAAGGGCAGAGTTATATGTCCTTAACATAAATTTGAAGTGTATGAAGTCTTCTGGTGTGCGTGTTTTCCTCCATAAGCATTCAGCACAGAGTACATCAATAGAGGCTATAATCAGACTACCCCAACAAGGCTGCTTTGCAGAGTCCCCCCAGACAGGCTGCTTTGCAGAGTCCACCCAGAAAGGCTGTTTTGCAGAGTCCCCCAAAGAGGCTGTTTTAGGGTAAATGCCCATGATCGAGAATAGCAGCATTTTGGACACAGCTAGTCTGCGCTGTGTCGAAAACGCTGCGTTCTACATTAGAAGCACAGTGGATGGGATTTATACATCCCATGCCCACTGTGCTTCTATTTAACACTACATAAACTCGACTGCAGTGCGGTTTTTATGAGCCGCAGCATGTCAATTATCAGCAGCGGAGATGCTAGCCGCTGCGTAGTTTCTCCCATAGTCATTCACTAGATGAGGTAAATCCCTATGGTTCAATGAATACATGTGGATTTAACTGCGTGATTAGAATGCAGCGTTTTGGACGCAATGTATTTTAACCTCATCTAGTGAATGGCTATGTCTGAAACCATGGCTATGTGTTCTGCTATTTCCTGATCGTGGGGACATAGCCGAAAACAGACTTCCGTGACGAGGTGTCTGGTACGAACCCCAAACTTTACAGTTCAGGTTCGCTCATCCCTACTTGTGAGTACTTCATAAACAGGAGATTTACAGTGAAGGAAATCAATGTTCTCTCAGGACAGTGTCTGGGAGGCTGTGGTTGGTGCTGCCCATAAAGTTGGCCGTCAACAGATTAAGAAATTGACAAACTCTATGGTTGGAAAGCTATTGAAGAAAAGGTGGTTTTATTGATCACTGATTTTTATGGGGAAATGTCATAAATGTTTTGTATATTTTGAGATACTAGGCTATTATTCTCACTTTTTCAAAATGAACCTAAAAAGAGATTTAACTGAAAAGTAGAATATTGTTACAAGGTGATATTGCATTCTTGAAATTGCTAAGATATCGGCGTATGATCACAGAACCATCAGAAGTTTTCTTACACATAGTCAACACGGTCAAAAAAAACATGTTGAGAAAAAAAGATGCACATTAATTTCCGAAGAGTTGAGAAGAATTAACTGTGAAGCAAACAGGAAGCTATATTGTCCAGTGCTGTCATATTCCAGAATTGCAACCTCCCTGGACTGGAGAGCTCAGAAGTACATGGTGTTCAGTGCTCAGAGACATGGCTGAGATGATGAAGCAAAACATGACCACAACTGAACAAGACACAGAAGTACAAGGTATTCAGTGCTCAGAGACATGGCCGATGTAAGGAGGCTAGAAGCTAACCACCACTGAACATGACACAGAAGTACAAGGTGTTCAGTGCTCAAAGACATGGCCGATGTAAGGAGGCTAGAAGCCAACCACAACTGAACATGACACAGAAGTACAAGGTGTTCAGTGCTCAGAGACATGGCCGATGTAAGGAGGCTAGAAGCCAACCACCACTGAACATGACACAGAAGTACAAGGTGTTCAGTGCTCAAAGACATGGCCGAAGTGAGGAGGCTAGAAGCCAACCTCCACTGAACATGACACAGAAGTACAAGGTGTTCAGTGCTCAAAGACATGGCCGAGGTGAGGAGGCTAGAAGCCAACCACCACTGAACATGACACAGAAGTACAAGGTGTTCAGTGCTCAAAGACATGGCCGAAGTGAGGAGGCTAGAAGCCAACCTCCACTGAACATGACACAGAAGTACAAGGTGTTCAGTGCTCAAAGACATGGCCGAGGTGAGGAGGCTAGAAGCCAACCACCACTGATTATGACACAGAAGTACAAGGTGTTCAGTGCTCAGAGACATGGCTGAGGTGAGTATAGCATAAACCCAATCACCACTGACCAAGACTCAGGAGGTGAAATATCATGGCTGGAAATAGGGCTGTTATGATCATTTTTTTCTAATAAGTGACATTTAGTTAAAATCCTATGGCTTATGCTAATTTATTAAATAAAAAGGGCAGACAGATGACTGGCACTTTTTAACTAGGGTTAGGCTTAAACATGAAAACAACTACCATTCATGTATCGTTCTCTGCCATATTGGCATCATAGAGTTGGACCCCTGCACTGGACATCCTTTATAAGTAAGAACAGAAGCATAAATGTATTTTCACATGATGCAATTCTCATAAAATTGCATTAAGAAAATGCATTGCATCAATATTATATTACCCCCTTGGGTGGCAGTGGCTTCCATGAATAAAATTGGCTCGAGTGGCACCTAGGATGGTAAGGTGATTACTGAGCCAGTTGTATTTTCAGGTTTTCAAGAGACCATTCCCTTTAGTCCTAAATCAAATTTCACCACTTTTAAGTCATACTGTGAAATGTTTTATATATCAAAACATATCAGAGAGTGCTTTTATATAATCTAATGCAATCAGAAGGATGGGGACGGAAGTGGTTTGATGATAGGAACTTATCTCCAAAGTCTTTGGTTGCATGTTTCATAGTGATTATACCGGCTGCTGTTCTTCCTCCAGCAGGCATAGTCTGATGACCATATGGTTGGAAGAAACAAATGTGAGGGGAAAAAAGCAGAAAGCTTTTGAAGGCTCCAGATGGGAGCAAAAAACTTTTGGAAACATTTTTGCCAATATCTGAAGTCAAGAAATCTACAAATAAAAAATGCTACATTTTAATTATGATCCAAGTGATCTTCTATTCCATCTTTGGATGGATCATATTTTTTTTCACCTCATTAAGACACTGAGTTTTTATCACATAAGAGAAAAACAGACCTAGTTTCATCAATGATTTTCATCAAAGTTTCATCAGGTTTTGGTCAGAGTTTAATCAGTTTTTTTCACCGATGAGAAAAAAAAAGTTTCTCGACCTTTTCCTATCAGTCAATTAAAAATGGACAGCACATGGATGGCATCCAAGTGTTGTCAAATTTTTCACGGAGCTGAAGATGTGAACATCCCCATAGACTTTTATAGAAAATAGCGGATAGCACTTGTAAGCGAAAAATGACATGCGAATGAGCCCATACCTATACACTTAGTGTGAATACAACAGTAAATGTCTTCTTGATAGTAATTTTATAATTTTTTTTCCATTTTTGTTGTCAATAAAATGTGTAAAAGTTTTTTGCATTGATTCAGAACTGCTATAGACGAAGAGGAGGATAAAGATGCATGGTTCAGTTGGCTCATTAATCTTTTTTACAGTCCATATTAAAAAGCAATAAATTGTGAGTTTGAGGAGTGCAACATTAAAGTGATCTCTGAGATTTATGAATAGGTGGAAATTTTGGTCTGGTGAAAGGTTCAAGAGAGCTTCCTAGACCAACATGATACTACACGCACAAGAGAACACAGAAAACAGGCACCTGTTGTGAATTAGGAGGGCAGAAGATCATACAGTGACGATGTATCCTGTCTAAGATTTACAGCCGCTTCATCGCTAACAAGGCTTAAAAAATGTTGCCTTTTTTTTGCAAATGAAAGGTATTTGTATTGCTCCAAAGCAAATACATGCAAAACCTCTTTTTTGACAGTCTGCAAGATTTTCCACAAGATCCCAAAATCCTTCTGTAAAAAAAAAAATGCGAGAGAGAAAACAAGGAACCATCACCACTTCAGCTCTCTCTGTTTTGTCTGGCTAGCAGTGTTTTTTTTTTTAGCAAAATAATAAGACTGTAACATATAGGTGGGGAGGTTTCTGCTATTGTAAGTGTCCTCCCAGCAGAACAAATCAATCTTACCCTACTAAACATTCCCAATACTCCCCACATAAAGTACCAGTGGAGGGGGAAGCACAAATAATGTCCAATGGGACCAATATCGTTGTTCCAATTTATATTTTCACTGTTACTCACAATTTAGAATATTGCACTGATAATGGGTTAATGGAGAGGAGGATATCATGGGGAGGTATTTTTGAATTTTTTTTTAGCTCTGAAGAAAATTTCTGGGATTTTCTAAAATTGCCAAAATTAGGGAATGTTATACAATGAAAACAATGACTTGCTGTGATGAAAGAATGACTTTAAATATTTTCTCAGCATTTCACTAGCAGGCATATTTCCATTGGTTCACATTTTCCTATGTATGTAGAGCTTCTTCTCCACGTATTGTGTAAAGGCCTCCATACACATTAAACTAATGTCAGCTGAACCTGTTGATATAGATGGGTTCTGTCAAAAGTTTAATATGTATCCCAATACATATACATAGCCCTGGATAACTGATTGCTGGGGGAGATATTGATCAACCATATCCAATTTTTGGACTGCGGATGGGTTTGTTCTCCCAGGCATAAGCTTCCACCAGACATGTCTGGCGATGGCGCTCTCATCAAGAATGCAAGAGCAGTAGGCAGAAAGTGTACTCCGGCGTATGTGAGAGCTAGAAGAACCATCTCCCAAACCATCATTCAGGAGGCACCCATCTGTTGTGTACAATGGGCTGAAGACCATCAAGGCTGAAATACCTTCATATAAATCCCTATTTTAGTCTGCATTGTTTTTTATGTGTGTGGTAAGTAGAAATGGCCATATTGAAATATTATGCTTGCAAAAATAGAGGGAACCTGACAGCGGATACATGCTGCCTGACCTATGGACGATATGTATCAGGCACTGGCTGTATGATCTCAGTTAGGTGTGTCTGACTCTGAAATTCTGTGGCGTTTCAGAGAAAAACATACTTTAAAAGCCGCCAGGAACCGAGCAGCATTGGAGACTAGTGGGACAGGCGGCTTCTCCCTGTCTACTGCCCGGGTGTGACAGGTCTCTCCTTGTGTGTTGTATATAGGGAGGGACCTGTCAATCACTCACAGTGAGCAGGAAGAAGCTGCCAGGGACCCACCTGTCCGACTAGTCTCCAGCACTGCTCGGTCCTGGGAGACTTTTAAATTATGTTTTTCTCTGAAACTTTGCAGATTTCAGAGTCAAACACACATGGCTGAGATCATGCAGCCAGTGTCGGATACATGCTGCTCATGGATCAGATTCACTTTAATACCTTAAGTTCATAAATTGATTCTTAATGTGTTTATAGAGATGAAAATGGAGGTATCACTCATGCGCTGCTGATGGCGAATTATCGGTGAAATAATTTTTTTTTTCATTTAAATCGGTTTAAAAGTCAACGCGTTTCGAGGTCACGCAGGACCTCTTCATCAGGAAAAAACCTGATGACCTCGAAACGCGTTGACTTTTAAACCAGTTTTAATGAAAAAAATTCATTTTACCGATAATTCGCCATCAGCAGCGCATGAGTGATACCTCCATCTTCTATCTATATCCTTGGTCGTTTCCTGTGCAGCAGCTGTTATATGCCCGTTATGTGTTACCATTCAGCAGCCTAATAAGGTGAATGTATCTCCCCTTTTCCTGACACCCCACTGTCATTGGATAAGACCCTATTGCGCTTTTTTCTTTCCCAGTTTCTACCTTCTCCTAATGTGTTTAGACACTATCTTATGGGTTCTAATAATATATTGCATGTATTAGTAGCATGTTGCACAATATCAAGGTGTACAACTCCACAATATGTCTCTAATAGACTTTAATGAGGCACACATTTTATAAGGAGGCATACAGACAGAAAAAAAACAGTTTAATGCGTGATACAGATATCTCCACTAGAACCAAAGCATAATACAGCAGCCTACAATATGGAGGAGACAGAGGACATCACATGAATGGTCTTTAATGCCATAGACTGTAAGCTTGCGAGCAGGGCCCTCATTCCTCTTGGTATCTGTTGATTTATGTGATTATTGTCATTATGTAATGTCTTTTATTGTCTGTACAAGTCCCCTCTAAAATGTAAAGTGCCGCGGAATATGATGGTGCTATAGAAATACAATTATTACTAACTCCTCTCTATAACTTTTGAGAATTATCATATATGGGGATGCAATTCTATGTTTACCTTTCAATTATCTTGATGTTCTGGTGTCTATGATATCGGAGGTATTATGCCTGTTGTCAAGAGGCAGAGAGGGAAGATGTTTATGTTTCCTCATAGTTTTTTCTCTCCTTTTCCCACTATCACAGGTGTCTATTACTTGGCCAGATGACCACCAAAGTGAATTTGATGCCAGCTGGCTGAAGAAGAGATGTTTTTCAAAAACATCAAGAGCAGAGATGAATGAGGAACTTTTTCTTCAAGGTTTGTGATAACAAATGAAAAATGTTTTTTTGTTATGATTGGAAGTTATGATATTTTTAGAAGGATCATCTTTATTCTCATTTGCACAAGGAAAAACTAGAAGCAATGGGATGAAACTGAATGGGAGGAGACACAGATTAGATATTAGAAAAAACTTTTTGACAGAGTGATCAATGGGTGGAACAGGCTGCCACGAGAGGTGGTGAGTTCTCCTTCAATAGAAGTCTTCAAACAGAGGCTGGACAGACATATGTCTGGGATGATTTAGTGAATCCTGCTTTGAGCAGGGGGTTGGACCAGATGGCCCAGGAGGTCCCTTCCACCTCTACGATTCTATGATACTTACAGTAAAGTACTTAGGGCTTTTTTTTTTAAAGATCTTTACTCTGTTACCTTTCGACGAGTTTTTTTTAAATAAAAAAAAATGAATTCTGTTAGCTGAGCTAAAGAAAGAAAAAAAGAAACATGAATCCTCAGTAGGGATTATGGCTGATTATTAAGTGAAAATTAGACAAGGAGACTGAGAAAACTGATGAAAAGTGCAGGATACAAGACATAAAATGGCCAGAAATATCGTTATTCCTGATGCACACTCATTACAGCCTGTTCTAAAGATTTACATGAAATGAGAGGGGCATTTTAAAGGTTTATTCAGAATTAAAAGAAAAAATAATTCTGGCTCGCTCATGTTACACATCGCCCCTAAGGGTGTCCTCGACGGTCTATCTAATCTTTGGTGGTTAGAGAATGCAAGAGGTGAGTATATTGAGAAATGTATTATTTTAGTCAGTTTTATCCATGGAAGACCCCCTTTAAGGTTTGACTGGACCACATTTTCAATTCCCAGTTTTGATAATATTCCTTCCTTGGGATATGTCATCATAACCTATAGGTGTTCATATACATACAGTAAATCATGGTGAGCCTTTTTTAGTCTGGTAAGCAAGAACAGACAATTGACCAGATGTGGGCATGAACTTACAGAAGTATTTTCCAGTGCTGATAAGAGTATGACAGCAGATGACACACTGCCTAGCTGAGGCTACATCTTACACCCTGGTTGTGGATAATGCTGCACTCATTTATTACTGCCCCACATGAGTCTTCATAGGGTTACAACCAAAGGTCACATTTGTGCTGAGTTTCTTTCGAGCAATGTATGTAGGAAATTACCCATGTAACTGTGTGCTTTACTATTCTGGAGAAGCTGTAAAATTAATGATAACTGAGATTTTGCTCTAAGAATTCATTAGAGTCTCTTTATTTATTTGGGGGGCCATTATCATGGAAGTGATTATTCTTATACAAAATTGTGGGTTTATTCAAAATGTTTAGACATTTAGGCAAATGTTTCAGTTTGGTAATATTGGGTTTTATAAAAATATTGCCTACATTAAAGGTTTATTCAGAATTAAAAGAAAAAATAACTCTGGCTTGCTTATGCTACATGTCACCCCTAAGGGTTCCCTGAACGATCTAGCTAATCTTTGGTGGCTAGAGAATGCAAGAGGTGAGTATATTGAGAAAAGTATTTTTTTTAGTCATTTTTACCCATGGAAGACTATATAAGGTTTGATTGGACCACATTTTGCTGATAGAAGAAATTGGAGAGCAGATACAGTCATGGCCAAAAGTATTGACACCCCTGCAATTCTGTCAGATAATATTGTTTCTTCCTGAAAATGATTGCAAACACAAATTCTTTGGTATTATTATCTTCATTTAATTTGTCTTAAATGAAAAAACGCAAAAGAGAATGAAGCAAAAAGCAAAACATTGATCATTTCACACAAAACTCCAAAAATGGGCCGGACAAAAGTATTGGCACCCTCAGCCTAATACTTGGTTGCACAACCTTTAGCCAAAATAACTGCGACCAACCGCTTCCGGTAACCATCAATGAGTTTCTTACAATGCTCTGCTGGAATTTTAGACCATTCTTCTTTGGCAAACTACTCCAGGTCCCTGATATTTGAAGGGTGCCTTCTCCAAACTGCCATTTTTAGATCTCTCCACAGGTGTTCTATGGGATTCCGGTCTGGACTCATTGCTGGCCACCTTAGAAGTCTCCAGTGCTTTCTCTCAAACCATTTTCTAGTGCTTTTTGAAGTGTGGTTTGGGTTATTGTCCTGCTGGAAGACCCATGACCTCTGAGGTAGACCCAGCTTTCTCACACTGGGCCCTAAATTATGCTGCAAAATTTGTTGGTAGTCTTCTGACTTCATAATGCCATGCACACGGTCAAGCAGTCCAGTGCCAGAGGCAGCAAAGCAACCCCAAAACATCAGGGAACCTCCGCCATGTTTGACTGTAGGGACCATGTACTTTTCTTTGAATGCCTCTTTTTTCTCCTGTAAACTCTATGTTGATGCTTTTGCCCTAAAAGCTCTACTTTTGTCTCATCTGACCAAAGAACATTCTTCCAAAATGATTTAGGCTTTTTCAGGTAAGTTTTGGCAAACTCCAGCCTGGCTTTTTTATGTCTCGGGGTAAGAAGTGGAGTCTTTCTGGGTCTCCTACCATACAGTCCCTTTTCATTCAGATGCCGACGGATAGTACGGGTTGACACTGTTGTACCCTCGGACTGCAGGGCAGCTTGAACTTGTTTGGATGTTAGTGGAGGTTCTTTATCCAACATCCGCACAATCTTGCGTTGAAATCTCTTGTCAATTTTTCTTTTCCAGCCACATCTAGGGAGGTTAGCCACAGTGCCATGGGCTTTAAACTTCTTGAAGACACTGCGCACGGTAGACACAGGAACATTCAGGTCTTTGGAGATGGACTTGTAGCCTTGAGATTGCTCATGCTTCCTCACAATTTGGTTTCTCAAGTCCTCAGACAGTTCTTTGGTCTTCTTTCTTTTCTCCATGCTCAATGTGGTACACACAAGGACACAGGACAGAGGTTAAGTCAACTTTAATCCATGTCAACTGGCTGCAAGTGTGATTTAGTTATTGCCAACACCTGTTAGGTGCCACAGGTAAGTTATAGGTGCTGTTAATTACACAAATTAGAGAAGCATCACATGATTTTTCGAACAGTGCCAATACTTTTGTCCACCCTCTTTGTTATGTTTGGTGTGGAATTATATCCAATTTGGCTTTAGGACAATTCTTTTTGTGTTTTTTCATTTAAGACAAATTAAATGAAGATAATAATACCAAAGAATTTGTGTTTGCAATAATTTTCAGGAAGAAACTGAGTATTATCTGACAGAATTGCAGGGGTGTCAATACTTTTGGCCATGACTGTATATCCTGACAATGAGGCTGTGTCCTCACCACACCTGGGGTATATCTGCCCTCCATGAGCTGTATGCAGCTGTCATACTGACTAGCATTGAAAAGGAAGACTTCACTTTTTAACACAGTAAAGAAAAATGGGTACATGGCCTATGTGCGGGAAAAGCGCATGTTTTTTATCACAAGTGTCAATGGAATAGCTACGTATATACATTGGGAGCTGTGGAGGAACACACACACGGACCCGTTCCTCCCACGTCACCACCGTGACGTAACTACACAGGCACAGCTCTCCGGCGCCCCCTTTGTCTCTCAGGTCAGTAAGGGAACTGCACCTAGAGCAAATGGTCGCCGGGGAGGAGGTCCTGTTACCCGCTGGGGGTTCTAAGATTCGTGATCAGAGTAAAAGCATCAGCCCAAGATTAAGTTTATAGTTTAATTGCCTTAAGGGCGCACTAGATAATTACAGAAATATACAGTAAATTTGCAGTCAGAGAAAAGATATAACAATAGGGTACAAGGCTTAGAGATATTAAGCTGGAGGTCAATTTACCAGATTGTATTGTAGGGTGCATGCGGTTGCCGGGGAGCTCTGCAGTCCACAGGTACAAGAATCTTAGTTGCTGGACAGACCCCCAAAGCATGGGCCGCTGCTCCCCTCGGCAGGTCTGTCCCCAGGTCGTTCTTAGATCATCATCGTCTGGATCTTCTTTGTGAATGACTGAATGCCAGGGGCTGCCAGCCCTTAAACACGCTGGGTTCTTCCCCCTGTGTCAGAGGGTGGGATAATAATCTTCACCCTTTAGCTCTTTGCAGAACTTATTTCCAATATCTAAGAAAGGGGATAACTTTCTACAGCATGATCGAATCAGAACATGAGAGGTACCAGTGAATGCGGTTTGCTTTGCCGGTCGTGTGGAGTGCAAACATGGCCCTATTGGGTCACTGTAGAGGGCCAATCTCTATATCTCAGGAATCAATGTTCTCATCGACTCGGGAGTCACACTGCCAGATGCACGATTCCCTCAGGGTCACTCGGATATATTCATGTGTCCATAACTCGAAAGATGAGTTCATAATTCGTGTTCATAGGATGGAGCCACAGTGTCTGGGACACACAAAGGATGCATATTCCTGTGTCTGCTAGCAGGCACATTCTAATTGAAGCCCTCAGGCTTTATCTGGCCCCCTGCTGGCACGGCTCCGTACCTGGGCTTTGAAGCTCTGTTTTGGGCCTATCCTCATTATCACACCAATGCCCTGGCTATTTAGCATTGGAACACTAAATCCTGCTTGTATTCACTAAGTACACAGCGCCTGGGGGTATAGAAGCCTTTAGCTGCCTGTAATTTCTGAACTTAGACCAAAATGGATGCCAAGCTCAGATATGTGGCCCCACATCTAAGATGGCGGCCGCTCCTTCATCACACCTCCCTGCTTTAGAGGGCGCTAGGGGGTATCACATTCCTGTGATCCCCCATGCGCCCTTCCGCACCCTCTCCTTGCCGGGACAGCCCATCAGCATTACCATGGTCCCTGCCTCTTTTGTGGCGAATGGTGAAGTGATACTGTTGGAGAGAGAGGCTCCAGCGTAGCAACCTCCCATTCGTCCCAGAGACCGTGTGTAACCAGCTGAGGGGGTTGTGGTCTTTCTACGGTGAATTGGCGTCAGTACAAGTATGGCTGCAGACGCTGCAGGGCCCACACAATTGCCAGACATTCCTTCTCCATCGTGGAATAGGCCACTTCCCTCGGCAGGAGCTTCCGGCTCAGGTACAGAACGGGGTGTTCATGGCCCGTAGTGTCGACCTGGCTGAGCACAGCACCGAGGCCGAAGTCACTGGCGTCGGTCTGCACTACGAACGGCCGCGTGAAGTCAGCTGCCTGTAGTACAGGAGAACTAGAAAGGGCGGTCTTGAGCGCCTGGAAAGCTGTCTCGCAGGCGACAGTCCAGTCGACTGCGACGGGCAGCCTCTTCTTGGTGAGGTCCGTCAGGGGCTTGGCCAGGGCACTATAGCACTATAGTGTGGAACAAACCTCCTATAGTACCCAGCAGTCCCCAAGAAGGACATCACCTGCTTCTTGGTCCTGCTGGCACTTTTCGGGCTTAACGGTCAAGCCTGCTCACTGGATCCGCCCGAGCACCTGCGCCAGGTGCTCTAGGTGATCTTCCCAGGTGGGACTGAAGATAGCGATGTCGTCTAGGTACGCGGTCGCATATTCTTCCAGTCCCTCGAGCAGTGTGTTGACCATCCTCTGAAAAGTGGAAGGGGCATTCTTCATGCCGAATGGCATCACCATGGACTCGTACAGTCCAAATGGGGTGATAAAGGCAGAGCGTTCCCGTGCCCGCGGGGTCAGGGGAATCTGCCAATACCTCCTGCCCAGATCCATGAAGGTCAGGTACTTGGCCCCGGCCAGCCGATCGAGCAGGTCATCGATGCGCGGCATTGGGTACGCATCGGTGACCGTCACAGTGTTGAGCACCCGGTAGTCCACGCAGAACCGCGTAGTTCGGTCCTTTTTAGGGACGAGGACTACAGGCGAAGCCCACGCGCTATTGGACACTTGGATCACCCCCAGCTTCAGCATCTCATCTATCTCTTGGCGCATGTGCTGCTGCACCTCAAGAGAGACCCGATATGCTGAACGCCGGATCGGGGGGTGGTTGCCGGTGTCCACGTCACGGACGGCTGTCTCAGTCCTTCCGGGCAGGCTGCTGAACAGCTCCTGAAAGGGGTGTAGGGTGACCCTCAGCTGGGAACATTGGTCCTCTGAGAGCTGGTGGCCAACCCCCACATCCTTGATGGATCCACCCGCCTTGGCTTGGGTGAGCAGATCCAGGAGGGTTTCTACCTCTCCTTCATCGGGAAGGTTGCACACTGGGTGGGCACAAGCCTCCCGCTCATGATGGGCCTTCATCATGTTCACGTGGAAGGCCTTCCTCCTTCCATGGGCGTGGTCCAGGGTGACCAGATAGGTGACAGCGTTGAGCCGCTGGTGCACGAGGTATGGACCCTCCCAGGCCGCCTGAAGCTTGTTTTGGGGTACGGGGACCAGTACCCACACCTTTTGACCCACCTCGTAGGTCCGCTCACAAGCATTCTGGTCGTACCACCGCTTCTGGTCAGCCTGGGCTTGGGCCATATTGTCATGCACCAGTCGTGTCAAGGCCATCATTCTGTCCCGGAAGCGCACGACATACTCAATGACCGACACTCCAGGGGTAGCCAAATCCCCTTCCTATGCTTCCTTCACCAGAGCAAGGGGCCCCCCGAACACGTCGCCCGTACAGGAGCTCAAAGGGGGAGAAACCTGTTGAGGCCTGTGGGACCTCTCGGTAGGCAAACAGCAGGTGTGGGAGATACCACTGCCAGTCTCTCCCGTGGGAGTCGACCAACATCTTCAGCATCTGCTTTAAGGTGCCATTGAACCGCTCACACAGGCCATTGGTCTGAGGGTGGTATGGGCTGGCTACCAGATGTTGCACCTGTACCTGCTTACAGAGAGATTCCATCAGCTGCGACATGAACTGGGTCCCTCGGTCGGTGAGCATTTCCTGGGGAAACCCCACTCTGGAGAAAATCTCCTGTAAGGCAGTGGCCACTTTGTCGGCCCGAATGAACGACAAAGCTACCGCCTCCGGTTACCGGGTGGCATAGTCCACTACCGTTAGTATGAAGCATTTCCCGGAGCGGCTGGGAGTGGACAGAGGTCCAATGAGATCCACAACCACCCTCGAGAAAGGCACTTCGATGATGGGCAGAGTTACCAGTGGGGCTTTGGGGCGCCACCCCGCCTTCCCCACCCTCTGACAGGTGTCACACGAACGACAGTAGGCAATCACCTCGGTCCTCATTCCTGGCCAGTAGTAATGCTGAGCTAGCCTGGCCCTGGTTTTAGCGATCCCTAGGTGTCCGGCCATGGGAATCTCGTGTGCAATCCGCAACAATTCTGCCCTGAACGGATAGGGTACCACTAACTGTCGGTCCCTGGGCCACGCCTCCGGTGAACCCTGCTGGACCATTACCCGGTACAGCCGTCCCTGGTCCCAGACCACTCGCTCACAGTCGGACTCCAGGGGAGGCTGTGCCGCCTGCTCCTTGAGAGCTTTCAGGCTAGCGTCAGCTTCCAACGCTGCCTGAAATCCCTGACTCGATGTGGCAAGAATTGACGAAACTGCCACCTCCTCTGTCAGCTCCCCGGGATCTGTCTCCTGGCCGCTGTCTGAGTCGGCAGCCACTTGGTCAGAGAGAGGGGAACCGTTGGACCTCCGCGAGGCTCCTTGGGCTCCGGCGCTCCTACTCATGGTAACAGCGGCCACGCCCGCTGAGACCACAGGTAGCGCCTGCTTCCCCTCAACCCCCGACCAAGTCGCCAGGTCAGGCAGACTTCCCTGGCCTCCTGACATCCCGGATGTGGGGAACTCCTGCCCTGGGGTCTTACCTGGTGGCTCCTCTCCCGGGACGCCCCCTACCCCCATGGCCTGTTCCTCCTTCTGCAGAAGACCTAGACTCAGCAGGCTGGATTTACTTAGGGGCCCTATACTGCCCATAGCAGCCCCTCCCTCCACCTCTGAGCTCCAACCTGCAGTCTTCTCACCTGTCCTCACTGTGAGCCCTGTGTGTGTAGTGTCAGTGCATGGCTTACCATCAGATTTCACCCCCTCCTCCACTGTTGGAGGCACATTCAACACTTTAACATTAGCATTCACAGTAGAGACATGACATTCTTGGGGAGCCGGACTTGGGGGTTCAGTGGCCACATACTGAGACACCAGCCGCCCCAAATCGGTCCCAAGCAACACATTGGCAGGAATATTAGGCGTTACTCCCGCCTCCACTGTTGAAGGCACCTTCAACACTTTAACATTAGCAGTCACAGTAGAGTCATAACATTCTTGGGGAGCCGGACTTGGGGGTTCAGTGGCCACATACTGAGACACTAGCCGCCCCAAATCGGTCCCAAGCAACACATTGTCAGGAATATTTGGCGTTACTCCCACCTCCCGCATTCCCCTCCCGGCGCCCCAGTCCAAAAACACCTTGGCGATGGGCAGCGCCGCTTCAACACCTCCAATTCCGGAGATGGAAAGGGTTTACCCAGGCACCAAGTCTTGAGGGGACACCACCTCAGGACGTACCAGGGTTCGTTCAGCGCCTGTGTCCCGCAGTCCCATGACCGCTGAGCGGCCGATGGTGACGGGTTGGTAATTGTCCAGGGACCTCCCACCACCCCCTCCCACACACAAAACAGTGGACGGTTTCTGGGACAGGGATGGGGCCTTATGGCGCTGGGGACACGCACCCTTAAAGTGTCCCGGCTGGTTGCAATGATGACAACGTCTGGGTTCTGCTCCTGGCCTGGAGAGGGCAGCAGGGGGGTACATCCCTTGCACTCTGGGGGCTGGGGGGACAGGGGCAGGACTGGGCTTACCCCCTCTCCAGGTGCTGCTGGCAGGCTTCTTCGGCTCAGGGGCCCTGTTGTTGGCATACTCGTCTGCCAGGGCGGCTGTAGCAGAAGCCCCCTTTGGTTTCCGGTCACGGAGGAACTGCTGGAGGTCCTCTGGGCAGTTCCACAAGAACTGCTCCGTGACAAACAGTTCCTGGACCTCCTGGCGGGTGGTGAGCTCTAGACCCGAGGTCCAGTGCTCCGCAGCTCTCAGCAGGGCCCGCTCCTTGGAGCCCCGCTGCAGGCTCCGGAACTTCCTGCGGTACGACTCCGGGGTGAGGTTGTAGTACTGGATCAGGGCCCGCTTGATGCTGTTGTAGTCCTGCTCCTCCCCAGCAGGTAAGTCCCCCAAAACTTCCAGGGACTTACCCCTCAAATGGGGGGTCAGGTACCTTGCCCACTGATCCAGGGCCAGATGGTGTTGG
Source organism: Dendrobates tinctorius (assembly GCF_039654945.1). NCBI lineage: Eukaryota > Metazoa > Chordata > Amphibia > Anura > Dendrobatidae > Dendrobates > Dendrobates tinctorius. The sequence continues at coordinate 9,218,915 of NW_027361705.1, read as the reverse complement.
AGGCAGGTTCTCTCAAAGGCCAGCAGAAAGGAATCCAGGTCTCCATCCTTTTCAAGCAGGGGGAAGTCCTCCGCCCGGACCTTGGAAGCCTTGGTCCCCGGTGGGGCTGGTGCGTCCAGCGGGAGCCCGTGCTGAGCCATCTCCAGTCGGTGCCGGCGCTCCGCAGCTTCACGGCGTTCTGCCGCCTGCAGCACACGTTCGCCATGCTCACGCTCTGCTGCTTTCTCCGCCGCCACCAGGAGTCTGTCATGGGCGGTGTCGTTACCAGCCTCGAGCTGTGCCATAGCCGCTTGGAACAGGGCCTCTGATCTGGACAGGCTGGGGCGAGCAGGTGGTGGGCAGTCCACTGTGGGACTGAGCACGGGGGTCTGGCTCCTTGGGGAGCCCTGGCTGAGCTCCCCCTCGCCTTCATTGGTATTGTCCACCACCACCTCCTCATAGACCATAGCATTGGCCTCCCCCTTTGCCTTACTCCTGGTGCCTTCCGCCATCTTGGGCACCACTGGTTACTGACACAGCTGCAACCCTGGCCTCGCACACAACTTATTATATTTGCACTCTGACCATCTAGTGCTGGGCTGACCTTAAGACCCAAGCAGTGAAAGTTACCGCTGGTAGTCTCTAGTGTCTGGGAGTAGGGGTCCCACGCACACTATTACTCTGATCCCACCGCTGCCACCAATTGTGGAGGAACACACCCGGACCCGTTCCTCCCACGTCACCACCGTGACGTAACTACACAGGCACAGCTCTCCGGCGCCCCCCTTTGTCTCTCAGGTCAGTAAGGGAACTGCACCTAGAGCAAATGGTCGCCGGGGAGGAGGTCCTGTTACCCGCTGGGGGTTCTAAGATTCGTGATCAGAGTAAAAGCATCAGCCCAAGATTAAGTTTATAGTTTAATTGCCTTAAGGGTGCACTAGATAATTACAGAAATATACAGTAAATTTGCAGTCAGAGAAAAGATATAACAATAGGGTACAAGGCTTAGAGATATTAAGCTGGAGGTCAATTTACCAGATTGTATTGTAGGGTGCATGCGGTTGCCGGGGAGCTCTGCAGTCCACAGGCACAAGAATCTTAGTTGCTGGACAGACCCCCAAAGCATGGGCTGCTGCTCCCCTTGGCAGGTCTGTCCCCAGGTCGTTCTTAGATCATCATCGTCTGGATCTTCTTTGTGAATGACTGAATGCCAGGGGCTGCCAGCCCTTAAACACGCTGGGTTCCTCCCCCTGTGTCAGAGGGTGGGATAATAATCTCCACCCTTTAGCTCTTTGCAGAACTTATTTCCAATATCTAAGAAAGGGGATAACTTTCTACAGCATGATCGAATCAGAACATGAGAGGTACCAGTGAATGCGGTTTGCTTTGCCGGTCTTATGGTGTGCAAACATGGCCCTATTGGGTCACTGTAGAGGGCCAATCTCTATATCTCAGGAATCAGTGCTCTCATCGACTCGGGAGTCACACTGCCAAATGCACGATTCCCTCAGGGTCACTCGGATATATTCATGTGTCCATAACTCGAAAGATGAGTTCATAATTCGTGTTCATAGGATGGAGCCACAGTGTCTGGGACACACAAAGGATGCATATTCCTGTGTCTGCTAGCAGGCACATTCTAATTGAAGCCCTCAGGCTTTATCTGGCCCCCTGCTGGCACGGCTCCGTACCTGGGCTTTGAAGCTCTGTTTTGGGCCTATCCTCATTATCACACCAATGCCCTGGCTATTTAGCATTGGAACACTAAATCCTGCTTGTATTCACTAAGTACACAGCGTCTGGGGGTATAGAAGCCTTTAGCTGCCTGTAATTTCTGAACTTAGACCAAAATGGATGCCAAGCTCAGATATGTGGCCCCACATCTAAGATGGCGGCCGCTCCTTCATCACAGGAGCATTTCCTGGCATATCTCAAAAGGCTATTATTCTGTCTTGCAAAAGTACGAGATGGCTTCCAAAGTTATTTCTACAGAGCTCGTCATTCCACAAATTTCTTGTCCTGGACTAGGAAAGTGTGGCAGCTTTCCATAGACAAGAGCGCTACCACTGTCCACAGGATGTACATGGTATTGTAGCTCTGTCTGTATTCACTTCAGTACAATTCTGCAATGCTAGATCATCCATCACCGCTTCAGCAATGTTTCTAAAGCAAAGCAGCCATGTTTTTTGTAATCATGAATCTTTAAGCAAGCTCAAATCCTTGATGTTATAACTGGATTCACGCAATGTTAGTCAGCTCTACAACCCATCTAAATCAAATCATATGGACCAGCCAGTTGTTGCTTAAAAGGTAATTTTAAAATTACATTATTTTTCACAAAGCATGGGAAAAGCATAATTATTGTTAGTATATAAACTAATCCTAATATAAAGTTTCTTTGCCATCTCTTTGCCTTTTTTTTATACTTATCTGCCTCCAGGTGCATCTAGCTTCATACAGCAGAATGGGTGGTCCTCTTCTTATCCACTAAAACTACATTTCCCAGCAGAATTTGCTTCTCCTCAGTTCTGCAGGCCCCTCCCCACTACTGTGCACTCCTGACTAGCCCCTGCCCCACTGTTATCATTAAGCTAATCTAAGTGTAGAATTCACCTTAGGCTCCTGTACATTCTTAGCTCCTGTCTGACTGACGTTATCTCCTGCCATCTACATCAGTAAAGCTGCTGTGTGGTTTTTACAACATTAGCTGGATATAATAGAGTTAATCTGACCTGCATTCCTCTACAATGGCAGTGCATAGTTGTGTTTTTTACCTACTGCTGACAGATCAGTTTGTAAAACTGCAGATGCCACTCGATCGATGCATTTGGTAGAAGTAATCTGATGTCACATGCATTTACAGTTTCACATCACTGATCTGTCAGCAGAAGGCAATAAACTTAGCTGATTTAATCTCAGCCCCTCTATACACAGCCTCATCTTGCAGAATGCATCTCCTTTCAACCCCTATATACAGAGCCTCATCCTGCAGCAAACACCTGTATATAGCCCCATTTTGAGGTTCTGCTTTTGGTATGAGCTTTTACCCCCCTTATGTGACATCATCTCTCACATTAAAAGCTCTAGTCTAGACAAAACCCTGAGCTATGCTGGCAGAAAGCAGCTCAGAAAGACTGCACTGCACATGATCGACCAGGGGCACCGGAACTTTTGGAAGGCGGTTCTATTGGCATCTGGAGTGTAAATACAGGGTGGGCCATTTATATGGATACACCTGAATGAAATGGGAATGGTTGGTGATATCAACTTCCTGTTTGTGGCACATTAGCATATGGGAGAGGGGAAACTTTTTAAGATTGCTGGTGACCATGGTATACATTTTAAAGTCGATCATTTTGGATCCAACTTTATTTTTTTCAATGGGAAGAGGGTCATGTGACAGATGAAACTTATTGAGAATTTCACAATTAAAACAATGTTGTGCTTGGTTTTAACGTAACTATATTCTTTCATGACTTTTTTACAAGTTTACGACCACTTATAAAATTTGTTCAAAGTGCTGCCCATTGTGTTGGATTGTCAATGCAACCCTCTTCTCCCACTCTTGACACACTGATAGCAACACCGCAGAAGAAATGCTAGCACAGGCTTCCAGTATCCGTTGTTTCAGATGCTACACATCTTGTATCTTCACAGCATAGACAATTGCCTTCAGATGACCCCAAAGATAAAAGTCTAAGGCTATGTGCACACTCTGTGGATTCACCTGCGGATTTGTATCTTCGGATCCGCAGGGAAAACCGCAAGTAAAATGACCTGTGGTTTTTGCCTGCGGATTGGCCAGCGGTTTTCCCCTGCGGTTTGACACCTGGACAATGGATAGTCTGCAGCGGAATCCGCATAAAGAATTGACATGTCAATTCTTTCTGCGGATTCTAAACCGCAGCTTTTCCGCAGTTGAAAATCCGCAGCATGTGCACAGCTGAATGTAAATCACATAGACTTGCATTGTACTGTACATTGTCTGCAGAACTGCTGCAGATCCGCAGAGGCCAAATCCGCAGCGGATCCGCAGCAGAATCCGCAGCGTGTGCACATAGCCTAAGGGGGTCAGATTGAGAGACCTTGGTAGCCATTCAACTGGCTCATGATGACCAATCCACTTTCCAGGAAACTGTTCATGTAGGAATTCTTGGACCTGACACCCATAATTGATGATATGATGTGGTATATGAGGTACATAGATAGTGGGGCAATTCTTCATCAGTCGAAGCCTCAATGCCACTGGATATCTGAAATTGCTACATAATGACGTGTTCCCCTCTTTATGCACTGAAGATGGCACGTTCCCTGAGTTTTTCCAGCAAGATGGGGCACCACCACATTACAGGTGTCAGGTCCGAGCATTCCTACAAGAAATCTGACCCCCTTAGACTAACATTTCTTCTATGGTGTTGCTATCAGTGTGCCAAGAGTGGGAGAAGAGGGTTGCATTGACAATGCAACACAATGGGCAGCACTTTGAACACATTTTATAAATGGTCATAAACTTGTAAATAACTCATGAAAGAATAAAGTTACATTAAAACCAAGCACACCATTGTTTTTCTTGTGAAATTCTCAATAGGTTTCATGTATCACATGACCCTCTTCCCATTAGAAAAAATAAAGTTGGATTCAAAATGGCTGACTTCAAAATGGCCGCCATGGTCACTACCCACCTTGAAAAGTTTCCCCCCCTCCCATATACTAATTTGCCACAAAGTTGATATCACCAACCATTCCCATTTTATTTAGGTGCATCCATATAAATGGCCCACGCTGTAGAGCTCTTAAGGGGCTTCCTTTGGGGGTGATATGAAATATGGGCAGTTTCAAAAATGAGTTATATTGGCACAATTTAATATGTGTAAATTATTATAAGACCATCTTGTGATTTTGGAAATAACCCTTTAATGACCGACAATTGAACACATTTAGCAATGAGGTTATAAATTCGGCTGCTTTCTGTAACTGTCTCAGCCATCAGGAAGTATAATTTTCAGCTGTAAAGATGAACCTCTCTGATTTATTGTATAACCACCGGTTCAGGAGCTGACGCCAGAATTTATTTTCCACTCTGGATTCCAGAGGATCGTAATACATTTGTTGTTTCATTCCATTTGGCAATAAAACCACAATTTTGTTCTTTAATGGATTCAGTCTCTTGATAGTTACTATACACAGTACCTGGGGAAACACCACTTTGTACAGTAGTTAGGACACATGTATCCTTGTGAAGAATTGTAAACTCTGAATTACTGTGTATTTGTAAATATAAAGATGGATGATTTGTTGGCATTACTCCATACTTACTAAAAATTCACATTTTAGAGGAGGGAACGTGTTGGTTGCTTAAAACACATTATATTCATTTTCTAGTGTATGTTGTCAGGGCCAGCTTTAAGCATGTGTTAGCTGTGCAGCTGCATCAGGGGCATCACTTACCACCACTAACAGGGGCACTATTGATGAGCTGAGTGATGAAAGCTTTCTCAACCAATCCAATTCTTGGCACCCATACCTATGTACAGGCAACTGCACAGGTTGCGTCGATATTGCCCAGTTTACTGATTGAACACTGTTAATTAGGAATAGATAAAAAACAAACAAACAAAAAAAAACAAAAAAAAAAAAAAAAAACACCTTTATGCATTATTTGCAGTATATTTTTTACTTTTAGTTCAGGATATTTGTGTTTTATGCTTTTTGTTTTCTCTAATTAGGAATAGAGACAAGAGAACCTGAACTTAAAGAGAATCTGTCATTCTGGCACATGAGCTGTAATGTGTGTCGGTGCATGTGACGTGCCCCAGGGGCAGTGGGATACTCGGTACCGGGCCCGTTAACGTCAATGGGAAATGTCACAGTGGCAGTGACCTGGTCCATGGCCCGGGCGGTTATGTAAATTTGGTGTGTAATTAAATGAGAATAAAGTTTATATGTGATTCGTGACCCCACCTGTGGTATTCTGGTCAGAGGCGACGAGCGCTGCAATACCGTTCCCCTGGGACCGTTGGTATGACGCAGCTGAGGTGAAAATGGCTCTCCACAGGTAGAGCAGTAGTCCCAGGGCCGTTGAGAGTAGTTTTAGAGGTGGTGATGTAATGCTGAGTGAAAATGGAAGCAGTGCCGGGTTGATGAAGCAGGAAGGAAACAGTTGACGCAGTTGAATGTACTTCCAAGAGTTTACTCACAGTTCTGTTCTGCAGTACAGATGCCCGCCTCAGTGCTGTGTTCTTTAGGTGAGGGGTCCAGTCAACACCCAGGCAAATGAGTACACCCTTCCAATGCTCCCTTTCAGTATGTACCTTCCCAGGCCGTATCCACAATGCTGCTTTCCACTTTCCTTCCTTTCAGCATCTCACAGTGAGTGTCCCAGGCCAGCTGCCTCGGATCCTGTCAGAGTGTGATTCAGGCATTTCTTTGATCCTATGTGGCTGCCTTTCTGGTGAAGATAACTGTGGTAATTCGCTGTGGCCCATAAAGTAGCCACAGCTGTCAGCTTGCTAGTTAAGTCACGATGTACACTTCACTAGACTAGGGGCTGAGACCCTCTGTGACCTGGATTCTTCCCTCACCTGACAGCTATCAGCGTGGGACGAGCCCCACGGGGAGCACTATCCACCCGTGCCTCTAGAAGAACCACTCTTTCCTTCAGGGAGCTTTCCTTCAAAGCCAATCTGTCCAGCAGCTCCTCCTGAGAGGAGCTGCTCCAAACATGTCCTTTCACTTCCCCTCTCTCTGAGGGAACTCACCAACTGACTACAAATCTCCTGCTCTTTTCCTAAGCTCCGCCCACTTCCCAGCACTCTTTGTGTTTTGTGTTCCAAGCAGGACCCATAAAGGGTGCTATGCTATGCTACATGTGTGTGGAAGTGGGTATTGGAGTCTGGTCGGGTGCCTCCACCTTACCTGGTCATGGAATACCACACCTCTGGGTGAGGTGCAGTACTTCTGTGGCTACTGGATCGGCAAGGGCGCCACACATGCATACTTATGCTTATGGCTCTGCCCACTGTAGGGCAAAGCATGTTGCACAAGAACAAGCCACAATTTCTCTGCATAGGTGCAAGATTTCACCAGGCAATGTGGATGATGCAGGAGGCGTTATGCACATCAATAAAAGAAGGAGGATGGTGAGCAGCAAACGGGAGGAGGGATGGAGAGGCCAGAAGCCACATCCATTAGACCAGACCAAGAAGATTATCATACAGCGCGGAAGAGCTTATAGAGGTTTTTTTGGGGTATTAAAAGGTAGTCAGGGGGTTATATAAGCATTTATGGAATGCAGCACTGGCGCTGAATAAGGTGATAGTTTTAGTTGATATGTCATATCTGGTGACAGGTTCCCTTTGAAAGTTCGGACTTTGTACCGGATAGTTAAGGCCCCGTCTCACATAGCGAGATCGCTAGCGAGATTGCTAAAGCATCACCGATTTTGTGACGCAACAGCGATCTCACCAGCGATCTAGCTACGTTTGACACATAGCGGAGACCGGGCCCCCCGCTGGATATCGCTGATCGTGCTCGAATGTCCTGGGCCATTTTTTCATCATCGACGTCCCGCTGGCCAGCGTGCATCGCTGTGTTTAACACCAACGAGCGACCTCGTTGGCGACGCAGAACTCAGGGACGTAGGCGTGAATCATCAGAAAAGCTGCTATGTGCCAAGGTACCAACAACCGACGAGGTCGTTATATGGATCGCCATTGGATTGCTGCGTTGTTGAAGAGATCTGCCTGTTTGGCAGCTTACTAGCGGCCATGTAGCGACGCACCAGCGATTCTTACAGGTCGTATCGTTGTCAGGATCACTGGTGCGTCGTTGAGTAGATCTGCCTGTTGACAGCTTACTAGCAACCATGTAGCGACGGACCAGCGATCCTTACCAGGTTGTATCGTTGTCGGGATCGCTGGTGCGTCGCTATGTGAAACGGGACCCTTAGTGTCTGGTGCTAACGCCAAATATGGACTTCTCCTGGAAGTCCATTGCAATGTTTGGAGCTCTGAGAGAGCAAGAGAGAGTTTTTTTTTCCAGCTCAAAAGTTCAGATCCTCATTGTTTTCAACGGGGTTCTGGTCTAAGTTTGGTACAATTCTGGTATCCGAACTGAACTTTGGAATAGAGTTCAGGTCGTGTACCAGAATGCAAACTAACGAATATCGTATACAGGTCTGATATTTATTAGCACCCTGTTGTGCTTTATTTGTCCCATGATGGCAATGTTGATCACTTACCACCAAGTTTACACCACAAATTACAATTTCTTGAGGTCTCAACCCTTGATCAACCTTTTTCTAAAAAACTCTTCCAATACAAAAAATTTTTAGTAAAAGACAACCCCTTGAACATCATGTACGAGGTCATAAAATCTTGTGTTTTCATCTCACAACTATTTGGTTGCATTACAATCAGTCTCATTTTACAAGACTTTTTTTTTCATTTTATGACTTCACTGTATCCATATATCATTATTGATTTGGAACATGGTTTGGCCTGAGGTGTTTTTAAACATTTCATGAATGTATGGAAATGTTTACACATGCAGTTAACACAACCGTAAATTACATTGTATTGCATGGAAACAGTCTTACAGTAGAAACAAGACTAAATGTAATGTATTGCTGAACATCTGGTTATAAGGAAACAGTTTTGTAATCTACACCATGCAATGCAGGAAAGGCTACTCTTGGACATAATTACACAGGTTGCATGTGTTGTATAAATATTGCCTTTCCTTTTATTCATGGTCATGGGATTTGGGAGTTCATAGCGGTTTCCTGTGCTGTTCCTGCAATACAATTTAATAAGTGTAAAACAATTTAGGACACTTAAACTAATGATTTAATCACCATTGGGAGGCTGACTAAAATGCATGAAAAGCATTAAAATTAAAAATTAAATAAATCCATCAAATATAATGTTTCATCACAGATATTTATGAGGTCATAGTAATCATCTCAATTTGTGATTTAACGTAAACTCTAATCCAGAAGATTAATCTTAGGGAGAATATAAATGACAGTTTTATGAATGATAATGTATTATAAAGAATGACCTTTGCACATTTACAATTCTCATACTTAACATCAAATCTATGCAGACATAAAGAGTTACCTACCTTTGAAGGAAGGATGTCAACGAAAATGACACTTCAAACCAAGCACATAGGCTTGTAGAAGAGGAAGCAACAATAAAAATTGTTTTTTTTGTTTACAAATAAGCTTATCTGTTGCCCCCCAAAATGTTATTATAATATGCAAATGACGATGCTCAGTGAACCTTTGGCATAGCTAAAAACCTCAGTGCACCTTTTGACCCACTTATTTAGATTACTGCTACTCCTTCTGTGCTGACTGACATTGCAGGCTTGCCCAGAGCAGCACTGTCTGAAGATAAACCTCTATGACGTGCTCAGGAGTGAGAAGACACATCACTCTCTCCTTGCAGCTGACAATGTTACACAGCTATTCCCAAGTGATGTGATCATCAAGGATTGATTTGTGTGCTCTCCTGCATTTAAGTGATAGCATAGGAGACAAGCAATGTCAGAAGCAGGAAGAGATTGATTTGTGTGCCTCCACCTGTACAGAAGTGGTAGCAGAGGAGACAAGCAATGTCAGAAGCGAGGAGAGAGTGATTTGTGTGCCCTCTCCTGTACTGAAGTGGTAGCAGAGGAGACAAGCAATGTCAGAAGCGAGGAGAGAGTGATTTGTGTGCCTCCACCTGTACAGAAGTGGTAGCAGAGGAGACAAGCACTGTCAGAAGCGAGGAGAGAGTGATTTGTGTGCCCTCTCCTGTACTGAAGTGGTAGCAGAGGAGACAAGCAATGTCAGAAGCAAGGAGAGAGTGATTTGTGTGCCTCCACCTGTACAGAAGTGGTAGCAGAGGAGACAAGCAATGTCAGAAGTGAGGAGAGAGTGATTTGTGTTCCTCCACCTGTACAGAAGTGGTAGCAGAGGAGACAAGCAATGTCAGAAGTGAGGAGAGAGTGATTTGTGTGCCCTCTCCTGTACTGAAGTGGTAGCAGAAGGAGACAAGCAATATTATAAGCGAGGAGAGGGTGATTTGTGTGCCCTTTCCTGTACTGAAGTGGTAGCAGAGGAGACAAGCAATGTCAGAAGCAAGGAGAGAGTGATTTGTGTGCCCTCTCCTGTACTCAAGTGGTAGCAGAGGAGACAAGCAATATCATAAGCAAGGAGAGAGTGATTTGTGTGCCCTCTCCTGTACTGAAGTGGTAGCAGAGGAGACAAGCAATGTCAGAAGCGAGGAGAGAGTGATTTGTGTGCCTCCACCTGTACAGAAGTGGTAGCAGAGGAGACAAGCACTGTCAGAAGCGAGGAGAGAGTGATTTGTGTGCCCTCTCCTGTACTGAAGTGGTAGCAGAGGAGACAAGCAATGTCAGAAGCAAGGAGAGAGTGATTTGTGTGCCTCCACCTGTACAGAAGTGGTAGCAGAGGAGACAAGCAATGTCAGAAGTGAGGAGAGAGTGATTTGTGTTCCTCCACCTGTACAGAAGTGGTAGCAGAGGAGACAAGCAATGTCAGAAGTGAGGAGAGAGTGATTTGTGTGCCCTCTCCTGTACTGAAGTGGTAGCAGAAGGAGACAAGCAATATTATAAGCGAGGAGAGGGTGATTTGTGTGCCCTTTCCTGTACTGAAGTGGTAGCAGAGGAGACAAGCAATGTCAGAAGCGAGGAGAGAGTGATTTGTGTGCCCTCTCCTGTACTCAAGTGGTAGCAGAGGAGACAAGCAATATCATAAGCAAGGAGAGAGTGATTTGTGTGCCCTCTCCTGTACTGAAGTGGTAGCAGAGAAGATGAGTAATGTCATAAGTGAGGAGAGAAGGATTTGTAGTCTTGCTCCTGCACAGGAACGGTGTGCACATAATGCAGGTTGATCTTCAGTTAGTGCTGTCTCTGGGTAAGCCATTTCTGTCAATAAATCTAGAAGTGGCAGGACTTGAAGCCAGGGACTTCTTTATAACTGCTTTGGATGAATATTGTCAATGCCCATGTCATCCTGTATTCTCTAGTCTCTTTATTAAAATTGTCACATGACCAAGGTTTTGTTTTCATTTAAATATTTTCTAAATAATTGTTAGACGCCCTTGCCTTGTACGTTGGAGTACATGATGGTTGGCAATGTTTGCTTTCCTTATGGATAGTTTGCTATTTTTCTGACTGTTATGTACAGAATTGCGACAAGAAAAATGTGGGAGCCCTGACCACCTAAGTGGGAGTGCTGATGCATGGGGATGCAATGCTATTTACGTTCTCATAGACAAAAAATAAAAATCGGGATATATTAATTTTGTATTTGATGCCAAACATCTGTTGGACCTAGTTGGTATCTGTATGTACCCTGCTGATGTGAGTTCTACTGCTTATAAAAAGTTCAGGTACTATACCTTCCTGGGATGGGGCAGCACTATGGCTCAGTGGTTAGCACTGCAGCTTTGTGATATACAAATTAGCTCTCCTCCAAGAGATGCTAAGCTAATATTGAAGGTAGCAATTCTAAAATGCTGAGCTTTTCTACATGATTTAGAATATTTTGTCAAACAAGAGTCTTCTCCAAAAGAAGTAGGGCAATGGATGGTTAAGTGAGAATCCTTTCACACACATCTTGTCCGTACTGTTTCTCTTTGTTAAGACTATTGACCTGACATGGTCAGAGGCACATTTAGGGGGGAGGGGCAACAGGGCATGTGCTCCGGGTGCAGCCAGCAGGAAGATGCATTTGGGCCACTTAATGCAGCGGTCTGCAGTGTCTCCCCCGTCGGCCGTTCTGGCTATCAAGCTGACAGTGAGCACAGAGAGGATGCGTGAGTACAAATGAGGCTCTGACTGTCGAGCTTGCAGTGTGATCAGGTTATGTGATCATTAGTGTTGAACATTCCGATACCGCAATTATCGGGTATCAGCCGATATTCGCGGTATTGGAATACCGATACTGAGTTCCGATACTTTTTGAATATCGAATACCGGAATCGGATGTTCCCATAATGCTATCACCCAGTTTGATTTGATTCAGCCAATGAGGAATAGTCAGAAGTGTGGGCACATCCTGTTAGGCATATAGGCATGTTAACTAATGGCATGGCTGTGATTGGCTGCTGAAATGATGTCATGATGCACTATAAAAGCTGCCGCCGCCATTTAGGGTTCACTCTGCTGTGAATTCAGTAAGGGACAGGCTGCTGTTCAAGACTCTGAGGGACAGTTAGAGATAGCAATTTTCCAAATAATATTGTTCTTTACCTAGGCTACATTATCAATCAGTGTAGCTTTTTTTTGCCTTGCAGCGCTGTTCACAGCTGTCTGCAAGGTCTGTGTGAGTGCAGCTCATGCTGTGTAGTGTGTCCTGCAGCCACCTCTGGTTGTAGGCCGCTCAGCGTGCGTCACTGCCTCATACATATTTTTCTTTCATTGCTGCTAATTTTTCATTAACTCTCCTATTAGTGTGCATCCATCTGTATCCATATACATTGGTTGCAAACACTATAGGAGTAGACAGCGGAGCCTTTCTGCAGCCTTTCAGTGCTAGTGCCCAGTTATCTGCACTGTTCACGGCTGTCTGAGAGGTCTCTGTGTGTGAGTGCAGCTCACGTTGTAGTGTGTTCTGCAGCCACCTCAGGTTGTAGACCGCTCAGCGTGCGTCACTGCCTCATACATATTTTTCTTTGATTGCTGCTCATTTTTCATCAATTCTCCTATTAGTGTGCATCCATCCATATCCATCTACACTGGTTGGTTGCAAACACTATATAGGAGTAGATAGAGGAGCCTTTTTTCTGGCTTGTGCCCTGCAGCCGCAGCCAGATTAGTATTAGCCTATTTTTTGGAGCCTCATCTATTGCATTGTAGGTTACCTTCCTGCACTGTAATAGCTCCAAAAAGTTTGTGATACTATCGCTTTCACATCTTTGGTCACATCCTTTTTTTGAAAAAGAACACGTAAATAAAGTTCACCAAACACTCCACTTGACAGTTGTGTAGGCCACATTAGCTCATATTAAAGTGTAGTCCACACACTTTATAAAATTAGTGTTTCTTTTACCTGTTAGAAGCTGTTCAGGAATAAGCACGCTAAGCCCCCCTTTGTACTTTTCTGCCTATCTTTATCAGTTTACCAAGATGAAGAAGGCAGGGAGTAAGGCTCATGGTCATGGGCATAGAGTTGCAGCAGGGAGAGGACGTGGGGATTCAGCAGAGAGAGGACGTGGGGATTATGTGCTTGCAGCGGGCACCAGTGACTCAGCATCCCCTAGTTTTGCCAGGCAACAGCCTTTATGCGCAGCTTTGTAGGACATCGCCATACCCCACTGCTGCGGGACGAACAAATTGAAGCCGTTGTCGGATGGATGGCAACTAACGCATCGACTTCAATGACTTCCACATCCTCTCAGGGCCAGAGCTCTGAAGAGCAACCATCTGTCTCTTCACCACCTGCCAAATTACCCAGGCAGTCAGAGAGCCCTGGACAGGAGCCATCTCATTCTCTACTTCTGTTCTCTGAATCTGTTGGCTTGGAAAGAGGGGGCCAGCCAAGCAGCATTCTAGAATGTGAAGAAGAGGGAGTATGCAGTGATGCGCAACTGCTTTGTGCCTCTGAATATGAAGAGGCGGGTGGGCCAGTGCCTATGGTCAGCACACCTCAGTACGCATCAGATGATGAGACTCAGGTGCCACTTTCTGGTGAATACGGTGCTGCCGAGACTACCCCGGAGAAGCAGGTGTTTGAAGAGGGGAGTGTAGATGATGAGGTCCTTGACCCATCATGGCATGAGGAACAGGAAGGTGGTGGGAGCAGCTCTGAGGAAGAGATTCCCCGAACGGCCAAAACAGGAGGGAGAGGGAGGGGGCAGACTTGGTTGCCTGTAGCCTCCACTTCGGCACCCGTTAGGAGCATTCCTCTTCCAAAAGCCAAAACGGGCGCTCCCAAGACTTGCAGTGTGTGGTCCTTTTTTGACACAGTTGCAGATGACATTTGCTTTGTCAAATGCAAGCTGTGTCATCAGAAAGTCAAGAGAGAGAAAAATGTCAGCAACCTCAATACCACAAATATGTGGAAACATGTGCGGACCAAGCACGTGGTGGAGTTACAAAGACACTCTGAAGACGTAGGCCTCTTCCTCCAGCTCACACACAGCTGGTTCGGCTTCCTCACAGGATCGCCATGGAAGAACCTCTGGCACTGTTGTCCAGAGAACCAGTGACATTTCACCCACAGCACCACGTTCCCTGTCATCTTCACACTCCCAGGCCACTCTACAGCCATCGGTAGCACAGGCATGGGAGAAAAGGCGGGCATACTCGGCAAACCATCCCTGAGCACAGGCTCCGAATGCTGGCATTGCCAAACTACTGGCCCTTGAAAAGCTCTCATTCAGGCTGGTGGAGACAGACACCTTCTGTAACTTCATGGCATTGGCAGTCCAGCAATACACCATGCCCAGCCGCTTTTATTTCAGCAGGAAAGCCGTCCCTGCCCTGCAAAGGCATGTGGAGGGAAAAATTAAACATGTGCTACTAAATGCCGTCAGTAGCAAGGTCCACTTGACCACCGATGCGTGGACCAGTAACCATGGACAGGGACGATACCTTTCCCTCACTGCCCATTGGGTCAATGTTGTGGAGCCGGGTACAGATCTTGAGAGTGGCGCTGTACGTGTTCTGCCAACTCCAAGGATTGCAGGAATCCAGTCTGTACACATTGGCTCCTCCTCATACTCCAGTTCCTCAGAATCAGCGCTGCAGGAGCCTGTTACGACCAATATGAGCACAGCCGTGGCCAAACATCAACAGGCCGTACTAAAATTAATTTCTTTGGGGAATCGAAGCCAAACAGCGCAGGAGCTCTGGAATGCCATCAAGCAGGAGAGCGACGTGTGGTTTGTGCCAGCGAATCTCCAGCCAGGCTTGGTAGTGTGTGACAATGGCCGAAATCTGGTGGCAGCTCTGGGCCTAGGCAACCTCACTCACATCCCATGTCTGGCACATGTGCTCAACTTGGTCATGCAGAGCTTTCATAGGGACTATCCGGATCTTGATACACTGCTGGACAAGGTCCGCATAGAGTTCGCTCACCTGCGGCATTCCAGCATGGCAAGATCGCGCATTGCAGCTCTGCTGCGCCGATTCTGCCTTCCAGAACATTGCATCATATGTGACCTACCCACCCGGTGGAATTACACGTTACATATGTTGGAGCGGTTGTGTGAGCAGCAGGCAGCAGTAATGGAGTACCAGCTGCATCAGGCACAAACAAGTCACACTGTGCGCCGGTCACACTTCAGCACCACTGAGTGGGCCTCTATGAAGGACATCTGCCTTGTTTTGCGTGCCCTCGATGATTCCACGCGGATGGCGAATGCAGATGATGCACTAGTCAGCATGACTGTCCCCCTTATCTGCCTGCTTCAAAAAAGACTGCAAGCACTAAGGGAGGAGGTTTTGGAAGAGTTGGAGGATGAGGAGTCACAAATGCCATCTGCTTCTGGACAGTCTGCGCTACGTGGTTCCTCACAAAGGCCTAGGCAGGGGACACTTTGTGAGGAGGATGAGGAGGAGTCAGTGGAGGAGGAAGACATCTCTCCAGAGGAGGGAGGTACACAATGCTCTAGTAGTCAGTATGTACAGCGAGGGTGGGGTGATGCAGAGCAGGCAGAGATGACGCCTCAAGCAGGGGACAGCGTTTCTTGGGCAGTTGGGAGTCTGCAGCACCTGGTTGATTTCATGCTGCAGTGCCTAAGAAACGACCGCCGCATCGCCCACATTCTCAACACGACTGTTTATTGGGTGTACACCCTCCTAGATCCTCGCCACCGGGACAACTTACAAAGCCTCATACCACCGTTAAACCGGGAGCGTAAAATGCGGGGGTACCAACACACACTGGTGCATTCCATCACGTTCTCCATTCCTCCCGAGAGCAGTGCTGCTAGTGCTTTACAAAGCAGCTCTGTGCGTCGAGGCAGTGGAGGAAGCTCTGCACAAAGAGGGAGCAGAGGCAGTGCCTCACCACAAGGCAAGACCAGTATGGCCCAAATGTGGCAAAGCTTTGTGTGCCCGCCACAAATGTCTACACCATTACAGACAGCTCCAGTCAGCAGGAGGCAACGTTTCCGTCAGATGGTGACAGACTAAATGTCTTGCCCTCTCAATGTACTCCCAGACGGCTCTTCCCCCTTAAAATTTTGGGTCTCCAAGCTGGATACATGGCCAGAGTTTAGCCAGTATGCATTGGAGGTGCTGGCTTGCCCTGCTGCCAGTGTATTATCGGAACGCGACTTTAGTGCCGCAGGTGGTGTACTAACAGACCGTCGCACAAGACTATCCTCCCATAACTTTGAGTGGCTTACTTTTCTGAAAATGAACAAGGCCCGGATCTCGCCGGAATTTGCCAGTCCTCTTCCAGAATAAATAATTGGTTGGCAACAGTATCCAGGTCTCCTGTTGTGTTCATGTTTCAACCACCTGAACTGTAATCCTTGGGCTCCAGCACCGCCAGTTGTTGCTCAGAAGTGCCGTCTGCACAGAATAAAACACTAGCTCCTGTGTTAGTGGGGTTCAGTAACGTCAGCTGCTCCCCTGCTGTGTGTCCGGCAATATCTACTGCTCCCTGGAAAATCACACTACATCAGATTTTAAACTTGCTTCAAGTAGGCCTCAGCCTACACCATGATTGATCCTGGGCTCCAACACCACCAGTTGTTGCTCAGAAATGCCGTCTGCACAGAAAAAAACCCTAGCTCCTGTGTCAGTGCGGTTCAGTAACGTCAGCTGCTCCCCTGCTGTGTGTCCGGCAATATCTCCTGTTCCCTCCAAAATCACACTACATCAGATTGTAAACTTGCTCCAAGTAGGCCTCAGCCTACACCATGATTGATACTGGGCTCCATCACCGCCAGTTGTTGCTCAGAAGTGCCGTCTGCACAGAAAAAAGCACTAGCTCCTGTGTCAGTGGGGTTCAGTAATGTCAGTTGCTCCCCTGCTGTGTGTCCGGCAATATCTCCTGCTGCCTCCACATTCAAACTACATCAAATATAAAACTTGCTGCAATTAGGCCTCAGCCTGCTCCATGATTGACCCTGGGCTCCAATATCGCCAGTTGTTGCTCAGAAGTGCCGTCTGCACAGAAAAAAGCACTAGCTCCTGTGTTAGTGGGGTTCAGTAACGCCTGCTGCTCCCCTGCTGTGTGTCCGGCAAAGTCTCCTGCTGCCTCCACATTAAAACTACATCAGATATAAAACTTTAACATGTCTAGCTATCCTATGACTTTCATAATTCCATATATTTTTGTCGATTCAGCATCAATAGAATCATAGAATCATAGATTCATAGAATCGTAGAGTTGGAAGGGACCTCCTGGGCCATCTGGTCCAACCCCCTGCTCAAAGCAGGATTCGCTAAATCATCCCAGTCAGATGTCTGTCCAGCCTCTGTTTGAAGACTTCCATTGAAGGAGAACTCACCACTTCTCGTGGCAGCCTGTTCCACTCATTGATCACTCTAACTGTCAAAAACTTGCTGCAATTAGGCCTCAGCCTACTCCATGATTGACCCTGGGCTCCAACACTGCCAGTTGCTGCTCAGAGCTGCCGTCTGCACAGAGAAAAACACATGCTCCAGTGTTACTGGAGTTCAGTAATGCCTGCTGCTCCCCTGCTGCGTGTCCGGCAATATCTCCTGCTTCCTCCACATTAAAACTACATCACATATAAAACTTGCTGCAATTAGGCCTCAGCCTGCTCCATGATTGACCCTGGGCTCCAACATCGCCAGTTGTTGCTCGGAAGTGCCGTCTTCACAGAGAAAAACACATGCTCCAGTGTTAGTGGGGTTCAGTAATGCCTGCTGCTCCCCTGCTGTGTGTCCGGCAATATCTCCTGCTGCCTCCACATTCAAACTACATCACATATAAAACTTGCTGTAATTAGGCCTCAGCCTGCTCCATGATTGACCCTGGGCTCCAACATCACCAGTTGTTGCTCGGAAGTGCCATCTGCACAGAGAAAAACACTAGCTCCTGTGTTAGTGGGGTTCAGTAATGCCTGCTGCTCCCCTGCTGTATGTCCGGCAATGTCTACTGCTGCCTCCACATTCACACTACTACTGATTTAAAACTTGCTCCAATTAGGCCTCTGGCTCCACTCTGTCTCTAGTATTTACCCTGGCAAACACCAACACCGCCAGTTGCTGCTCAGAAGTGCCGTCTGCACAATCAACACTTGTTCCTGTGTTACTGGGGTTCAGTAACATCAGCTGATCCCCTGATGTGTGTCCGGCAATGTCTCCTGCTCTGTCCACATTCCCACTACTATTAGTGGGAATGTGGACAGAGCAGGAGACATTGCCGGACACACATCAGGGGTTGAGCTGACGTTACTGAACCCCAGTAACACAGGAACAAGTGCTGGTTGTGCAGACGGCACTTCTGAGCAGCAACTGGCGGTGTTGGTGTTTGCCAGGGTAAATACTAGAGACAGAGTGGAGCCAGAGGCCTAATTGGAGCACGTTTAAAAGCAGTCGTAGTCTACAACAGATATAAAACTTGATGAAATTTTGCCTCAGCCTACACCCTGATTGACCCTGGGCTCCAACATCGCCAGTTGCTGCTCAGAAGTGTCTTTGGCACTGGTACTCCCTCCTGCCCAGCCTGGTTCCAGCACACCTCCTGTTTCCGGGTAGTGTCAACGTCACTTTGCCACCAAAACGTTGTCCTGTCGTGTTGTGGTCGGGTTAGCCAAGTCTATGGTGCCTGCAGTTTAGGTGCTTCCTATGTGGGCTGCGGGTTCTGGTAATAAAGGCTGGTTCCGTAGTGCCAATAGGACAAGCACCCCCTTTAAGGACTGTGGGTTTCGGTAACTGCAGCCAGCTGTTGTGAGTTCATTCTCCCCTTCACCTTTGATGTCTGATGAACTCCCTCTGCTGGTGAAGAGAGGTAGTGAAATTGATTGGGATGGGAAGAACCTGTCATCTGAACAGGCGGAGTGTGATTGGACATCTGGAATTTCTGAGTGGATATAGGGCAGACGCCGCACCGGCAGGGCTGCTGGTGATCCTTTCTGCTCTGAGCTTTTGCATCCAGCTTAGTTCCTGTCTACTAAAAGCTAAGTTTTTAACCTGCTATTATTCCATGAGATTTTGTCTGGTTTCCTTAGTGTGTATTCAGCCAGTCCTGGTTGGGAGTGGCTGAATTCCATTTTTGTCTCTGATCAGTTGATCTCTTTGCTCTGTTTTCAGAATATACCTGAGTGCTGGTATAGTGATTTTGAAGTCTAGCGACTTCAGGGCCTTTTTCCCTATCAGACGGTTGGGATATTTTTGGTAGGGTTTTTTGAGGATTGCAGCCAGCATCTTTTCTGTCCTGTTCTATCTAGTTAGTTGGGCCCCATCGTTTGCTCAGCCTGTCTTTCTGTCTGTGTTTGTGTTTTCATCTGTTTTTCACCGACAATACATGTTGGGGGCTGTCTATTGCTTTGGGGTCTGCTCTGGGGCAGTTTAGATTTCCCCTTTCCTTCTTTAGGCTTATGTAGTTCTCCGGCTGTGACGAGGGGTTTAGGGCACCGTAGGAACCCCCCACGGCTACTGTTAGTTGTGGTGTATAGGATCAGGGGTCTACAATCCGATAGCTACCAACCTCTCCGGTTTTCTGGACTTAGCTTGTATTTTTGTTTTGTCCTCCTCCGGTGACTCATTCAAAACAGCCAGCTCGCGGCCTTACAACTTTGTTTTTCATGGGTACCTTCTGCTACCCATCCGGGTTCCAGTACCGTCAGCTGGTTCTCGGCAGTGCCTTTGGCTGAGGTGCCTCCTTCTCGGTATCTGAGTTCCAGCAATGTCTGCTGGTCCTTGGTAGTGCTTTCTAGCACAGGTACCTCCTGCTTAGTAACCGTGTTCCAGCACCGTCCAGACCTGATGTCATTGCGCTCTCTGATCAGAATATCACTGTCAGGACCCGCGGAAGATGTCATGGTGGTGGAGAAGGGAGAGGTAAGTATTTCAACTTTGCAAGTGCTGTGATCCGGAGCAAGCAGGGGGGCCCACTCGTTTGCGACGGCACTGGCACAGGGCCCCTCATAGTACGGCGGTGTGTGGCGGTGTGTCTGACGGCGGGTGGGGGTGGGGGTGGACCCTCCCCCTCCCACCGGCAGAGACACTTTTGCATACTATGAGGGGCCCTGTGCCAGTGCCATCACCCATGAGTATGCCCCCCACCTGCTCAAGGAACCTACACTTTCATCTGCACCTTCCTCTTTGTCACCTTGTAAGGTGGTTTAGTATGCGGAAGGGGAACCTGAGTTTCCTCAGGATCAGATTCTGGCTGTGTAGAGTGTGAGGGGAATGTAGTGGTCTGGGTCAATGTACCAGCAGAATCATCTAGCAGTGGCTGGGCCTCAGTGCACTTGTGGCGTCCCCAGGAGTGCGGTCGCCACAGTGGCATTACCTTCCACCTAGGGAGTGTGATGTCATGCTTGGGAGCAATGAAGGATCTCTCTAGCAGTTCAACCAACACACAACACATTTCCCACTCCAGGACAGCAGGGAGACCTCTTAACCTGATTGCTGAGGAGCGGCTCTCTGTGGTCGGGAGGAGGTAAGTTAGGGCACTCTGTGCAGGTAAGGGGAAGTGTGTGGACGTGAGAAGGGGAGCTGGAGGATGAGCAGAGTTAAGGCTCACTCCTAGCTGGAGCGCATGGTCCGGATTCCGGCCTCCGAGTTTGTAGGGACACTGACGTTCCTGCAGCAGAAACGGGAGGAAGTAGCAGCTGTAAATGCTCTGTACCCAACTAAGACTCGGAGGCCCCAGCATCGACGTGTGGGAGCCAGAAGGAAAAGGCTAGGGCTGCCTGCCATACGAGAAAGTTCCAAAAGAGAGTCAACAGGGGGAACTTCATTGAACTCAGCACTGCGAGTACCTCAGATAAGCGCTAGAATGGAGGCCACACTACCTATCTGCAGAGAGAGAATTCGAAATTGTCTTCCAGGCTGACCAACTCCTTCTCCATCTGTACTCTGGGTCCTGGATGGCACTTACCAAGTACAGGTAAAGGAACTGCACAACTGTGTCTGTCATCTTTCTCCTGCACCTGGCGCATGGCTCTGCTGCATCCTGCACTGCACACCATCTACTAACTCTTTCATCTGCCCTGCGTCTACAGCCCTACCTGTGCAGGGCTTCTACATCTTAGCTGCACCACATCTGTCGCAGAGAAGCAACACTGCAGCGCTAGTCAATCTAATCAGAAACCACAGGTGGCGTCACGTATCATTCACCTATAAACGTAATTCACCCCTTTGCATGGACGCCCAGGGCCACGGAACGGGTCACCACCACCGTGACACATCCCTGTGAGACACCGGCCCGGTACCGATTAACCCCACTGCCCTGGCTGGCCACCCGCACTCCATGTCTGATTCATCTTTGACTTGGGAATTCACGATTTGACTTGATAACCCAGGCATGGTATGATAGAAAGAGCTACATGGACTAATGTGAAGTGTGGCCTGCTGCATCATTCACTTTTGGTGGGGGTGAAGGACACAAGGAAAGGGGTTCTTCCTGACCAGGAGCCAGCACTTGACGACTCAGTGCTTGCATTTTTTAAAACTTCAGAAGAGGAGGGCATATTTGCTGGAGTCTGTTTCGGCAATGTAAACCAAAACCAGTTCCTCATGCTCCGCCTTTAAAAGCGGTTAACCTACTCCCAGAAAAGGTAGCCTTCCAGGCTTTCCGGAGCCAGACCATGACGCAGGCTTAACACCTCCTGCCTTAGCTGCTTTTGTGCTTTTGCCACTACCAGCAGATGCACCACCACCATCAGCACCAGCTGCCCCCCCCACGCCCACGTCCGCGGCCTCTTCCACCAAACTTCAAAATTTTGCAGAAAATAGACCCAAAATAACATCAGATATATGGCACTGTATCAGAAGCGTACAGCTCTATTCAGTCAAAGGATAATTGTTAATCTCCTTATATATTCCATCAGTCACACAGAGATGCTCACAGGCTCAGTATGGATTACACAAGAATATAAAAATTAGACAGTGTACAGTATCATCAGATAGCAGGTATATATAGTATAGTTTAAACATTCTAAATCTCCGTAGATATTTGAGGAGGCACACACAGACACTCTCAGGCTCAGTATTGGATTACAACACAATCTAAAAAGCCGTAAAACGGTAATGGATCTCAAGAGTACAGCTGTACACAGTGTAGGTGTCATTGTTGTCAATTTCAGTATTTCCACAGTCAGAAAATAACTCTCACTTGGTCAGTTTGGATTAGACCAGAATATAACAAGCAGTAAATGGGTAATGTATCCCAAGCGTAGAGCTGTATACAGTGTTGGGGTAATTTTTAAATGTACATCTAAATTGCAGGAGTAACCCATAGACACTCACACTCTCAGGATGGATCACACCACAATATAACAAGAAGATCCGCAAGAAATAATCACACATGTGGGACAATGTTTGAGGTCTCAATGATACACTTAGAGTGTTGGTTGGAGGAGGACTTCCTGGCAGAAAGGGTACAGTATCACCAGATACCAGGTATATATAGCACAGTGTAAACAT
This sequence comes from Dendrobates tinctorius, assembly GCF_039654945.1. Classification (NCBI taxonomy): domain Eukaryota; kingdom Metazoa; phylum Chordata; class Amphibia; order Anura; family Dendrobatidae; genus Dendrobates; species Dendrobates tinctorius. The sequence goes on along the minus strand of NW_027361705.1, from coordinate 9,196,343 downwards.
TAACAATGTACTTCTATATATCAGGAGTAGTGTTGAGCCACCCCGCTAGTGTTTTGGTTCGTCGCACAGGAGGCAAGTTCGTCGAATGTTTGTCGAACGATCGAAGAACACCGTCGAACCCCATTGAAAACAATGGCAGGCAAACACAAACACATTCAAACACATAGAAAACAATTACAAAACACCTTAAAAGGTGTCCCAAAGCAGACAAAATGCTCAGAAGACAAAAATAACATATGGAAAAGGGCAACTACATTTAGAAAACAGGTGGAGGAGTAAAAGGAGGAGGTGGAGGAGACACAGATATAGGCTTATCATGCCCTTATGAAGTCAAGAAAGGCTGGAATAAAAATGTCTCAGGCCCAGTATGGATTAGACGTGATTGGACAAAGGTGAGAAAGGGTAACGTATCACTGGATTACAGGTATGTATAGCATAGATTACACATTAAAAACCTATGTCTTTAGATCAGGAGGCAGGCTCAGATGGTCTCAGGCCCAGTATGGATTAGACGTGATTGGACAAAGGTGAGAAAAGGTACATTATCACTGGATAGCAGGTATATATAGCATAGTTTAAACATTTAAAATCTCCATGTTCTCAGTATGGATTAGACAACAATCTTAAAAGTAGAAAAAAGGAAATGTTTTTGAAGCGTACACCAGTATACACTTTTGGTGGTATTTTTAAATCTTCATATATATTTCTGTCTCAGTAAGACAGTCCAACCACTCCACAATAGGAAATGAGATGCATACAATTTGTCATGGTCAAGGCGAACCCATGTGACGCACGTGACCCTGGATACACCGCCTCCAGTGGGGCGCATTTAAATAATAAAACATTCCGGTGGATACGCCGCCTCCACCTGGCGAATTTAGGTATTACACGTTATACAATAATCAAATAATAAAGGGGGAACCTGGGTAACTTTAACAATGGTGGGCCCTGCGATAGGGAATGGGGGACGTGGAGACCTCCTAAGCTCCCATGAGCCAGTGTCCCTGCACTCCTTACATTCCCTATACAGGCTCCGCACCTGTCGCCGCACGCGTACCTTAACGCCCTTGCTCACCCTGACCCTAAACCCTCACTAGGGAATGGGTCGGTGCGGAGACTAATCCCACCACTGCACTAATAACACACATGAGGAAAGAGACAATACAGGGGAAACACCACTTAGCTTTGCTCTGTTGCGTGCGCTCCTAGCAACAGAGCTCACCACCTGCGTGCGTCTTCTCCTCCACCCGGATCCATCACCATAACAGGATCCTTCACCTTAGTGCAGCCTTGGAGCAGAGTCCACCACCAGTTGCAGCTGCTTAGTAACAGAGTCCCAAGGATGAGTTCAGCTTCTGACACGAAGTCGAGCATGCTTGAGTCCAGCTCAGCAGCCAAGTCCCACATGGTGCGACCCCACCACGCCATGCCAGCCCTTCGTCCAGACACCATAGCTGAAACACGTCCCCCCTGGCTAAGCTGCGCAGGACTCCTCACCAGCTCCATCCTTCCTCCAGGCTCTCCAGCCCAGAGTGAAAACAATCTCACAATTTCACAGGCCGTGATTGCACACCCCTAGCACACCTTTATAGGGTGTCACACCTGATCCATAATTAAGTGCACAAAAACCTAAAGTGCAATACCACTAACCACCACCGGGGACAGTCAAGACACCTTGGAACTTTCCAAAGTAAAAAAAGTTCACCCAGTGCAATTTAAAACTGTCAGATCATGACAGTACCCCCTCCTTAATGAGGGGCCTCTGGACCCTCAAGACCACCCCTCATTAGGGAAACACCTACAGCGGGGACGCCCAGACCCTGAGTTCACTCACCATTACCTGACACTTCAGGTTTATGACAAACGCACCGCTGGTATTGGCAATAAAGTTCATTTTGGAGGCACCACTCAACTCCACAGCGCCGACCTGGGGAACGAGTTTATGTATGTGTATGTTTGTTTGTTATGAGCTGATCAGACTCCACAACACACTTCCACAGGATGTTTTTTGGTGGCACACATACAGTCATGGCCAAAAGTATTGACACCCCTGCAATTCTGTCAGATAATATTCAGTTTCTTCCTGAAAATGATTGCAAACACAAATTCTTTGGTATTATTATCTTCATTTAATTTGTCTTAAATGAAAAAATGCAAAAGAAAATGAAGCAAAAAGCAAAACATTGATCATTTCACACAAAACTCAAAAAATGGGCCGGACAAAAGTATTGGCACCCTCAGCCTAATACTTGGTTGCACAACCTTTAGCCAAAATAACTACCACCAACCACTTCCGGTAACCATCAATGAGTTTCTTACAATGCTCTGCTGGAATTTTAGACTATTCTTCTTTGGCAAACTACTCCAGGTCCCTGATATTTGAAGGGTGCCTTCTCCAAACTGCCATTTTTAGATCTCTCCACAGGTGTTCTATGGGATTCAGGTCTGGACTCATTGCTGGCCACCTTAGAAGTCTCCAGTGCTTTCTCTCAAACCATTTTCTAGTGCTTTTTGAAGTGTGTTTTGGGTTATTGTCCAGCTGGAAGACCCATGACCTCTGAGGTAGACCCAGCTTTCTCACACTGGGCCCTAAATTATGCTGCAAAATTTCTTGGTAGTCTTCTGACTTCATAATGCCATGCACATGGTCAAGCAGTCCAGTGCCAGAGGCAGCAAAGCAACCCCAAAACATCAGGGAACCTCCGCCATGTTTGACTGTAGGGACCATGTACTTTTCTTTGAATGCCTCTTTTTTCTCCTGTAAACTCTATGTTGATGCTTTTGCCCTAAAAGCTCTACTTTTGTCTCATCTGACCAAAGAACATTCTTCCAAAATGTTTTAGGCTTTTTCAGGTAAGTTTTGGCAAACTCCAGCCTGGCTTTTTTATGTCTCGGGGTAAGAAGTGGAGTCTTCCTGGGTCTCCTACCATACAGTCCCTTTTCATTCAGATGCCGACGGATAGTACGGGTTGACACCGTTGTACCCTCGGACTGCAGGGCAGCTTGAACTTGTTTGGATGTTAGTGGAGGTTCTTTATCCAACATCCGCACAATCTTGCGTTGAAATCTCTTGTCAATTTTTCTTTTCCGGCCACATCTAGGGAGGTTAGCCACAGTGCCATGGGCTTTAAACTTCTTGATGACGCTGCGCACGGTAGACACAGGAACATTCAGGTCTTTGGAGATGGACTTGCAGCCTTGAGATTGCTCATGCTTCCTCACAATTTGGTATATCAAGTCCTCAGACAGTTCTTTGGTCTTCTTTCTTTTCTCCATGCTCAATGTGGTACACACAAGGACACAGGACAGAGGTTGAGTCAACTTTAATCCATGTCAACTGGCTGCAAGTGTGATTTAGTTATTGCCAACACCTGTTAGGTGCCACAGGTAAGTTATAGGTGCTGTTAATTACACAAATTAGAGAAGCATCACATGATTTTTCGAACAGTGCCAATACTTTTGTCCACCCTCTTTGTTATTTTTGGTGTGGAATTATATCCAATTTGGCTTTAGGACAATTCTTTTTGTGTTTTTTCATTTAAGACAAATTAAATGAAGATAATAATACCAAAGAATTTGTGTTTGCAATCATTTTCAGGAAGAAACTGAGTATTATCTGACAGAATTGCAGGGGTGTCAATACTTTTGGCCATGACTGTACATGCTCGTTCACACACAGGTCCGGACCGGAACGTTTAATGCACACATTCATTTGTCATAAATTTGGTGAACTTATTCTGGACTCTAACAGAGGCGTCCCCCTGAGTCACCACACTCACGCCCCCGCTATTCACCACGGGACACCACCCTCCAACCCTCTTTACCATGAGGTCTACGCCTCCCAGGGTTGGTCAATGGCGAGGGTAGAGACTTGTCCCTACTCCCCCGCAGCGCACCTGCTGCACACACCTGGAGGAGAAGGGGACAGGAATATGGATGAAATATACACTCGCTGGTCGCCTTCCTCCAAGCGACCAGGAGGGCGGCTTCTGCGGTGGTATAGAAGATTTGGCGTAAACCCCGCGGACTATCACACCAGTCAGCTCACCACAGGGGCGTACCCCTTCACCTCGGGGAATACCAGACAGCTCCGTGGGGCACCATTCCTCCCATCTGCCTGGATGCGCCCGCATGCATGAACCAGTCCCGCTCCCCAGCAGCGACTCTAGGGGCTTTTAGCCAGACCGCAGCCGCCAATTTTTTTTTTTTTTAATTTTCTGGTTAGCTGAGCAGAGGCCCCAGACCCTGATAACTGCTGCTGCAGCAGCACTAACACACCTTGCCGCTCCCCACCCCTCAGTGAGGCCCGGCAGCAAATACCATAGGTCTCCACATGGCCAAGGCTCTCTGGAAAAAAAAAACTGTAAGGCCTGTGATAATGTCATGGTCACGTGTGTCAGGACGCAGATGTTTCCGCAAGGCGAACCCATGTGACGCACGTGACCCTGGATACACCGCCTCCAGTGGGGCGCATTTAAATAATAAAACGTGCCGGTGGATACGCCGCCTCCACCTGGCGAATTTAGGTATTACACGTTATACAATAATCAAATAATAAAGGGGGAACCTGGGTAACTTTAACAATGGTGGGCCCTGCGATAGGGAATGGGGGACGTGGAGACCTCCTAAGCTCCCCTGAGCCAGTGTCCCTGCACTCCTTACATTCCCTATACAGGCTCCGCACCTGTCGCCGCACGCGTACCTTAACGCCCTTGCTCACCCTGACCCTAAACCCTCACTAGGGAATGGGTCGGTGCGGAGACTAATCCCACCACTGCACTAATAACACACATGAGGAAAGAGACAATACAGGGGAAACACCACTTAGCTTTATGCTCTGTGCTTATGCTCCTGCAACAGAGCTCACCACCTGCGTGCATCTTCTCCTCCACCCGGATCCATCACCATAACAGGATCCTTCACCTTAGTGCAGCCTTGGAGCAGAGTCCACCACCAGTTGCAGCTGCTTAGTAACAGAGTCCCAAGGATGAGTTCAGCTTCTGACACGAAGTCGAGCATGCTTGAGTGCAGCTCAGCAGCCAAGTCCCACATGGTGCGACCCCACCACGCCATGCCAGCCCTTCGTCCAGACACCATAGCTGAAACACGTCCCCCCTGGCTAAGCTGCGCAGGACTCCTCACCAGCTCCATCCTTCCTCCAGGCTCTCCAGCCCAGAGTGAAAACAATCTCACAATTTCACAGGCCGTGATTGCACACCCCTAGCACACCTTTATAGGGTGTCACACCTGATCCATAATTAAGTGCACAAAAACCTAAAGTGCAATACCACTAACCACCACCGGGGACAGTCAAGACACCTTGGAACTTTCCAAAGTAAAAAAAGTTCACCCAGTGCAATTTAAAACTGTCAGATCATGACACAATTACTGACATAAAGTCTAGTGATTGCAGAAATCTAGGAATTAATAATCACGGGAAAAACGTCCATCACAATTCTCAGAGGCGATGCTGACCCTCAATTAATTTGTGTGTGGAGACAGGGAAAACATAACTTTGTGATAAAAGTGTTGCTGTATCGCAGTACCGTTGATCCCATCAGCGTTACTCATCTCCATCAAATTTTTATCACAGGAAGAGATGTAAACATGTTGCTCACTGCCTATCATGATCTGTCACATAACTTTGGAGTGCAAAAGACAGAAGCCACAGGCCGTAGGCGATTCTATGGGATTGGCATGAGAGGGCACATTTAAAAATGGGCACCGGAATGTCACACGTCTGTGAGTAGGAAAACTGTGAAAGCTGATGATAAACCACCACTGCATGTCATTGTGAGTCGACGTCCATAAGAAATGGAAGCCATTGATCATCTGAAACTAGAGCCCGGCCAGCAGGACAGGGCATAGCTACGTCTTAACCATCATCTATCATTTCAACAAATTTGTAGTGGCAGTCCCAGTGAAGGATTTGACAGCCCAGACTACACAGTGGAGGAGCAGGGAGAGGTAAACATTGCAAATGCTGTGGCCCTGCCCAAGCAAGGGGGGCACACTCGTGGGTGTCGGTACTGGCACTGGGCCCCTCATAGTACGTCGGTGTGTCTGACGGCGGGTGTGCACCCCCACCGTCAGAGACACTTGATTGCACTATGAGGGACCCTGTGCCAGTGCCCGCGCCCAAGAGTCGGCCTACCCACCTGTCCAGGGCAACGGCACTCGCACGGTTGTGTGCGCTAGGTGGTGACCCCAGCCATGGGGGGGAGGCAGCCCAGTTAGGGAGGTTTTCAAAATGGCATATGTTGATGTGGGACATTCAGCTGATGCTAAAGGCGAAATTGGTCAAGTCCGAGGAAGAGGAGGACCAAAGCAAGTCATTTTTCTGGCAACCTATGTGTCATCAGGGTAAGGTGGGGCAAAATCCTTGAAAACCCATGCATGGTTGATTTTAATGAAGGTTAGATCATTAGATCATCCACATTTTGGGTCGACAGACAGGTCCTTTTTTCTGTCAGGATTGATCCAGCTGCACTGAAGACTCTTTCTGATAGCACACTTGCAGCTGGGCAAGCGAGCTCCAGTAAGGCATATTGTGCCAATTCAGGCCAGGTGTCCAGTTTAGCAGCCCAATAGTCAAATGGGAATGACCTGTGAGGGAGAACATCGATATGGGACGAGAAGTAGTTTGTTACCATAGTTGACAACTGCTGTCTCCTGTCACTTTCAATCGATGCAGTATTACCAGTCGTGTGAGCGGGACTTGACAAATCAGTCCACAACATGGTCATGAAACCCCTGTCTCCAACGCCACTTCTGATGTGTGCACCACGAAGACCTCTTCCAAGCTGCCCCTGGCCCCTACGGCTCGTGTGAGAAGCATCACCGCTGCTGTGTGCTGGGACTGCCTCAACCAACCGGTTTACCAGAGTTGCTTGCTTGTTAGCCAATATTAGGTCAAAGTTCTCCTGTGGCATTATGTTTTGGAATTTGCCTTTATAGCGTGGATCCAGGATGCTGGCCAACCAGTAGTCATCATAGTTCTTCATTTTGGCAATGCGGGGGTCCCTTTTTAGGATCTGCAAGGCATAATCTGACATGTGGGCCAATGTTCCCCGTGTCAATGATGCACTGCGAGTGCTGGGTGGAGGAGCACTTTCTGGCAAATCCACATCCCTCCAGTCACGCACAAACCCTGTACCAGACCTTGCCACGCCAACATTTTCTCTTGCCCCATGAGAAGCATCCTCCTCCCCTAAATAATCATCCCCATCATCCTCCTCCTCTTCCTCTTCTTCCTCCACCTTGTCCAGGAGAGGTCCCGGAGCAGACAATGGCTGACTGTCATCAAGGCTTCCCTCCTCCTCTTCATCCTCATCTACCTCGGCTGCAGATGCCTGCTCCATAATGTGCATCAAAGTTTGCATGAGCAGACACATAAGTGGGATGCTCATGCTTATGATGGCATCGTCTGCACTTACCAGCCGTGAGCATTCCTCAAAACACTGAAGGACTTTACAGAGGTCTTTCAGCTTCGACCACTGCACACCTGTCAATTCCATGTCTGCCCTCAAAGTGCCTGCCCGTGTATCCTCCCACAAATGCATTATGGCCTGCCTCTGTTCGCACAGCCGCTCAACCATGTGCAGGGTGGAGTTCCACCTTGTTGCAACGTCGATAATTAGATGGTGCTTGGGAAGGTGGAGCAATCGCTGCAGCTTCTGCATACGACTGGAGTGTACCAGCGACCGGCGGATGTGCGAGCACAGTCTTCGAACCTTATGGAGCAGGCCTGTTAACTCCGGATAATTATTGAGGAAGCACTGCACCACCAGGTTCAAGGTGTGAGCCAAGCAAGGTATGTGTCTGAGTTTTGAAAGGGCTATGGCTGCCACAAAATTCTGGCCGTTATCACTAACTACCTTGCCTGCCTCAAGATGTAGACTGCCCAGCCATGACTCAGTTTGTCGCTGAAAGTAGTCGGCCAGTACCTCCGCGGTGTGTCTGTCGCCCAAACACACCATCTGCAACACAGCCTGCTGACGCTTTCCACTAGCTGATCGATAGGGGGACACCTCGTGTGCAACACTGGCCGCTGCGGATGGAGTGCTCGTGCGACTGCGCTCTGTGGACGAGCTTTCGCTTCTGGTGGAGGAGGAGGAGGGTCGAACGCCTACAGCCAACTGTTTCCTATACCGTGGGCTAGGCAGCACTGTCCCACCACCGCTGTCCCCTGTAGACCCTGCATTCACCACTTAACCCAGTACGCAGTGATGGACATGTAACGGCCCTGGCCATGCCTACTGGACCATGCATCAGTTGTGAGGTGGACCTTTCCACTCACTGATTTCTTGAGTGCATGGACAATGCTGTCTTTCACATGAAGGTGGAGGGGTGGGATGGCTTTGCGAGAAAAGAAGTGGCGACTGGGTAGGTCATAGCGTGGTACTGCTTAGGCCATGAGTTCGTGTAAAGCTGTGCTTTCAACCAACCGGTAGGGCATCATCTCTAGCGAGATTAGTTTGGCAATGTGGGCGTTCAAACACAGTGTACACGGATGAGAGGATGAGAACTTTCTTGTCCTACTCATAGTCTCTGGTAAGATGAGCTGGACTTGAGAGCTGCATATGGTGGAATTAGCGGTGGACATGGCGGACTGAGAGAGGGTTGATGATGGTGATGGAGTTGGTGTTCTTTCTGATGGCCTAGATTCAGCCCTTCGTTGATATAACATTGTGATTCCCTGACTGCTTTGGACTTGCGACGACACCTCAATATTTGCTGCTGGTGGTGTGCTAACCGGTGGGCTTACAGTGGGGGAAACAATGTAGCGTTGCTGACTACCTTCTTTGGGAGCAGTTGCACATGTGGTACGTGAGGTTTGGTAGTCCGTCCACGCTTGCAAGTGCATGGTGGTTAAATGTCTAAGCATGCAACTGGTATTCAAATTTCTCAGATTTTTCCCTCGGCTAAAGGTCTTTGCACACTTATTACAGATAACCTTTGCCTGATCATTAGGATTTTGTTCAAAAAAGTGCCACACAGCACTCTTCCTACTATGGAAGACATTTTGAGGCCTTGTACGCTGTGCTATTTTGACCGTCTGGCCAAGCTGTCCTTCAACTCTTTTGGTTTTTGTAACCCGTTTTTGGACTGCTCCAGACCTGCCAGATAACAGCTGTTGCGATGTCGATGCCTGCTGCGGATGCTCCTCCTCTTCTGAGCTATTGGCAGCGGCACCCTCTTCCCCCAATGGATGCCAATCTGGGTCAACAACTGGGTCATCCATCACCTCCTCTTCAATGTCATGTGCACCTTCCTCTGTGTCACCGTGTATCGTGGTATAATATGCGGGAAGGGGCACCTGAGTTTCATCAGGGTCAGATTCTGGCTCAGTACACTGCGAGGACAATGTAGTGCTCTGAGTGAATGTGCCAGCAGATAAATCTAGCGGTGGCTGTGCATCAGTGCACTCCATGTCAGATTCATCTTGGACTGGGTAATTCACGATTTGACTTGATAACCCAGGCATGGTATGAGAAAAGAGCTCCATGGAGTAATCTGTAGTGTGGCTTGCCGCATCCTTCACTTTTGGTAGGGGTGAAGGACACAAGGGAAAGGTGTTGTTCCTGACCAGGAGCCTCCACTGATGATACAGTGCTTTTATTTTTTGAAACTTCAGAAGAGGAGGCGATAGAGCTGGAGGCTGTATCAGCAATGTAAGCCAAAACTTGTTCCTGAAGCTCCGGCTTTAAAAGCGGTTTACCTACTCCCAGAAAAGGGAGCCTACGAGGCCTTGTGGAGCCAGACAATGATGCTGGCTCACCACCTCCTGCCTTAGGTGCTATTGTGCTTTTGCCAAAACCAGCAGAAGCACCACCACCAACACCATCATCAGGACCAGCTGGCAACCCCCGCCCACTTCCACGGCCTCTTCCACCATACTTCTTCATTTTTTTGAAAAAGGTCCCCAAAATAACAACAGCTATATGGTACTGTAAAACACTTTTAAAGGGTCTATAGAGTATTGGTGAGAATTTGAATCTCACTGTAGATTGTAGGACGCTGAACTATTGTCTCAGGCTAAGTAGAGATTACACCACAATGTGACAGGCAGAAATTGGCTGGTGTATGAGTAGGCAGAAGCTGTATATAGTATTGGTGAGAATTTGAATCTCACTGTAGATTGGAGAACGCTGAATTATTGTCTCAGGCCCAGTAGAGATTACACCGCAATGTGACAGGCATAAATTGGCTGGTGTATGAGAAGGCAGAAGATGTATATAGTATTGGTGAGAATTTGAAGCTCACTGTAGATTGGAGGATGTTGAACTATTGTCTCAGGCCCAGTATAGATTACACCGCAATGTGACAGGCAGAAATTGCCTAGAGTATGACTAACTACAAGGTGTATATAGAATTGGGCAGAATTGGAATCTCCATAGAGTGTAGGTCTGCAAGAACGGACAAACTCCTCAGCTTTTTCTTACAGAGTCACACACAGATTGCTTCAATTTGGCCGTGATAACAGCCGGTACACGGTACTGTGTGAGGAGCGTACACCGCTGTACGGTGTGTGAAAAAATGAACGCTCAGTAACTCACCAGGACAAAACAATAAAATTTGGATTGCTTTGAAAAAAGCAGTTTGCTCAGCAGTGTGAAAACAGCAATGCAGCTATCAGGGAGCCTTAAAAGGCAGCCTAATAACCAACTGAGCTGATGCACCAAAATATAGCCTCCCCTTGCACTGCACAGTATCTGGTGTGTTGTACAGGCAAAATCGCTAGCAGCAGAAGTAGTTTTTGGTCTCTTCTTCCCTGCCTAGCGCTCTCCCTTCACAATCATCATCAGCAGCAGCAGCTCCCTCTATTCTGAGATCAGCATAAGTAACATGGTGGTCGGTGTGCATGCCCTTTAATACCCCCTGTGACACCACACAAAGCAAGCCAATCACTTGCATGCCCTTCACAAACATGGTGGTAACCGCTGCCTATGTCATCACGTTGCCCACAGTTCCTTTCTTCCTGATTGGCTGAAAAAGGGCGCAAAAGCATCTTTTGAAACGCTACTTTGGCGCGATGGTCGCCGACCTCTTGGCCGACCTCACGCTAAGGTCGGGTTTAGTTTCATGAAACCCGACTTTGGCGAAAGTCAGAGACTTTTGAATTTTTTCGACCCGTTTCGCTCAACTCTATTTGTGTTAGGAATCTGGGTTCTATAATGCCTATGCGGTAATCCAGATTCACACATTTGTCTCCAGAGGCTAAGTCCTTTGTCCCAGCTTCTGAGCATGCTCATTGGACTAGCTCTCATTGGAGTTCAGGAGTCAGGTGCTCAGGTCCTGCTCCTGATTTTATTGGTTATGCTCAGGGCTCTAGAGATTTCCGGCAGGTCCCGTACGCTATAAAAAGTGCGCATGGCCGCTATGCCATGCGCTAGTATTTTCATACTGCTGCTGTATGTATAGGGGATGGATGCTTGGACTGGTGACGGACTTATTATGAAACCCCTTTCCTCTGATATTACTATTGTGTGAGTGATTGGGCAGCCGCCAGTAGCAACGCAGCAGCTGTTACAGCTTGTGCGTCAGCTCGAGGCTCGTCTTGCTACTCTTGAGAGAGCTCTCATAGCTTCACAGGCCACAGATGCTGCTTTCCAAGTACTTACGGATGCGGTTGGGCGTATGTCCATGTCCGCCCTCGAACCGACAGTTACCCGCCTCCCGTTACCCGAAAAATATTCTGGGGATGGCGCCTCCTGTAGAGGTCTTATCAGCCAGTGCTCGATTCACCTGGAGCTGCTGGCTGTGCAATTCCCTACAGAGCTGGCCAAGGTGGCCTTCATCATATCCCTACTGTCGGGCAAGGCGCTGGAATGGGCCACGCCATTATGGGAGCGGGGTGACCCGGATATCCGGACCGCAGCTAATTTGTTAACTGCTATCAGGCAGGTCTTTCTGGGTCCATAATTAAGCCCTTTCAGGGTGAAACGCGTAGGAAAGTGCTCCCCTCCATATGCCTCTTTATGTTGTTTTTACTTGATGGTAAGAAGATTTTATATTTTCAATAAAGCAATTGTTATTTTATCTCCTGGAGACGCTGGAAAATCTTTTTCTATGTTGTGTATGGAGGTGTCTGAACCAGAGGTTCCGCCACCCGAGCCCATGGAGGTGTCTCGCACCATGTCTGAGACATGTCCGGTTCAAGAGCCTGAATGCGGTTGTCACCACCTACTATCTGCTACCCAGGAAGACAGTTTCCCGCAATGCTCTGACTGTGAGCCGGTAAACGAGACCTTTGTCCCTCCTTGCCAGCAGCCTAAAGTCCTCATGTGGGCACACGCGCCCAATGCGGACGGCCATCGTGGCTATATGCAGACCACGAAGTCTTTGGCCGGTGCGTATTGGTGGCCGCACAGGGCTCGGGACGTAAAGAAATTTATTCGGACATGCACCCTATGTGCTCGGGATAGTCTTCCCGAACGGAGTGTGGCTACACCCATCATTACACGGCGGCCATCTCCTAAAGTTCCCATTGTCTCCCTGGTATCCCTCCTGAGACCTGGCGATCTGGCCTCTCCTGATACCGTCCGTGTGTCCCGCTTTTCGGTTTAACCTACCGGGACATCAGGCTCCTTTGTCCCAGCTTCTGAGCATGCTCACGGGACTAGCTCTCATTATTGGAGTTCAGGAGTCAGGTGCTCAGGTCCTTCTCCTGATTTGATTGGTTATGCTCAGGGCTCTGGAGATTTCCGGCAGGACCCGTACGCTATAAAAAGTGCGCATGGCCGCTATGCCATGCGCTAGTATTTTCATACTACTGCTGTATGTATGGTGATGGATGCTTGGACTGGTGACTGACTTATTATGAAACCCCTTTCCTCAGATATTACGATTGTGTGAGTGATTGGGCAGCCGCCAGTAGCAGCGCTAGCGTCAGCGCGCTCCAGCTATACTTTTCCAGCAGCTAGCGTCCTGCATTGCGCCAGCGAGTTTGCGGTGTCTCCTCATAGAATAAATATTCCCTCCAGAAAATAATCCCTCCCCACACAGAATAAATCTTCCCACACAGAATGAATCTCCCCCCACAGAATAAATGTTCCCTCCACAGAATAAATCCCTGCCCACACAGAATAAATCTCTCCCTCTCCCCACACTGAACAAATCTTCCCACAGTTGCATTTAATTTTTCAGTGCTTTCAGCTCCACTGTGGAGCACTTACCACAGATGTTCTTTGCTGTTCTGGGCGCTGGTGAATGATGTCAGCAGCATGATCACTAGTGTTGAGCGATACCATTCGATATCGTGAAATATCGGATTGGATTGGATCGGACCGATACAGGAAACCAATGCAAGTCAATGGGACAGAAATATCGGAATTAAAAAAAAAATCTTTCTTTCCTTGTAGGTTAATTCTACTTGAAGAAAAACAAATAAGAATAATGTAGAATGTATTGGGGGAGGTGGAGGAGACATTAAAGGCATAGAGGTTTTGCCCAATCAAATGGAATAGCAGGAATAAATTTTTTTTTTAAAGACATTCGGAGTTACAAAGATATTGACTATGTTAACCTTTTTTATATTTTGTCAGATTTGTATGATTCACTACTTCCATGCTCTTCACCTTCTTTTTTACTTCTCCCACACTTTCTCCTTCATGATCCTCAGCAGCAGCATCTTTTTCATCAACTTCTTCTTCACCTTATTCATCTTCTTCTTCTTCACCTTCTTCCTATTATTCTTTTTTTTCAACATTCTTCATATTCTTCTTATTCAACTATTATTCTTCTTCATATTCAACTTCTTCATCTTCTTCCTATTATTCTTCATATTCTTATTTGTGACAGGCATTCCTGTAGTTGTTATCTATAAAAGTTTATAGATTACACCAGCCGCTCTGCCTGTCACAAAAGATTTACAACAGGATTTGTTCGCGTTCAGTTTGGCCTGCAGCAGCAGGCATTTTCCAGGGGCACCACGAGGAGGAACGGACTCACCCCCATACACTGCTTAGTCTTCTTCTGCTTATAATTTAGATAATATCTTTTGCTCTGATTTTTAGTCTTATGCTTAATGTTCTTCTGCTTTTGGTTCTTTTGCTTTTTGTTCTTCTGCTTCTTGGTCTTCTGTTTCTTGTTGTTCTGTATCTTGGAGGTTGTCTTCATGTTCTTTGTCCTCTTGGTCATCTTCTTCAGGGTCATCTTTTTGGTCTTCTTCGGGGTGGTCTTCTGGGTCGTCATCTTCAGGGTCATCGTTTTCGTGGTCGTCTTCTTCGGGGTGGTCTTCAGGGTCGTCGTCTTCAGGGTTGTCTTCAGGGAGATCCAGAATGATAACCAAAAACCATTTCCAAAAGCTTGAACTTGGTAAAGTAGCAGAAGGTACAAGAAGGCTGAGGAACTGCCGAGAACCAGCTGACTGTACTGGAACCCGGATGTGCAGCAGAAGCAACAAAAGCCAATGGCACAAACGTGGACCAGCTGATGGTACTGGAACCCGGTTACTAAGCAGGAGGTACCTGTGCTAGAAAGCACTACCAAGGACCAACAGACATTGCTGGAACTCAGATACCGAGAAGGAGGCACCTCAGCCAAAGGCACTGCCGTGAACCACCTGACGGTGCTGGAACCCGGATGGGTAGCAGAAGCTGCAAGAGCAAATGGAACTAGCGAGGACCAGCTGACGGTGCTGTAACCCGGAAGGGCAGCAGAAGGAACAAGAGCCAATGACACTACCGAGGACCAGCTGACGGTGCTGGAACCTGGTTACTAAGCAGGAGATACCTGTGCTAGAAAGCACTACCAAGGACCAGCAGACGTTGCTGCAAGGAGGCACCTCAGCCAAAGGCACTGCCGAGAACCAGCTGACGGTACTGGAACCCGGATGGGTAGCAGAAGGTACCCATGAAAAACAAAGTTGCAAGGCCGCGAGCTGGCCGCAGTTACCGAAACCCACAGTCCTTACAGGGGGTGCTTGTCCTATTGGCACTACGGAAACAGCCTTTATTACCAGAACCCGCAGCCCACATAGGAAGCACCTAAACTGCAGGCACCATAGACTCGGCTAACCCGACCGCAACACGACAAGACAACGTATTGGTGACAAAGTGATGTTGACACTTCCCGGAAACAGCTGGCGTGCTGGAACCAGGCTGGGCAGGAGGGAGTACCCGTGCCAAAGACACTGCAGAGAACCAGCTGACAGTGCTTGAACCCGGAGGGGCAGCAGAAGGAACAAGAGCCAATGGCACAACCGTGGACCAGCTGACAGTGTTGGAACACGGTTACTAGGCAGGAGGTACCTGTGCTAGAAAGCACTACCAAGGACCAGCAGACGTTGCTGGAACTTGGTTACCGAGAAGGAGGTACCTTAGCCAAAGGCACTGCCGAGAGCCAGCTGACGGTGCTGGAACCCGGATGGGTAGCAGAAGCTGCAAGAGCCAATGGAACTAGCGAGGACCAGCTGATGGTGCTGGAACCCAGAGTGGCAGCTGAAGGAACAAGAGCCAATGGCACAACTGTGGACCAGCTGACGGTGCTGGAACATGGTTTCTAAGCAGGAGGTACCTGTGCTACAAAGCACTACCAAGGGCCAGCAGACATTGCTGGAACTCGGATACCGAGAAGGAGGCACCTCGGCCAAAGGCACTGCCGAGAACCAGCTGACGGCACTGGAACCCGTATGGGTACCAGAAGGTACCCATGAAAAAGCCTAAGTTGCAAGGCCGCGAGCCGGCCGCAGTTACCGAAACCCACAGTCCTACGTCGGTGCCTGTCCTATTGGCACCACGGAACCAGCCTTTATTACCAGAACCCGCAGCCCACATGGGAAGCACCTAAACTGCAGGCACCATAGACTCGGCTAACCCGACCGCAACACGACAGGACAACGTATTGGTGGCAAAGTGACGTTGACACTCCCCGGAAATAGCAGGCATGCTGGAACCAGGATGTGCAGGAGGGAGTACCCGTGCTAAACACACTTCTGAGCAGCAACTGGCAATGTTGGAGCCCAGGTTCAATCAGGGTGTAGGCTGAGGCCTAATTTCATCAAATTTAATATCTGTTGTAGACTACTACTGATTTCAAACGTGCTCCAACTAGGCCTCTGGCTCCACTCTGTCTCTAGTATTTCCCCTGGCCTCCAACCCAGTTGCTGCTCAGAAGTGGCGTCTGCACAATCAACACTTGTTCCTGTGTTACTGGGGTTCAGTAACGTCAGCTGTTCCCCTGATGTGTGTCCGGCAATGTCTCCTGCTCTGTCCACATTCCCACTACTAGTCCACACAGCAGGGGACCAGCTGACGTTACTGAACCACCCTAACACAGGAGCTAGTGTTTTTCTCTGTGCGGACAGCACTTCCAAGCGACAACTGGCTGTGTTGAAGCCCAGGTTCATCATGCAGCAGGCTGAGCCCTACTTGGAGCAAGTTGAAAATTGGATTTTGTGTCAATGTGGAGGGAGCAGGAATCTTTGCCATCCACACAGCAGGGGAGCAGCTGGCATTACTGAACCTCACTAATACAGGAGCTAGTGTTTTTCTCTGTGCGGACAGCACTTCCGAGCAACATCTGGCTGTGTTGAAGCCTAGGATCAATCATGCAGCAGGCTGAGGCCTACTTGGAGCACGTTGAAAATATGATCTAGCTTGAATGTAGAGGCAGCAGGAGATATTGCCGTCCACACAGCAGGGGAGCAGCTGACATTACTGAACCCCACTAACACAGGAGCTAGTGTTTTTCTCTGTACAGAAGGCACTTCTGAGTGACAACTGGCTATGTTGAAGCCCAGGATCAATCATGCAGCAGGCTGAGGCCTACATGGAGCAAGTTGAAAATATGATCTAGCTTGAATGTGGAGGCAGCAGGAGACTTTGCCGTCCACACAGCAGGGGAGCAGCTGGCGTTACTGAACCCAACTAACACAGGAGCTAGTGTTTTTCTCTGTGCGGACAGCACTTCCGAGCGACAAATGGCTGTGTTGAAGCCCAGGATCAATCATGCAGCAGGCTGTGGCCTACTTGGAGCAAGTTGAAAATTGGATTTTGTGTCAATGTGGAGGGAGCAGGAGACTTTGCCGTCCACACAACAGGGGAGCAGCTGGCGTTGCTGAACCTCACTAACACAGGAGCTAGTGTTTTTCTCTGTGCGGACAGCACTTCCGAGCGACAACTGGCTGTGTTGAAGCCCAGGATCAATCATGCAGCAGGCTGAGGCCTACTTGGAGCAAGTTGAAAATATGATCTTGCTTGAATGTGGAGGCAGCAGGAGATATTGCCATCTACACAGTAGGGGAGCAGCTGACGTTACTGAACCCCACTAACACAGGAGCTAGTGTTTTTCTCTGTGTGGACAGCACTTCCGAGCGACAACTGGCTATGTTGAAGAGCAGGATCAATCATGCAGCAGGCGGAGGCCAACTTGCAGCAAGTTTTATATAGGCTGTAGACTACTACTGATTGTAACTGTGCTTCACTTAGGGCTCTGGCTCCACTGTCTCTAGTATTTCCCCTGGCCTCCAACCCTGCCAGTTTCTGCTCAGAAGTGGCGTCTGCACAATCCACACTTGTTCCTGTGTTACTGGCCCTCAGTCACGACAGTTGATCCCCTGATGTGTGTCCGGCAATGTCTCCTGCTCTGTCCACATTCCCACTACTAGTAATGGGAATGTGGACAGAGCAGGAGACATTGACAGACACACATCAGGGGATCAACTGACGTGCTGAGTCCCAGTAACACAGGAACAAGTGTGGATTGTGCAGACGCCACTTCAGAGCAGCAACTGTCGGGGTTGGACGCCAGCGGAAATACTAGAGACAGTGGAACCAGAGGCCTAAGTGGAGCACGGTTAAAAACAGTAGTAGATTGATTGTGGAGGGAGCAGGAGACTTTGCCGTCCACACAGCAGGGGAGCAGCTGGCATTACTGAACCTCACTAACACAGGAGCTAGTGTTTTCTCTGTGCAGACGGCACTTCTGAGCGACAACTCAGTTGAAGTAAAGGGATTACAGTTCAGGTGGTAGAAACATGAACACAACAGGAGACCTGGATACTGTTGCCAACCAATTATTTATTCTGGAAGAGGACTGGAAAATTCTGGCGAGATCTACGCCTTGTTCATTTTCAGAAAAGTAAGCCGGTCAACGTTATCGGAGGATAGTCGCGTGCGACGGTCTGTTAGTACACCACCTGCGGCACTAAAGACGCGTTCCGATAATACACTGGCAGCAGAGCAACCCAGCATCTCCAATGCATACTGGCTAAGCTCTGGCCATGTATCCAGCTTAGAGACCCAAAACTTGAAGGGGGAAGAGCCGTCTGGGAGTACACTGACAGGGCAAGACATGTAGTCTGTCACCATCTGACGGTAAAGTTGCCTCCTGCTGACTGGAGCCGTCTGTGATGGTGTAGACATTTGTGGCGGACACACAAAACTTTGCCACATTTGGGCCATACTGGTCTTGCCTTGTGCTGAGGCGCTGCCTCTGCTCCCTCTTTGTGCAGAGCTTCCTCCATGGCCTTGACGCACAGAGCTGCTTTGTAAAGCACTAGCAGCACTGCTCTTGGGTGGAATGGAGACCATGATGGACTGCACCAGTGTGTCTTTGTACTCCCACATTTTACGCTCCCGGTTCAACAGTGGTATGAGGCTTTGTAAGTTGTCCCGGTAGCGAGGATCTAGGAGGGTGCACACCCAATAATCAGCCGTGTTGAGAATGTGGGTGATGCGGCGGTCATTTCTCAGGCACTGCAGCATGAAATCAACCAGGTGCTGCAGACTCCCAACTGCCAAAGAAACGCTGTCCCCTGCTTGAGTCGTCATCTCTGCCTGCTCTGCATCACCCCATCCTCGCTGTACATACTGACTAGAGCATTGGGTACCTCCCTCCTCTGGAGAGATGTCTTCCTCCTCCATTGACTCCTCCTCTTCCTCCTCACAAAGTGTCCCCTGCCTAGGCCTTTGTGAGGAACCACGTAGCGCAGACTGTCCAGAAGCAGATGGCATTTGTGACTCCTCATCCTCCAACTCTTCCAAAACCTCCTCCCTTAGTGCTTGCAGTGTTTTTTGAAGAAGGCAGATAAGGGGGACAGTCATGCTGACTAGTGCATCATCTGCACTCGGCATCTGCGTGGAATCATCGAAGGCACGCAAAACGAGGCAGATGTCCTTCATAGAGGCCCACTCAGTGGTGCTGAAGTGTGACCGGTGCACAGTGCGACTTGTTTGCGCCTGAGGCAGCTGGTACTCCATTACTGCTGCCTGCTGCTCACACAACCGCTCCAACATATGTAACGTTGAATTCCACCTGGTGGGTAGGTCACATAAGATGCGATGTTCCGGAAGGCGTAATCGGCGCTGCAGAGCAGCGAGGTGCAATCTTACCGTGCTGGAACGCCGCAAGTGAGCACACTCTATGCGGACCTTGTGCAGCAGTGCATCAAGATCCGGATAGTCCCTCAGAAAGCTCTGCATGACCAAGCTGAGCACATGTGCCAGACATGGGATGTGAGTGAGGTTGCCTAGGCCCAGAGCTGCCACCAGATTTCGGCCATTGTCACACACTACCAAGCCTGGCTGGAGATTCACTGGCAGAAACCACACGTCGCTCTCCTGTTTGATGGCATTCCAGAGCTCCTGCGCTGTGTGGCTTCGATTCCCCAAAGAAATTAATTTCAGCATGGCCTGTTGACGTTTGGCCACGGCTGTGCTCATATCGGTCGTAACAGGCTCCTGCAGTGCTGTTTCTGAGGAACTTGAGTATAAGGAGGAGACGATGTGTACAGACTGGATTCCTGCAATCCGTGGAGTTGGCAGAACACGAACAGCGCCACTCTCCAGATCTGTACCCAGCTCCACAACATTGACCCAATGGAGAGTGAGGGAAAGGTATCGTCCCTGTCCATGGTTACTGGTCCACGCATCGGTGGTCAGGTGGACCTTGCTACTGACGGCGTTTAGTAGCGCATGTTTTATTTTTCCCTCCACATGCTTTTGCAGGGCAGGGACGGCTTGCCTGCTGAAATAAAAGCGGCTGGGCATGGTGTATTGTGGGACTGCCAATGCCATGAAGTTACGGGAGGTGTCTGTCTCCACCAGCCTGAATGAGAGCATTTCAAGGGCCAGTAGTTTGGCAATGCCAGCATGCAGAGCCTGTGCTCGGGGATGGTTTGCCGAGTATGGTCGCCTTTTATCCCATGCCTGTGCTACCGATGGCTATAGAGTGGCCTGGGAGTGTGGGGATGACTGGGAACGTGGTGCTGTGGGTGGAATGTCACTTGGTCTCCAGACAACAGTGCCACAGGTTCTTCCTTGGCGATCCGGTGAGGAAGCCGAACCAGCTGTGTGTGAGCAGGAGGAAGAGGTCCCAACACGAGCTGAAGAAAGACCTTAATGACTATAGACCTGTAGATCCGAAAGACCTTAATGACTATAGACCTGTAGCATTGACATCACACCTGATGAAGGTATTAGAGAGATTGGTTCTCACACGTCTCCGTCCTCTAGTGAGCTCGGATATGGACCCTCTCCAGTTTGCCTACAGGCCGGGCATTGGTGTGGATGATGCCATTATCCACCTTCTAGATAGGACCCTCCCACCTGGAGAAACCTGGGAACACTGTGAGAATAATGTTCTTCGATTTCTGTAGTGCTTTTAACACCATACAGCCAGGTCTACTGAGAGACAAGCTGGGCCTTGTTGGTGTGGACCTCCAACTCTCCACCTGGATCCTTAACTACCTCACGAACCGACCTCAGTTTGTAAAGGTTCGCGACAGTGTGTCAGACACGGTGATCTGCAATACAGGGGCACCTCAAGGTACAGTTGTTGCCCCTTTTCTCTTCACTGCGGATTTTAGGTGCAACTCATCTAGCTGCTACTTGCAGAAGTACTCTGATGACTCTGCAATAGTAGGCCTCATCACTGGAGGTGATGAAAGAGAGTACAGAGACACTAACCAAGCTTTTGTGGAGTGGTGTCAGAGGAACCACCTTAGGATTAATTCCGGGAAGAATTCCATAAGGAATTGGTGGTGGACTTTCGCAAGGGCAAAAATCCACCAGTAGTGGTGAACATTCAGGGAAATGACATTGAGATAGTTGACACCTATAAGTACCTTGGTGTGATCCTCAATAATAAGCTTGACTGGGCCCATCACTTGGATGCAGTGTACAGGAAGAGCCAAAGCAGGCTTTATCTGCTCAGAAGGCTGAGAGCCTTCGGAGTTAGAGGGGCACTCCTTGCATCCTTCTTCAACTCTGTTGTGGCATCAGTCATCTTCTTTGGTGTGGCGTGCTGGGGTAGTGGCATATCAACCAGGGATAGGAATAGGCTGGACAAACTGATTAGAAGGGCCAGCTCTATCCTGGGATGCCCCCTTGATCCAGTTCAGGAAGTAGGCGACAGGAGGATACTGGCCAAAGTGAGCTACATGGTGCAGAATGATTCCCATCCCATGCATGAGACCGTGACAAAGATGTGCATTATTGTCAGTGACCGGCTACTTCATCCTAAATGTGAGAGGGAGCGCTATCGAAAGTCCTTCCTTCCTGCTGCAGTTAGGCTGTATAACCAGCACTGTCCAAAACGGAGAACGACCCAAACAGTGAACTGATAGATCCAAAGTTGTGACAGTCCGGTTACATTTTTTTTTTTTCCCCCTGTATATGTACCTACCTACTGTCAATGTAATGCCTTTATGCATCTGTATCTGTACTTGTTCCTGCCTTGCTACGGTAATGCTCTGAATTTCCCCATGGTGGGACGATTAAAGGATTATCTTATCTTATCTTATCTTAAGAGGTGGTAGGTGGTGCTGTAGGTTGGCCTACGTCTTCAGTGTGTCTGTGTAACTCCAGCTCGTGCTTGGTCCGCACATTTTTCCATATATTTGTGGTATTGAGGTTGCTGACATTTTTCCCTCTTTTGACTTTCTGATGACACAGCTTGCATTTGACAAAGCAAGTGTCATCTGCAACTGTGTCAAAAAAGGACCACGCACTGCAAGTCTTGGGAGAGCCCGTTTTGGCTTTTGGAAGAGGAATGCTCCTAATGGGTGCCGAAGTGGAGGCTACAGGCAACCAAGTCTGCCCCCTCCCTCTCCCTCCTGTTTTTTACCGTTCGGGGAATCTCTTCCTCAGAGCTGCTCAGGACCTCATCATCTACACTCCCCTCTTCAAACACCTGCTTCTCCTGGGTTGTCTCGCCAGCACCGTGCGCACCAGAAAGTGGCACCTGAGTCTCGTCATCATCTGATGCGTACTGAGGTGTCCTGACCATAGGCACTGGCCCACCGCCTCTTCAGATTCAGAGGGACAAAGAAGTTGCGCATCACTGCATACTCCCTCTTCTTCACATTCTTGAATGCTGCTTGGCTGGCCCCCTCTTTCCTAGCCAACAGATTCAGAGAACAGAAGTAGAGACTGTGATGGCTCCTGTCCAGGGCTCTCTGACTGCCTGGGCACTTTGGCAGGTGTTGAAGAGACAGATGGTTGCTTTTCAGTGCTCTGGCCCTGAGAGGATGTGGAAGTCATTGAAGTCGATGCGTTAGCTGCCATCCATCCGACAACGGCATCAATTTGTTCCTCCCGCAGCAGTGGGGTACGGCGAGGTCCTACAAAGCTGCGCATAAAGGACTGTTGCCTGCTAAAACTGGGGGATGCTGACTCACTGGTGCCCGCAGCAGGCACAGAATCCTGACGCCCTCTCCCTGCAGAATCCCCACTTCCTCTCCCTGCAGAATCCCCACGTCCTCTCCCTGGTGAAACTCCACGCCCACGCTCACGTGCCTTACTCCCTGCCTTCTTCATCTTGGTAGACTGATAAAGATAGGCAGAAAAGTACAAAGGGGGGCTTAGTGTGCTTATTCCTGAACAGCTGGTAACAGGTATAAGAAACACAAATTTTATGAAGTCTGTGTGTGGACTACACTTCAATAGGAGCTAATGTGGCCTACACAACTGTCAAATGGAGTGTTTGGTGAATTTTATTTTGTTTTGTTTTTTCAAAAAAACAAAAAGGATGTGACCAAAGATTTTAAAGTGATAGTATCACAAACTTTTTGGAGCTATTACAATGCAGGAAGGTAACCTACAATGCAAAAGATGAGGCTCCAAAAAATAGGGTAATACTAATCTGGCTGCAGCTGAAGGGCACACGCCAGAAAAAAGGCTCCTCTATCTACTACTATATAGTGTTTGCAACCAACCAATGTAGATGGATACGGATTGATGCACACTAATAGGAGAATGAAAAATGAGCTGCTATAAAAGAAAAATATGTGTGAGGCAGTGACGCACGCTGAGTGGCCTACAACCAGATGTAGCTGTAGGACACACTACAGCATGAGCTGCACTCACACACAGAGACCTCTCAGACTGCCGTGAACAGTGCAGATAAGTGGGCACTAGCACTGAAAGGCTGCAGAGAGGCTCTGCTGTCTACTCCTATAGTGTTTGCAACCAAAGTATATGGATACGGATGGATGCACACTAATAGGAGAATAAAAAATGAGCTGCAATAAAAGAAAAATGTGTGAGGCAGTGACGCACGCTGAGCAGCCTACAACCAGACGTTGCTGCAGGACACACTACTCAGCGTGAGCTGCACTCACACACAGAGTCCTCTCAGACAGCCGTGAACAGTGCAGCAAACTGGGCACTAGCACTTAAAGGCTGCAGAGAGGCTCCGCTGTCTACTCCTTTAGTGTTTGCAACCAACGTATATGGATATGGATGGATGCAGACTAATAGGAGAATGAGAAATGAGCAGCAAAAAAAGAAAAATATGTATGAGGCAGTGACACACGCTGAGCGGCCTACAACGAGATGTGGCTGCAGGACACACTACTCAGCGTGAGCTGCACTCACACAGACCTTGCAGACAGCTGTGAACACTGCTGCAAGGCAAAAGAAAGCTACAGTGGTGGATTATGTAGCCTGGGTAAAGCACACTATGATTGTGAAAATCGCTATCTCTAACTGTCCCTCACAGTCTTGAACAGCAGCCTGTCCCTAACTGAATTCACAGCAGAGTGAACCCGAAATAGCGGCGGCGGCTTTTATAGTGCATCATGACATAATTTCAGCATTCAATCACAGCCATGCCATTAGTTAACATGCCTACATGCCTAACAGGATGTGCCCTCACTTCTGAGGATTGTCATTGGCTGAATCAAATCAAACTGGCTCATAGCATTATGGGAACTTCCGATTCCGGTATTCGATATGCTAAAAGTATCGGAACTCAGTATCGGAATTCCGATACAGTGAATATCGGCCGATACCCGATACTTGCGGTATCGGAATGCTCAACACTAGTAGTGAACACTGTAAAAAAAATAGAAAAAAACGAGGCAAAAAACATTGCTTTATCATCATACCACCGAACCAAAAGTGGAATAACGTGATCAAAAAGACTGATATAAGTAAACATGGTAGAGCTGAAAACAAGATCTTGTCCCTCAAAAAACGAGATGCCATATAGCTCCATCACCGGGAAAATAACAAAGTTATAGCTCTCAAAATAAAGCGTTGCAAAAATAATTATTTTTTATATGAACTAGTTTTTATTGTGTAAAAGCACCAAAACATAAAAAATGATAAATGAGGTATCGTTGTAATCCTACTAACCGAAGAATAAAACTGCTTTATCAATTTTACCACACGTGGAACAGTATAAATGCCCCACCCAAAAGAAATTCATGAATTGCTAGGTTTTGTTCATTCTGCCTCCCAAAAATCGTAATAAAAACCGAAAAAAAAATCTCATGTGCCCGAAAATGGTACCAATAAAGATGTCAACTCGTCCGCAAAAAACAAGACCTCACATGACTCTGTGGGCCAAAATATGGAAAAATTATAGCTCTGAAAATATGGTGATGCAAAAACTATTTTTTGCAATAAAAAGCATCTTTTAGCGTGTGACAGCTGACAAACATAAAAACCCGCTATAAAAACCTGCAATAAATAGTAAATCAAACCGTCCTTTATCATCCCCTTAGTTAGGGAAAAACAATAAAATATAAAAAAGTATTTATTTCCATTTTCACGTTAGGGTTAGGCCTAAAGTTAGGGTTAGAGTTTGGGATAAGGTTAGAGTTAGAGTTGGGGCTAAAGTTAGGGTTAGGGTTGGAGCTAAAATTAGGGTTAGGGTTTGGATTGGGGTTAGGGTTGGGATTAGGTTAGGGGTGTGTTGGGGCTAGGTCTGTAGTTAGGGTTATGGCTAAGGCTGGGATTAGGGTTAGAGGTGTGTGGGATTAGGGTTGGAGTTAGAATTGGAGGTTTTCCACTGTTTAGGCAATTCTGCATTGAAAAAGTCAAATGGTGCTCCTTCCCTTCCGAGCTCTGCTGTGCTCCCAAATAGTGATTTACCCCCAAATATAGGGTATCGGAGTACTCAGGACAAATTATACAACAACTTTTTGGGTCCAATTTCTCCTGTTACCCTTGTAAAAATAAATAATTGTCGGTGAAAAGATCATTTTTGTAAAAAAAAAAATATTTTTTATTTTTATGGCTGTACGTTATAAACTTCTGTGAAGCACTTGGGGGTTCAAAGTGCTCACCACACATCTATATAAGTTCTTTAGGGGGTCTAGTTTCCAAAATGGTGTCACTTGTGTGGGATTTCCACTGTTTAGGCACCTCAGGGGCTCTCCGAACACAACATGGCATCCAATCTCAAGTCCAGTCAATTTTGCATTGAAAAGTCAAACGGTGCTCATTCCCTTCCATGCTCTGCCATGCACCAAAACAGTGGTTTACCTGCATATCTAAGGTATCAGCACACTCAGGATAAATTGCACAATAACTTTTGCAGTCCAATTTCTCCTGTTACCCTTGGTAAAATAAAAAAAAATTGGATCTGAAGTATTTTTTTTTGTGAAAAAAAGATAAATGTTCATTTTTTTAAAAACATTCCAAAAATTCCTGTGAAGCACCTGAAGGGTTAATAAACTTCTTAAATGTGGTTTTGAGCACCTTCAGGGGTGCAGGTTATAGAATGGTGTCACTTTTGGGTATTTTCTATCAGATAGACCCCTCAAAGTGACTTCAAATGTGATGTGGTCCCAAAATAAGGTGTAATAATGAGAAATCGCTGTTTAAATTTTAACCCTTATAACTTCCTAACAAAAAAAATTTGGTTCCAAAATTGTCCTGATGTAAAGTAAACATGTGGGAAATGTTACTTATTAAGTATTTTGTGTGCCATATCTCTGTGATTTAAGGGCATGAAAATTCAAAGTTGAAAAATTTTCTAAATTTTTACCAAATTTCTATTTTTTTCACAAATAAACGCAAGTTATATCAAAGAAATTTTGCCACTATCATGAAGTACAATATATCATGAGAAAACATTGTCAGAATATCCAGGATCCATTGAAGCATTGAAGAGTTATTACCTCATAAAGGGACAGTGGTCAAAATTGTAAAAATTGATCCGATCATTATCGTGCAAACCACCCTTGGGTGTTAAGGGGTTAATGTGTGTTGCAGTTACCTCATCCTTTCCAATTTGCTGGTTTGATTACCACTAAAACCCAAGATGTAACTCAAGGGCTAACATTCAGAGTTCATTCATTTGAGTCATACTGACTAAATGTAGACACCGTCAAATATACATTCTGTATACCTTCGTCATACATTAAACCTGTATTTGTGGTTTATGTCTTAGACTTTTAGTTTCAACTTGTCTTTAGGGCTTTATCTTTAAGGAAGGATCTGAGGTAAAACAAAATAAAAATCAGACGCTTTGAAGTTGTTAATACATGTAGTCGGCATGTGTCATACTTTCCAAAAATCTTCAGAGAAGTATAAGAAGTCAGTGTCTGTGGCTTTTCAAGATTCCTCAAAAGTCACTTCTTCATTCGCATTGAGAAAATTACAAAAGACGTCCGTAGCTTCTTCCATCCGTGACAAACCTGACAGTCTACTTTATGAACACATCAGCAAGTTCATGTTATTCTAGATTAATTACAAACATAACCTCGGATTAGACTGGCTGTCGGCAATTTGTCTACATGGCAAATTTGGTGGTTTTCTTTCCATTCAATTTTTCTTGGAACTTCTGGCATCTACAGTATTCCTGGTACTGAGGTTCTGGTTTACTTTTCTTGTCATTATTAAAATAAATCAGTCTTTGCCCCAAATATGAATCAATAATTTTTAGTGAAAAGGCTCTTCCAATTACATTTACTGTGCTGTGCTCTGAAGGCAGTCTGTGGCATCTGTACTTTGCGTGAAGCTTCTTATCATGTGGTCTGACTTTTGGCCCCGTTAGTATTTAGAAACAGTTCTCATTCTTTCCTTTCACAAAATGTCACACTTCTTCCACACTGATGTCTCCATTATTGTATTTGTACCTTCAACTTTCGGCATTTTTTAAAGATCAGTATGGACTTGGTAGTTATGATAAAGAAATAGTAAGGGTATGTGCATACGCTGCGGATTGCTCTGCGGATTTGGCCGCGCGGATTTTGTAAAATCCACAGGTAAATCTGCAGGTCAAAAGATTGGCCTGCGGTTTTGCCCTGCGTTTTTTCATCTCCACAATGGAGATGGCAAACCGCAGCGGAATCCACAGAAAGAATTGACATGTCAATTCTTTTTGCTGTTTTGAAACCGCAGGAAAACCGCGTGGAAAAATCTGCACCATCTGCACTGCGGTTTTTAATATCCATAGGATATTATGGTACTGTACACCGCAGCAAAAACTGCTGCGGATCCGCAGCGGCCATATCCGCTGTGGATCCGCAGCAGAATCCGCAGCGTGTGCACACACCCTAAAGCTGGACATGTAAGCATCAGAGAGCACTAAGAATATACAGTACATTAAGTGTTACAGGTCCAGTATACTTTGCTTACTCTGACTGATCTTCAGCACACCTAGCTTACTCTGACTCATCTCCAGCACACTTTGCTTACTTTGACTGATTTCCAGCACACCTTGCTTACTCTGACTGATCTCCAGCACACCTTGCTTTCTCTGACAGATCTCCAGCAGACCTTGCTTACTATGACTGATCTCCTGCACACCTTGCTTACTCTGACTGATCTCCAGCACACCTTGCTTAAGGGCCAGTTACACACAGAGATCTCGCTGATTTTGTGACACATCAGAGATCTCTCCAGCGAGATCGTTGTGTGTGACATCCAGCAGCAATCGCCCCCCCCCGCGGGGTATCGCTGATCGTGCTGGATCGTCCTGGCCCGTTTTTTTAACGCTGGTCTCCCGCTGGCCAACGCGCATCACTGCGTGTGGCAGCGGGAGCGAGCGATGAGCGACACTGCACTCTGGTTACCAATGTAAACATCGGGTTTCTAAGGGCTGCGGGGCCCTTAGAAACCCGATCTTTACCCTAGATACCAGCGCGCACTGCAGGCAGGGCGGGAGGTGGAGGCACAGACCAGAGTAGCTCTGCAGTAGCAGAGCTAGGCCGGTCTGTCTGCGCGCTCTGCCTCCACCTCCCATCCTGCTTGCAGTGCACGCTGGTATCTAGGGTAAATATCGGGTTTCTAAGGGCCCCGCAGACCTTAAAAACCCGATGTTTACTTTGGTAACCAGCGTGCTCGCTGGTCCTGATCGCTGGAGGGGCTGTCTATGTGACAGCTCACGAGCGATTTGCTAACAATGTCCCAGCGATCTCATCCACGTCGGATCGTTGGTGGGATCGCTGGGACATTGTTCTGTGTAACGGTACCCTTACTCTGACTGATCTCTTGCACACCTTGCTTACTTTGACTATCTCCTGCACACTTTGCATACGTTGACTGATCTTCAGCACACCTAGCTTACTCTGACTGATCTCCAGCACACCTTGCTTACTCTGACTGATCTCCAACACATCTAGTTTACTCTGACTGATCTCCAGCACACCTAGCTTACCCTGACACATCTCCTGCACACCTTGCTTACTCTGACTCATCTCCTGCACACCTTGCTTACTCTGACTGATCTCCAGCAGACCTTGCTTACTCTGACTGATCTCCAGCACAACTTGCTTACTCTGACTAATCTCCAGCAGATCTTGCTTACTCTGACTGATCTCTTGCACAGCTTGCTTAGTCTGACTGATCTCCTGCACAACTTGCTTACTCTGACAGATCTCCAGCACACCTACCTTACTCTGACTGATCTGCAGCACACCTTGCTTAGTCTGACTGATCTCCAGCACACCTAGCTTACTCTGATGGATCTCCAGCCCTCTTAGCTTTCTCTGACTGAACTCCAGCACACCTAGCATACTCTGACTGATCTCCAGCACACCTAGCTTACTATCACTGATTTCCAGTATACCTTGCTTACTCTGACTGATCTCCAGCACACCTTGCTTACTCTGACTGATCTCCAGCACATCTACCTTCCGCTGACTGATCTCCAACCCATCAACCTTCCGCTGACTGATCTCCAGCACACCTAGCTTACTCTGACTGATCTCCAGCACACCTAGCTTACTCTGACTGATCTCCAGCACACCTAGCTTACTCTGACTGATCTCCAGCACACCTAGCTTACTCTGACTGATCTCCAGCAGACCTTGCTTACGCTGACTGATCTCCAGTACACCTTGCTTACTCTGACTGATCTCCAGCACAACTTGCTTACTCTGACTGATCTCTTGCACAGCTTGCTTAGTCTGACTGATATCCAGCACACCTAGCTTACTCTAATTGATCTCCAGCACACCTTCCTTAGTCTGACTGATCTTCAGCACACCTAGATTACTATGACTAATCTCCAGTATACCTTGCTTACTCTGATTGATCTGCAACACACCTAGCT
This sequence comes from Dendrobates tinctorius, assembly GCF_039654945.1. Taxonomy (NCBI): domain Eukaryota; kingdom Metazoa; phylum Chordata; class Amphibia; order Anura; family Dendrobatidae; genus Dendrobates; species Dendrobates tinctorius. Next base: position 9,166,607 of record NW_027361705.1, on the reverse strand, counting down.
TACTCTGACTGATCTCCAGCACACTTTGCTTACTCTGATTGATCTGCAACACACCTAGCTTACTCTGAATGATCTCCAGCACACCTAGATTACTATGACTGATTTCCAGAATACCTAGCTGACTTTGACTGATCTCCAGCCCACCTAGCTTACTCTGACTGACCTCCAGCACACCTTGCTTAGTCTGACTGATCTCCAGCACACCTAGATTACTATGACTGATCTCCAGTATACCGTGCTTATTCTGACTGATTTCCAGTATAACTTGCTTACTCTGACTGATCTCCAGCACACCTTGCTTACTCTGATTGATCTCCAGCACACTTTGCTTACTCTGACTGATCTCCTGCACAACTTGCTTACTCTGACAGATCTCCAGCCCATCTACCTTACGCTGACTGATCTCCAGCCCAACTAGCTTATTCTGACTGATCTCCAGCCAACCTAGCTTACTCTGACTGAACTCCAGCTCACCTAGCTTACTCTGACTAATCTCCAGCCCACCTAGCTTACTCTGACTGATCTCCAGCACACCTAGCTTACTCTGACTGATCTCAAGCACACCTTGCTTACTCTGACTGATCTCCAGCACATCTAGCTTACTCTGACTAATCTCCAGCACACCTAGATTACTCTGACTGATCTCAGCACACTTTGCTTACTCTGACTGATCTCAAGCACACCTTGCTTACTCTGACTGATCTCCAGCACATCTAGCTTACTCTGACTAATCTCCAGCACACCTAGATTACTCTGACTGATCTCCAGCACACTTAGCTTATTCTGACTGACCTCCAGCACACCTAGCTTACTCTGACTGATCTCCAGGACACTTTGCTTACTTTGATCTCCAGCACACCTTGCTTACTCTGATCTCCAGCACACCTTGCTTACTCTTGCTGATCTCCAGCACACCTTGCTTAGTTTGACTGATTTCCAGAACAACTCATCCTAATTGGTTGTCTACCCGGTATTATGATGAAGGATTTTCCTCTCCTGTTTTAACAATATCCTTCATATGTTTCTATATCATATATGCTTTTTTTGAGACATTTGATGTAATCTATTCATTCTACATGACTGTTCAAAAATGTTATTTACTTTTTGGCCATATTTAAAACATTTTTATCCCACATGAAATGTGATACTGCCATTTCCATGATTAAACTCCAACCTTGCATTTCCTCCTTTTTCTCCTATTTATACTCCTTTGTGTTTGCTATAATATGGTGGCCTGAGGAAGGTATCGCTACTATGCAGAAATGCGTATCTACGATTTTCCTTTAATGATAAAAATAAAATAAGGTTGTATCTTTTTCTGCAAACATTTTTGGTTTTCTCAGAAGTGTGAGAGAGATGTGCCTGTTATAAGCATATCTCTTAAATGGTGAGCTAAATACATGTAACTTTATGTAAAAAAAACGTTTTAAGTGTTCTCTGCGCTATGGAGGACTTTTCCTTTTTCTCTGCTATAGAATTAACCATACTATAATGTAATTTCCTTGTAATCAACAGGGGTCCATTTTATCAATGGCAATGACATGTGTAAAGCTCTAAAAAGTAATTTCTCATATATCCTAAAATTTCCACAGATGTCTACCGCTGAATTTTCCATGACGGGGAAAGTTCTCCCAAGTTGCAGTTACTATACTACATGTGGAAACATGAAAGCTTCTCTAAGACAAACACATATAAACTGCTCCCTGGAATCATAAAATATATTCCTAGTATTTGCTTTTCTATGTAAATGTGAATTAGAAGTTATCAGCAAATGTTTCATCACAGAGTAAATTGTATATAGATATATTGTGTGTGTATGGAGTCCGATGAATCACCAATCAGTGGCACAATTAAGATCACATAAATGGATACAATCTTTATAAAAAAAGGAATTGTATGCTTTTTTATACCTGTAATTTGTATATTTTGCAAAGAGCAAATTCTCATTCGTATTTTAGAAGTAGTAATTAATTAAAGCAAAATATGTGTTGAAAAAAATGCTGTATCGTTTCCCACTGGCAATACATTCTGTTGTATCCGAGTTCAGTTTGCTGACAAAAACACCAACAGGAACTATGAGGATTTTTTTGACAGCAATTATATATGTCTTAGTTCCATTTTAAATGAAAGTCATGGGAACAAAGTTGCACTGTTTAATAACTGCACTTGAAGACTACACGCCATATCAAATAACTTCTCAGAATGAGCTGTCATGTGTTTGTACATGAGGAATAACACAATTTCTATGATATCACTTATATACCACATTTTCACCAGTTTTTCCTCTGCAGGTGATAACACTTATTTTCACTTGTCGCTAAGACAATCGGTGTAGACTAGCTTCAATGATGTCTCCCATACACAATACACTCAGATGTGAGGAATTCTCCTGTCCCTCTGTAACACATGTTCAGAAGAAGTAACACAAGGAGGACATTATACAGCAGCACTGAGTAGTGTAGCTGTGAATCCAGTAGTAGAGTGAGATAAATACTAGAAACCAGGAGCATAATCGGTTGCTCTGTCATTCTCACTCTGCTGCTTCCTTGATTAACCCTGTCTCACTAGTGAGAAAAAAGACAAATCATAAACTGTAAAGTGTATCATGAATCAAATTCTTGATACCGTATGTTATATTCTTTCTCGTTTTCTTACCTATGTATACGCCTCAATTTGGAACACTGGAATTTAATCTATTCACAATGGTTTAGAGACCAATACGCTTTGCATTTGAAAATAACACATAATGTATGTGGGTAGAAATCTTGAATACAAGAAACATTAAAGGGGTTTTCCCACCAACAAAGTACTCTTTAATTAATAAATCTTGGAATAATAATAAGTTCTACAATTGGATGTGTGAAAAAAAATGTTCCTGTGCTGAGATAATCTTTTGAATGTGTCCCTGCTGTGTACTGTGTAATGACTGTGTCTGACCGTGCAGGAACATGGTCTGATCATACCACAGCTCCTGGGCAGGGGAGGAAGCAAAAGAGTATACAGACAGGACAGCAGGGGGTCACAGCTGCTGGTTTCTGTAAGAAAAAACATTTTTCTGCCTGTTTAAAAACGTATTTTACCTCATGAAAAGAATCAGCAGTGATCAGTGCTGTAATATCTGAATAATCTTTATTTTTATTCTAAGACCTGTTAATTAAAATGTTTGTGGGCAACCCCTTTAACTTACATGACACCTACATAAAATGCTGGATCACATTATAAAGTACCAACATATAATCATCATTGTAATATACCAAGAGCAAGCATGTTTGATATATATATATATATATTATATATATATATATATATATATATATATATATATATATATATATGTAATTGGATCATCACATAAATAACCAGATATTTCTCTTGCAGAACAACAGTATTGGGGCAGTGATCTGAAAATCCCTACAATGTCATACGAGAACGTGTTGCGTTGTGACCAGACAGCTTTCAAGTGGCTCTGCACACTCCGGAAAGTCGGCATCGTGCTGTTGGAAGGAGCTCCTGTGAAGCAGGGAGAATTGGTTACACTTGGCAAAAGGATAGGTTACATGAGGCATACTTTTTATGGGTAAGTGTAGCCATTGTTTGTTTTTTTTTTATTAGTACTGTATTTCTTAAATTACCGTACTTGAATGAAGCAAAGGAATCACCTTAGAAGAAAATTTTCCACTATTTATATGTCAAAGGCTCCCTTCTCATGTCCATTTTCTAAGTCAGGTCCGTTTTTTAAGAACCGCAAATATGGCACACGCACACCCATTGTATTCATGGGTTGAATACAACTCACATCATCCTCACCTGGTCTGCCTGCGATCAGCAAAACCTGGCGGCACTGAGTTGTAGTCAGTGCCTGCTGTCTCTGAACAGCGTGCATGAAATAAGTAGATACATTTTTTTAAAAAAACATGCCATGGGGTCCCTCTTATTTTCAATAACGAGAGGAAGCAGACAGCCGGGGGCTGGTGTTATTATTGTGGGAAGGTACCCAACTCATGAAATAAAGTTCTCATGCTATGAGCTGTGACGTCCGAAAGGTGTTCACTGGTCACAGGTGGCTTACACATAGGTTGCCATCAGAACTGCTGCCTGTGACCTCCGGTAACCCTATTTGTGTCACCGCTCGTCACTGCAGCCGTGTTGCCACTCTATTATCATTATTATTGAGTGTTTCGGCTGCGGTACTGAGCGGTCACATTCTTGTCACTGCTCAGCACAACATCCTGATGTACCAGAGTCGGGGATAGTCATTGATTTTTTTTTTTTCATATGGTAATAAATGGGTCAGAGTATCAGGTAGTGATTTTTACAATTAAAGGACTTTTCCCTGTGTGTTTATTACTTTAGATTATGGGGTTAGCATTGAGGGTGTCTTATAGATGCCTGTCCATTACTAACCCCTGGGCTTGATGCCAGCTGACATTACACAGCTTAACCTTAAAACCATTTCCCACTTGCCACCGCACCAGGGCAAGTGAGAAGAGCTGAGGCTAAGAACCAGAATTCTGTAGAACGATGATCTTCGGCACTCAATAAGTCACAATGCAGTTCTATTTCAAAATAAATTTCAGTTTAATTCACAGCCGACATAATAGGATATGCAGACATAAATCCATCCAACGTTTCAGCATCATTGCCTTTATCAAGGGTATCTGCAAGAGGAATCCGTCGGTGTGCTTCCAGTGCTTCAATGTGGTATGATCATACCGCACTGAAGCACTGGAAGCACATTGACGGATTCTTCTTACAGATCCCTGGACCACCCCAACAATGGTGATAGACGTTCGGGCCTTCTTGGTGCTTACTGGGTACTACCGGAAGTTTGTAAAAAAACTTCACCCACCTTGCCAACCCTTTACTAGAACTGCTAAAAGGAGTGCCGGCCAGCTCGAAGAACCAAATTATTCAATAGGGAAGTAGTCAAGAAGAGGCCTTCATAGCCATGAAAATGGCCTTGACGGAAGCCCCAATACATGCCTATGCAGATTTCTCACAGCCCTTCATTCTCCTGAATGGGAGCTCACATGGTCTGGGGGAAGTTCCATCACAAATGCAGGGAGGAAAGAAATGAGTGATAGCCTATGAGAGCTGGTCCCTTCATGACTCAGCGGAAACGGGACAATTATAGCTCGTTCAAGTTGGAACTGCTCGCACTGGTGTGAGCGATGACTGAGAAGTTCGCAGAATACTTGTCTGAGTCAGAAGTCCTGGTGCAGATGGAAAATAACCCCCTGGCCCACTTGGAAAATGCGAAGTTGGGGGCTTTAGAACAATGATGGGTGGCTCGTATGGCAAAATTTTGGTGGCGATGCAGGGACAGATCGGAGAAGCGTCTGGAGAACAGGTTCTGGGATGGCCCGGGATGACTGGGTGCAATTTCAACAGACAGATAAACAAGTCGGCCAGCTGCAACAGTGGGTGGCCCTGAAGCAACATCCCAACCAATGAGCGAGAGATGCTCTGTCTCCAAGAAACCTGCAGATTCTAAGGCAGTGGGAGAGGCTCCAGTTGGAAGATGGATTGCTATATAGGAGAGTACAGCTACTGCGAGAACTGGGATCACTTGGCAAGTAGTGCTCCTGGAAAAGTTGATCGGAGTGGTGGCTACGGAGGGCCACGAGAGAAGAGCACTCTTCGGTCCAGAGAAGATGTTTCAGTGGTTGCAGAAGCTTTTGTATCTTCTGCGAATAAGGGCTGAGGTGGAGGAGGCTTGCCAAAAATGTTGGAGCTGTGAGCTGGCCAAACCCCCAGAACAGAGGACCCCGATACAGACCTTTGTGGCTTCTGCTCACTTGGAGGTACTGATGGTCAATTACTTAACTGTAGGGTCGGCGCATCTCGGGTATGAACATTGTTTGGTAATGACAAACCATTACACAAAGTTTGCTGTAGCGACTCTGACCCAAGACCAGACTGCTGAGTCAGCTGCACAAGCCATCTGCTGGGATTTTATCCAGGTGAACGGTTGTCCAAAGAGGATCCACTCCAACCAAGGTGCCTGCTTCCATGGCCGAGTGATGGAAGAATTTCACCCCTTATACCTGACTGAGAAGTGAAGAACCTTTAGGGGAATGTGCAGGGCTGCCACTAGGAATTTTGGGGCCCCATACTGGCAAAATTTTCGGGGCCCCCTTGAGACTCCGCCCAGGCTCCACCCCTCGAACTGTCCACAGTCCCACCGCTCTCTTTTGGAAAAACTCCACTTCTCACCAATCACACTTTAACAGTTCCCATCACCAGATCACACATATAGCCGGCAGCTTTTGCTTTGGCCAAAAGATTTTTTTAAGCCGCCACCATAACAGGGTAGACACTTTTGGCCAGGCTCTACTCTACTGTGACCTATTAAATATTTGTTAAAATATGCAATACAATTTAGGTATATTTTTAATTATTTTTCAATTTTTAAAATGACCAATAATATCACATACAAGGAACAAATACCGCTACACCATGTCCAGACCACATATTACCACCACATAGTGACCTAAAATACCACATACAAGGAACAAATACCGCCACACCATGCCCAGATCACATATTACTACCATGGTGACCGAATAATATCACATACAAGGAAAAAAATCCCACCGCACCATGACCAGACCACATATTACTACCATAGTGACCGAATAATATCACATACAAGGAACAAATAGCGCCACTCCATGACCAGACCACATATTACCACCATAAAGTGACGAAATATTAGCACATACAAGGGACAAATACCACCGCACCATGCCCAGACCACAAATTACCACCACATGGTGACTGAATACTACAATACTGATCATTAATAAAAAAAAAATAATACTATCACCATAAGTGCCATTATACACAGGAGATCTGTTCTTAGTATGCAGTGTCTGTGTACAGGTAGCACAGTGATCACTGGTGACATTATACACAGCACCTCTGTATATATAGTATACAGTGCATAGTGTCAGGGTATAGGTAAAATATTAACTCACCAGTGATGTCTCTCAGTGAAGTCCTTCATCCTTGCTTTTCATCTTTCATCCAGCACAGATCGCCATCACGTCTTCCAGCCAGGGCTCGTCTCTGCAGGAAATAACAGTTATCTAGAGCTCCGCTTGCAGAACACATTACTTATTTTTTCCCAACTTCTACATTACATCACATGAAGAAAAAAAGGTGACATAGTATCTCCAATCATGCCCCGTATCTCCATTCTGCCCCCTCCTGTGTCTCACTGTCACATTCTGCCCCCATGTCCTGCATTCAGCCCTCCGCGTCTAGGATTCTGCTCCCGTCTCCCAGTCTGCCCCAGCATTGTGCCCCAGCGTTCAGCAATCTGCCTCATGTCCAGCATTCTGCCCCAGTGTTCATCATTCTGCCCCATGTCCAGCAATCTGCCCTAGCGTTCAGCAATCTGCCCCATGTCCAGCATTCTGCTCGTGTTCATCATTCTGCCCCATGTCCAGCAATCTGCCTCAGTGTTCATCATTCTGCCCCATGTCCAGCAATCTGCCCCAGCATTCATCATTCTGCCCCATGTCCAGCATTCTGCCCCATGCCCAGCATTCTGCCCCAGTGTTCATCATTCTGCCCCATGTCCAGCATTCTGCTCCATGTCCAGCATTCAGCATTCTGCCCCAGCGTTCAGCAATATGCCCCATGTCCAGCAATCTGCTCCAGTGTTCATCCTTCTGCCCCATGTCCAGCAATCAGTCCCAGTGTTCATCATTCTGCCCCATGTCCAGCATTCTTCCCCATGTCCAGCAATCTGCCCCAGTGTTCATCATTCTGCCCCATGTCCAGCAATCTGCCCCAGCGTTCATCATTCTGCTCCATGTCCAGCATTCTGCTCCATGTCCAGCATTCTGCCCCAGCGTTCAGCAATCTGCCCCATGTCCAGCATTCTGCCCCAGTGTTCAGCAATCTGCCCCATGTCCAGCATTCTGCTCCAGTGTTCATCATTCTGCCCCATGTCCAGCAATCTGCCCCAGTGTTCATCATTCTGCCCCATGTCCAGCATTCTGCTCCAGTGTTCATCATTCTGCCCCATGTCCAGCAATCTGCCCCAGTGTTCATCATTCTGCCCCATGTCCAGCATTCTGCCCCATGTCCAACATTCTGCCACAGCGTTCAGCAATCTTCCCCATGCCCAGCAATCTGCCCCATGTCCAGCAATCTGCCCCAGCGTTCATCGTTCTGCCCCATGTCCAGCATTCTGCCCCAGTGTTCATTATTCTGCCCCATGTCCAGCATTCTGCCCCAGCGTTCAGTAATCTGCCCCATGTCCAGCATTCTGCCCCAGTGTTCATCATTCTGCCCCATGTCCAGCAATCTGCCCCAGTGTTCATCTTTCTGCCCCATGTCCAGCATTCTGCCCCATGTCCAGCATTCTGCCCCATATCCAGCAATCTGCCCCAGTGTTCATCATTCTGCCCCATGTCCAGCATTCTGCCCCAGCATTCAGCAATCTGCCCCATGTCCAGCATTCTGCCCCAGCGTTCAGCATTCTGCCCCAGCGTTCAGCAATCTGCCCCAGTGATCCTCATTCTGCCCCATGTCCAGCAATCTGCCCCAGCATTCATCATTCTGCCCCATGTCCAGCATTCTGCCCCAGCATTCATCATTCTGCCCCATGTCCATCATTCTGCCCCAGTGTTCATCATTCTGCCCCATGTCCAGCATTCTGCCCCAGCATTCAGCAATCTGCCCCATGTCCAGCATTCTGCCCCAGCTTTCAGCATTCTGCCCCAGCGTTCAGCAATCTGCCCCAGTGTTCATCATTCTGCCCCATGTCCAGCAATCTTCCCCAGCGTTCATCATTCTGCCCCATGTCCAGCACTCTGCCCCAGCGTTCATCATTCTGCCCCATGTCCAGCATTCTGCCCCAGCGTTCAGCAATCTGCCCCATGTCCAGCATTCTGCCCCAGCGTTCATCATTCTGCCCCATGTCCATCATTCTGCCCGTGTTCATCATTCTGCCCCATGTCCAGCATTCTGCCCTAGCATTCAGCAATCTGCCCCATGTCCAGCATTATGCTCCAGTGTTCATCATTCTGTCCCATGTCCAGCAATCTGCCCCAGTGTTCATCATTCTGCCCCATGTCCATCACTCTGCCCCAGCATTCAGCAATCTGCCCCATGTCCAGCACTCTGGCCCAGCGATCAGCAATCTGCCCCATGTCCAGCACTATGCCCTAGTGTTCATCATTCTGCCCCATGTCCAGCAATCTGCCCCAGCGTTCAGCATTCTGCCCATGTCCAGCATTCTGCCCCTGCATTCAGCATTCTGCCCCCATGTCTCTGTCTCCCCCGGGCCCCCTGGATCGCCGCTCTCAAAAATGTAAAAAAAAAAAGTTCTTCTTACCTGGCCGCTGTCCAGCGGCGGGCGACGCTCGCGCTCCCTCCACACTGCAGCGCGCTCTAGCCGGCGACTGACAGTGACGTCAGACGCCGGCGAGGTGCGCGCTGCGGCTGACATCAGCTGCCAGCCTCCTATTGGCTGGCGGCTGTTAACTATTGACATGCGGGCCGGTGGGCCCGCATTGTCAATAGCGTTTAGCTGCGGCAGCGCCGAGGGTCCGATGCTGGCCTCCTCTGCCCACCGGGCCCCATATGCTAGTCAGGGCAGTAATGCCCTGATGGCGGCCCTGGGAATGTGGCCTGTGAACTCTTCAATGGAGCGCTGATACAGAGGCTTCAAACATTAGAGGAAGATTGGAAGATGCAATAGCCTGAGTTTGTGGCCGAATTAGTATGGGTATGCAACAATCGAGTGCACAGTATGACGGGGTTCATTCGGTATACCTCGCTGTTCGGGTGAAAGGGGCGAGAGATCACCAAGTTGGAGTTGGACCTTGAAGAGGACTACCCACGTTCGGGGGTGTCTTCTTGGATCCGAGAACACCGACATCGGCTGCAAACCCTCCGCCGGTTTGTACAGACAAAGTTCCAAGAACTCAAGCATCATGAAGCTTCACCAAAATTTTTACATTGTTTCGATGAAAATCCACTTTATTCCAATCAAACCTATGGCTGGATGGATCTGAAGTAATCATTAAACACTCACTGCTTAATCCATGCTCTATCCACACTGCAACATTAGCCATACCAGGATCTTCTCGTTTCCCTAAAGATACCCGGTCACATTGCATATGGTGTCTGATTTGCAGCATGTTATAGAGAAGGAGGAGTTCAGCTACTGGTTCATAGGAAAATCATTTGTATATTTTGCATAATTGTATATCATTCATTTATACCCTTCCTTTTTTATGATTCAGGGTCCAATAGAGGGTTTTTTCAGTAGTATTTCCCATATGATCTTGCATACAAAGATTGCTATCTATTACTAAGTAGGACCGCCCACTGGACTCCTAAGCAGAATTATAGAGGGAAGTTAAATTGCACAGAAATCTTTTCTATATAAAGTATTTCCACTTGCTCTACTACATGCTGACAACAATAACAACTGCATGTACAACACAACAGGTTCCCTTTAAATGGGAATTTTTATTTAATTTTCTTTACTCCATAGCCTTTCTGTATGTAAAAAATGGAAGAAAGTTAGCTGCTCCCCTGCTGCCCCAGCACTGAAATTCCAGCACTGCTCCTGGTCTTTGCAGAAAAGCATCCCTAAAGTATAATGTTTTCCCCCACCATGTTTCATAGTTGAGACGTGTTCTTGGGGTTGTACTCATTTTTCCTCTTCCTCCAAACACGGCGAGTGGAGTCGATACCAAAAAGTTCTGTTTTGCTCTCATCTGAAGACTTGATTTTCCCTGGTCTTTGTTGATATGGCTGCAGTGGTGATATAACGCTGCAGCTAATCACTGGGCTCAGCAGTCTCATGCTATCTACTTCAGTGTCACTGCTGAGGCCAGTGATTTGTTGCAGCATTATATCTGCACTGCATCCATATCAACAAAGACCAGGGACAGCAGCATGAACACAGGAATGGATGGGGAGGGTGTATGTATAGCCAGCATGATAAAAATAAAATACCCCATTTAAAGGGAATCTACCACTAGGTTTTTGCTATGTAATCTGAGAGAGCATAATGTAGGGACAGTAACCCCAATACCAGCGATATATTAATAAGGGTATGTTCACACGTTGCATTTTTACCTTGAAAAAATTCAGCATTTTACTGTACCAACAACGTGAATCAGATTTCTGAAATCTCATGCACTCATTTATTTTTTCCTTACAGATTTGAAGCAATTTTATAACTGCAGTATGCCAATTCTTCAGAGTTTTTTCTTTATTTTTTTACCCTTTCAAATGACTGGGAAAAATGCATAAAAAAGCATTAAAAGCTATGCAAAAACCTGTGTATTTTATTCTGCATTTTTACTACCAACACTCCAGTATTTGCAACAGATATTTTTGCAAATACTGAATGTTTGCAGCTACTCTTACTGGGATAATTGGTGCAGCTTTGATTAGATAAAATCCTTTTTTCTCTGCTATCAGTTCTCTAAATGCTGAGCTAGGTATAACCCCACCCACACCACTGATTGGATGCATTCTGCCTACACTGTGTGTAGGCAGAAAGCTGCCAATCAGTGGTAGGTATGCAGAGTTTATGAATGTGGAGGATTAGATGGCAGCAGGTTTGCTAGTTCTCTAATTTGGGTCTCCTGTTGATATAACTACAGCAAGCAGCTGAGTAAGGGTACCGTTACACCTAGCGATACACCAGCGATCCCGACCAGCGATATGACGCGGTCAGGATCGCTAGTGCATCGCTAGGTGGTCGCTAGTGAGCTGCCACACAGGCAGATCTCACCAGCCACATCGCTGGGGACGGGGATCGCTACTTGCCTGTCAGACGCGGCGATCCTGCGTCCTCCCGCCCGGCTCCATGCATCGCTCGTCGGCGCCACAGGAAGTGGCCGATGAGGAATGGTCCAAGAGCTTCTCACGCGATCAGCGATAACCAGCGGGGGAGCCGGTCGGAGGTAAGTATCACATGCAGCGATATCGCTAGCAATATCGCTGCTACGTCACAAAATCGGTGACTTTACAGCGATATTGCTAGCGATATCGCAGTGTGTAATGGGGACTTAAGTGATAGGTCAGTGGAATCAGAGTCTGTTGGCAGTGGATTATTCAGGATACTCTCCCAGCGTGTGACAACAGAGCTTCTTTATTAAGGAACACTCATGAACAATATAATTATAAGATTAATAGATCAGGAATAAATCATTTGTGAGTCTCTATATGTGCAGCATCTACAGCAGACTGCTTCTCTCATGCACAGACACAGGAAAAAAGGAAATACGGTCTCGTGCTCTCCCTTACTTTGCTCCCTTGGGATGTTTTTCTTTGGGAACGTACATAAACGTTTTGCTTCCAAATATCCCGAGGTGCTTCAGGTTAGGCTTCTCACAGTTCAATAGCTCATATGGAGTTTTATTTGTGGCTTTACCAGATACTCAGTTTTGAAGATAGCAAGCTGTCATGATGGCTTCTCGCCAATATGTTGTAGGTAGATTCGCATCAAGCAACATTCTTCCACTTTCACAGAGAGTACGGTTCTTTTCTCTCTGCAATGCCATTTTATTCTGAGTTGTATGGAATGGTAGTCTGGAACATGATTCCATCCTTTTTCAAAATGGTTTGCACCTTACCACTTGTATATCCTGCTCCATTATCTGCATGCAGGGCTTTTGCCAAATTTGTTAAACACTACAGCAAGATATTCTTCAAGTTTCTGTGGACTTCATCCTTACTGTGTAGCAGGTAGGCGACTGTATATCTGGAGTAGTCATCAATAAATGTGAGAAAATATCTCTTCCTGCTAGGAGTTTGAACACTCATTGGACCGCATACACCTCTATGTATCAGATTCAGTGGCTGTTCAGATCTTGCTTATTTTAGGAAAGGATTTTCTGGATATTTTCCCTTTAAAGGGAATCTGTCACCCCATTTTTTGAGTATCAGCTGCCGGTACTGCCATCAGGGCCTTATCTACAGCATTCTGTAATGCTGTAGATAAGCCCCCGATATAAACGGAAAGATAAGAAAAATGAGTTATATTATACTCACCGGAGGGCGGTCTGGTCTTGGTCCGATGGGTGTTGCGGTCCGGCGCCTCCCATCTTCTAATGGAGACATCCTCTTCTTTGCTGCCTGTCGTGGCTCTTGCGCAGGCTCACTGCTCTGCCCTGTTGAGAGCAGAACAGAATACTCCAGTGCGCAGGCACCGGACCTCTCCAGGCGGCTGCGCACTGCAGGACTCAGCCCTTCCCTCAACAGGGCAGAGCAATGCGCCTGCGCAGGAGCAACGACAGGCAGCAAAGAAGAGGACATCACCTTTAGAAGATGGGAGGCACCAGACCGAACGGTGACGCCCATCGGACCGGACGCCAGGGTGAGTATAATATAACTCATTTTTCTTATTTTTACTCGAAAAAATACTCGAAAAATGGGGTGACAGATTACCTTTAAGACAGCTAGTGCACTTCATCATTTAACTACACTGGTTGATTTCAATACCATTTGCAAGTTGAGCTAGCTTCCTTACTGCTTCTGGGTCTCTGTGCCCAAGACGTCTGTGCCATACATGGATACAGTTCTTAAGTAGATCTTGTCTAGCACTGTACACTCTTTCTTCGCATTTTAGCTGATAAATTTCATCTTGGATTTTTCTTTCTGTAAGAGTGTGACCCTTCTTTGAGATGATGCAGCTGTTATCTTTAAGAGTAACTACATTCCTCTTTTGCGTGAGCTTCTTTACTGACAGAAGATTGCTTTCAAGGCTGAGAACATAGAGAACATCCTTTATTGGGATCTTTCTGCTTTGTGCTGAAGAAACTGGACAGTGGAGGAAGCTGTCTCCTACTCCTTCTGAAGTCATATAGTAACCATTAGCTAAGATGACCTTTTCTGACTTGCTTTCATTAAGGTCATTGAAGAAATCCTTGTTATTTGTCATATGACTGATTGCATCTGAATCTATAGACCATATATGCTTTGCAGATAGGCCTGTACTGGCATTATATGCAGCTTCAATACATGCAGAATCTTCCTGTACAGCTATTTTAACCCTTTCTTGACTGTTCTGCTTTTTAAGCTGACTCATTCTTGCTTTCCAAATTTTGCTGTCTTTTTTAAGGTGGCCAGGCTTTTTACAGACAAAACATTCACAAGTTTCTCTTAGATTGCACTTATATTTAGGGCAGTCCTGTGTCTTTAATGCTGTTTCTGCTCTGGATTCATTACTGCTGCTTACATTATGCATTTTTCTCTTTAATTCATCCACAAGTTTGCCTTTAACATACTCTAGTGTCAGCTCATCATCTGGCTGTGCATCTAGTGTCACAAGTGTGTCATAACTCTCCGGAAGACCACTTAATAAAAGTGCAGCAACATGAAAATCTTTAATTTCTTCTCCAATACCCCTGAGATGCTCCACAATCTCTAGGGTGTTTCTTATATAGTCCTCCATATTCTGTCTATCACTTAGCTTAGACTGATACAGCTTTCTCATGAGATAAAGCTTTTTGCTGAGATTTGATCTTTCATGCGCTTTCTGTAACTCATCCCATATCTCCTTTGCAGTTGCACATTTGCATATATGCACAATCTGATTATCATCTACATTGAAGGAGATCGTGCTTTGTGCTTTCTGATCCTTCTCTAGCCAGTCATCTGGTAATTGATGAGGCACTTGTTCCTGAGTACATTTCCACATACCTTCTCTTATGAGCAGCATCTTCACCTTGAATTTCCAGGACTGGTAGTTCTGGTTAGTGAGGCTTGGCACTGAGAACTTGACAGTATTGCTGCTAGTGGACATCTTCTCTGTTGTTCTGTTCTACTTTTGCTCTGGGCTTCTGTTGCTGTGTTACACTGGGGTTCTGTGTCACTCTGGGTCCATAACCTGTTGACTGTGGATTATTCAAGATACTCTCCAAGTGTGTGACAACAGAGCTTCTTTTTTCAGGAACAGTCAGGAACAATATATGATAAGCTTAATAGATCATAAATAAATCATTTGTGTGTCTCTATCTGTGCATAATCTACAGCAGACTGCTTCTCTCATACACAGACACAGGAAATACAGTCACATGCTCTCCCTGTGTGAGCCTCTGGGAGTTTTTTTGTTCTAACTTTATAAACCGCATACAAATCTAGCAACTAAACACTCAGACAGGAATGGAGTTGTTGCACCAAACATATTCCAACAGAGTCTCATTCCATACATTATGCTGACACTATCAGTAGCAGATAGGAGTGGGGTAATAATAATCCATTTAAGGACCCCAAAAGTGAAGATCTGCATTAAATGTTGTCAAGTACAATCTGTGAGCTGTTAGGACGTGCTCTTACCTTATCTCTTCATATCCACATAAGTAGCACAGAGCTTCACATCTACACTTTAGCAGTTCTTATGTATGGTAATACCTTAGCCTTGCCACGAAGTGTAAACCACTGTGCACTAAATGCAAGTGTTACAGTTGTGCTCAAAAGTTTACATACCCCAGCAGAACCCATTTCTTGTCAAACTACTGTTCACCCAACACTAACCATGAGTGGAGAAAAAGTTTTGCTGTTTTCATTCATATTCTCTAAAAAAAAAAAGCCAAGAAAGCAAAAAATTCTGCCGAGGTGTGTAAACTTTTGAGCACAACTGTATATAGGGTGAGTCATCAGCAGGTCTGCCAGATTGGGATTTTTTCAGATTGATATTCTTATGAAGAAGGTATTGTAGTGGAAATGAATAATTAACAAAACCTTGGAACAGTTGGAAGATTGCGCCATGTTTGGCAGAGAAAATGAAATATAAATGTATGGCCTATGTCATCAGGGATTCCTTTATCCCAAATTTCTCCATCCGCCAAGAAAAATAATGAGAGGAAGTCATAGATGCAAAGTAAATATGTTATATATCGGTTGTGATGTTTTACTGGAAAACTTTGGAAAACGGAAAGTTCTGTAAAGTCTGTACACAGGAGACACTGCAGCATAAGTGGATGTGCGCCCAACATCTTTTGGAAGCTGAGATGTCAATAGGAAGACTCTTACGGTTCACTAAATGGAGGCGTGCAATTACGGTAGATAAAAAGTTGAATTGCCCTCGGACCAATGTTATTCAATGAGGCAGTGCAGATCTATGGATTTGTTCTCCGCTGTATTCGATTTCACTCCGAATTCTGACAATGCAAATCATAAATTGAATGCCCTATGGATCATCAGTATGGCATCCGATCTTTACGGATGCATTATAATTCTGTAGCTTAGGAAACCGCAATGGTCCTGTAAAAGATTAATAGCTACTGAGTATAAAAGCAGATTGTACAGGGATGACAAGTGAGAAAAAATCATCCCACTCTCATGGATGAGTATGGGACCTATTATTTATGCGCTAGTGTGAGCGAACCCTTATGGAAACAACAGCATTTTTTTCCCCGAAGTGCCTTTTTTAGGGAGTTTTTGTGCTGATCACTTTTTCAACATTTGCAACTATCACTGATTTTCTTAGTGTTTTTCCTGCATTTTTGTGCCATCTTTTATCACTGGTATTTTCTGTTTGTATTTTTAACTTCATTTAACCATGAAGAAACTAGCAGTTGTTTTTCAATCAATAATGCTGTCAAAACACCCACACATAGAGACATGCATGCACAGACACATACATACACAGACATGCATGCACAGGCACATACATAGAGAGACATGCATACACACATATACAGAGACATGCATGCACAGGCACATACAGTACATGCAGAGACATACATGCACAGGCACATATATACAGAGACAAACATGCAAACATACAGAGACATGCATACACACATAGAGACATGCATGCACAGGCACATACAAAGACATACATGCACACACATACATTCATAGACATGCATACACACACATACAGAGACATGCATGCATAGACACATACATACAGAGACATACATGCACACACATACATACAGAGACATGCATACACACATAGAGACATGCATGCACAATCAGATACAGAGACATATATGCACGCATATACATACAGAGACATGCATACACACACATACAGAGACATGCATGCATAGACACATACATACAGAGACATACATGCACACACATACATACAGAGACATGCATACACACATAGAGACATGCATGCACAATCAGATACAGAGACATATATGCACGCATATACATACAGAGACATGCATACACACACATACAGAGACATGCATGCATAGACACATACATACAGAGACATTCATGCACAGGCACATACATAAGAGACATACATGCTCAGGCACATACATACAGAGACTTGCATGGAACAGCACATGTATACAGAGACATGCATTCACAGGCACATACATAGAGAGACTTGCATGCACTAGGACATACATACAGAGATATGCATGCACAGGCACATACATACAGGCACATATATAGTCATGCATTCACATACAGAGACTTGAATGCACAAGCACATACATACAGAGATTTGCATGCAAATGCACATACAGAAAGAGACATGCATACACAGGCACTTACATACAGAGGAATGCATGCACATACATACCTAATGTCCTTACATACATACAGACATGATGCATGGACATACAGAGACATGCATGCACCAGAACATAAACACAGAGACATGTATATACATACATACAGACACATGAATGCACATACAGACATATGCATGCACAGGCACATACATACAGGGACATGCATGTGCAAAGGCATATATGTACAGAGATATACAGTCATATGTTAAAGTTTGGGCACCCCTACTAATGTTAACCTTTTTTCTTTATAACAATTTTGGTTTTTGCAACAGCTATTTCAGTTTCATATATCTAATAACTGATGGACTCAGTTATATTTCTGGATTCAAATGAGGTTTATTGTACTAACAGAAAATGTGCAATCTGTATTTTAACAAAATTTGACCGGTGCAAAAGTATGGGCACATCAACATAAGTGACATTAATATTTCGTAGATCCTCCTTTTGCAAAAATAACAGCCTCTAGTCGCTTCCTGTAGCTATTAATGAGTTCCTGGATCCTGGATTAAGGTATTTGTGACCATTCCAGTTTAAAAAACAATTCCAGTTCAGTTAAGTTTGATGGTCGCCGAGCATGGACAGCCCGCTTCAAATCATCCCACAGATGTTCAATGATATTCAGGTCTGGGGACTGGGATGGCCATTCCAGAACATTGTAATTGTTCCTCTGCATGAATGCCTGAGTAGATTTGGAGCGGTGTTTTGGATCATTGTCTTGCTGAAATATCCATCCCCTGCGTAACTTCAACTTCGTCACTGATTCTTGCACATTATTGTCAAGAATCTGCTGATACTGAGTTGAATCCATGCGACCCTCAACTTTAACAAGATTCCCGGTGCCGGCATTGGCCACACAGCCCCAAAGCATGATGGAACCACCACCAAATTTTACTGTGGGTAGCAAGTGTTTTTCTTGGAATGCTGTGTTTTTTAGCCTCCACGCATAATGCCTTTTTGTATGACCAAACAACTCAATCTTTGTTTCATCAGTCCACAGGACCTTCTTCCACAATGTAACTGGCTTGTCCAAATGTGCTTTTGCATACCTCAGGCGACTCTGTTTGTGGCGTACTTGCAGAAACGGCTTCTTTCGCATCACTCTAGCATACAGCTTCTCCTTGTGCAAAGTGCGCTGTATTGTTGACCGATGCACAGTGACACCATCTGCAGCAAGATGATGCTGCAGGTCTTTGGAGGTGGTCTGTGGATTGTCCTTGACTGTTCTCACCATTCTTCTTCTCTGCCTCTATGATATTTTTCTTGGCCTGCCACTTCTGGGCTTAACAAGAACTGTACCGGTGTTCTTCCATTTCCTTACTATGTTCCTCACAGTGGAAACTGACAGGTTAAATCTCTGAGACAACTTTTTGTATCCTTCCCCTGAAAAGCTATGTTGAATAATCTTTGTTTTCAGATCATTTGAGAGTTGTTTTGAGGAGCCCATGATGCCACTCTTCATAGGAGAATCAAATAGGAGAACTACTTGCAAGTGGCCACCTTAAATACCTTTTCTCATGATTTGATACACCTGGCTATGAAGTTCAAAGCTCAATGAGGTTACAAAACCAATTTAGTGCTTCAGGAAGTCAGTAAAAACTAGTTAGGAGTGTTCAAATCAAGAAAATGATAAGGGTGCCCATACTTTTGCACCGGTCAAATTTTGTTTAAATGCAGATTGCACATTTTCTGTTAGTACAATAAACCTCATTTGAATCCAGAAATATAACTGAGTCCATCAGTTATTAGATATATGAAACTGAAATAGCTGTTGCAAAAACCAAAATTGTTATAAAGAAAAAAGGTTAACATTAATAGGGGTGCCCAAACTTTAACATATGACTGTACATGCTCATACATACAGAGACTTGCATGCACAGACACATACATACAGAGACATGCATGAACATACATACAGACATGAATGTACATACATACAAAGACATGCCTGCACATACATACAGAGACATACATGCACATACATACAAAGACATGCATATACAGACAGAGACCTGCATGTCCATGCACATACATACAGAGACATGAATGCTCATACATATACATACATGCAAAAACATACATTCACATACATACAAAGACATGCATGCTTATTCAGAGACATGCAAGCCCGGGCACATACATACAGAGACATGCATGCCCGGGCACATACATACAGAGACATGCATGCACATACATACAGAGACATGCATGCACATACAGAGACATTTATGTCCAGGCACATACACAAAGAGACATGCATGCAGCCACATCCATAGCATGCACCAAATCTGCTTAGCCTTGCTCTTCCTACTTGCCTTGGTGCGGTGGCAAGAGGGTTAATGTTGTAGTTTATATCAGTTGTTTTATGGACGCTGACATCAAACTCAGGGGTTAGTAATGGAGAGGCATCTATCAGACACCGCCATTACTAACCTCATAGTCAAATGTAAAAAACACACAGACACAGGAAAAAGTACTTTATTTGAAATAAACACTCCTCGCCCTCTTTTTCCCATTAATTATGATAACATTTGAAATAATAAAACACCACATTTCTCACCTGTCCGATGATATTCCATTTGTCCCATAAAGAACTCCAGCTCTGCTACATCTGGATTGCATGGCTGAGCAGTGGCATAATGTGACCGCCTAGCCATGAATCCTGGACAAACTGAGCTGAGCTCAGGAAGTAGCTTCAATGATGAGCGGTAACGTCATAGAGTTTAATGCCAGTCACTGCCAGCTGTTCCCATGCTCAGTTTAGTGTGAGGCGGGAGATGTATTGCGGTAACCTTCATGATGTCACCACTACTACCGTGAGAAACTTGCTTTTATCATAATTGCAGGAGGCAGCTAAGTAAGTGACACATTTCTATAGATGGGTTCTCTGTCTCTATGGTAAGATAGTGTAGCAAAAAGATGTTGTCATATTCCCTTTAACATTGTTTTTATGTCTCATAGTTCCATTTTGAAGAACACACAAATGATAATAATGTCCAAAATGAATCAGCAGGGTGCCCCTGCTTTGGTTTGTATTAGTTAGGCTTCTTTCACACGATGAGTTCTTGGTGAGTTTTTTACTTTGAATATTTAAAAACAAATGCAAGTAACCCATTTTACTTAATGCATTGTGGTAGATTGACTTACTCAGCTGTTCAAAGAGGTAGTCACAGGAATGCTTTCCCTTTAAGTTTTCAGCTAGTTTATTAAGAAACGTGTTGCTTAAACCAGACCAAAATTAGGTAAAACAGACAGGGTCCTTTTGGCATAATTTTGAAAAAAAACGCATACATTACAGTCTGTGTGGCAGCAGGGTGTACCAGATCAGGAAAAAGAAATAAGATTCAGCTCTCTTTAACACAAGCACAGCTCTTGAGATCTCCTCTCCAGACACAGAGAACACTGAGTCCAAAAGCTTCACATTTACCTTATGGACCACACCCTGGGGTGGAGATATGCTGAACAGCCTCCCACCCACCTGCTCCTTACACCTCGTACACATGCGGCTCTGCTCCATTCACCAAAAACACAGCTTTTATTATGGCCGATTAATGCCTCTCAGCATATAACACATACCTCCCAACTTTTTAAGAAGGGAAAGAGGGACAAAGGCTGCGTTGCGCACAGCACGCCGTGACAAATTTTAGGCCACGCCCCAATCACACCCATTTTAACAACTAGTCACACCCATGTCCACACCCAACCACACCCATTTAGCACTGCTGATCACACTGACTGGTACTGAGGGCACAGTGGCTGGCATTATGGGCACAGTGGCTGGTACTGTGGGCACACTGACTGGTACTGAGGAAAAGAAAGAAAGAACAGAGAGAAAAAAAGAAAGCAGAGAGATATGAAAGAAAGAACAGAGAGAGAAAGAAAGAACAGAGAGAGAAAGAACAGAGAGAGAAAGAACAGAGAGAGAAAGAACAGAGAGAGAAAGAAAGAACAGAGAGAGAAAGAAAGAACAGAGAGAGAAAGAAAGAACAGAGAGAGAAAGAAGAGAACAGAGAGAGAAAGAAGAGAACAGAGAGAGAAAGAAGAAAGAACAGAGAGAGAAAGAAAGAAGTGAAAGAAAAAAGAAAGAGGGGAAAAGAAAGAACAGAGAGAGAGAAAGGAAGAACAGAGAGAAAAAGAAAGAACAGAGAAAGAGAAATAAAGAACAGAGAGAGAAAGAAAGAAAGAAAAAGATATAGGGGAGGGAAAGAAAGAACAGAGAAAGAAAGAGGGGAAAGAAAGAACAGAGAGAAAGAAAGAAGGGAAAGAAAGAACAGAGAGTGAAAGAAAGAGGGGAAGAAAGAAAGAACAGATAGAAAGAAAAAAGAGAACAGAGAGAGACAGAAAGAACAGAGAGAGAAAGAAAGAGAAAGAACAGAGAGAAAGAAAGAAAGAACAGAGCAAAGAAAGAGGGGAAAGAACCAGAAAGAGAGAAAAGATAGAACAGAGAGAGAAAGAAACAACAGAGAAAGAAAGAAAGTTTAGAGAGGGAAAGAAAGAACAGAGAGAAAGAAAGAACAGAGAAAGGAAGAAACAGAGAGAAAGAAAGATTCTATAAAGATACTATAGCAGCCCGGCTCCCATTGTAATGCCCACCTGAGCCTCCAGGTGCAGGACATATCATGATCCGCTCACATGGCCGGCATCCCCAATTCCAAAGCGATCCCGCTGTCCGCGCTGTCGGAGGAGGACACGTTGATGTATCTGAAGCATTCCCTGAAGTGCCTCCATGGTTCCGTCGCAATCCCCTCCCGAAACTACCTCATTTCCGGTCAGCATCCAGCACATCACTTCCAGTGGAATGTCATGTGCGAGTTTTAAAGTGCTCCTCGGGGCTCCGCCGTGTACTCCAGTGTTCGAGGGAAAAGTAAGCTCCTGGCCAGGGACAGCAAGGTAGACTCTCAAAATCAGGACTGTTCCGCTGGATCCGGGACAGTTCGGAGGTATGATTGCTCACCACAATACACCTTGTACATGCACAGCTCCGCACACCTCATACACACACGGTTCCACTTTGTATGCCTCGTACACACATGGCTCCGTTCCGTAATCCTCGCACACACATGGCTTCAATCAGTACACACATGGTTCCACTCCATAAACCTCGTACACACACGGCTCCGCTCCGTACACCTCGCACACACATGGCTCCACTCAGTACTCATATGGCTCCACTCCATAAACCTCATACACATGGCTCTGCTTCTCTCCGTACACACATGGCTCAGCTCTGTACACTTCATACACACAGGGCTCCATTTTGTACACCCCGTACATATGTGGCTTCACTCCGTACACCAAATACACACTTGGTTCTGCTCCGTACACCTTGTACACAGGCAGCTCCGCTCTGTACACATTGTACACACACGGCTCCGCTCCGCACACCCCACACACACATGGCTCCGCTCCGTACTCCTTGTATACACATCTCTTCTCTGTACACCTTGTACAAACACGGCTCCGCTCCGTACACCTTGTACACATATGGCTCTGCTCCATACACCTCGTACATACACGGCTCCGCTCCATACACACACGGCTCAGCTCCGTACACCCCATACACACGCGGCTCTGCTCCGTACACCTCGTACACACACCGCTCTACTCTTGTAAACCTCATACACACATGGCTCTGCTCTGTACACCTCATACACACATGGCTCCTCTCCGCACACCTTGTACACTCATGGCTCTGCTCTGTACACTTCATACTCACACGACTTCTCTCTGCACAACCCCGAACACATGCGGCTCTGCTCCGTACACCCCATACACACGCGGCTCCGCTCCGTACACCTCGTAAACACACCACTCCACTACGTAAACCTCGTACACATACAGCTCTGCACTGTACACCAGATACACACACGGCTCCTCTCCGCACACCTTGTACACACACGGCTCTGCTCTGTGCACCTCGCACACGCACGGCTCCACTCTGTACACCTCATACACACACGGCTCCTCTCTGCACAACCCCGAACACACGTGGCTCTGCTCCTTACACCTCGTACACATGCGGCTCTGCTCCATACACCTCGTACATTTCAGGTCAGAGGGCGCAATGACTCCATTGTCAGGGCCACCACGCTTTTGTAGGCGAAACTGCATCAGGAAAACGCTGTTTGCCTTAGGCCGGGGTCACATTTCCGAGTGCAATGCGAGAAACTCGCCTCAATACCGACACTGCAGCTGGTGGTTCGGACCGGTGCATTTAGCTGCATAGAAAGACATGCACCCGCACACTCCGATCCTGAGTGCCGACGGCAGTAATGGGTATTGAGGCGAGTTTCTCGCATTGCACTCGCAAGTGTGACCCCAGTCTTATTTGTGTAGTGCTTTGCTGTAATTTTTTACAACGTCTTTTTCTCTGTATTTTACATCACAATGGTGTTTAGCTTCAAAGCAGAAGATGAAAGAGCATGTTACTTCTTTCCTCCACATCAGGGCCTCTGGAACCTGAAGTGGTTAAAAGAAGTAGCAAACAAATGAACATGTGCACAGAAATGTCATATTACCATTGCTATGCATTCATGTTCAATTTTTGCATCTGTTTTGTGACGCTTTTTCAGATGTATTCCAGGTGTAACCCGCCTAAAAAAAGCATCATGTACACATATCCTAATCCCGTTTGTCTGTTCTTCCAAATGGAACAGACAAATGGAATGTCGAAAATGAAGTCTGAATATTTAACTAAATATTCCCACCAGCAGATTTTACCACAGATCCAAAGTTAATCCTAAGAAAATTCTGCAATACTAGGATTTGGCCATGAATTTCTAATCCCTATTGAATTCGGTAAGAAAAATGCCCAACACACCCATGCTCTTTATGGCGCACCCCTAGGCCCGTGGGTTACTCGGTATCTGGCCAGTGTCTTAAAGGGATGTGTCACGGCAGCAGTGACACGTTCCGTGGCCCTGAGTGTCCATGAAAAATAAGAAGCGATGAGTAGAGTTGAGCGATACCATCCGATATCGTGAAATATCGGATCGGATCGGACTGATACCCAAAAAGTATCGGGTATCGCCGATTCCGATCCTAGAAGCCCCATTCAAGTCAATGGGACAGAAATATCGGAATTGAAAAAAAAGCCTTTCTTTCCTTGTAGGTTAATTCTACATGAAGAAAAACAACTAAGAATAATGTAGAATGTATTGGGGGAGGTGGAGGAGACATTAACCCCTTCACCCCCAAGGGTGGTTTGCACGTTCATGACCGGGCCAATTTTTACAATTCTGACCACTGTCCCTTTATGAGGTCATAACTCTGGAACGCTTCCATGGATCCCGGTGATTCTGACAATGTTTTCTCTTGACATATTGTACTTCATGATAGTGGTAAAATTTCATTCAAATAACTTGCGATTATTTGTGAAAAAAACGGAAATTTGACGAACATTTTCAAAATTTCGCAATTTTCCAACTTTGAATTTTTATGCCCTTAAATCACAGAGATACGGCACACAAAAAACTTGATAAGTAACATTTCAAACATGTTTACTTTACATCAGCACAATTTTGGAACCAAAATTTTTTTTTGTTAGGAAGTTATAAGGGTTAAAATTTGACCAGCGATTTCTCATTTTTGCAACACCATTTTATTTTTACAGACCACATCACATTTGAAGCCACTTTTAGGGGTTTATATGATAGAAAATACCCAAAAGTGACACCATTCTAAAAACTGCACCCCTTAAGGTGCTCATAACCACATTCAAGAAGTTTATTAACCCTTTAGGTGCGTCACAGGAATTTTTTGAATATTTAAAAAAAAAAAATGAACATCTAACTTTTTTTCACAAAAAAAATACTTCAGGTTCAATTTTTTTTATTTTACCAAGGGTAACAGGAGAAATTGGACTGCAAAAGTTATTGTGCAATTTGTCCTGAGTACGCTGATACCTGATATGTGTGGGGGAACCACTGTTTCGGCGCATGGCAGAGCTCAGAAGGGAAGGAGCGCCGTTTGACTTTTTCAATGCAAAATTATCTGGAATTCAGATCGGACGCCAGGTCACGTTTGGAGAGCCCCTGATGTACCTAAACAGTGGAAACCCCCCACAAGTGACCCCATTTTGCAAACTAGACCCCCCCAAGGAGCTTATCTAGATATGTAGTGAGAACTTTGAACCCACAAGGGCTTCACAGAAGTTTATAACGTACAGCGGTACAATTAAAAAATCATATTTTTTCCACAAAAATGATCTTTTACACCCCCAATTTTTATTTTCCCAAAGGTAACAGGACCCTAAATGTTATTGTGCAATTTGTCCTGAGTACGCTGATACCCCACATGTGGGGGTAAACCACTATTTGGGCGCATGGCAGAGCTCGGAAGGGAAGCAGCGCCATTTGACATTTTTGGCTGGAATTGAGATCGGACACCATGTTGCGATTGGAAAACCCCTGATGTACCAAAACAGTGGAAACCCCCCACAAATGACACCATTTTGGAAACTAGACCCCCCAAGGAACTTATCTAGATGTGTGGTGAGCACTTTGAACCCCCCAGTGCTTCACAGAAGTTTATAATGCCCGGGCGTAAAAATAAAAAATTTGTATTTTTTCCACAAACATGACCTTTTTGTCACCTTTTTGTGTTGCAATTTGTCCTGAGTAGGCTGATACCCTATATGTGGGGGTAAAACACTGTTTGGGTGCATGGCAGAGCTTGGAAGGGAAGGAGCACCATTTGACTTTTTCAACTCAGAATTGGCTGGAATTGAGATCAGACGCCATGTTGCATTTGGAGAGCACCTGATGTGCCCAAACAGTGGAAACCCCCAATTCTAACTCCAACCCGAACCCCAACACACCCCTAACCAAATCTCAGCCCTAACCCTAGCGCTAACCCTAACCCTAGCCCTAACCCTAACGGGAAAATGGAAATAAATACATTTTCTTTTAATTTTATTATTTTTCCCTGACTAAGGGGGTGATAACGGGGGGTTTGATTTACTATTTATGGCGGTTTTCTTTTTGGCAGCTGTCATACGCTAAAAGCGCTTTTTATCGTAAAAATAGTTATTGCATCACCACATATTGAAAGCTATAATTTTTCCGTATTTTTACCCACCGATTCATGTGCAGTCTTATTTTTTGTGGGACGAGTTGACGTTTTTATTGGTACCATTTTCGGGCACGTGACATTTTTTGATCGCTTTTTATTACGATTTTTGTGACGCAGAATGAACAAAAACCAGCGTTTCATGAATTTCTTTTGGGGGGTGCGTTTACACCGTTCCGCGTGCGGTAAAATTGATAAAGCGGTTTTATTCTTTGGGACAGTACGGTTACAGCGATACCTCATTTAGGTCGTTTTTATATGTTTTGTCGGTTTTATGCAATGAAAACTATTTTATATAAAAAATAATTATTTTTGCATCGCTTTATTCTGCGAGCTATAACTTTTTAATTTTTTTGCTGATGATGCTGTATCATGGCTCGTTTTTTGCGGGACAAGATGACGTTTTCAGTGGTACCATGGATATTTATATGCGTCTTTTTGATCGCGTGTTATTGCACTTTTTGTTTGGCAGTATGATAATAAATCATTTTTTGCTTCGTTTTTTATTTTTATTTTTTAAGGGGTTCGCTAAAGGGGTCAACTAATGGGACAGTTTTATAGGGCAGGTCGTTACGGACGCGGCGATACCTAATATGTGTACTTTTATTGTTTTTTTTTTTTTATTTCCAAAAAATGGATTTATTGGGGGAATATTTTTTTTTTCTTATTTGGCGATTTTTTAAAAATTATTTTAACTTTTTTTTTTTTTTTTTTACTTTATTACATAGTCCCAGGTGGGACATCACTGTCCTGTGACAGATCGCTGATCTATCACATCACAGATCAGCGATCTGTCACAGGCACTGCTGCAGACTTCCTCATGCCTGCGCTTTGCAGGCACTGAGGAAGTCGGCTCCCTGTAGGCCCCCGAAGGCCCCCGTCGCCATCTTGGATTCGGGGGCCTGCAGGGAAAAAGCCCCCCGCAGCAGCGCTGCACATTGCGCTGCTGTGGGGGGCTCAGGGAAGCACGGAGGGAGCCCCCTTCCTGCCGATGCTTCCCTTTAACCCACGGTACACCGCGATCATGTTTAATCGCAGTGTGCAAGGGGTTAACGTGTCGGGGGCGGTCCGTGACCGCCCCTGACACATTGTGCCGGGTGTCAGCTGTGATAATCAGCTGACACCCGGCCGCGATTAGCGGCGCTCACCACGTGGGCGCCGCTGATCGCACTAGACGTACTATCCCATCCATGGGCATAGGGGCCCGGGTCCCATGGACGGGATAGTACGTCTGATGTCAGAAAGGGGTTAAAGGCATAGAGGTAGCCCAATCAAGTGGAATAGCAGGAATTAATTTTTTTCTAAAAACATTCGGAGTTACAAAGATATTGACTATGTTAACCTTTTTTATATTTTGTCAGATATGTATGTTTCACCACTTCCATGATCTTCACCTTCTTTTTTACTTCACCCACACTTTCTCCTTCATGATCCTCAGCAGCAGCAGCATCTTTTTCATCAACTTCTTCTTCACCTTATTCATCTTCTTCTTCTTCACCTTCTTCCTATTATTCTTTTTTTGTACATTATTCATATTCTTATTCAACGATTATTCTTCTTCATATTCTACTTCTTCATCTTCTTCCTATTATTCTTCTTTATGATATTATTATTTGTGACAGGCATTTCTGTAGTTGTTATCTATAAAAGTTTGAAGATTACACCTTCCGTTCTGCCTGTCACAAAAGATTTACAACAGGATTTGTTCAGTTTGGCCTGCAGCAGCAGGCATTTTCCAGGGGCAACACGAGGAGGAACGGACTCACCCCCATAAAATGCTTAGTCTTTTTCTGCTTATAATTTAGATAATATCTTTTGCTCTGATTTTTAGTCTTATGCTTAATGTTCTTCTGCTTTTGGTTCTTCTGCTTTCTGTTCTTCTGCTTCTTGGTCTTCTGTCTCTTGTTGTTCTGCATCTTGGTGGTTGTCTTCATGTTCTTTGTCCTCTTGGTCATCCTCTTCAGGGTCATCTTTTTAGTCTTCTTCGGTGTGGTCTTCAGGGTCGTTGTCTTCAGGGTCGTCGTCAGGGAGATCCAGAGTGAGAACCAAAAACCGTTTCCACAAGCTTGAACTTGGAAAAGTAGCAGAAGGTACAAGAAGGCTGAGGAACTGCCGAGAACCAGCTGACGGTACTGGAACCTGGATGGTTAGCAGAAGGAACAAGAGCAAATGGAACTAGCGAGGACCAGCTGACGGTGCTGGAACACGGAGGGGCAGCAGAAGGAACACGAGCCAATGGCACAACCGTGGACCAGCTGACGGTGCTGGAACATGGTTACTAAGCAGGAGGTACCTGTGCTACAAAGCACTACCAAGGACCAGCAGACATTGCTGGAACTCGGACACCGAGAAGGAGGCACCTCAGCCAAAGGCACTACCGAGAACCAGCTGACGGTACTGGAACCCAGATGGGTAGCAGAAGGTACCCATGAAAAACAAAGTTGCAAAGCCGCGAGCCAGCCGCAGTTACCGAAACCCACAGTCCTTACATGGGGTGCTTGTCCTAGTGGCACTACGGAACCAGCCTTTATTACCAGAACCCGCAGCCCACATAGGAAGCACCGAAACTGCAGGCACCATAGACTCGGCTAACCGGACCTCAACACGACAGGACAACATATTGGTGGCAAAGTGACGTTGACACTACCCGGAAGCAGCAGGCATGCTGGAACCAGGCTGGGCAGGAGTGAGTACCCGTGCCAAAGACACTGCTGAGAACCAGCTGACGGTGCTGGATCCCAGATGGGTAGCAGAAGCTACAAGAGTCAATGGAACTACCGAGAACCAGCTGACGGTGCTGGAACCCAGAGTGGCAGCTGAAGGAACAAGAGCCAATGGCACAACCGTGGACCAGCTGACGGTGCTGGAAAACGGTTACTAAGCAGGAGGTACCTGTGCTACAAAGCACTACCAAGGACCAGCAGACGTTGCTGGAACTCAGATACGGAGAAAGAGGCACCTAGGCCAAAGGCACTGCCAAGAACCAGCTGACGGTGCTGGAACCTGGATGGGTAGCAGAAGCTACAAGAGCAAATGGAACTAGTGAGGACCAGCTGATGGTGATGGACCCCGGAGGGGCAGCAGAAAGAACAAGAGCCAATGGCATAACCGTGGACCAGCTGATGGTGCTGGAACACTGTTACTAAGCAGGAGGTACCTGTGCTACAAAGCACAAAAAAACTCCAGATTTTCAAAGCCAGCTTACCCGTACCCTTTATGGGCATTGAAAAGGTTTTTCCACCTCCACGTGGCGGTAATTGTAAACGCAAATTATTAAATAGGGAGAGTTTTTGGATTTTTACTTTAGGTAGTCGTACACCAGGTGGCATGAATAAGAGACAGGACCTTATTACGTGTTATTGAATGCGTTTCCATTTTTTTTTTTTTTTTTGTTTTTTCAGAAAGAAGGATTAAAGGGAATCGAATAAGAAATAATAAATTTATAATTAAAATTGATGATCTATCCATTTGTTGAATGTATGTTTATGCATATATATATATATATATATATATATCTTTTGTTTGTTGTATTTTTGTGTCAAGATATTTATTTAGTGACATTATTATGATGTAGAATGCTGGAACATTTTATTTCCCATATATATATTTGTATACTTGTTAACTGATTTTTTTCATATGCTCTTTTCATGTATCACTATTGATTGGGGTTTTGTCATCATAGGGTTAAAGTATGGGAGGACTTACTCTTGATTTTAATTCATTTTTTCATCCCTTCCCCCCTCTTCCTTATATATGGGTAGCTTAATTTTCAGTTGGACAGACCATGTAGAAGGCGTTAATTCGCCGAAACGCGTAGTCTGAGAGGCTAACCCCCCCCCTTCCCCTAATCTATTTATCTACTGTCCAGAAGTGTGGATTTATTTTTTGATGGACTTTAATAATAAAAATCTTTGCTAATGCAAGAAAAAACTTTTTAAAATTTTGCATCCTGGATTTTGTCCGCTGGAGTTTAAAGTTACATCTTTTCATTTGTGCTACAAAGCACTACCAAGGACCAGCAGACATTGCTGGAACTCGGATACCGAGAAGGAGGCACCTAGGCCAAAGGCACTGCCGAGAACCAGCTGACGGTGCTGGAATCCGGATGGGTAACAGAAGCTGCAAGAGCAAATTTAACTAGCGAAGACCAGCTTACGGTGCTGGAACCTGGAGGGGCAGCAGAAGGAACAAGAGCTAATGGCACGACCGGGGACCAGCAGACGGTGCTGGAACACTGTTACTATGCAGGAGGTACCTGTGCTACAAAGCACTACCAAGGACCAGCAGACGTTGCTAGAACTCAGATACCGAGAAGGAGGCACCTAGGCCAATGGCACTTCCGAGAACCTGCTGACGGTACTGGAACCCGGATGGGTAGCAGAAAGTACCCATGAAAAACAAAGTTGCAAGGCCGCGAGCCGGCCGCAGTTACCGAAACCCATAGTCCTACAGGGGGTGCTTGTCCTATTGGCATTACGGAACTATCCTTTATTACCAGAACCCGCATCCCACATAGGAAGCACTGAAACTGCAGGCACCATAGACTCGGCTAACCCGACCGCAACACGACAGGACAAAGTATTGGTGGCAAAGTGACGTTGACAATACCCGGAAACAGCAGGTGTGCTGGAACCGAACCAGGCTGGGCAGGAGGGAGTACCCGTGCCAAAGACACTGCCGAGAACCAGCTGACGGTTCTGTAACCCGGATGGGTAGCAGAAGCTACAAGAGTCAATGGAACTACCGAGAACCAGCTGACGGTGCTCGAACCCAGAGTGGCAGCTGAAGGAACAAGAGCCAATGGCACAACCGTGGACCAGCTGTCGGTGCTGGAACCCAGATGGGTAGCAGAAAGTACCCATGAAAAACAAAGTTGCAAGCCCACAAGCCAGCCGCAGTTACCGAAACCCACAGTCCTACAGGGGGTGCTTGACCTATTGGCACTACGGAATCCGCCTTTATTACCAGAACCCGCAGCCCACATAGGTGTATTGCCAACTGTTTAGCAATAAGGTTCGGATATGGCTTTAAAGAAGGCTACTAGTTGGATATAACACAATTTTATTATACAATGATTATAAAACACCAAATTAATGGAATGGCAGATATAATATTACCCCGTTTTGTTAATTAATTTCATGTGAATCATACAGTCAATATGAATTATAATACATAGAGAAATAAGTATCCATACTATACATTACCAAGTAGTATTGCAACATCACCTCCACTGGAGGGACCACAGTGTCAAATGAGAAGGAAATGCTCTGGTCTTGTCATCACAGAAAACGTGCACCCACGATAGCTTCTGGAAATGTCCCTACCTCACTGAACTGGGTCCACCTTTTTATACACAAAATTCCCACATTCCCTCTGTGCAGTATGTTTAGGCTGAGTTATCAGAATCTTGAAACTGCACAAGACTTCAAGGTCTGTTTGTTATACAGTAGACTACTATAATCTTAGTTTGTTTGAGATTCGTTTGTCATTAGCATGTCTCTTAACAATAGCACAATGTTTTGCTACTGATTATAACCCAGGCTCTGTTTGCCTCTGGTCAACTTGTCAAAGTTGTCTATCATTGTTCAAAGTTCAACATATGTTGCTTGTTACAAAGTTAACTCTTCATGCTCATAGCATAATGCTCTAAGATGGGCAGCATGACATCCATAATCACCTATTCTGAAAACTGGATACCTATCGTAACTCAGACACACACTCAGACATGTCAAGATATGTATCACAATCGGTCCTCGATTATTGATGTCATGCATGACCCAATATTGCTACACGAGACCATAACATTTTGGTCTCTCGTCAATCGAGAATCATACTATTATTGAGCACAAGACTTCCTTGTTCAAGCAGCATAAATATTCATTATCTGTACAGTTGTTATTCCTATTGTCCTAGCTTATATGTAAGAATGCACCACACAACTCTTAAATTAGAATACCACACAGAATTAGTTGGAAAGCTCCTTGTAGAATTCCCATCAACCACTCCCCAAGTGAAATATTCAGTATCTATCACTGTTTGTCAACAGGGGTCACTTGTGTGCAAATCAGGATAATGAATCTTTGAAACACAGAGCTTCAAAGACTACAGAACAATTCCTTGTCTTACGGTATTGACACAGAGCAAACGCTTTGTGTCTCAGTATCAAAGTCCAGCATTAATGATATTACACCCTAGTATATTGCAATATAGTGTTTGGATTCAAACAACCATATTTCATATTTGCAATACTTTCTACCCTTGGTCTAATGACCACACTATATCAAAGCATATAAGCAATATATTACAATATGTAGGCTATATGATATCCATATTTTTATTAGCACCACAATCCACCCTTGGATATCTTATAGCAACACATTATTTATCCAACAACAAACCAATGCATGCATAATACAAATTACTCCTTAAAGTTAACCTAGAGCTAACACCTGACCCACTAGTTACATTAGTTGGAATATAACGAAAAGTGATATTTCCAAAGGAAAACATCCCACCTCTAGGCAATCTTACATGTTCTTCAAATGATGGAGCGATCACTATTGCTCACCCTCATATTTTTACACTTTTTATCTGAACTGGAGCCACATATAATAGCCCTCTCCCCATCCCCAGTCTGATTCAACATATTTCATGTTTATCACAAGTCCACTGACAGCATGGATCAGCAGGCGTTATTCTTGGAATCCTTCTTCTAATCATTTCTCCCATTAGAAATTTTCTTCAGTACAGTTCACATCTTGGGTCACATCTTCTTGGTCTTTGCCCTTCAAAAATGGCTAGTGTTCATCTGTTCATCCACTGAGCCAAGTAAAGCCATAGATTCTGTTTGGTTTTCAGAAATCCACACTTTCCATAGCTGGCATCTGTCTGAAGATTGCTTGGCTTGAAAGCAGTCGCACAAGATGAAAGCAATAATGCAACACTTACAGATCAGATTTTGATCTAAAGGGAAAACAAAAGCATTATTATCTGAGATCACATTGACTGCTACTTCAGAAATGACTTGAGCAGATGCAGGACACTTAATTGATTCCACCAAATTTTAGAAATCCACTGACTGAGCTATTCTATCTTCTCTCTGTATTATTGACATGTCACTTTACTCAATATTCATACATTTCTCCTGGATAAATCTGATCTATCACATTACCTCAATTCATTGAAATATCAAACAAAACTGTTCAAGATACAACTTTCAAATGGATTTTACAAACCTATTATGTTCCTAATTGAAAATAAAGATTAAAAACATACATAAAACTAAACCACAACTTTTAGCTAAATACAGTCCAATTCATCACAATGGGATGATTACTTATTTAATTGTTTGCAAACAATTATTTTAACCTTTACCTTTGAGCTCATTAGTCTACCCCCATGTCTTATATATAGCTAAATACATTGAATCCGATTCCTCTGAAAAACTGGTTTGTCCAGTCTGAAAGAAAAAACACAGAAAGAAACACCTGCAAGGCAAATACTGCACTTTGCCCTTATCCTATCTGATCAAAAACAAACAAACAACCTCAATGGATTGTCTTAAAAAATAACCCATGAACCATGAC
This sequence comes from Dendrobates tinctorius, assembly GCF_039654945.1. Lineage (NCBI taxonomy): Eukaryota > Metazoa > Chordata > Amphibia > Anura > Dendrobatidae > Dendrobates > Dendrobates tinctorius. Next base: position 9,132,427 of record NW_027361705.1, on the reverse strand, counting down.
TGGTGACCAAGGTAAAATAATCCAGCCCCATGGACAGAACACAGGAATAGTAGCACCGTCTTTTTGGGGTCTACAATATGACAAGTTCTGCTCTTTCCCAGTCTCACTCTTATCCACCGTTGGGATCTGCATTTCTTGCAACTTTTGTGCAGTTGTAGCAAAGTCGGCTTTTTTACAGGAGTCTGTAAATTCAGTATCATCATAGATGGCAGGTTCTACCTTATTCTCAATGCCATCAATATTCTGGTGCAATGAATGGCTCTCTGGTTTGGGATTACAATAGCGTCTAATGTGGCCCATCTTCCCATATTTAAAGCAATACCTAGGCCTGTAAACAGCAGACACATTCTTGGATACTTCATCCTGCTCTTTTGACTTAAGACACCACTCAGTTAATAGTTTTATAATTCTTTCATATGAACTGGTATTTCTTAGAGACACTCTTGTGGCATAATCTACATTACAATGATTTGCCATTGAAAATAGAAAACTAGGATCATTCTGAGACATATCTGGATGATTGCAAACATTTCTGTACAATGCCAAATAATTACTACAGAACAACATGGGATCATCAGATCGCCTGAATCTGAACATTGCCGGGGCCTTGCCACCCCTAGTTTTCTTCTACTTAAGGTAGATTGCAACTCAGATCTATTAGACACACTGCAATCTTCTACCTCATTCTGGTCTTGCTTCCCTGTAGCTGTCTCTACAACCTGGATCTGGCAAATGCGATGAGCTTTTAATGGGTTAAGAAGAGGATCCATTTCTTCCATCTCCCCATCAAAATGATCATCCCCCTGTTCTGGGTTGGTGACAGTTTCAGAGTCAGTTGACTCCTGTGCATCACTATCCCACTGATCTGGGTTCCTCTCCATCTCTGCTCTGGCCATGGCCAAAGCTTTATTCCTTTTCACCTTCCCCCTCTTCTTTCTGCACTTATACTGTTTTACACATACAGCAGCCTGTTCTGCATCATGCTGAGTTCCAACACATTTGTCCATTACTAACTTATTCTGACCCTGTGCTGCCACCAATGCATCCTGGGCCTCACATAGCTGTATTTCCAATTCCTGCACTTTAGTTAACATTCTTTGCTTTTCCTCATGCTGTTTTCTATATGCAGATAGCAGGATCCAGCCACACCTACCAAGAGCACATAATTATTTCCCTTTTTCTACTTTTACTTTCTGCAAGCATTCTGCTACATCAACAGGCTCTGCATCTTGCCCATATTTGTCCCAATGTTCACTTGAACCAACACTGTGCGACCACATAGTCGCCAACATATCATATGGGGTTTGGGTTTCCTCCCACCCTGGAGTCTCAACAGACTCACTTACAACCTCTTTTTGTTCCATTTCTGACAACTTTCTTTGCATATGGGTGTTTTGCTCATGCATATCTCGGTATACACTGAGTAAAATCCACATACGCCGTCCTAAAGACTCTATATCACCCCTGAGTACTTCAACATCATGGATTAACTGCATCACCTGCCTTTGCAGGGAAAGCCTCGAGTAACTCACCAACATCGAGGGGTTAACTGCATCACCTGCCTTAGCAGGTATCCCCATGAGTAAACCAACAACATCATGGGGCTCTGAGCCCTTGAGCTTATTTTCCCAGGGTTCTGCCAATCCACAACAACGCATTTCTTGCGCTATAATATTGTATGTAGCCCTGGTCCAGCCTGGGATCTCCACACAACCATCCTCTTTCTTCTTAAAGAGACATTTTGTACGCAATATCACACAATTTTTCTGGACTATCGGAAGTTTAACAAAAAATTAAATTCTAAGCCTTCTGCGTATCCTGCCGACTACGCCAATTTATGTATTGCCAACTGTTTAGCAATAAGGTTCGGATACGGCTTTAAAGAAGGCTACTACTTGGATATAACACAATTTTATTATACAATGATTATACTGGTCAACAGCATTTTTGGTGCCAAAGATATTTCATCGAATTTAGGGTATTTTTGGGGTGCTGATTCTGAATATGTCATCAGTTTTGCCAGATTGGCTCAAGTTTTTGAGATTTTTGGTATCTTATTTATAGCACTTGTTGGTAAATGCGACGCATCATCTCATTAATTTCTTTGGATTAGTACTTGAACTGAGCAGTTCTCAATATAGTTTTGTGTTAATTAGTGTTCTAAAAGTTTGTTCATAGCTTGATTTTTGCACTAACTTTATGTTGTTGTCTGTTTTCCAGTGAAAAGCATGAACTCATCATGAAGAAGTTGTCTTAACGATCCAGACTCATTCTGTTACATTTGTGGTGAATATACACTGCCAAAACATAGAAGAAACATAACACACTTCGTAAAAAAAGTGTATTTTGCCTATTTTGGGGTTATGCTTGGGGACCAAGACAAGTTTTGGGCACCACACATAGTGTGCAAAGCATGTATCGAATTATTACGAAAATGGAGCAAAGGACAAAGAAAAAGCTTCAAATTTGGTGTTCCAATGGTGTGGAGAGAGCCAAAAAATCATCATGATGACTGTTATTTCTGTGCAGTGCAAGTGCAAGGATTCAATAAGCATAAGAAACGAAAATGGGAGTAACATGGAATCTGCAAGAAGGCCTGTCCCTCATTGTGAAGATGTGCCTGTACCTGTGTTTACCATAAATAACAGTCATCATGATGATTTTTTGGCTCTCTCCACACCATTGGAACACCAAATTTGAAGCTTTTTCTTTGTCCTTTGCTCCATTTTCGTAATAATTCGATACATGCTTTGCACACTATGTGTGGTGCCCAAAACTTGTCTTGGTCCCCAAGCATAACCCCAAAATAGGCAAAATACACTTTTTTTACGAAGTGTGTTATGTTTCTTCTATGTTTTGGCAGTGTATATTCACCACAAATGTAACAGAATGAGTCTGGATCGTTAAGACAACTTCTTCATGATGAGTTCATGCTTTTCACTGGAAAACAGACAACAACATAAAGTTAGTGCAAAAATCAAGCTATGAACAAACTTTTAGAACACTAATTAACACAAAACTATATTGAGAACTGCTCAGTTCAAGTACTAATCCAAAGAAATTAATGAGATGATGCGTCGCATTTACCAACAAGTGCTATAAATAAGATACCAAAAATCTCAAAAACTTGAGCCAATCTGGCAAAACTGATGACATATTCAGAATCAGCACCCCAAAAATACCCCAAATTCATTAAAATATTTTGGACACCAGAAAAAATTTTTTTTTTCGTTGACCTGTGATTATAAAACACCAAATTAATGGCATGGCAGATATAATATTACCCCGTTTTGCTAATTAATTTCATGTGAATCATACAGTCAATATGAATTATAATACATAGAGAAATAAGTATCCATACTATACATTACCAAGTAGTATTGCAACATCACTTCTCCACTGGAGGGACTACAGTGTCAAATGAAAAGGAAATGCTCTGGTCTTGTCATCACAGAAACCGTGCACCCACGATAGCTTCTGGAAATGTCCCTACCTCACTGAACTGGGTCCACCTTTTTATACACAAAATTCCCACATTCCCTCTGTGCAGTATGTTTAGGCTGAGTCATCAGAATCTTGAAACTGCACAAGACTTCAAGGTCTGTTTGTTATACAGTAGACTACTATAATCTTAGTTTGTTTGAGATTCGTTTGTCATTAGCATGTTTCTTAACAATAGCACAATGTTTTGCTACTGATTATAACCCAGGCTCTGTTTGCCTCTGGTCAACTTGTCAAAGTTGTCTATCATTGTTCAAAGTTCAACATATGTTGCTTGTTACAAAGTTAACTCTTCATGCTCATAGCATAATGCTCTAAGATGGGCAGCATGACTTCCATAATCACCTATTCTGAAAACTGGATACCTATCGTAACTCAGACACACACTCAGACATGTCAAGATATGTATCACAATCGGTCCTCGATTATTGATAACATGCATGACCCAATATTGCTACATGAGACCATAACATTTTGGTCTCTCTTGTCAATCGAGAATCATACTATTATTGAGCACAAGACTTCCTTGTTCAAGCAGCATAAATATTCATTATCTGTACAGTTGTTATTCCTATTGTCCTAGCTTATATGTAAGAATGCACCACACAACTCTTATATTAGAATACCACACAGAATTATTTGGAAAGCTCCTTGTAGAATTCCCATCAACCACCCCCCAAGTGAAATATTCTGTATCTATCACTGTTTGTCAACAGGGGTCACTTGTGTGCAAATCAGGATAATGAATCTTTGAAACACAGAGCTTCAAAGACCACAGAACAATTCCTTGTCTTACGGTATTGACACAGAGCAAACGCTTTGTGTCTCAGTATCAAAATCCAGCATTAATGATATTACACCCTAGTATATTGCAATATAGTGTTTTAATTCAACTAACCATATTTCATATTTGCAATACTTTCTACCCTTGGTCTAATGACCACACTATATCAAAGCATATAAGCAATATATTACAATATGTAGGCTATAAGATCCATATTTTCATTAGCACCACAATAGGAAGCACCGAAACTGCAGGCACCATAGACTCTGCTAACCCGACCGCAACACGACAGGACAACGTTTTGGTGGCAAAGTGACGTTGACACTACCCGGAAACAGCAGACGTGCTGGAACCAGGCTGGGTAGGAGAGAGTACTCATGCCAAGAACCTTCAGAACAGCAGCTGGTGATGTTGGAGCCCAGGGTTAATCAGGGTGTAGGCTGAGGCATAATTTCATCAAGTTTATTATCTGTTGTAGACTACTACTGATTTTAAACATGCTCGAACTAGGCCTCTGGCTCCACTCTGTCTCTAGTATTTACCCTGGCCTCCAACACCGCAAGCTGCTGCTCAGAAGTGGCGTCTGCACAATCAACACTTGTTCCTGTGTTACTGGGGTTCAGTAACGTCTGCAGCTGGCATTACTGAACCCCACTAACACTGGAGCATGTGTTTTTCTCTGTGTAGACGGCACTTCCGAGCAACAACTGGCTGTGTTGAAGCCCAGGGTCAATCATGGAGTAGGCTGAGGCCTAATTGCAGCAAGTTTTATATGTGATGTAGTTTGAATGTGGAGGCAGCAGGAGATATTGCCGTCCACACAGCAGGGGAGCAGCAGGCATTACTGAACCCCACTAACACTAGAGCATGTCTTTTTCTCTGTGCAGACGGCACTTCCGAGCAACAACTGGCTGTGTTGAAGCCCAGGATCAATCATCGAGCAGGCTGAGGCCTAATTGAAGCAAGTTTTATATGTGATCTAGTTTGAATGTGGAGGCAGCAGGAGATATTGCAGTACACAGAGCAGGGGATCAGCTGGCATTACTGAACCCCACTAACACTGGAGCATGTGTTTTTCTCTGTGCAGATGGCACTTCCGAGCAACAACTGGCTGTGTTGGAGCCCAGGGTCAATCATGGAGTAGGCTGAGGCCTAATTGCAGCAAGTTTTATATGTGATGTAGTTTGAATGTGGAGGCAGCAGGAAATATTGCCGTCCACACAGCAGGGGAGCAGCAGGCATTACAGAACCCCACTAACACTGGAGCATTTGTTTTTCTCTGTGCAGACGGCACTTCCGAGCAACAACTGGCTGTGTTGAAGCCCACAGTAGTAGTGGGAATGTGGACAGAGCAGGAGACATTGCCGGACACACATCAGGGGATCAGCTGACGTTACTGAACCCCAGTAACACAGGAACAAGTGTTGATTGTGCAAACACCACTTCTGAGCAGCAACTGGCGGGGTTGGAGGCCAGGGGAAATACTAGAAACAGAGTGGAGCTAGAGGCCTAGTTGGAGCAAGTTTGAAATCAGTAGTAGTGTGAATGTGGAGGCAGCAGAAGACATTGCCGTCCACACAGCAGGGGAGCAGCTGGCGTTACTGAACCCCACCTTAAACAGGAGCTAGTGTTTTTCTCTGTGCAGATGGCACTTCTGAGCGACAACTCAGTTGAAGTAAAGGGATTACAGTTCAGGTGGTAGAAACATGAACACAACAGGAGACCTGGATACTTTTGCCAACCAATTATTTATTCTGGAAGAGGACTGGCAAATTCTGGCGAGATCCAGGCCTTGTTCATTTTCAGAAAAGTAAGCCGGTCAGCGTTATCGGAGGATAGTCGCGTGCGACGGTCTGTTAGTACACCACCTGCGGCACTAAAGACGCGTTCTGATAATACACTGGCAGCAGGGCAAGCCAGCACCTCCAAGACTAAGCTCTGGCCATGTATTCAGCTTAGAGACCCAAAACTTGAAGGGGGAAGAGCCGTCTGGGAGTACACTGACAGGGCAAGACATGTAGTCTGTCACCATCTGACGGAAACGTTGCCTACTGCTGACTGGAGCCGTCTGTGATGGTGGAGACATTTGTTGCGGGCACACAAAACTTTGCCACATTTGGACAATACTGGTCTTGCCTTTTGCTGAGGTGCTGCCTCTGCTCCCTCTTTGTGCAGAGCTTCCTCCACTGCCTCGACGCACAGAGCTGCTTTGTAAAGCACTAGCAGCACTGCTCTCGGTTGGAATGGAGAACATGATGGAATGCACCAGTGTCTCTTGGTACTCCCGCATTTTACACTCCTGGTTCAAGGGTGTTATGAGGCTTTGTAAGTTGTCCCGGTAGCGAGGATCTAGGAGGGTGTACACCCAATAATCAGCCGTGTTGAAAATGTGGGCGATGCGGCGGTCATTTCTCAGACACTGCAGCATGAAATCAACCATGTGCTGCAGACTCCCAACTGCCCAAGAAACGCTGTCCCCTGCTTGAGGCGTCACCTCTGCCTGCTCTGCATCACCCCACCCTCGCTGTATATACTGACTAGAGCATTGTGTACCTCCCTCCTCTGGAGAGATGTCTTCCTCCTCCATTGACTCCTCCTCATCCTCCTCACAGAGTGTCCCCTGCCTAGACCTTTGTGACGAACCACGTAGCGAAGACTGTTCAGAAAAAGATGGCATTTGTGACTCCTCATCCTCCTCCTCTTAAAAAAACCTCCTCCCTTAGTGCTTGCAGTGTTTTTTGAAGCAGGCAGATAAGGGGGACAGTCATGCTGACTAGTGCATCATCTGCACTAGCCATCTGCGTGGAATCATCGAAGTCACGCAAAACGAGGCAGATGTCCTTCATAGAGGCCCACTCAGTGGTGCTGAAGTGTGACCGGCGCACAGTGCGACTTGTTTGCGCCTGATGCAGCTGGTACTCCATTACTGCTGCCTGCTGCTCACACAACCGCTCCAACATATGTAACGTTGAATTCCACCTGGTGGGTAGGTCATATATGATGCGATGTTCCGGAAGGCGTAATCGGCGCTGCAGAGCTGCAATGTGCGATCTTGCCGTGCTGGAACGCCGCAAGTCTATGCGGTCGCACTCTATGCGGACCTTGTGCAGCAGTGCATCGAGATCCGGATAGTCCCTCAGAAAGCTCTGCACGACCAAGTTGAGCACATCTGCCAGAGATGGGATATGATTGAGGTTGCCTAGGCCCAGAGCTGCCACCAGATTTCGGCCATTGTCACACTCTACCAAGCCTGGCTGGAGATTCGCTGGCAGAAACCTCACGTCGCTCTCCTGCTTGATGGCATTCCAGAGCTCCTGCGCTGTGTGGCTTCGATTCCCCTAAGAAATTAATTTTAGTACGGCCTGTTGACGATTGGCCACGGCTGTGCTCATATCGGTCATAACAGGCTCCTGCAGTGCTGATTCTGAGGAACTGGAGTATGAGGAGGAGTCAATGTGTACAGACTGGATTCCTGCAATCCTTGGAGTTGGCAGAACATGTACAGCGCCACTCTCAAGATCTGTACCCGGCTCCACAACATTGACCCAATGGGCAGTGAGGGCAAGGTATCGTCCCTGTCCATGGGTACTGGTCCACGCATCGATGGTCAGGTGGACCTTGATACTGACGACGTTTAGTAGCGCATGTTTCATTTTTCCCTCCACATGCTTTTGCAGGGCAGGGACGGCTTGCCTGCTGAAATAAAAGCGGCTGGGCACGGTGTATTGTGGGACTGCCAAAGCCACGAAGTTCCGGAAGGTGTCAGTCTCCACCAGCCGGAATGAGAGCATTTCCAGGGCCAGTAATTTGGCAATGCCCGCATTCAGAGCCTGAGCTCAGGGATGGTCCGCCTTTTCTCCCATGCCTGTGCTACCGATGGCTGTAGAGTGGCCTGGGAGTGTGAGGATGAACGGGAACGTTGTGCTGTGGGTGGAATGTCACTGGATCTCTGGACAACAGTGCCAGAGGTTCTTCCATGGCGATCCTGTGAGGAAGTCGAACCAGCTGTGTGTGAGCTGGAGGAAGAAGCTACAACACGAGCTGAAGAGGTGGTAGGTGGTGCTGTAGGTTGGCCTATGTCTTCAGTGTGTCTTTGTAACTCCACCACATGCTTGGTCTGCACATGTTTCCACATATTTGTGGTATTGATGTTGCTGACACTTTTCCCTCTTTTGACTTTCTGATGACACAGCTTGCATTTGACAAAGCAAATGTCATCTGCAACTGTGTCAAAAAAGGACCACGCACTGCAAGTCTTGGGAGAGCCCGTTTTGGCTTTTGGAAGAGGAATGCTCCTAACGGGTGCTGAAGTGGAGGCTACAGGCAGCCAAGTCTGCCCCCTCCCCCTCCATCTCCCTCCTGTTTTGGCCGTTCGGGGAATCTCTTCCTCAGAGCTGCTCCCACCACCTTCCTGTTCCTCACGCCATGATGGGTCAAGGACCTCATCATCTACACTCGCCTCTTCCAACACCTGCTTCTCCTGGGTAGTCTCGCCAGCACCGTACGCACCAGAAAGTGGCACCTGAGTCTCGTCATAATCTGATGCGTACTGAGGTGTGCTGACCAGAGGCACTGGCCCACCCGCCTCTTCAGATTCAGAGGGACAAAGCAGTTGTGCATCACTGCATACTCCCTCTTCTTCACATTCTTGAATGCTGCTTGGCTGGCCCCCGCTTTCCAAGCCAACAGATTCAGAGAACAGAAGTAGAGACTGTGATGGCTCCTGTACAGGGCTCTCTGACTGCCTGGGCAATTTGGCAGGTGGTGAAGAGACAAATGGTTGCTCTTCAGTGCTCTGGCCCTGAGAGGATGTGGAAGTCATTGATGTCAATGCATTAGCTGCCATCCATCCGACAACGGCTTCAGTTTGTTCCTCCCGCAGCAGTGGGTTACGGCGAGGTCCTACAAAGCTGCGCATAAAGGACTGTTGCCTGGTAAAACTGGGGGATGCTGACTCACTGGTGCCCGCAGCAGGCACAGAATCCCCATGTCCTCTCCCTGCAGAATCCCCACGTCCTTTCCCTGCTGAAACTCCACGCCCACGCGCCTTACTCCCTGCCTTCTTCATCTTGGAGACTGATGAAGATAGGCAGAAAAGTACAAAGGGGGGGCTTAGTGTGCTTATTCCTGAACAGCTGCTAACAGGTATAAGAAACACTAATTTTATAAAGTGTGTGGACTACACTTTAATATGATCTAATGTGGCCTACACAACTGTCAAATGGAGTGTTTGGTGAACTTTATATTCTTTTTCTTTTTCAAAAAAACAAAAAGGATGTGGCCAAAGATTTGAAAGCGATGGTATCACAAACTTTTTGGAGCTATTACAATGCGGGGAGGTAACCTACAATGCAAAAGACGAGGCTCCAAAAAATAGGGTAATACTAATCTGGCTGCGGCTGAAGGGCACAAGCCAGAAAAAAGGCTCCTCTATCTACTCCTATATAGTGTTTGCAACCAACCAATGTAGATGGATATGGAAGGAAGCACACTAATAGGAGAATGAAAAATGAGCTGCAGTAAAAGAAAAATATGTATGAGGCAGTGACGCACGCTGAGCCGGCTACAACCAGACGTAGCTGCAGGACACACTACAGCGTGAGCCGCACTCACACAGAGAGACCTCTCAGACAGCCGTGAACAGTGCAGATAACTGGGCACTAGCACTGAAAGGCTGCAGAGAGGTTCCGCTGTCTACTCCTATATGTATGCAACCAACATATATGGATACGGTTGGATGCACACTAATAGGAGAATGAAAAATGAGCAGCAATAAAAGAAAAATATGTATGACGCATTGACGCACGCTGAGCGGCCTACAACCAGACGTGGCTGCAGGACACACTACACAGCGTGAGCTGCACTCACACAGACCTTGCAGACAGCTGTGAACACTGCTGCAACGCAAAAGAAAGCTACAGTGGTTGATTATGTAGCCAGGGTAAAGCACAATATGATTTGGAAAATCACTATCTCTAACTGTCCCTCAGAGTCTTGAACAGCAGCCTGTCCCTAACTGAATTCAGAGCAGAGTGAACCCGAAATGGCGGCGGCGGCTTTTATAGTGCATCATGACATCATTTCAGCAGCCAGTCACAGCCATGCCATTACTTAACATGCCTACATGCCTAACAGGATGTGCCCACACTTCTGAGGATTGTCATTGCTGAATCAAATCAAACTGGCTCATAGCATTATGGGAACTTCTGATTCCGTTATTCGATATGCTAAAAGTATCGGAACTCAGTATCAGAATTCCGATACTGCGAATATCGGCCGATACCCGATATTTGCGGTATCGGAGTGCTCCACACTAGTGATGAGTAATAAAGTCTGTGTAGATAAATTCATGGCGCCACCTGTGGTACTCGGCAATAAAGGTGTTAGCCGCCGCTGCTTGTACAGACCTCTGGGAATGATGGTGATGCAGCAGAGTTGGTTCAGCTCTCCACAGGCAGAGCTTAACCCCAGGGCAGTGTAAGTGCAGGATGGTGGGTAACTGTAGTGCAGGGCTGCGTGTGTTATCAATAACTTCAGACACAAGAGTTACTGTTCCTTTTACATTTTACTGAAGGCTTGAGGAGCAGACCGAAGCACTGGCATAGATGGAAATGGAGATCAGCAGCCTGAAAGCAGATCAGAGTCCCTTGAACCAAGTGCTGTTGGAGGCATCCTTTCTGCGCTAGTGTCTGAGGTCCCTGCAGCTTGAAGCTATACTTGGTCCTCTGTTCTCTACAGTCCTTAGTACTTGCCCTTATGGCAGGCAGCTCGAGCCTCTTCCTCTGTGGCAGCTCCAGGCTCTCATATGCTGCTGTGCATCTGGGGTTTTGATGAGGCCAGGAGGCCTGCAGTCTCCTGCTCTTCGGATTTGGCTACTGAGACTGTCATTCCCAGACAGCCATGGACTCCGGTGTCCAGTGTCCAACGCACTAACCTGGGATGAGCTTCTTTACAGCTCCACTTCCCCAGGCTTTTCTTAGCTCCTTCTCCTTTCCTTTCTCTACTTTAGTCTGGGGAGCAGCTTCTTCATGCTTCCTGCTCCTTATCTCTCCCAGACTCAACTAACTAACTCCTCAGCCCAGAACTTGCTGGAAGCTCCCATAAAACAGGGTTCAGAGCTCCCCCTTCTGGTCTGGAGTAGGAAAAGTGTTGTGTGTAGTGGTTACCTGATCAGGGAACTCCTCTCTGCTTCCAGGCATGTCATCACCCCCCCAGGAGGGAGGCAATGCCACTGTGGCAACTGGACTCCTGGGGTGCCACATTTACTCATCAGGAATGGAAACGCTGCATATTAAAAAAAAATTTCTGTAGAAAATTTCCACAGAATTTGTTAAAATCTCATCCACTTGCTCACTTCTGTGTTCCACTGTGAAACTTCAATGTGCACAGATTTTCATCAGTGTTTCCTTTTCTACCAGTGTTTCGTCAGGGGCTTTCATGTACAACATCCATGTGCTTTCTGTGATTTTCCCAGACCCATAAACATATATGGGTAATTTTGAGCCATGATTAAAAAATGGACTTGTCGCCGTGATTTTTTTTGCAATGACATGGTTTGCATAAATACTCGGACATGTGAACTGCTCCGTGGATTATAATGGGTACATGTTCTATCTGTGAAAATCAAGGATATAACATGTACTTGAAAATGATGTACTGCTGTATGAACCTCCTTTACCAGGTAACTGTGCATATTATCAGGCACCTACCAAGACGTTGGTCAGACGTTCAGAGGTTTCCATGGCGCCAATTTAGTTATGTGCTTAAAGAAAAGGAGAAGATTCCAGCAGAAGCAGACAAGGCATTTTGTGACACTTTAAGGAAGTGCAAATTGCCTTTTGATTAATAAGTGTTGCCTAACTTGCCATGCTTTTTCCATTTTACGAAAGCAATGCTCATATAGAAACCGCCAGAGTGACTGCAGTGAATTAGGAAAATATTTTTTCTATTTTCGGTTGGCTGGTTATTATTAGTACCAGTAATGTAACAGGCACATTATGTCTGAGAGCAGAAGCACAGATGTATTTAATATTTGTTATCCTTAATTTTTTAACAAGCAGTCTATGTAATTGGAAAAAATATTCTTCCACTGGGTGAAATCATCAAAGCTGCATTGTGTTGATGCAATAGTTATAAAATATACTGGGAATGGAAATAGGCTAGAAATAATTGGCAATAGTTCTCCTTGGACTCTTTTCAACCCACTCCATACACTCAGTTACGCAGCTTAGTTAAATGTTCTTTTTTAAAGGGTAGGTGCCATCCCAAAAAAATTTTTTCAGCAATTGAAAAAATGTAAAGAATTAATGTTTACATTTTCTTAAAAAATATTATCATTTGTTTTTAATTTTGTAAAATATGAAAAATAATTTTAAAAAGTTTGGCATTTCCACTTGTTAACACTAGGGGGAGCAGATACTGAAATTTGGCACAAAAACCTAGTGTACAACTAGCTCACATTACTGCCCTGTAGTAATTATGGGCAGAATCTGCTGACATGGGTGTGATGTCACTCCTCTCCTCCCCTTCTGGGTGTTTGCTAAGGGAAAAGAGAGGATGACATCTAGGAACACAGTGAGCAGCCATTTTGATGGGGCCTGCAAAGTTACTGACTGTCTTTTCATGTAAAGTCTGGATCAGAACAGGCCATCAATCAGCAGAAATGTGTCCTGGATTTCTGTGGAGCAGACAAGCAGACGGTCCATCCATGTGTATAAAACACCGCGCTCTATGTACAATCCCTGGCACCGAACAGGGTGCCCCCCACAGACCAGCACACTGCTCTCCTGAAATACTCTGTACTGCTGTCACCCTGCTCCTTCCACCATACATCAGGCCCCTGTCGCCTCGCTTTCACACATCGCCAGGACAGGATCTGAGGAGAGGAATGGGGTCTTCGGTCACTGAGGATGGCAGGCAGCAAGGATTCTGGGAGCAGGGTGACAGCAGCACAGAGTATTTCAGGAGAGCAGTGTGTTGGTCTATGGGGGGCACAGAGAGAGATATATGGTGGAGGGAGCAGGGTGACAGCAGCAAAGAGTATTTCAGGAGAGCAGTGTGCTGGTCTATGTGGGGCACAGAGGGAGATGTATGGGGGAGGAGCAGGGTGACAGCAGCACAGAGTATTTCAGGAGAGCAGTGCGCTGGTCTATGGGGGGCACAGAGGGAGATATATGGGGGAGGAGCAGGGAGACAGCAGCACAGAAATCCAGGAAACATTTCTGCTGATTGATGGCCTGTTCTGATCCAGACTTTGCATGCAAAGACCCCATTTCCCTCCTCAGATCCTGTCCTGGTGATGTGTGAAAGCGAGGCGACAGGCGCAGTCCGGGGTGACGCTGGGAAGCAGGCTGGGGGGGAATGGAGCCATACAGTAACGATAAAAATGAGACCCCTCTCTTCAGCTGCCTCCCCAGCCCTCCCCTGACTGCACTTATTACCCCTGACCCGTGTGCAGGTGCTCAGCCAGAACCACCCCAGAATGGGTCCCCTTTTAGCAGATCACAAATAATACCGCCATATACTTCACACACAATGCTGCCATATAGATCATACACAATACCACCATGTAGATCACACATAAAACCAGCAGGGTGACAGCAGCACAGAGTATTTCAGGAGAGCAGTATCACACGGCAGAGAATTAGATACACGGCTCAGCAGACAGTATCACACAGGAGAGGATTAGATACACGGCTCAGCAGACAGTATCACACAGGAGAGGATTAGATACACGGTTCAGCAGTCAGTATCACACAGGAGAGGATTAGATACACGGCTCAGCAGACAGTATCACACAGGAGAGGATTAGATACACGGTTCAGCAGTCAGTATCACACAGGAGAGGATTAGATACACGGCTCAGCAGTCAGTATCACACAGGAGAGGATTAAATACACGGTTCAGCAGTCAGTATCACACAGGAGAGGATTAGATACACGGTTCAGCAGTCAGTATCACACAGGAGAGGATTAGATACACGGCTTAGCAGACAGTATCACACAGGAGAGGATTAGATACACGGTTCAGCAGTCAGTATCACACAGGAGAGGATTAGATACACGGTTCAGCAGTCAGTATCACACAGGAGAGGATTAGATACACGGTTCAGCAGTCAGTATCACACAGGAGAGGATTAGATACACGGTTCAGCAGTCAGTATCACACAGGAGAGGATTAGATACACGGTTCAGCAGTCAGTATCACACAGGAGAGGATTAGATACACGGTTCAGCAGTCAGTATCACACAGGAGAGGATTAGATACATGGCTCAGCAGACAGTATCACACAGGAGAGCATTAGATACACGGTTCAACAGTCAGTATCACACAGGAGAGGATTAGATACACGGCTCAGCAGTCAGTATCACACAGGAGAGGATTAGATACACGGTTCAGCAGTCAGTATCACACAGGAGAGGATTAGATACACGGCTCAGCAGACAGTATCACACAGGAGAGGATTAGATACACGGCTCAGCTGTCAGTATCACACAGGAGAGGATTAGATACACGGTTCAGCAGTCATTATCACACAGGAGAGGATTTGATACACGGTTCAGCAGTCAGTATCACATAGGAGAGGATTAGATACACGGCTCAACAGGCAGTATCACACAGGAGAGAATAAGATACATGGCTCAGCAGGCAGTATCACACAGGAGAGGATTAGATACGCGGCTCAGCAGGCAGTATCACACAGGAGAGGATTAGACACACGGCTCAGCAGACTGTATCACACAGGATAGGATTAGATACACGGTTCAGCAGTCAGTATCACACAGGAGAGGATTAGATACACGGCTCGGCAGGCAGTATCACACAGAAGAGGATTAGATACACGGTTCAGCAGGCAGTATCACACCAGACAGTATTGCAGATATGCCCACACTGGTGAAACTTCCAGCCTCCCCCCCCTCCAATTATACACTAGACTATGGGCTGTATATGTCACTGTCCTCAGACAGCCATAAAAGCTCTCATAAAAGCAAAGGTGTCAGATTACCGGAGATCACTGGGGCTGTGAGTGAGGAGGTGGAGACAGAGCAGGAGGACAGTGGAGCTGGAGCAGGAAGCACAGTGCAGAAATTGGAGCTCAGCAGATAGCACTGGGCTACAGTACAATGGCGCCCAGCCACACCTATAGCAGTGAATCGTGCAGCCCACAGGGGCGTGCCCAGTTCACTGCTAATGATGCTGCAGGGTGGGGTCGGGAACCGTCCACAGTCTCCTATGTCCAGGGACGGCCATATTTGCAGACTGTATGAGTCCTCCACAGATCTGCAAATCAAGATGGCAGCGCCCAGTGGCTACATTAAAACATTATTACAAACAAACCATAAATCCTAGTTAGTACAACATTTGCTGAAACAACATGTTTTGTTACTTACTCTTTTTTTGCAAATTATATAAAATTGCGGCACCTTCCCTTTAATGGTAAGGAATCCCTTTCTTAAATCAAAGTGCATAATAAATCTAGAAAAGGTTTTGTAATTTTAACATAGTGACTTTGAAGAGACTGCATATTCTGACTTGCAGGTCTGTAGCAGGGATGCCCAACCTTTGGCCCAAGTGACTTGTGAGTAGAGTTGAGCAAATATGTTCAGAATCGGTCGACAAATCTGAATTTGCCATATTCGTGCCATATTGGAACCCTATTTGTTTTTTTGTTTGATGATCAGTTCCGAACATATTAGTTCATTTCTACACCCATTGACTCCAATGACGCTTGACTGGGTTTGGTAAATGCTGCAAAAACAATATTTGCTGCCAATCATAATCAAACCCGAATTTTGAAAAAATCTCTCAACTCTAATCATGAGCACCTGATATATGTCTCAAGGCTGTCAGTCGGCTTGGTGCATTAGCACCAGGTCTAGAAAACAGGTATGAAGAGAAGGTCTCCAGATGATGACTTTTGTGAGTAGCCCTGCACAGAATATCAGATCTGGGTTTGTATATACTGGCCTTATGGTGAGGTCATTCTATTTTTTCTCATCCGATAGAATCAGGTAAATTATGCTAATTACACTCTGATCAAACTCATATCAGGGTGTGACCAAAGTGTGATCAAATTTTCTCGGATGTGGAGAAGGCAGAAATAAAAATTTCTTCCTCTTCCCCATTCTGTCTGTTCGTGAAAATCAGACTGCATTCAAATATCATCCTTGCTCAGTCTGATTTATTCCATGGACTTATAAACTTCATGGCCAAGTGCGATCTGAATATTGCATGCAATTCGAGAATGTTGAGGGTGTTTTTTCTTTGACAGAGTCCATGAAATTAATTAGACATGTGAAAGACCCCATAGCATAACATTGATCCGAGCGCAATCCGATGTTTTTCGGAGGGCACTCAGACTGATATGGCAATTTGCATGAGTTATCAAATAGATAAATTAAAGGGAACCTGACAACTAATACATGCTACCCAATCTATGAGCAGAATGTATCAGGCACCGGGTATATGAAGCTTCAAGTTACATCTCTGAAGATATCCATGTATATCACTTAGGGGACATCCCATAATATCCTTGGGGGTCCTGCTGCTTTTGCACCATCTACGTGGGACCCAAGCCCCTTTTGCAGAGTAACTTGAATGGAGTGTTGTTAATGCATTCACACAGCCTTTCCATTCAATGTCTATGGGACTAATGCAGACAGCCAAGTACACAGCTCAGCTTTTGATATCCATCCTGTAGACATGGAGTCGAGCAGTAGTGTATATGTGTCACCACTAGAGTTGAGCGAAACGGGTCGAAAAATTTCAAAAGTCGCCGACTTTTGGCAAAGTCGGGTTTCATGAAACGAAACCCGACCCTAGGATGAGGTCGGCCACGAGGTCGGCGACTTACGCGCCAAAGTCGCGTTTCAAAAGTTTGTTTTGCGCTCTCTTTCAGCCAATCAGGATCCACGGACACTGTGGGCAACGTGATGACATAGGCAGGGGTCACCACCATCTTTCAGAAGGGCATGCAAGTGATTGGCTTGCTTTGGTGGGCGTCACAGGGGTTATAAAAGGGCGTGCACGCCCACCGCCATCTTACTTCTGCCGATCTTAGCATAGGGAGAGGTTGCTGATTCTGTAGGGAGAGCGTTAGGCAGGGAAGAAGAAAAAAAAACTGCTTCTGCTGCTAGCGATTTTGCCTGTACAACACACCAGTCACTGTGTGTGCAGTGCAAGGGGAGGCTATATTGTGGTGGATCAGCGGTGTTGGTTGTTAGGCTGCCTTCTAAGGCTTCCTGACAGCTGCATTGCTGTTTACCCACTGCTCTGCAAACTGCTTTTTTAAAAGCAATCCCAATTTTTTTTTTTGTCCTGCTGAGGTACTGAGCGTGCATTTTTTCACACCATACAGCAGTGTACGCTCCTCACACAGTACCGTGTAACGGCTGTTATCACAGCCACAGTGAAGCTATCTGTGTGTCACTGTGGAAGGATAAGTGGAGGACTTGTTCCGTTCTTACAGACCTACACTCTAGGGAGATTCCTATTCTGCCCAATTCTACATACACCTTGTAGTTTGTGATACACTAGCCAATTTCTGCCTGTGACATAGCGCTCTGATATTCAGTGGGCCTCACACAATCCAAAAGTGTCCAGGGTCCACTAGTGTGTGCAGAAATTCAAAATCTCCCTTATCCTGTAGTCACTTTTTTCACACCTGTGCCATCGAGCCTGTGACATAGCGCTCTGATATTCAGTGGGCCTCACACAATCCAAAAGTGTCCAGTGTCCACTAGTGTGTGCAGAAATTCAAAATCTCCCTTATCCTGTAGTCACTTTTTTCACACCTGTGCCATCGAGCCTGTGACATAGCGCTCTGATATTCAGTGGGCCTCACACAATCCAAAAATGTCCAGTGTCCACTAGTGTGTGCAGAAATTCAAAATCTCCCTTATCCTCTAGTGACATTTTTCACACCTGCGACATCGAGCCAGTGACATAGCGCTGTGATATTCAGTGGGCCTCACACAATCCAAAAGTGTCCAGTGTCCACAAGTGTCTGCAGAAATTCAAAATCTCCCCTGTCCTATAGACACCTTGTACCTTGTTTTACATTACTATATAGTTTGTTGGATTTTGTCTACATTTCTACCAAAAATGAGGAAGGCTGGTGGAAGAGGCCGTGGAATTGGGCGGGGGTTGGCAGCTGGTAATGATGGTGTTGGTGGTGGATCTGATGGTAGTGGCAAAAGCAAAATAGGACCGAATGCAGGAGGTGTTGAGCCTGCGTCATCGTCTGGCTCCACAAGGCCTCGAAGGCTTAGTTTTCTAGGAGTTGGCAAACCGCTTTTAAAGCCAGAGCTTCAGGAAAAAGTTTTGTCTTACATTGCTGACTCAGCCTCCAGCTCTATCGCCTCCTCTTCTGAAGTTGTAAAAAATAAAAGCACTGAGTCGTCATTGGAGGCTCATGTTCATGAACCACACCTTTCCTTGTGTGCTTCACCCCAACCAAGATTGAAGGATGACGCAGGCCATACTACTGATTACTCCATGGAGCTGTTTTCACATACCATGCCTGGATTATCAAGTGAAATGGTGAATTACCCAGGCCAAGATGAATCTGACATGGAGTGCACTGATGCACAGCCGCTGATAGATGATTCTGCTGGTACATTCACTCAGAGCACTACATTGTCCTCGCAGTGTACAGAGCCAGATTCTGACCCTGATGAGACTCAGGTGCCTCTTCCCGCACACTATACCACCATACACAGTGACACAGAGGAAGGTGCACATGACATTGAAGAGGAGGTGATGGATGACCCAGTTGTTGACCCAGATTGGCATCCATTGGGGGAAGAGGGTGCTGCTTCCAATAGCTCAGATGAGGAGGACCATCCAAAGCAGACATCGACATCGCAACAGCTGTTATCTGGCAGGCCCAGAGCACTCCAAAGACAGGTTCCAAAAATCAAAAGAGTTGCAGGACAGCTTGTCCAGAGGGTCAAAAGATCACAGCGTGCTAGGCCGCAAAATGTCTGCCAAAGTAGGAAGAGTGCAGTGTGGCACTTTTTTGAACAAAATCCTCATGATCAGGCCAAGGTTATCTGTAAGAAGTGCGCAAAGACCTTTAGCCGAGGGAAAAATCTGAAAAATTTGAATACCAGTTGCATGCTTAGACATTTAACCAGCATGCACTTGCAAGCGTGGACACAACACCAAACCTCAAGTGCCACATGTGCAACTGATCACAAAGAAGGTAGTCAACAATGCTACATTGTTTCCCCCACTGTAAGCCCACCGGTTAGCACAGCAGCAAATGTTGAGGTGTCGTTGCAAGGCCACAGCAGTCAGGGAATCCCACTGTTATATCAACGAAATACTGAATCTAGGCCATCAGAAAGAACACCAACTCCATCACCATCATCAACCCTCTCTCAGTCCGCCCTGTCCACCGCTACTTCCACCATATGCAGCTCTCAAGTCCAGCTCACCCTCCCAGACACTATGAGTAGGTCAAGAAAGTACTCAGTCTCTAATCCGCGTACACTGGGTTTGAACGCCCACATTGCCAAACTAATCTCGTTTGAGATGATGCCCTATCGGTTGGTGGAAAGCGCAGCTTTCCGCGAACTCATGGCCTATGCAGTACCACGCTATGACCTACCCAGTCGCCACTTCTCTCACAAAGCCATCCCAGCCCTCCACCATCATGTAAAAGACCGCATTGTCCATGCACTCAAGCAGTCAGTGAGTGGAAAGGTGCACCTCACAACTGATGCATGGTCCAGTCGGCATGGCCAGGGCCGTTACGTGTCCATCACTGCGCACTGGGTTAATGTGGTGGATGCAGGGTCCACAGGGGACAGCGGTGGTGGGACAGTGCTGCCTAGCCCACGGTATAGGAAACAGTTGGCTGTAGGCGTTTGACCCTCCTCCTCCTCCTCCAGAAGAGAAAGCTCGTCCACAGAGCGCAGTCGTACGAGCACTCCATCTGCAGCTGCCACTGTTGCACACGAGGTGTCCCCCTATCGAGCAGCTAGTGGAAAGCGTCAGCAGGCTGTGTTGCAGATGATGTGTTTGGGCGACAGACACACCGCCGAGGTGCTGGCCGAGTACTTGAAGCGACAAACTGAGTCATGGCTGGGCAGTGTACATCTTGAGGCAGGCAAGGTAGTTAGTGATAACGGCCGTAATTTTGTGACAGCCATAGCCCTTTCAAAACTCAGCCACATACCTTGCTTGGCTCACACCTTGAACCTGGTGGTGCAGTGCTTCCTCAAAAATTATCCGGAGTTAACAGCCCTGCTCCAGAAGGTGCGAAGACTGTGCGCGCACATCTGCCGGTCGCCTGTACACTCCGTTCGTATGCAGAAGCTGCAGCGATTGCTCCACCTTCCCAACCACCGCCTCATTATCGACATTGCAACAAGGTGGAACTCCACCCTGCACATGGTGGAGCGGCTGTGCGAGCAGAGGCAGGCCATAATGCATTTGTGGGAGGATACACGGCCAGGCACTTTGAGAGCAGACATGGAGTTGACAGGTGTGCAGTGGTCGAAGCTGAAAGACCTCTGTAAAGTCCTTCAGTGTTTTGAGGAATGCACACGGCTGGTAAGCGCAGACGACGCCATCCTAAGCATGAGCATCCCACTTATGCGTCTGCTCATGCAAACTTTGACGCACCTTAAGGAGCAGGCGTCTGCAGCCAATGTTGATGAGGAGGAAGAGGAGGAGGGAATCCTTGATGACATTCAGTCATTGTCTGCTCAGGGACCTCTCCTGGACGAGGTGGAGGAAGAAGAGGAGGAGGAGGATGATGATGGGGATGATTAGGCACAGAGTCCCTCATAGTGCAATCAAGTGTCTCTGACGGTGGTGGTGCACACCCGCCGTAAGACACACCGCCGTACTATGAGGGGCCCAGTGCCAGTACCGACGCCCACGAGTGGGCCCCCCTTGCTTGGGCAGGGCCCCAGCATTTGCAATCTTTACCTCTCCCTGCTCCTCCGCTGTGTAGTCTGGGCCGTCAAATCCATACTGTGCCTGACACCGTCTGAGCCTGCCTCCTGATGTATAGACATATATTTTGAATGTGTACGCTATCCATACATGTTATCCTGGGATACGGTACCCTTTCTCACCTTTGTGCAATCACGTGCAATCCATACTGGGCCTAACACCGTCTGAGCCTGCCTCCTGATGTATAGACATATATTTTGAATGTGTACGCTATCCATACATGTTATCCGGGGATGCGGTACCCTTTCTCACCTTTGTGCAATCACGTGCAAGCCATACTGGGCCTAACACCGTCTGAGCCTGCCTCCTGATGTATAGACATATATTTTGAATGTGTACGCTATCCATACATGTTATCCGGGGATACGGTACCCTTTCTCACCTTTGTGCAATCACGTGTAATCCATACTGGGCGTGAGAACGGCTGGCGAGCTGTTAAGCAAGCTACAGCACCTGTGGTTTGCACACGTAAGTTTTTCATTTTTTCAGGAATGACGGTTAGGCCTAATTCCGGAACTGCGGTTGACCTGCACTTACTGGGAAATCATCGTTCGCGGGTAATAATTGTAATCAGTGATCCCCATCACTAACGTTGTTCAGCGGGTTATCTGCACCTGTAAGCGACAAACGCTGGCCTTTTCAGTGTAGCGCACATGCAGCCACGGACATGTAAGGGCATGACACACCAGTTATTGGCCAATCTCATGTGCCAGAGCCTCACGTGTCCCTCTAGTAAGCCGGACTCGGACCGCGGGGCATGACGGAGTCTCGTTCGTTAACGGAATTAAGCTTGCATCTGTTCTGTAGCTGGCATGGTTGAGGTTTCCCAGGTGGAGTCGAATTTAACCGTAGGCTCCACTCCTGGTGGTGCCATTCTGGACATTCCTTTAAGGTTCAGCTTTGCAACCATACTGCCCACGTAAAACAAACACTTTGCCTTCATGAACGCTGTTTGGAGGGTCATGACTCGTGGGAATAACGCCGCCCAATCAGTTAACCTGCTAGAGACATCCTTCGTTGCTCCCAAGCATGACATCACACTCCCTAGGAGGAAGGTAATGCCACTGTGGCGACCGTACTCCTGGGGGCGACACAAGTGCACTGATGCCCAGCCACTGTTCGATGAATCTGCTGGTACATTGACCCAGACCACTACATTCCCCTCGCACGCTACACGGCCTGAATCTGACCCTGATGAAACTCAGGTTACCCTTCCCATATACAGTTCCATCTTACACGGTGACAAAGAGGAAGCTGCAGATGAAATTGCAGGTTCGGCCCACCCGCCATCAGACACACCACCGTACTATCAGGGGCCCTGTGCCAGTGCCGTCGCCAACGAGTGGGCCCCCCCTGCTTGCTCAGGATCACAGCACTTGCAAGGTTGAAATACTGTGCAGTGAGATGGAAGATGGGGACGACGAGGAGTCCAGACTAGTACAGGGATTCCCTAGCGAGGAGACTTATTGATTGTTTTCAATGTTGGGACAGCAATTTTTGGGGAGCACTATACTCTGGAGAATGATAGATGGGGCCCACCATACACTGGAACATTCCAAAGGTGGACATCAGACACTGGAGCAGCATTTACAGGGCCCATTATACACTAGAGCATTAGAAATGGGGACCATTATGTTTGGAGCATTATTTGGGCACATAAGACAGTGGAGCTTCATCCATGGGGACCAACATATACTGTAGTATTATGTGGAGCTCATCATATACTGTTTCAAACATTATATGGGACCAATGATTCTGTATGGAAAAATAGATGGGCCTCGTCATGAGATGTAAAAAGTGAAGTATTTTTCATTGTACTATACCGCTATTTCTCTGCCGTATCGGAGCATGATGAGTTGTGGTATGTGTTAAAGGGGCGCTCTTTGGCCCAGGGCACATGAAAACCTGGAGCCAGCCCTACCCCCCCACAACTTTAGCCAAATAACCCCCATTTTTCAGTGCGTAACTTGTATTATGAAGTTAATTAAGGTTGACAAGCTTAAGTAAGAAGAATTGATGCTTTTGGCATTCAAATGAGCACTGTAGGTGTGTTTCCTGTCCTCCTCTCACTGCCGACATTTATTCCCCATTGACTTACATTGGGTTTCGTGTTTCGGGACGACCCCGACTTTTCCCTATAATCGGCCGATCTTGCTCGACCCGACTTTTGGAAAAGTCGGGTTTCACGAAACGAAACTCGACCCTAAAAAACCAAAAGTCGCTCAACTCTAGTCACCACTGCTCCATTCCAACTCCTTTGGCTCAGTGATCAATGGAACCCAAGTATCCTATGAATAGATGATGTTTTCTTGAGTTCAACCAAATTAAATTTGACTTTGAAGTTCAATTTAATGAGTATTTATTCTATTCATCTAATATTTTAGATTTATGTGGAATTAACATAAATTTTATCAAGTTCCTCACAAAATCCTAGTTATTGAAATGGTACAAAATATGAATGCCTTCTGTACTGAGCTTATGCAATTATGAAACATTTGTCCACGCATTGCTGTTTACTGTCCTAAGTGAAAATACTAATGCTCCTCTACATAAGACCATATTTGTACCTACGTCATTGCATTTACGTTTTGCGCACATATTATAAAAGGAATGCTACAGATGAATCTGCTGTGAATTGGTTACCATGAATAGCCGGTACTTGATATTTCGAGTGTGATGTGAAAAGGTTCCATTTGGTCTGCCAATGAAAACATAAGGTATCGGAGTCATCATCTAGTCTCATTTCCTCGGGGAATTCCAGCAATAAATACGTCATCTGACAAATTCCAGATGTCAGTAACATAGGATGTTGTACGAGTCCTTAGGCAGCGGTGAATTATTTCTGATTGACTGTGTCTTAGTGGCAAGGGCTGGGTGCTGTAATGATTAGAATTACAGTTAAAGTACATTTTATAATATCTCATTTTGTATTTGCTAAATTTGATAAAAACAGAGTTTCACCGGTTTTTCGTGATCTTTTTCTCCTGACTTTTATCTTTCTCAAAGCACAAATAGTAATTTTGTAGCCTCAATGTATTAGAATTTTGCTAGATAAAATATTTCTGGCTGTAATTTGAGAAAATTGAAAGTATACCTCTTAAACAGCATTGTAAATCTAAATTAATAAAAAATATATATTAATCAGCCAATTGTCGAGATTCTAAATGAAAATTTAGCTAAATTCTTAGTTATTACAACCAGAATCTTGGTTCCCTTTTCTATTCTTCTTTCTTTTTGGTCAATAATTAGTTGAGTTCATGTACATGCTTAGTACTGAAGTCTCCAGTAGTAGCTAAGTGGAAGGGTTATTACCAAGATGTAAGTTATCACAATTCCATTTGATAAGACTGATTCAGTCGCTGGGTTCCACCATAATGCGAAGATCGAGACTTTAGAACAAAGGAGCTAAGTTCTGCACAAAACTGTCTTGGATGGAGTGGATGTGTATCTTCTCCATCTCCACAACATTCATTGTCCCATGGGACTGCAGGAGAAATCCGACTACATTGCTGGGATTTCTCCAGGACTTTAATAGACATAGAATTCTGCATGGGTCGTGCATGCGCATGTCTGCTCCATTAACTTTAGACCCAAGCTCCAGAGCACTTGCGGATTGGAGATAACATAACATTTTGGAAATAGCTCTTTAAGCACAAGCTTTGATCAATGGGTGCTACCTAGATCATTCACCAAAATTGGAGTAAATCATTGCTGACACTAAAGCCCCCGTCACACACAGCGATCTCGCTAGTGAGATCGCTGCTGAGTCACAAGTTTTGTGACGCAACAGCGATCTCACCAGCGAGATCGCTGTGTATGACACCTATCAGCGACCAGCCCCCCTGCAGGTTATCGCTGATCGTGCTCAAATGCCCTGGACTTTTTTTTGATCGTTGGTCTCCCACTGGCCAGCACGCATCGCTGCATATGGCAGGCGGGAGAGCAGCAATCAGCGAGCTCCCAGCTCGTATCCAAGGTAAACAGTGGGTTTCTAAGCGCCGCATGGCGCTTAGAAACCCTCTGTGTACCTTAGATACCAGCGCGCTGATGCAGGGAGCTGGTAACAAGGTAAACAGTGGGTTTCTAAGTGCTGCGTGGCACTTAGAAACCCGCTGTTTACCTTGGTTACCAGCTCCCTGCACCAGTGCGCTGGTATCTAAGGTACACAGCGACACACGTGCTCATCATCGTTGGTTCTGATCGCTGGTGAAGCTGCTTGTTTGGCAGCTCACCAGTGATCATGTAGCGACACACCAGCGATCCTGACAAGTTCATATCGTTGTCGGGATCGCTGGTGAGTCGCTATGTGTGACAGGGCCCTAAGACTAGGCACTGAAGCCAATATTCCACGGCAAGTAACAAAGGGTAATATTTGTGGCAGTCACTTCAGTAGTTGGCGCTGAATGTTATGAGTGTGTCTGTGGTTTAACTTCATAGTAACATAGTAACATAGTTATTAAGGTTGAAGGAAGACTTTAAGTCCATCTAGTTCAACCCATATCCTGTCCTAACCTGCCCTAACATGTTGATCCAGAGGAAGGCAAAAAAAAACCCATGTGGCAAACAGTAAGCTTCACATTGGGGAAAAAAATTCCTTCCTGACTCCACATACGGCAATCAGACTAACTCCCTAGATCAATGCAATATTAAGGAAACTAGTGTATATACCCTGTAATATTATACTTTTCCAGAAAGGCATCCAGTCCCTTCTTAAATTTTATTGGGGAATCACTCATTACAACATCATATGGCAGAGAGTTCCATAGTCTCACTGCTCTTACAGTAAAGAATCCACGTCTGTGAGTATGCTTAAACCTTCTTTCCTCCAGACGTAGAGGGGGCCCCCTTGTCCCCGTCACAGGTCTAAGAGTAAAAAGATCATTAGAAAGGTCTTTGTACTGTCCCCGCATATATTTATGTAATAAGATCACCCCTAAGCCTTCGATTTTCCAAACTAAATAACCACATGTGTAATAACCTGTCTTGGTATTGCAGATGCCCTAGTTCCCTAATAACCTTGGTCGCTCTTCTCTGCATCTGCTTCAGTTCAGCTATGTCTTTCTTATACACCGGAGACCAGAACTGTACACAGTATTCTAAGTGTGGCCACACTAGTGACTTATATAGAGGTAAAATTATGTTCTCCTCATGAGCATCTATGCCTCTTTTAATGCATCCCTTTATTTATTTTAAGTGCATGACCTTACATTTATCCCCATTAAAGCTCATTTGCCATTTATCAGCCCAAGCTTCTAGTTTACATAAATCCTCCTGTAATATAAAATTGTCCTCCTCTGTATTGATTACCCTGCAGAGTTTAGTGTCATCTGCAAAATATTGAAATTCTACTCTCTATGCCCCCTACAAGGTCATTAATAAATATGTTAAAAAGAACTTTACCTAAAGAACCCTTGTATACCTAAAATGTACACATTCAACAAAACTTTCATTATTTTTCCATCTTTTCTATTCACTTTGTTGGAGGATATGAAAAGGCTAATTTGCCGACCGATGCTTGCAAAAAGTTTTTCCAGGAAACTGCCTAATATTTGAATAATTTCAGACTTTTATAAGATGAGATGCATATATATTTGTATTAGAAGTCAGCTATCCTAAGAAGCTCATCAGGATCTGACAGCCAGACAGGAAACACATGCGTGCTGAGAATTGTATAATGAGAGATGGATGTATCCATGACTGATTCACCTCCTGTCTGAACACAGGAAAAAGCTTGTTACAAGGCACATTAGAATTATTAGTATGGTATAGCATGTGCTGTCTACAAACTGGAAATGTTATGGGATAAATAGTAAAATATTCAGAATTGAGAGTCCTCAGTGGTTGATACCTTTTAATGGCTAACTGAAAAGATGGTAACACATTGCAAGCTTTTGAGACTCCTCAGGTCTCTTCATCAGGCATAGACTAATACAAAATCTGAAGAGTCACATATTTGTGCACAATACAGCACAGAAAAAATGCAATAGATGAGACAAGTGACGTGAAGCAGAATTATGATTATGGGAGAGGGAGAAACATAAATATTGGACTAGTTCATAGATAAGGAGTCCGGATGTTTTATTGTCCTCTGATTGGGGTCTCCTAATATGTTGTGATGGCCCCACAAGGTCTTAGGAGCAAATTCCTTAATTTATGTAAAAATACATAAATCCATGCGACACTTTCATTCCAGCATTGAGAGTGTCAAAGGCCGTCATAAATTTATACTCACAGACTCTTCTCTCTCTCTGAGATGTGAAGTTACCTTTCAAAACCAGTAATTTCATATCCCTGGTGTTGTGGTCCAGCATACAAAAATGTTTTGCCACAGGTAGATCCATTCTTTTTTCTTTTATTGTGTGACAATGAGCATTCATCCTTGTTCTAAGCTTTTGCCCTGTCTCCCCCACATACAGACCCCCAGTTGGACATTTAGTACAAATAATTAAGTACACCACATTAGATGTAATGCAGCTGAAAGTACCTGGGATCTTGTAGTCCTGATGGGAGTTGGGGATCTTTATCTTGTCCGTGGTCATTATAGATGGAGAGGTTTTACATTTTTTCTGGTTGCAAGGAAAAGTTTCTGTAGCTGTTGGAGAGGACAGGGAGCTTCTGACAATGATGCTTCTTAGATTTGGGGGCTGCCTAAAGCACAGTAGTGGGGGGTCTGGAAAAATGGATTGTAATCGGGCATCTTTTTGTAGTAAAGGTTGTAATTTCCATGCAGCTCCCCTTAGCACTTCCAGATTTGGGTTGTAGGTGACTACTAGAGGCACCCGGTTATTTTCTTCTTTAGCTTTGTAATGTAGCAGGTGATTCCTTGACATTCTGGTGGCTCTTGTAATTTGGTTTTCAATTGTTCTGGGATGGTAGCCCTGATTCAAAAAGGTCTTTTTGAGGCAACCAAGGTGTTTGTCTCTATCCATGGGGTTGAAACATATACGATTGTATCTGATGGCTTGGCTATAGATAATAGAGTTCTTTTTGTGTTTTGGATGGAAACTCTCCCATTTAAGGTATGTTGGACGGTCGATTGGCTTCTGATACAGGGATGTCTCTATTTCATTGTTTTTTAGCTTAATGATGGTGTCCAAAAAATTAATCTCAGTGCTGGAGTAATTGAGTGTTAAATTGATAGTGGGATGAAATTGATTAAACTGTTTGTGGAACATTTTTAGTTGTTGCTCAGACTCCGTCCAGATGATTAAAATATCATCAATGAAGCGGTAGTAGGCCGGGGGCCTGATAGGGCATGAGTACAAAAAGTCACTTTCAAGCTTGGCCATGAAAAGATTTGCATACTGTGGAGCCATTTTACTTCCCATAGCTGTGCCAGTCTCCTGTAGATAGATCTTGTTGTCAAATTCAAAGTAATTGTGGGTGAGGATGAATTTTATAAGTTTCACCACAGCATCAGCCTCAGTCCCTGTGTTTACCATGAAGAATTTGCAGACCCCCCACTACTGTGCTTTAGGCAGCCCCCAAATCTAAGAAGCATCATTGTCAGAAGCTCCCTGTCCTCTCCAACAGCTACAGGAACCTTTCCTTGCAACCAGAAAAAATGTAAAACCTGTCCATCTATAATGACCACGGACAAGATAAAGATCCCCAACTCACATCAAGACTACAAGATCCCAGGTACTTTCAGCTGCATTACATCTAATGTGGTGTACGTAATTATTTGTACTAATTGTCTAACTGGGAGTCTGTATGTGGGGGAGACAGGGCAAAAGCTTAGAACAAGGATGAATGCTCATCGTCACACAATAAGAGAAAAAAGAATGGATCTACCTGTGGCAAAACATTTTTGTATGCTGGACCACAACACCAGGGATATGAAATTACTGGTATTGAAAGGTAACTTCACATCTCAGAGAGAGAAGAGTCAGAGAGTATAAATTTATGACGACCTTTGACACTCTCAATGCTGGAATGAATGTGTTGCATGGATTTATGTCTTTTTACATCAATTAAGGAATTTGCTAATAAGACCTTGTGGGGGCATCACAACACATTAGGAAACCCCAATCAGAGGACAATAAAACATCCGGACTCCTTATCTATGAACTGGTCCAATATTTATGTTTCTCCCTCTCCCATAATCATAATTCTGCTTCTCGTCACTTGTCTCATCTATTGCATTTTTTCTGTGCTGTATTGTGCATAAATATGTGACTCTTCAGATTTTGTTTTAGTCTATGCCTGATGAAGAGACCTGAGTAGTCTCAAAAGCTTGCAATGTGTTACCATCTTTTCAGTTAGCCATTAAAAGGTATCAACCACTGAGGACTCTCAATTCTGAATATTTTTCTATCTACTGGCTAACACGGTAAAAGATATACATCTTTCGGGATAAATAGTACTGTATTGTATTAATTCCATAATTGAACCATATTAGTCCAATTTTTTAGTAATAGGATGTTAGCTAAGGCTGCTAAATATCAGAGATGCCCAGCTGAATGAAATTTTGCCCTTTTGTATTAATTATGACATCCTATAAATACCCTAAAATAGAAAAAAAAAAACTTTATCTAGGCAGACTCAAGACATACTGTATCTACTTCAAACATATTAAACGTGGCATCCCTTAAAGGGAACCTGTCGCCAGGTTTGGCTGATACGCATTACAGCCACAACTAGAGATGAGCGACTTTGCCTTTTTTTGGGTCGAGTCGGGTTTCATGAAACCCGACTTTCACAAAAGTCGGGTCGAACAAAATCGGCCGATTATTGTGAAAAGTCGAAGGCCGACTGAAACACGAAACCCAATGCAAGTCAATGGGGAAGCAAAGTCGGCAGGGAGTGGAGGACAGGAAACACACCTACAGTGCCCTTTTCAATGCCAAAAACATCAATTCTTATTACTGAAGCATTTCAACCTTAATTTACTTCATAATACTAGTTACGCACTGAAAAATGGGGGCTATTTGGCTAAATTTGTGGGGGAGTAGGGCTGGCTCCAGGTTTTCATGTGCCCTGGGCCAAAGAGCGCCCCTTTAACACATAGCACAACTCATGAGGCTCCTATAACGGCAGAGAAATAGCGGTATAGTACAATAAAAAATACTTCACTTTTTACATCTCATGACTGATATTCATTTTAAATTCTCCAATAGCTCCAACAACGGACAGTATATTACTCCATACAGTATTATGGCCACCGCATAGTGCGCTATACAGAGTAATGAGGCCCATATATTTATCCATACAGAATCATTGGTCCCATATAATGTTTGAAACAGTATATGATGAGCTCCACATAATGCAACAGTATATGTTGGTCCCCATGGATGAAGCTACACTGTCTTATGGGCCCAAATAATGCTCTATATATAATGGGGCCCATTTCTAATGCTCTAGTGTATAATGGGCCCTGTAAATGCTGCTCCAGTGTCTGATGTTCATCTTTGGAATGCTCCAGTGTATGGTGGGCCCCATATATCATTCTCCAGAGTATAGTGCTCCCCAAAAATTGCTGTCCCAACATTGAAAACGATTAAATAAGTCTCCTCGCTAGGGAATACCTGTACTAGTCTGGGCGTACCGACGTGATGCCATTGCGATCTCTGATCAGAATATCACTATCAGGAAACACGGAAGACGTCATGGCGGTGGAGCAGGGAGAGGTAAGTATTTCAACTTTGCAAGTGCTGTGATCCTGAGCAAGCAGGGGGGGCCCACTCGTTGGCGACGGCACTGGCACAGGGCCCCTCATAGTACGGCGGTGTGTCTGACGGTTGGTGTGCACCACCACCGTCAGAGACACTTGATTGCACTATGAGGGAACCTGTGCCAGTGCCCACGCCCAAGAGTCGGCCCACCCACCTGTCCAGGGCAACGGCACTCGCACGGTTGCGTGCGCAAGGTGGTGACCCCAGCCATGGGGGGAGGAGGCAGCCCAGTTAGGGAGGTTTGCAAAATGACATATGTTGATGTGGGCATTCACCTGCTGCAAAAGGCGAAATTGGTCAAGTCCCATGAAGAGGAGTACCAAAGAAAGCCATTTTTCTGGCAACCTATGTATCACCAGGGTAAGTTGTGACAAAATTCTTGGAAACCCATGCATGGTTCATTTTAATGAAGGTTAGATCATCCACATTTTGGGTCGAGAGATGGGTCCTTTTTTCTGTGAGGCTTGATCCAGCAGCACTGAAGACTCTTTCCGATAGCACACTTGCAGCTGGGCAAGCGAGCTCCTGTAAAGCATATTGGGCCAATTCAGGCCAGGCGTCCAGTTTATCGGCCCAATAGTCAAATGGGAATGACCTGTGAGTGAGAACATCGATATGGGACGAGAAGTAGTTTGTAACCATAGTTGACAAGTGCTGTCTCCTGTCACTTTCAATCGATGCAGTATTACCAGTCGTGTGAGCGGGACTTGAAAAATCAGTCCACAACATGGTCATGAAACCCTGTCTCCAACACCACTTCTGATAGGTGCACCACCAACACCTCTTCCAAGTTGCCCTCGGCCCCTACGGCTCGTGTGAGAACCATCACCGCTGCAGTGTGCTGGGAATGCCTCAACCAACCGGTTTACCAGAGTTGCTTGTTTGTTAGCCAATATTAGGTCAAGGTTCTCCTGTAGCATGATGTTTTGGAATTTGCCTTTATAGCGTGGATCCAGGATGCTGGCCAACCAGTAGTCATCATCGTTCATCATTTTGGCAATGTGGGGGTCCCTTTTTAGGATCTGCAAGGCATAATCTGACATGTGGGCCAATGTTCCCGGTGTCAATGATGCACTGCGAGTGCTGGGTGGAGGAGCACTTTCTGGCAAATCCACATCCCTCCAGTCACGCACAAAGCCTGTACCAGACCTTGCCACGCCAGCATTTTCTCTTGCCCCACGAGAAGCATCCTCCCCTAAATAATCATCCCCATCATCATCCTCCTCCTCCTCTTCCTCCACCTCGTCCAGGAGAGGTCCCTGAGCAGACAATGGCTGACTGTCATCAAGGCTTCCCTCCTCCTCTTCCTCATCATCCTCGGCTGCAGACGCCTGATTCTTAATGTGCGTCAAGGTTTGCATGAGCAGATGCATAAATGGGATGCTCATGCTTATGATGGCGTCGTCTGCGCTTACCAGCCGTGTGCATTCCTCAAGACACTGAAGGACTTTACAGAGATCTTTCAGCCTCGACCACTGCACATCTGACAACTCCATGTCTGCCCTCAAAGTGCCTGCCCATGTATCCTCCCACAAATGCATTACAGCCTGTCTCTGTTTGCACAGCCGCTCCATCATGTGCATGGTGGAGTTCCACCTTGTTGCAACGTCGATAATTAGGCGGTGCTTGGGAAGGTGGAGCAATCGCTGCAGCTTCTGCATACGATTGGAGTGTACGGGCGACCGGCGGATGTGTGAGCACAGTCTACGAAGCTTATGGAGCAGGCCTGTTAACTGCGGAAAATTATTGAGGAAGCACTGCACCACAAGGTTCAAGGTGTGAGCCAAGCAATGTATGTGTCTGAGTTTTGAAAGGGTTATGGCTGCCACAAAATTCTGGCCGTTATCACTAACTACCTTGCCTGCCTCAAGATGTAGACTGCCCAGCCATGACTCAGTTTGTCACTGAAAGTAGTCGGCCAGTACCTCCACGGTGTGTCTGTCGCCCAAACTCATCATCTTCAACACAGCCTGCTGACGCTTTCCACTAGCTGATCGATAGGGGGACACCTTGTGTGCAACACTGGCAGCTGCGGATGGAGTGCTCGTGCGACTGCGCTCTGTGGACGAGCTTTCGCTTCTGGAGGAGGAGGAGGGTTAAACGCCTACAGCTAACTGTTTCCTATACCATGGGCTAGGCAGCACTGTCCCACCACCGCTGTCCCCTGTGGACCCTGCATCCACAACATTAACCCAGTGCGCAGTGATGGACACATAATGGCCCTGGCCATGCCTACTGGACCATGCATCAGTTGTGAGGTGCACCTTTCCACTCACTGATTGCTTGAGTGCATGGACAATGTGGTCTTTCACATGAAGGTGGAGGGCTGGGAAGGCTTTGCGCGAAAAGAAGTGGCGACTGGGTAGGTCATAGCGTGGTACTGCGTAGGCCATGAGTTCGCGGAAAGCTGCACTTTCAACCAAGTGATAGGGCATCATCTCTAACGAGATTAGTTTGGCAATGTGGGCGTTCAAACCCAGTGTACGCGGATGAGAGACTGAGTACTTTCTTGACCTACTCATAGTGTCTGGGAGGGTGAGCTGGACTTGAGAGCTGCATATGGTGGAAGTAGCGGTGGACAGGGCGGACTGAGAGAGGGTTGATGATGATGATGGAGTTGTTGCTCTTTCTGATGGCCTAGAATCAGTCTTTCGTTGATATAACAGTGGGATTCCCTGACTGCTGTGGCCTTGCAACGACACCTCAACATTTGCTGCTGTGCTAACCGGTGGACTTACAGTGGGGGAAACAATGTAGCGTTGCTGACTACCTTCGTTGTGATCAGTTGCACATGTGGCACTTGAGGTTTGGTGTTGTGTCCACGCTTGCAAGTGCATGCTGGTTAAATGTCTAAGCATGCAACTGGTATTCAAATTTCTCAGATTTTTCCCTCAGCTAAAGGTCTTTGCGCACTTCTTACAGATACCCTTTGCCTGATCATTTGGATTTTGTTCAAAAAAGTGCCATACTGCACTCTTCCTACTAGGGAAGACATTTTGAGGCCTTGCACGCTGTGCTATTTTGACTGTCTGACCAAGCTGTCCTGCAACTCTTTTGGTTATTGTAACCTGTTTTTGAACAGCTCCGGGCCTGCCAGATAACAGCTGTTGCGATGTCGATGCCCACTGCGGATGCTCCTCCTCCTCTTCTGAGCTATTGGCAGCGGCACCCTCTTCCCCCAATGGATGCCAATCTGGGTCAACAACTGGGTCATCCATCACCTCCTCTTCAATGTCATGTGCACCTTCCTCTGTGTCACCGTGTACGGTGGTATAGTATGCGGGAAGGGGCACCTGAGTTTCATCAGGGTCAGATTCTGGCTCAGTACACTGCGAGGACAATGTAGTGCTCTGAGTGAATGTACCAGCAGAATCATCTATCAGTGGCTGTGCATCAGTGCACTCCATGTCAGATTCATCTTGGCCTGGGTAATTCACGATTTGACTTGATAACCCAGGCATGGTATGTGAAAACAGCTCCTTGGAGTAATCTGTAGTGTGGCCTGCCGCATTCTTCGATTTTGGTTGGGGTGAAGGACACAAGGAAAGTTGTGGTTCATGACCATGAGTCTCCAATGATGACTCAGTGCTTTTATTTTTTTAAATTTCAGAAGAGGAGGTGATAGAGCTGGAGGCTGAGTCAGCAATGTAAGCCAAAACTTGCTCTTGAAGCTCCGGCTTTGAAAGCGGTTTACCTACTCCCAGAAAAGGGAGCCTTCGAGGCCTTGTTAAGGCAGACGATGATGCAGGCTCAACACCTCCTGCATTAGGTGCTATTTTGCTTTTGCCACTACCAGCAGATCCACCACTAACACCAACACCATCATTACCAGCTGCCAACCTCCGCCCAGTTCCACGGACTCTTCCACCACACTTCCTCATTTTTGGGGAAAATATCCCCAAAAAACCAACAACTCTATGGTCCTGTAAAACAAGGTACAAGGTGTATATAGTAGTGGGGAGAATTGGAATCTCTGTAGACTTCAGGACACAGTTGGATACTGTCTGGCCCTGTTTATATTGCACCTCAATGTGACAGTCAGATTCTGGATGGTCTTAGAAAGGTGTATAGAGGACTGTTGAGAATTGGAATCTCTCTAGACTTCAGGACACAGTTGGATACTGTTAGGCCCTGTTTATATTACACCACAATGTGACAGTCAGATTCTGGATGGTCTTAGAAAGGTGTATAGAGGACTGTTGAGAATTGGAATCTCTCTAGATTCAGGACACAGTTGGATACTGTCAGGCCCTGTTTATATTACACCGCTATGTGACAGTCAGGTTCTGGATGGTCTTAGAAAGGTGTAGAGAGGACAGGTGAGAATTGGAATCTCTCTAGATTTCAGGACACAGTTGGATTCTGTCAGGCCCTGTTTATATTACACCGCAATGTGACAGTCAGAATCTGGATGGTCTTAGAAAGGTGTATAGAGGACTATTAAGAATTGGAATCTCTCTAGACTTCATGACACAGTTGGATACTGTCAGGCCCTGTTTATATTACACCGCAATGTGACAGTCAGATTCTGGATGGTCTTAGAAAGGTGTATAGAGGACAGGTGAGAATTGGAATCTCTCTAGACTTCAGGAAACAGTTCCATACTGTCAGGCCTTGTTTATATTACACCGCAATGTGACAGGCAGATTCTGGATGGTTTTAGAAAGGTGTATAGAGGACAGGTGAGAATTGGAATCTCTGTAGACTTCAGGACACAGTTGGATACTGTCAGGCCCTGTTTATATTACACCGCAATGTGACAGTCAGATTCTGGATGGTTTTAGAAAGGTGTATAGAGGACAGGTGAGAATTGGAATCTCTGTAGACTTCAGGACACAGTTGGATACTGTCAGGCCCTGTTTATATTACACCGCAATGTGACAGGCAGATTCTGGATGTTGAAAGAAAGGTGTAGAGAGGACTGGTGAGAATTGGAATCTCTCTAGACTTCAGGACACAGTTGGATTCTGTCAGGCCCAATGTATATTACACCGCAATGTGACAGGCAGAAATTGCCTAGTGTATGACAAACTACAAGGTGTACATAGAATTGGGCAGAATTGGAATCTCCCTAGAGTGTAGGTCTTTAAGAATGGACAAACTCCTCGGCTTTTCCATACAGAGTCACACACGTATATAGCTTCAATTTGGCCGTGATAACAGCTGTTACACGGCACTGAGAGTGGAGCGTACATGTACAATGCTGTACGGTGTTTGTAAAAGTGTCAAGCTCTGTGTTTTTGTATACGGAATGACACACGCTGTCTCTCTCTAGTTTTGAATCTAATCAAACAGCAAATATACTAAACTGTTTGAAAAATGGACAAAACTGTAAGGTGTAGGTCTGTAAGAACGGACAAACTCCTCGACTTTTCCTTACAGAGTCACACACGTATATAGCTTCAATTTGGCCATGATAACAGCTGTTACAAGGTACTGTGTGAGGAGCGTACACCGCTGTATGGTGTGTGAAAAAAATGAACGCTCACTACCTCACTAGGACAAAACAATACAATTTGGATTGCTTTTAAAAAAGCAGTTTGAACACCAGTGTGCACACAGCAATGCAGCTAGCCATAAAAGGCAGGCTACTCACCACCAGCGCTGCTGCACAAAAGCAAAAATCTTCACCTTTCACTGCACAGTAACTACAGTGAAAAGCACTATCAGCAGAAGCAGTTTTTTTTTCTTTTTACCTCTCTAACCCTCTCCCTACAGAACCAACAGCAGAAGCAGCTCTCCCTATTCTGAGATCAGCATGAGTAACATGGCGGTCGGCATGCACGCCCTTTTATACCCCCTGTGATGCCCCACAAAGCTAGCAAATCACTTGCATGTCCTTCTTCAAGATGGTGGTGACCGCTGCCTATGTCATCACGTTGCCCACAGTGTCCGTTCTTCCTGATTGGCTGCAAAAGGGCACTAAAGCATCTTTTGAAACGTGACTTTGGCACTAAAGTCGCCGACCTCGTGGCCGACCTCACGCTAAGGTCGGGTTTCGTTTCATGAAACCCGACTTTGGTGAAAGTTGGCGACTTTTGAATTTGTTCGACCCGTTTCGCTCAACTCTAGCCACCACCTTTCGGGGCTGACTTATAGCATTCTATAATGCTGTAAATCTGCCCCCAACCCGACCTGAAAGAGAAGAAAAAAATTTATTATACTCACCTGTGGGGCGGTCCGCTCCGGGGGGGTGTCACTCTTCTTGGTCCGGCGCCTCCCATCTTCTTGCGATGCCGTCCTCCTTCTTGCTTCGTGTGGATGACGCATCCCTGCATCATTCACAGTCTACTCACCTGCGGGGTGGTTCGCTCCGAGGGGTATCACTCTTCTTGGTTCGGTGCCTCCCATCTTCTTGCGACACCATCCTCCTTCTTGCTTCTTGTGGATGATGCATCCCTGCATCATTCACAGTCTGCTAGGCACCACGCTCCTGCGCAGGTGTACTTATCTGCCCTGTTGTGGGTAGAGCAAAGTACTGCAGTGCACAGACAATGGAAAAGGTCTGAGAGGCCCAGCGCCTGCACACTGTAAGACTTTGCTCTGCCCTCAACAGGGCAGATAAGTACGTTTATGCTATGCATACAAACGTGTTTTTAAATATACTTTTTGTATTACAATTAATTCTTTGTGTCTATAAATATAGTGCCTCTATATCTCCATTTTCTTGATGAGACATTGTTAGTGGACCCTCCCGGGGGGCACACTAAGTGGCAACTTGCTGGGGCAGTAACTGGAGTGACAGAACCAGGGATAGAATCTCTGGACACATTCGTTTTATAATTGTACAATTCAGTTAACATCTAGTTCCATTTTAAAAACATATCAAGTAATTCTCATTCATTGTACCTCATACTGATATATAGCATACTATAAATCCTAATCTTCAGCCTGCGAAGCCCTCATGCCACAGGAGCTAGAAATCCCGACTTAAGCAATCTCTACTCTATGTGCTGGAATAAACTTTGTAAGTTAGATTATTTTCATTACTACATTATTTTTAATAGCACATGAAGAACGGGTTAGACGTGTATAATTTAATCATGTGGTTCCCTTGCCAAAACCCATTCTCGAGCTTTCTGTCTGTTTCACCGCTGTAGCCAGAACAGCCAGGGAATCCCTGCCAAAGAGGGGGGTTTCTAATTCAGATAGTAAAAGTCTGGGTTAATGCTCATTCTTGTCCTTACCACTTCGACACAGAGGTTAACAATGTGTATAACTCTTTGTCTGTAAAAGTTTAAAATGAACACAAGGGGAGCAAAGGGGGGCGAGAGGGACCGGAGATTTTTGGCAGGACTTCTACATTCTTTCCAGATTAGAACACAGCATCAAGAAGATTTCCTTCTCTGTATTAACTGTAGACCACATATGAGTTGTGTTAAAGTCTTCTACTAGTACACTTGATGAGCTCAATATGATGATAATCAAAGAAATGCGGCCACAGCAAATGTTCATAGTTAAACTCGGGGAATATGACAGAGGTTGTTTATTTCTTATTACTAGGAATTTTCTGGCCAAAGAGTTATACTATACACAGAGGACCTCATGTAAACAATGGCTGTGTAGTCAGAGGCATCCCAAAAGGTTTTACAGCTGTCCCAATCCCAAATGGTTTGATCACCCTCTGAGAGTTTTTGTTTTGTTTTTTGTACACATTGGTGACATTTATACAAGTATCAGCAGAGTGTGGTTTATTATATAGGAGAGTGGAGGAAGCTAGCGCTGCAGTAGCGGTCTTCTGCTGTGAGATGAAAATTGCCTCTTCAGAGACAAAGAGGACTTGAACTCTATAGCGCCACCTGTTGGTCGTAGCGATCCTACAAGTCACAATCGACCCTTTAACGAGTCTTGCAAAATGACTTAGGGTTAAAGCCAAATCAGAATCTCAATTTCTGCTGTGAGGACATTCTTTATAATTGACTCTCACTGCTCATCCCTTTTCTGCTCTTTTTCACTCCTTCCAGAACATTCCTAAATCTAAGGAGAGCTGGGATTGAATTTTCAGTACTGGTTCAGAGTGAGTTTGATCCAAACAGCGTACTGTCGCATAATACATATTGGTAAAGAAAGTTTACAATAACTTTTTGTAAGGCTCCTTTCACACTTCAGTGTCTACGGTACGTGTGGTGACAGTTTTCTCATGTACCGGAGACACTGACACACGTAGACCCATTCAAAGCAATGGGTCTTTGCACATGTCACCATGTTTTCAAGGACCGTGTGTCCGTGTGCGTGGGTTTCCTCCAGGTTCTCCAGTTTCCTCCCACATTCCAAAGACATACTGATGGGGAATTTAGATTGTGAGCCCCATCAGGGACAGCAATGATAATGTGTGCAAACACTGTAAACCGCTGCGGAATATGTTGGCGCTATATAAATAGATTATTATATCATCAAACAGTCGCTCCATGTAGGAAAAAGAAATATTAAACATAATTGATGCATATGTTGATGGCAATTCTAAGCTGACAGGTGACAATTTTAGTATACTAGAGATTGCAATTGCAATCAATTCTAAAGTAAAGATATGGCTGTAATGTTGCTGTAATGCAGATTCAGTTGATGCCTTTGGTGAAGAAATCTGCTTTATTGTTCTTCACCATTTGAAGTTTTCTACTATTTAGATTTTGGTGCACAGGGGCCGGACTGTGCGCTGAGTTTTCTCCTTGTCTGCGGTTTCCCGGCCCCTCCATTTGCTTCTGGTCTGTGAATGACCTTCCTCCTCTGGTTTAAGTTTCAGCAGTGACCTGTCATTCCAAGATTGGAGGCAGGCAGAGGGGCTAGGGAATCTCAGACAGAGAAAAGCAAACCTAGTGTACAGTCCGGATCCTGTGCACCGAAATCTACCGTAACTGGCATAAAGCTTCAAATGATGATTAAAACTTATCAATGTAATCAGTATAACAGCACCATTTAAGCCATGTCTTTACATTGCAAAATTGTGCTCCTGGCAGGTTCTCTTTAGAAATAAAATAATATAATTGATTGTGTAGCTATTTACAAAATAAGCCAATCTGTTGGCAGTGGATTATTCAGGATACTCTCCAAGTGTCAGTCAGTGGGGACTGCCACAAATATGATGTTTATTAGGGACTTCCAACTCCCCCTGATGGATGTGGGAGAAGAGGAGGACTGGGCAGTTGGAATTTCTACACCCAACACCATTAATTTTCAGGGGAGATAAGCTGCTGTCAGAAGCGTTTGTCAGTGTCTTTCTCCATTGAAAACACATGGATGTTCAACTAAGCTGAGAGCTCATGTGTACGGGGTAGTTGGGAGAGTTCATTGTCACCCAAACAAATGTTCAACCATCAGTTATATCATGAGTGTGGCAAGCTTAAGAATGTGCTGTAGGAAGATGTGTCTAATTAAGAAGCAAATTACCTATTAATACATTTGAGGCATCTCTCTGAATACCAGAAAATATCTATAGAAAATAGATGGGTAACAAAGTGTAATTATTACTGAAACATACCCAGACTGTGTTATAATTATACAGTAAGTGGTGTATTTCATAGGTCAGCACTGGGTCCTTTTTAAAAATGTTTGTTAAAGAAGACCGGTCACAACTCCTGACATGACATGTCTGTTTCAGTGCATATATGCATTCCCCATAAGATATCCATTGTGATGCATTTGGTCAAAAAAGTCTACATTGTTCCATTGCTCTGTTTAAATATTTTGACAAAAGGATGTTTACCATTTGGGAACGTGTACACAGACTA
This sequence comes from Dendrobates tinctorius, assembly GCF_039654945.1. Lineage (NCBI taxonomy): Eukaryota > Metazoa > Chordata > Amphibia > Anura > Dendrobatidae > Dendrobates > Dendrobates tinctorius. The sequence goes on along the minus strand of NW_027361705.1, from coordinate 9,091,775 downwards.
AGCCCAATCACTCCTCACAATGTCAGATCTTCTGGGGACACATCACATTTAGAAGAAGAATTGCAACAGCCAGTTGTCAATTTATCAGTACAGCTCTAGGAGCATAACACAGATGCTCCATGATTATTATTATTTCATGGGTATTTACTTGAGCACGTAGGACCTCTTTAGCATATTGAATAAAAGTATGATTCTCACTTATTAGACTGCCCTCAAAGGCCAGGAAGGTGTGTTTGTGCCTCTTTTTAAGTACTCTTCCTGAGCCACTAGCTTAATGAAGAGAAAGGATCTAAAAGACTAATTTTAACATGGATAAATGTACGTTTCTGTTCTTGAAAAGTGAAAACTTTTTTTATCCAGTCTTTCACTGTTTAATAGTAAAAAAAACAGGGTAGCATTGCCTATGAAAGACACATAGGGATACTAGTAGACAAAAAAACTATTTTAGTAACCAGTGTCAGGTAACTGTTGCAAAGGCAAATAAAATAATGGGACATATAAAAAATGTAGGGACCAATTCATCAAAAAGTTTTCAGTAGAAATCTGGCATAAAATAGTTTGAAATATCCCAAAATTGAGTCACAATTTTTGCAGTTTTTATGACATCTCTGTCAAAAAGGGGCATGAAAGATCCTTTAGAATTTATGCCACAAAAATGGTGTAAGTTATTAAAGAAATGTTCCTTAGTGCATAATTGGAGTTTACTTCTGTTGCTAACCGTAGTGGTGTTGAGACCAGGGATGAGCGAGTAGTGTATTATTCGGACTCGCTGTACTCGTTACGAGTACCTCCTAATTCTCGGGTACTCGTAACGAGTACCGAGTCCAATGTAAGTCTATGGGAAATGCGATTAATAGGCGGGGACTGTGATGGACTGGGCGAGGACTGTGCAAAGACTGTGCCAGGCTATGCAGGACTGTGCTAGCCTGTGCGGGGACTGTGCCGGGCTGTGTGGGACTGTGCAGGGCTTTGCAGGTACTGTGCGGGACTGTGCTGGGCTGTGTGGGACTATGGTGGGCCGTGCTGTGTGGGACTATGGTGGGCCGTGCTGTGTGGGACTGTTCAGGGCTGTGCGGGCTGTTGCGAATATTGCAAGGCGAGTAGTGAAATACTCGCGAGGATTCGAGTACCACGAGTACCGCATTACTCGCCGAGTACCGAATCCTCACGAGTATGCTCGCTCATCCCTAGTTGAGACCATCAATCTCCTTTCTTGTGCTGATGCACAGGCACCAAATGTGGTATGATCTCCTTTCTCAAGCAAACTCCAAGTACAGGAAGGTGAATTTAGCATTCAGTATTGGCCAACTTGTTTTACGATGGTATCACAAATACAGAAATAGCAACAATTTTTGACCCCTAGCATAGTCTTTAGCTGACCAGACCTATAGTAGGGGTCAAAACATTGCTGCTGTGATACGTTGTGATGCCATGATAAGGAGAGTTGATCATTATTGGATACCAAAGCCACCTTCTTTTACTTACACCAGTCTTGGTAAATCGGTTCCATTGTTTTCATGCCAGTAAGGCCGGGGTCACATGAGAGTATGTCTTCTCATGTGAGTGAATTGGCTCAATTATACTAATGATGTTTAATGACACTCGATTCAAACTCTGATTAGTGGTTGAGCCTAATATCAGCTCACTATGATCCGATTCTCTTGCATACGAGAAGCGAAGCACAAGTGTGGATAAAATGGAGAGTTTAATTTCTCCATCCTCTAAATTGTCTAAGTCAGGTTACGTTGGACTGCACTCAGAAAATATTTGAGGGTAGTTTGATGTTTCACATGTGCCCATAGACTTGTATGGGTCTGCGTCAGCTGAATTTCGGAACCACTCGCAGCATACTGTTATTTTTTTCGCATGCCGAATTGGCATGAGAAAAAAATTGGTGATCTGCACTCCTCCATAATATAACATTGGTCTGAGAGCTATCTGATAAAACATTGGCTAGCACTCCGCCATGTTATACGCTCACATGAATAAGCCCTAAGACTGAACATGGAATATTGTGCACAATGTTGGGTACATGTCTATAAAAATGTTCTATTTGAAAAGGAATGGAAACAAAGGAGCTCAAACAGAGTAATTAAGGAAATGGGTAGATTGGGGTACTAATAAAAAATATTATGTTTGAGAGAAGAAATCCCTACCTCTCAACACACAGGCATAGAGAGACCTCACTGCAAAAAGATTGAGCTGAAAAACAAATCTGTCTTCCGCAAGCTCTTAAACTTCATAGTTACTGTATGAAAACAGAATTTTACCATTCAATTGATTTTCCAGTTTTATCAAACCCCAGTTGCAGTTTGATGGGTTTTTTTTAAATAAAAAGCATTCTTTGCTCACCTCTCCCAGGTTCAGTGCTGAGTATCCACCACTGTTATGGTCTGAGCACCTTATGTGGAGTTGGGCAAAGTCGCTCAGCTCAATTTCAGGCTGTAAAGCAGTCGTCATGACCTCGGCGTTGCACTCTATAATAGACACTGGGAGCAGCTGCAGAGCCTTATCACTGGAGCCAGGGAGGGTGACTAAAGCAAAATTTGTTTTGTTTAAACAATCTGCAACTGGGAAAACAAGGGTTTTTGAAAGCGGAATACCCATTCAAGCTCTATGGTTGTGTAAAGTCATGTAGGTTTGGAACTTTTAAACAGAAAAATCTGACTATACTGTATATCATAAAATTAATCGTTACAGAATTTTACACCTAAAAATGAAATGGTGGTCAAATGTAAACCTTTGCTTTGTGTCTAAAAATAGGCCAGTCATTTTTTTTTGCATTTTTTATTTTGGTCCATAAAGGAAGCACTATTCATAAACAGCCAGCTATTAGTCAAGCTGAACTAAAATCCTGGATTCAGGCAAGTTTTTTTTTAGACTGAATAGGGAACAGTAGAAACATGTCTGAGGTTAGAGTCATGTTTAGAAGGTCAGTCTGAGAAGTCTGGGGGAGCTGTCAGTTACTTTCAGAGCAAACACCAAGGTGAGTTGTTTGAGTGTGAAAGTTGCACCTTCCTGGTATGTAGAGGTGAGAATACACAAGGTATGCCTTGTAAGACTGTGTTTTAGGTGAAGAGGTCAGATTTTGCTCAACAAGGAACATGCAAGTGATAATTGAGGAGTTCTGGACTTTGTGTGTCTTAAGAAAAACACCACCCTCCTAATTTACAGTCCCCAGTGATCGGCCGTTTCTCATTAAACTATGGAGGCACATAGGAGCTTTATGTGTAGGATCCTAAACTCTGAAATGTAGGAATAAAGCTATAAAGATGTAGGTTCATCTGTAAAAGGCAACTCATTATTATGCCTTACTAAAATTGATATTGGTGAGGCAGTACTTGCACACTAAAATCACATTAAATGTTATACGAGTGGACTGTGACGTCCTTATTTTATACTACTACATCTATAGCATTATAGACAGTGGTGTTGACATAGGCAATCAGTTGTGCCCTGTCCATTGGGTCTATGATGACCAAAGGCCTTTGGAGATGAACCTTCAGTTTATGATCATCGGTTGGGATATTTCATGAATGTGTGCTGTGTACCATTTCCCTTTATTCTCTCTTTCTTTGAATATTTTCTATGAATTGCTTCGTAGAGTCGATCATATATTTTACATTTCTATCTTCAATCTGAGTGTAATAAAATGTATTATTCTCTTTTATCTTTGGGTTAGTGGAAAGACTTCATTTCTATCTTCAATCTGAGTGTAATAAAATGTATTATTCTCTTTTATCTTTGGGTTAGTGGAAAGACTTCATTTCTATCTTCAATCTGAGTGTAATAAAATGTATTAGTCTCTTTTATCTTTGGGTTAGTGGAAAGACTTCTGACTCCCTTGAAGAAGACCAGTTGATCTTGGAGTATAAGACTCCATAATCAGACCCTCCTGCTCTACACTCATGAGAGGTAAGTAAAGGCCTTGTCTCACATAGCGAGACCGCTAGCGAGATCGCTGAAGCGTCACCGATTTTGTGATGCAACAGTGACCTCGCCAGCGATCTCGTTACATGTGACACTTAGCAGCGACCGGGCCCTCGCTGCAATGTCGCTGATGGTGCTCGAATGTCATGGGCCATTTTTTGATCGCTGTGTTTGACACTGATGAGCGACCTCGTTAGCGACTCAGAAATCATGGATGCAGGCGGGAGTCGTCAGTGTCGCTGCTGTGTGACAAGGTCCTAACGACCGCCAAGGTCGTTATATGGATCGCTGGATCGTTGCTGCATCGTTGGGTAAATCTGACTGTTTGACAGCTTAGGCCTGTTTCACACATCCGTTTGTCGCCATCAGTCAAGATCCGCCGATTTGCAAAAAAAAACGGAGCCGCCATTTTTGCTGGCGGATCCGTTTTTTTCCTCATAGACTTGCATTATCGGCGGATTTTGACGGATGGTCATCCGTTCGAAACGCTATTGTACGGATCCGCCAACATTTTGCCATCCGCTAAGCAGACGGGACGGAGCATATAACGTTTTTTTCATGCGCGGATCCGCATTTTGCACTTGTCCGGGTGATTTAACCCTATATCCCGGCTGCGAATGAATGAAAAAATCTCTCTCTCTCTCCTTACCCAACTTCCTCGATCTTCTCCGCCTCCTCCATTCCATCGCGCGACCTCGGCCCCCATCTCTGGACATCGCGCGATCTCGGCCCCCATCTCCGGACATCGCGCGATCTCTGCCCCCGTCTCCGGACATCGCGCGATCTCGGCCCCCATCTCCGGACATCGCGCGATCTCGGCCCCATATCGCGATAGTCCCACTTACTCCCGGATCTCCACATCTCGCGCTCATATCTTCTCCAGGAATTTGGCTTCTATCCTGTGGTTCCTTTAAGAATCCTACACCGGCAGATCCCATTGGTCCGCCCGTCCGCTGCCTCACGTTTCTGGATCGGCGTTCACGGATCCATAATCCGCCTTTTTGGCGGGTGCCGACTGACAGAACAAACGTATGTGTGAAACAGGCCTTACTACCGACCATTTAGCGATGCACCAGCGATCCTTACCAGGTCATATCGCTGTCGGGATTGTTGATGTGTCGCTAAGTGTAGTGGTACCCTAACAGTTTTCTGTAGATAGACATCTGACTTGGTTAATATCCCTGATCATGTTGCAAAGCTCATTAAATGGTCAAACATTGACTAACAGAGTATGTTCTCTATTTAGACAGTGTTCTCCTAATCTAGTCTTCAACACCCACCAACAGATCATGTTTGAAGGATTCCTTAGTTTTGCTCAAGTGATAGTTTTGTATAGGTGATGGAATTATCACATGTGAAATCCTAATGAAATCCTGAAAACATGATCTGTTAGTGGACCTTGAAGACTGTGTTAGGATATGGGCATGCAACATCTTTTTCTGGAGGGTCCGCTGCAAAATGCCCCTGAAAAAGTGATCAAAAGAATGAACATATACATTTCTATGTAGAAAAGGCTTCTGAGAGTCTTTTAACTGCTTCAGTTTTTCAAAGATGCCAAGTGGATAAAAAGCTGAGCATTCTTCAGGTATTCTTCAGGCAGCTTTTGCTCAGAAGATACTGTACTTTGCAATTCAAGTCAATGTAAGAGAAGCCCACAAGACACCAGGGCGGCTATTTGAGCATTTTACTAGCATTTTTGCTTCAGAAATCAATAAATATTGTATTCATTTTGAAAGTAAAAACAAATCATATTAGTAAAAAAGATTAATTCAAAATGCTGGAAAAATGGCAAACAAAAATTCTGTTAATCAAAAGCATTGAACAACAACCAAAAATATTAAAAAGGCACTTCGGGTCAAAAAATGCTGACATTTCCTGAAATGTTTTTCTCTTGATGAACTCCATGAATTTGCCCCCGTTGTATGCATATACTGTACCTTTAGGTGGCACTCACAAGAAAACATTAGAGGCCAAGGTTAGGGATTGTCCTTATATAAATTTTTTTTGATAAAAGATTTAATTTAAACTTTGTCCTATTATCTCTTTTTTTCCAGTTCCATAGATAGACTGTCTTTTTTGGTCATTTTCAGCATCTTCTCACCTGGATTAGCAGTCCACTGGAAGTACACAAGCAGAAAAATGAGATGTGACAGGGTCACTGGCACAGTATATGAGGGGAGATATGTGTCACTGCGCATAATGGCGTCAGTGATGTGAAACCAGAGTATTTTCCTCCAGCATGACATGTTGTAAGGGTTAAGTTAAAGTTGCATTCATGGGCTCGCTTTATGTGGACATCTATAGAATGGGTGGGTAGATGTCCACCTTATCTCCACTTGCAGAGTTGGCTCTGCCTTGTGCTGACAGGACCTGTGTGATGTCACAGTCATGTGATCAGTCACATGGTCTGGGTTTAAATAGTTGGACTTGAGAGGCAGTCTGTGTGTTGTGGTTTGGAAAAGAAAGACTCCAAAGGGTGGCTCCAGGTGGAACTGAAGACTCATGGTGGTCTGAGCGGGTGAATTGCTCAGACAATTGGACTTTGCTATATGCTATCTTTTTGTTTTGCCGTTAGGCCAGAAAGGCCATGTTTACTTTGCTGAACCCTGCTATGGTTTATGCTGTTCCACAATAAACCAGCAGGTGATTTACCACAAGAATTGTTCCTGTGTCTACCTTTGGAAGCAGCTGAGAGAGTCAACCCTTCACAGTGACTGTGGACAACTGCATGTCCTGGGTAAAATACGCCATCCAGCACGAAATGTCCGGCAGCATGGAGGAGCTTGTGAAGCATCTTGTCCAGGTCCAACAGCAGCACCAGATCGCCAGTCAACATCAGCAAATGGTGCAACAGGAGACGTATAAACTGTTGGCAGTTCTTGGGAGGCCGGCGGTCTCCTCCCCAACTAGAGGTGATGACTTGTACATCCGGAAAACGGTAAGACAAGCCATGCAAAAAAAAATTACCCCGAGGGATGCTGTAGAAGCCTTTCTGACTGTTTTTGAGAGGGTGACTGAAGAGGAGAAAGTAAGCGGAGGTGCTGGCCCCATATTTGTCAAGAGAAACTCAAAAGGCGTATTATGACTTAGCCCTCCAAGATGCCAAAGGATAAGCCAAATTAAGAACTGAAATCTTGGCAAGCCTGGGAATAACGATGTCCATTAGAGCTCAGCTAGTCCACCGCTTGGCATGTGCTGGCTACAAACCCCCTTGCTCGTAAATGTTTGACTTGTTGCACCTAGTCCAAAAGTGGTTGCAGCTGGAGACTTCCACTTCTGCCCAGATGGTCAAGTGGGTGGTGATGGACAGGTTCATCCACTCCCTTCACAGACCAATACAGGCCTGGGTTGCCCAGGGTGACCCTCGGAATGCAGGTGACCTTGCTAGCTTGGTTGAGAGATACAAGGTTGCTGAGAAATCCCTCAGGAAACCAGACATCGCCACTTTCCCGTACTGGGATAACCAAAGGGGGGCGGGCTCACCACGGAGGTTGGCTATACCCACAAATGGGGGGAGTCCCAATCCCACTGAGGGGTCCCCTAAGGCTGTTATTAAGGATGTAGACTGTTGGCGATGTCACAGTCCTGGACACGTAGCCACTCAGTGTCATATGTCCCCTGAACCAATGGACTGCAGCCTAGGAAGGAACTGCTCCTACTATGCCTATCTGGCCTGCAGTGTGGACTGTCAACATGGTGAGGGGCAGCAGTTGTGTACCATGTCCATCAATGCGGTAATGGTTCTTGGACTTTTGGTCTCTAGCAGTCTAGTGACCCTAGTCAGTGCTGCACTGCCCCGCCAGTTGATCCAAAATGTTTGTGGGCATAGACTGAGACACCAAGGACTACTACTACTACCCTGTAGCCAGAGTGTTCATGTGAACAGACTGTGGTACCAAGTTCCATGAGGTTGGGGTAGTAAAAAACTTAATACATCCTTTCATACTGGAGCGGGATATTTCACTGTTTTGGAACTTGTGGCAAAAGGGGGCTGCACAGAGTGTCCCAGACAAAAGTTTCCTCTGGAAGAGGCTCTGTCAAAAGTAAAGATGGAGGCGTTTCCCCTATGTGTCCTTGCTGGGGAGGAGGACGAGGCGGTGACAGAGGAGCCCATCTTCCCTGAGTTAGAAGTGCCTGAAGAGAACTTTGGGACTGCTCAACTAAGAGATCTTACATTGAAGGGGGAATTTGATAACGTTACCGTATATAATGAGGTTGTTCAAAAGCCGGAGGCTGACAGCACGTTCCCTCATTTTGCAGTTATGGCGATTTCTTGTATTGGTGACCAAACTGAGGGGAAGTGAGATAGTGGAGCAGCTGTTAGTTCCGGGACCCTACCAGCGGAGGGTTTTAGACATGGCCCATTCGCATGTTTTGGGGGGACATACAGGGGTGGAGAAAACACAGGAGAGAGTAATGCGGAGGTTCTATTGGCCAGGATGTTATCGAGAGATCCTAACTTATTGTAGATCCTGCCCACCTGTCAGATAACTGCTCCTACTTCTCACTTCCAAAACCCCTTAGTCCCATTACCTTTGATAGAGGTTCCCTTTGAGAGGATTGCCATGGACCTAGTGGGCGCCCTAGTTAAATCTGCTTGGGGTCATCAGTACACTCTAGTGGTCATGGACTATGCGACTCGGTACCCTGAAGCGGTGTCACTAAGGAACTCTTCAGTTAAGAGTATCTCCCATCAGCTTCCCCATATCTTTGCTATGATGGGCTTGCCAAAAGAGATTGTGGCAGACCAGGGAACCCCCTTTAGGGATGAGGGAGCTGTGTAGAGTCCTCTATATTGCCCAGCTGCGATCCTCAGTTTACCATCCGCAGACCCATGACCTGGTGGTGCACTTCAATAAGCTCTTGAAGGCCATGCTCAAGAAGGTCGTTGAGTATGACGGTCGAGACTGTGACTATCTGCTTCCATTTCTGCTCTTTTCCATCAGAGAAATCCCACAAGCCTCCACTCGCTTCTTGCTGTTCGAGCTCCTGTACGGTCGACATCCGCAAGGGCTCCTGGACATTGCCAAGGAAACCTGGGAGGCCGAGGTCATGCCACACCGGAGCGTCATTAAGTATGTCACCCAGTTGCAGGAGAAGATGGCACATGTGATGCCTATCGTGAAGGAACATCTTCTCCAGGCACAGGAGGCACAGGCAAGGGTATATATCTGATCAGCAAGGCTGAGGCAATTCCAGCCTGGGGACCATGTGTTTGTGCTTATCCCAACGGTGGTGATCAGAAGACAAAGTTCAGGCACTGGCAACCTCAGGACCAGGGGAAGAGGTTTAGGCACTGTCCATTTCGGGGCCAGGGTAAGAGTTTCAGGCAGTGACCACTCCAGGACCATGGGACGAGGTTCAGGTACTGGCCCCTCAGGGACCAGGGGACTTTGGGAATAGGATTGGTTGCTCCGGGACTAGTGGACTTTGGATGTAGGACTGGCCACTCAGGGACCAGGTGACTTCAGGAATAGGGCTAGGCCAGTGTCCTTGTATTTATGGGGAAGGAGACCATGCAGAGTCGCCATCAATAGCGCTACATAGAAGTACAATAGGAGTACAATAGAAGGGCAATACAGAGATCTCTCCAATGAACTGTTTGTACCAAGGACTGTGACAAGAACAAGGGGGCATTCTCTTCGTTTGGAGGAAAGACAATTTGTGCACCAGCATAGAACAGGGTTCTTCACAGTAAGAGCAGTTAGGCTCTGGAATTCTCTTCCTGAGGAAGTGGTGATGGCCAACTCACTGAATGAATTTAAGAAAGGAATGGATGCTTTTCTTGTGAGTAACAGTATAGAAGGTTGCGAATAACATAATATTATAGGTAGATGGTTGACCCAGCTTAGGGGAAGGAATTTTTTTCCCTATGGAGAAAATTGGCTTCTACTCTGTGGGTTTTTTGCCTTCCCCAGGATCAACAATGCAGAACAGCTGCACTAAAAATAGGCTGAACTAGATGGACATAAGGTCTTCCTGCAGCCTTCAAAACTATGTTACTATGTTACTACAACTGTTCTTTGTTCACAATATTTGAATGGAGTACTAAAGTTGTTGCCTTCAAGGGTGTATGAGTGGCCTTGCTTGTAATTTTTGCCAGGCTTAGCACTTAGAGAATAGCCTTTATGAGTATCACTACATGATAATTTGAACAGAATGTGTATGAGGCCCTCCTTTATAATAATAATAATTTTATTTGTATAGAACCCACATGTTCTGCAGCACTTTATATTTTAGAGGGGACTTGTACAGACAATAAAAGAAATTACAGAATAATTCAATGGATAAAATGAATAATTGTCACGATACATAAGGACCCAACAGGCACGGCACAACACACACAACAGGATGGAAATGGAGAGAGGAAGGCCCCACCGATAGGGAATGATGTATGGGACACTTCCTGAGCTCCAACCTGAGCCTGTGCCTGCACTCCCCTAATGCCCTAAGCGGGTCCTTCCCTTGCCGCCATCACAAACCTCGTCCCTCACTGTCACCTCGCACTGACCTGGCCAATGCACTGGCCGGCAAGGAGCTAGCATCACCACTGCAGATGATACAACACAGGGGGTGGTGACAAGCACGAGACAGACAAGATAAAAACACCACACTTAGCTTCCAGACTCCTATGTCAAGCTCCACACCGCAGAGGACACAGAAAGACAACCCCAAACTTCAGAAGTAGCTGACAACAGAGAACTGCAACTGCAAGGCTTATCTCCATCGAATAACTCTCTCACCAACAGTCAGCAGATGCATCAGGTGACCATTTAAAGGATGGTGAGAATGGTCACCACCACAACAGCTGACCTAGAAACTCAGCAACTGCAGCACCCTGCCAGTGAGGAAACTGACATTATCCCCTGCTGGTCTGAAAGGAAAATAGCTACACTTAAATTATAGTGGAACCAGAGCTGCCACAAATCCAAAAATGGATTGTGACAAAAATAATAATCACATAAATCAACAGATTCCAAGAAGATTGAGAGCATTGCTCACAAGCTTAGAATCTATGAGGAAATGGGGGGGGGGCACGAACAGTGGATGGTAACTATTGCTTGTATTGTATGGTCCAGCCATCAATATAATATTTAGGGTGTTCGTGTAATGCTACATCAACCGGTCACCAACCAGTATGTGTACATATAGAGAGGGCTATTAATTGCATGAACGATGTGCGAACAGAAGATACAAGGATCCTAATTTTGAAGAAAATTTTGTATGGGCAAAACAGGGATAGTTAGATAAGTATGTTGAGGCGATAGTTCAGTCTTATCTCTAATACAGGGTGTATCTGAATCCCTAATTTTTGCACTTCTTTCTTCCTTCATAAATTTCACTGAAATTTCAAATTTTTTACTAAAAATTTCAAATTTCGTTTACTTAGGCTATGTGCACACGGTGCGTTTCTGCTACATATACGCAGCAGATTTGGCCCTGCGTATACACAGCAGAACTGCGTGTGATCTACAGTAGCATGAAAGCCTATGTGAAACAAAATCCGCATGTCACTTCTTTCGTGCACTTTTGCTGCAGTTTTCCACCTGCTCCATTCTAGAAATCCGCAGGTGGAAAACCGCAATGAAAAACCGCACCAAAAAAGCATAGAATACGCACAAAAAAGCACAAAAAACGCGATGAAGTTTGTGAAATCTGCAGCTGCGTTTTCTGCCAGGAGATGCATTTTTTCTGCATCTCCTGGCACACAAATCTGCAACGTGTGCACATACCCTAAGATTAGTATTTTTTAAATAATTTTTAACCCCTTAACTCCCAGGCCATTTTCTATTTTTGTACTTTCGTCTTTTGCTCCTCTTCTTCCCAGAGCCATAACTTTTATATTTTTCTGTCGGTATGGCCATGTGAAGGCTTGTTTTTTGTGGGACAAGTTGTAGATTTGAACGACACTATTGGTTTTAAGATATCTTGTACTGGAAAACGGGAAAAAAAATCTGTGTGGTGAAATTGCAAGAAAAAGTGCAATTCCACAGGTTCACAAAATGCTAAAACTGACCTGTTATTATGATTCTCCAAGTCATTACGAGTTCACAGACACCAAACATATATAGGCTCATTTTTTAAAGTGATGAAATGGGGAAAAAGGGTGGTGATTTGAACTTTTATATTTTGTTATATTTTCAAAAACTTTTTTTTTACTTTTTGAATGTTTTAATAGTCTCCATGGGAGACTAGAAGCTGCAGTACTTTGATTGCGTCTGCTACACACAGACGATGATTAGATCGCCTGTTTGTAGCAGAAATGCTCACTTGCTATGAGCGCCGACCACGGGCCAGCGCTCATAGCAATCTGGCAATGATAACCACAGAGGGCTGCTGCAGACGTCTGGTTGTCATGCCTACCCACTGGTGACCCATTATCATGTGACGGGGCCACCGATAGGTGGGATTAGTGGCGCTTCCGGTAAGTGCGAGTTAAATGCTGCTGTCAGAAATTGGCAGCGGCATTTAACTAGTTAACAGCCATAGCTGCTGGATCACGATTCCACCCAAGGCTGTAGTGGGCACATGTCAGCTGCATAGATAAGCTGTCATGTGCCTGTGCCCGCGTATTATGACTGCACGTCGGAAATGGGTTAAATTTTGCATATATATTCAAGTCATTATACATAAAAAATGTTTCTTAACATTATCTTGTAAACTCCAATTTGTCTCCAATTTTAAATGTTTTATTTTCTGTCCTTAAAGTGGAGTAAAAAGTGTGACACCATTGTTCTAAGCAGTGATCTGGGAGTTGAAGATTCTTCCATGGGGCTTCGCCATACTGTTCTCCTTCCATTCAGCACTTTTTCCATCAATTTCAACAATTTCACTGCTCCCCAGACCTTTTTGTAGGGTTTGCTAGAAAAATGCTCGGATTTCCCATTGAATCCCATCATTCTCATTATTTGAAACGAGCATCCAACCATTAGGAATTGCTCGGTTTAAGTAACGAGCATCCAAGCATTTTAGTGCTCTCTCATCCCTAATAGCAACCAATCAAAGACTCTTATAGTCTTCAAAATTTTTTAGGATGTTTCATAGTCACTAATTTTACAATAAAAAAAAATAACGTTTTGTAGGGAGCCTGTCTGTGCTTCATGCTGCCTATGACTCAGGGAGCATACAGTTAGGTCCATATATATTTGGACAACATTTTTCTAACTTTGTTTCTAGACATTGCCACAATGAATTTTAAACAAAACAATTCAGATGCAGTTGGAGTTCAGACTTTCAGCTTTCATTTGAGGGTAGCCACATTAAAATTGGATGAAGGGTTTAGGAGTTTCAGCTCCTTAACATGTGCCTCCCTGTTTTTAAAGGGACCAAAAGTAATTGGACAATTGACTCCAAGGCTATTTCATGGACAGGTGTGGGCAATCCCTTCCTTATGTCATTCTCAATTAAGCAGATAAAAGGCCTGGTGTTGATTCGAGGTGTGGTGCTTGCATTTGGAAGGTTTTGCTGTGAAGGAAACATTCGGTCAAAGGAGCTCTCCATGCAGGTGAAACAAGCCATCCTTAAGCTGCAAAAACAGAAAAAAAACATCCGAGAAATTGTTACAACATTAGGAGTGGCAAAATCTACAGTTTGGTACATCCTGAGAAAGAAAGAAAGCACTGGTGAACTCATCAATGCAAAAAGACCTGGGCGCCCACGGAAGACAACAGTGGTGGATGATTGCAGAATAATCTCCATGGTGAAGAGAAACCACTGAAAATGTATTATTGAAACAAATAGACAAAGCAGCAAATCACAATGAGATGATTATTGTGGGGGACTTCAACTACCCCGACATAGACTGGGAAACTGAAACCTGTGTATCTCAGAAAGGAAACCAATTTCTGTCAGTAACCAAGGATAATTATCTGTCACAACTTGTGCAGGGCCCAACTAGAGGGACAGCCCTTCTGGACTTAATTTTAAGCAACAGACCAGATAGAATAACAGAAGTACGAGTCGATGGGCACCTAGGGAACAGTGACCACAACATAATACAATTCCACTTGTCCTTCAGTAAGGTGCCCTGGAAGAGGGTTACGAAAACGCTGAATTTCAGGAAAGCAAAGTTAGATCAGCTTAGAGAGGACCTTCGCCGAATTGATTGGGACAATGTCCTCAAAAATAGGAGCACAGAAAATAAATGGGAAATATTTAAATCAGTTTTACACACCCACTGCGAGCTAGCCATACCATACAGAAATAAAAGGGCTAGGAACAGGAGAGCACCAATGTGGCTAAATAAGGATGTAAAAAGGGCAATAAATAACAAAAACAAGGCATTTAGGAAGCTAAAACAAGAAGGCATTGAAGAAGCATTAAAAAGTTATAGAGAAAAAAATTAAATGTGTAAAATACAAATACATTTAGCAAAAGTGGAAACTGAGAGACTCATTGTTAAGGAAAGTAAAACAAACCCCAAACTATTCTTTAATTATATAAACAGTAAAAAGATTAAAATTGATGGTGTCGGCCCTTTAACCCCTTCACCCCCAAGGGTGGTTTGCACGTTCATGACCGGGCCAATTTTTACAATTCTGACCACTGTCCCTTTATGAGGTTATAACTCTGGAACGCTTCAACGGATCTAGGCGATTCTGAGATTGTTTTCTCGTGACATATTGTACTTCACTTTAGTGGTAAAAAATTTTCGCTATAACTTGCGTTTATTTATGAAAAAAACAGAAATATGGCAAAAATTTTGAAAATTTTGCAATTTTCAAACTTTGAATTTGTATGCCCTTAAAACAGAGAAATATGTGACACAAAATAGTTACTAAATAACATTTCCCACATGTCTACTTTACATCAGCACAATTTGGGAAACAACATTTTTTTTTGTTAGGAAGTTATAAGGGTTAAAATTTGACAAGCGATTTCTAATTTTTTACAACAAAACTTACAAAACCATTTTTTTTAGGGACCACCTCACATTTGAAGTCACTTTGAGGGGTCTATATGGCAGAAAATACCCAAAAGTGACACCATTCTAAAAACTGCACCCCTGAAGCTACTCAAAACTACATTCAAGAAGATTATTAACCCTTCAGGTGCTTCACAGGAGCAGAAGCAACGTGGAAGGAAAAAATGAACATTTAACTTTTTAGTCACAAAAATAATATTTTAGCAACAATTTTTTTATTTTCCCAAGGGTAACAGGAGAAATTGGACCCCAAAAGTTGTTGTCAAATTTGTCCTGAGTACGCTGATACTCAATATATGGGGGGGAACCACTGTTTGGGCACAAGGCAGGGCTCAGAAGGGAAGGAGCCCCGTTTGACTTTTTCAACCTAAAATTGGCTGGAATTGAGATTGGACGCCATGTCACGTTTGACGAGCGTCTGATGTGCCTAAACAGTGGAAACCCCCCACAAGTGACCCCATTTTGGAAACTAGACCCCCTAAGGAACTTATCTAGATGTGTGGTGACCACTTTGAACCCCCAAGGGCTTCACAGAAGTTTATAACACCCGGGCGTGAAAATAAAAAATCATATTTTTTCCACAAACATGATCATTTAGTCCCCAATATTTTGTTTTCCCAAGGGTAACAGGAGAAATTGGACCCCAAAGGTTCTTGACAAATTTGTCCTGAGTACGCTGATACCCAATATGTGGGGGGGAACCACTGTTTGGGAACATGGCAGGGCTCAGAAGGGAAGGAGCCCCGTTTGACTTTTTCTACCTAAAATTGGCTGGAATTGAGATTGGACACCATGTCACGTTTGACGAGCGTCTGATGTGCCTAAACAGTGGAAACCCCCCACAAGTGACCCCATTTTGGAAACTAGACCCCCTAAGGAACTTATCTAGATGTGTGGTGACCACTTTGAACCCCCAAGGGCTTCACAGAAGTTTATAACACCCGGGCGTGAAAATAAAAAATCATATTTTTTCCACAAACATGATCATTTAGTCCCCAATATTTTGTTTTCCCAAGGGTAACAGGAGAAATTGGACCCCAAAAGTTGTTGTCAAATTAGTCCTGAGTACGCTGATACCCAATATGTGGGGGGGAACCACTGTTTAGGCACATGGCAGGGCTCAGAAGGGAAGGAGCCCCGTTTGACTTTTTCAACCTAAAATTGGCTGGAATTGAGATCGGACGCCATGTCACGTTTGACGAGCGTCTGATGTGCCTAAACAGTGGAAACCCCCCACAAGTGACCCCATTTTGGAAACTAGACCCCCTAAGGAACTTATCTAGATGTGTGGTGAGCACTTTGAACCCCCAAGGGCTTCACAGAAGTTTATAACACCCGGGCGTGAAAATATAAAATCCTGTTTTGTTCCCACATAAATGATCATTTAGTCCCCAATTTTTAATTTTCCCAAGAGTAACAGGAGAAATTGGACCCCAAAAGTTGTTGTCCAATTTGTCCTGAGTACCCTGATACCCCACATGTTGGAGAAAACTACTGTTTGGGCACACGTCAGGGCTCGAAAGGGAAGTAATGACGTTTTGGAAAGCAGACTTTGATGGAATGGTCTGCGGGCGTCATGTTCCATTTGCAGAGCCCTTGATGTTCCTAAACAGTAGAAACCCCCAATAAGTGACCCCATTTTGGAAACTAGACCCCCTAAGGAACTTATCTAGATGTGTGGTGAGCACTTAGAACCCCCAAGTGTTTCACTAAAGATTATAATGCCCAGGCGTGAAAATATAAAATCCTGTTTTGTTCCCACATAAATGATCATTTAGTCCCCAATTTTTAATTTTCCCAAGAGTAACAGGAGAAATTGGACCCCAAAAGTTGTTGTCCAATTTGTCCTGAGTACCCTGATACCCCACATGTGGGAGAAAACTACTGTTTGGGCACACGTCAGGGCTCGAAAGGGAAGTAATGACCTTTTGGAAAGCATAATTTGATGGAATGGTCTGCGGGCGTCATGTTCCATTTGCAGAGCCCTTGATGTTCCTAAACAGTAGAAACCCCCAATAAGTGACCCCATTTTGGAAACTAGACCCCCTAAGGAACTTATCTAGATGTGTGGTGAGCACTTTGAACCCCCAAGTGTTTCACTAAAGATTATAATGCCCAGGCGTGAAAATATAAAATCCTGTTTTGTTCCCACATAAATGATCATTTAGTCCCCAATTTTTAATTTTCCCAAGAGTAACAGGAGAAATTGGACCCCAAAAGTCATTGTCCAATTTGTCCTGGGTACTCTGGTACCCCACATGTGGGAAAAAACTGTTTAGGCACACGTTGGGGCTCGAAAGGGAAGTAGTGTTGTTTTGGAATGCAGACTTTGATGGTCTGCTGGCGTCATGTTCCATTTGCAGAGTCCCTGATGTGTCTAAACAGGAAAAAAACCCACATATGACATCATTTTGGATACTAGACCCCCAATGAACAAATCTAGATGTGCCCCCAACTAATCTAATGTAAATTAGTAGTGCATGGAGGTGTGGTACAATTTGAAGCAATCCTTCAAGCACAGGCCAGGTTTTTCGGGGCAGGTGTCGCACTGGTAAGTGGTGTCCCTGCGTATTCCTTTTTTGTAACACACTCGACACCTTTTTTGCGGCTTACCTTTTCTTGGGGTTGGCGGGACCACCCCCGGAAAATGCTGACCTGGGACAATACGAGCACCTTCAGTTCCTGAAGTACTGGGGCCCGCTCCTTCCTGAGCGCCAAACATCATGGCCTTAACCACTACCTCCTGGAAATGAAGGTACGCCGTATCGCTGGGGCATGCACATTGTGACAGCAGGAATGCGTTGAGCATTGCCATTTGGACGATGTGCACGGCCAGCTTTTTGTACCACACCTTGGCCTTCCTCAATGCATTGTACGGTTGGAGGAGTTGATCGGAGAGATCAACTCCCCCCATTTTTTTGTTGTACCCCACTACACATGTCGGTTTGAGGACCTGTGTAGAGGTACCCCGTACAGTGCAGAGGGTACTGCCATCACCGTGTATGGTGGTCAAGAGATGGACATCTCTCTTGTCCTTGTACTTGACCACCAGCAGGTGGTCGCTACATTGGGCTCTGCTCTCACCTTTTCGGAGCATCTGCCCAAGTAGCGTCTTCGGGAGGCCTCTCTGATTTTTGCGGACAGTACCACAGGCTGCGGTACGTCGCTCAGAGAGGGATTTGTAGAGTGGGATGCTGGTATAAAAGTTATCAGTGTAGAGGTGATAACCTTTATCCAGCAGTGGGTGCACCAAATCCCACACAATTTTCCCACTCACATCCAGGAAAGGAGGACACTCAGGGGGTTCAATCCGGGTGTCCTTCCCTTCGTAAACTCTAAACTTGTGGGTGTACCCTGAGGTACTCTCACACAACTTATAGAGTTTGATTCCGTACCTGGCCCTCTTACTGGGCAGGTATTGACGGAATCGCAGCCTTCCCTTGAAGTGAACCAAGGACTCATCCACGCAGATGTCCCTTTGGGGCACGTACACTTCAGCAAACTTTTTGTTGAAGTGTTCGATGACCGGCCAAACTTTGAACAGACGGTCAAAGTTGGGGTCATCTTGTGCGGGACACGCTGCATTATCAGTATAATGCAGAAACTTGTGGATGGCCTCAAAACGCGTCCGGGCCATGACCATTCGGAACACTGGAGTGTTGTATAAAATATCAACACTCCAATGTTGCCGAATTTCCGGCTTCTTCAGTATCCCCATATGGAGGACCAGGCCCCAAAACTGCGTCATTTCAACTGCGTCTACAGGAGACCAGTTTGAAAATGTTGAACGCGGGTTTTGCTCCAAAAATTGACGAGCGTACAAATTAGTTTGCTCCACCATGAGGTTAACAAAATCCTCAGAGAAAAAGACTTTGAAAAAGTCAATTTCTGTGAGGCCGGTGGTGTCAAACTTGATTCCTGATTCTGCCACAAAATCAGGAATCAGTGGCTCGTAATTTTCGGGGGGCGAGGTCCATACGGGGAGCACTGGGTCAGCTGCGGGCATGGTGGGCGCTGCCTCATCTTCTGTCCTGGAGCGTCTGCGTGGCGGTTCCGCAGGACCCGAGGAGGAAGATGAGGAGGGGGAAGAGGAAGAAGAAGAGGATGAAGAATCCGAAAAATAAAGAAAAGTCGGATCGTCATCCAAATCGCTATCAGTTTCGGAGGCAAGTAAAGCATATGCCTCCTCCACTGGATAGCGCTGTT
The DNA here is from genome assembly GCF_039654945.1 of Dendrobates tinctorius. Lineage (NCBI taxonomy): Eukaryota > Metazoa > Chordata > Amphibia > Anura > Dendrobatidae > Dendrobates > Dendrobates tinctorius. Next base: position 9,072,715 of record NW_027361705.1, on the reverse strand, counting down.
GGGATGAATTTGATGACATTTTTGTGTAAATATGGTGCTTGGGTGTACACTTTATTGAAAACTGTATGTGTACGTGAGGGGGGGGGGAGTGATTGGTGTAAACTTTCTGTAAAGAAAAAGCTGTGGAAAAAAGTATAAAACAGCAGGCCCTAGCTGATAAGTGTCACTTATCAAAACTAGGCTGCTGGATGTGCGCACGGGGTGGCGCAAGGGGGGGGTGGAAAAAAAAAAAAAAAGGAAAACGGCAAACTGTCATGATCCAGTGTTGGATCTGGCGGTGTTAAAAGCACAAAGTGAACTTTTTTTACTTTGGTTGAGTTCAAAGGTGTTTTGACTGTCCCCGGTGGTGGTTAGCGGTATCGCACCTTAGGTTTAGGTTAATGTTCACTTAATTATGGATCAGGTGGGACTCCCTATAAAGGTGTGCTCAGGGTGCGCACTCACTGCTGGTGATATTTCTTGCTGAGTTGTTGGAGAGCCTGGTGGAAGGATGGAGCTGGATAGGAGTCCTGCGCAGTCAGCCAGAGAGAATGAGTGCCAGCTAATGGTGTCTGCAGGAAGGACTGGCATGGCTTGGTGGAGTCGCAGTTTATGGTGTCGGCGGGAAGTGCGGGCATGGCTTAGAGGAGTGGCGACTAGGAAGAGAGTTGCACTCAGCATGCTCTACTTGGTTGCTGAGAACTGGACTCAAGCATGCTTGGATTCTTGGCAGAGGCTGGACTCATCTTGGGACTCTATGTACTGGACTGCTGCAAGTGGTGATGGACTCTGCTCCCAGGCTGCACGATGGTGATGGATCCAGTTATGGTGATGGATCAGGGTGGAGGAGAAGATGCACACAGGTGGTGGGCTCTGTTGCTAGGAGCGCACGCAACAGAGCAAAGCTAAGTGGTGTTCCCCCTGTATTGTCTCTTTCCTCATGTGTGTTGTTAGTGCAGTGGTGGGATTAGTCTCCGCACCGACCTATTCCCTAGTGAGGGTTTAGGCTCAGGGCAAGCAAGGGCGTTAAGGTACGCGTGCGGCGACAGGTGCGGAGCCTGTTTAGGGAATGTGAGGAGTGCAGAGACACTGGCTCAGGGGAGCTCAGGAGGTCTCCAATTCCCTTTTCCCTATTGCAGGGCCCACCATTGTTAAAGTTTCCCAGGTTCCCCCCTTTATTATTTAAATGCGCCTTACTGGAGGCGGTGTTTCCAGAAATATATTTATAACGTGTAATACCTAAATTCGCCAGGTGGAGGCGGCGTATCCACCTGCACGCTTTATTATTTAAATTCGCCCCACTGGAGGCGGTGTATCCAGGGTCACGTGTGTCACATGGGTTCGCCTTGCGGAAACATCTGCGTCCTGACACACGTGAACGTGACATTATCACCAGCCCTACTTTTTTTTTCTGGTGAGCTTTGGCCATGTGGAGACCTGTGGTAATTGCTGCCGGTCCTCACTGAAGTGCTGTGGGGAGCGGCAAGGTGTGTTTAAGCCGCTGCAGCAGCAGTTATCAGGGTCTGGGGCCTCTACTCAGATAACCAGAGAATCAAAAATGGCGGCTGCGGTCTGGCAAAAGCCCCTAGAGTCGCTGCTGGGGAGCGGGACTTGCTCTTACAGGGGACGCACCCAGGCAGGTGGGAGGAATGGTGCCCCACGGAGCTGCCTGGTATTCCCCGAGGTGAAGGGGTACGTCCCTGTAGTGAGCAGATTGGTGAATAGTCCGCGGGGCTCATGCCAAATCTTCGATGCCGCCCCTCCTGGTCGTGTGGAGGCGACCAGTGAGTATATATATTTTCCTCCATATTTCTGCGGCTCTGGTACTAAAACCCCCTAGAGTCGCTGCTGGGGAGCAGGACTGGTTCATGCAGGCGGGAGCACCCAGGCAGGTGGGAGGAATGGTGCCCCACGGAGCTGCCTGGTATTCCCCGAGGTGAAGGGGTACGCCCCTGTGGTGAGCTGACTAGTGAGTCCGCGGGGTTTAACGCCAAATCTTCATACCATCGAAGAAGCCGCCCCTCCTGGTCGTGCGGAGGCGACCAGCGAGAGTATATTTCCTCCATTTCCCGGTCCCCTTCTCCTCCTGGTGTGTGCAGCAGATGTGCTGCGGGGGAGTAGGGACAAATTTCTACCCTCGCCATTAACCAACCCTAAGAGGCGCAGTCCTCATGGTGAAAGGGTTGGAGGGTGGTGTCCCTTGGTGAATAGTGGGGGTGTGAGTGGGGTGACACAGGGGGACGCCTCGGTCAAGTCCAGAGTGAGTTCACCAAAAAATGACAAATGTATGTGTGCAATAAACGTTCAGGTCCGGACCTGTGTGTGAACGAGCATGTATGGGTGCCACCAAAAAACATCTTGTGGAAATATGTTGTGGAGTCTGATCAGCTCTGAGCAAACCTACACATACATTAACTCGTTCCCCAGGTCGGCGCTGTGGAGATGAGTGGTGCCTCCAAAAGGAACATATATTGCCAATATCAGCGGTGTTTGTCATAAACCTGAAGTGTCAGGGAATGGTGGGGTGAACTCAGGGTCTGGGCATTCCCGCTGTAGGTGTTTCCCTAATGAGGGGTGGTCTTGAGGGTCCAGAGGCCCCTCATTAAGGAGGGGGTACTGTCATGATCCAGTGTTGGATCTGGCGGTGTTAAAAGCACAAAGTGAACTTTTTTTACTTTGGTTGAGTTCAAAGGTGTTTTGACTGTCCCCGGTGGTGGTTAGCGGTATCGCACCTTAGGTTTAGGTTAATGTTCACTTAATTATGGATCAGGTGGGACTCCCTATAAAGGTGTGCTCAGGGTGCTCACTCACTGCTGGTGATATTTCTTGCTGAGTTGTTGGAGAGCCTGGTGGAAGGATGGAGCTGAATAGGAGTCCTGCGCAGTCAGCCAGAGAGAATGAGTGCCAGCTAATGGTGTCTGCAGGAAGGACTGGCATGGCTTGGTGGAGTCGCAGTTTATGGTGTCGGCGGGAAGTGCGGGCATGGCTTAGAGGAGTGGCGACTAGGAAGAGAGTTGCACTCAGCATGCTCTACTTGGTTGCTGAGAACTGGACTCGAGCATGCTTGGATTCTTGGCAGAGGCTGGACTCATCTTGGGACTCTGTGTAGTGGACTGCTGCAAGTGGTGATGGACTCTGCTCCCAGGCTGCACGATGGTGATGGATCCAGTTATGGTGATGGATCAGGGTGGAGGAGAAGATGCACACAGGTGGTGGGCTCTGTTGCTAGGAGCGCACGCAACAGAGCAAAGCTAAGTGGTGTTCCCCCTGTATTGTCTCTTTCCTCATGTGTGTTGTTAGTGCAGTGGTGGGATTAGTCTCCGCACCGACCTATTCCCTAGTGAGGGTTTAGGCTCAGGGCAAGCAAGGGCGTTAAGGTATGCGTGCGGCGACAGGTGCGGAGCCTGTTTAGGGAATGTGAGGAGTGCAGGGACACTGGCTCAGGGGAGCTCAGGAGGTCTCCAATTCCCTTTTCCCTATTGCAGGGCCCACCATTGTTAAAGTTTCCCAGGTTCCCCCCTTTATTATTTAAATGCGCCTTACTGGAGGCGGTGTTTCCAGAAATATATTTATAACGTGTAATACCTAAATTCGCCAGGTGGAGGCGGCGTATCCACCTGCACGCTTTATTATTTAAATTCGCCCCACTGGAGGCGGTGTATCCAGGGTCACGTGTGTTATGGGTTCGCCTTGCGGCATCATCTGCGACCAGACACACGTGACCATGACACAAACTCTGATAAGTGAACTGTGTCACTTATAGAAAGTTTCGCAGCTGCGGGATGTGTGTACGGAGGGGTTAAGGAAAAAAAAGCGAGCTCAAGTGTTGATCGGTGAACTGCGTCACCAATCAACGCTCGGCGGCTGCGCACGGAGGTGGCGCAAAAGTGGGGTGGAGGGGGGTAAAAATAGGGGGAAGGGGGATGGGGGGATTGGGGTGGATGAAGAGAGATTAGGCAGGGATCAACAGTTAGGGTTGTAGTTAGGTGGCACAAAGGGGGGTGAAAAAAATGAAAACGGCAGGCACAAGCTTGGATAAGTGACTTGTGTCACTTATCCAACTTTTGCGGCTGCGGAATGTGTGAACGGAAGTGGCGCAAAGGGGGCTAAGAAAAAAAAGGCGAGCGCGAGTGTTGATCGGTGAACTGCGTCACCGATCAACGCTCGCCGGCTGCGCACGGAGGTGGCGCAAAAGTGGGGTGGAGGGGGGTAAAAGGGGGGTGAAGGGGGGTAAGAGGGGGGGTGGAGGGGGGATGGGGGGATGAAGATAGATTGGGGGGTGAAGATAGATTGGGCAGGGGATCAGGGATCAATTAACACTTACAATTGTAGTTTTCTTTCTTCTTCTTTCTTCTGCAGGGATTGTGATGCTACAAGCTGTGGCACCACAATACCCAGCACAGGAGCTCTTGCTGCGTCCGACCTCTCTGCAGGAATCCTCAGCTAGAGTGAGGACCCCTGCAGACAGGTCAGACAGGTCAGAGGCAGGTCAGGGGGCAGGTCACAGAGCGGTCACATCGCTGCTGTGACCTGTCATTGGTGGGATCGAATGATTACATCGATCCCACCAATCCCTGATCTGCCTGGTGACCATGGCAACTGCTTAGAATCGGAGCTCACAGCTCCGATTACTAGGCAGGTCATGCCCAGGTCACCAGCAGGGCACAGAGTGGTCACATGGTGACCGCAGCTGTGCCCTGTGGTTGGCGCGATCGCCGATCTAATCGATCGCGCCAGCCAACTCCTGCAGGCCCTGCTGGGCCTGCATCAGGCTCCAGCATGATCGGTGCTAATATAGCACCGATCCTGGCCGGTACTGGCAGGGCACAGTGGCGATATAGCGCCGCTGTGCACTGCGATTGGCGCGATCGATCAGATCGGCGATCGCGCCAATCCGGGTGCTTTTTGCCGGTGCCTGGCGTTGCCAGGCACCGGCTCTAGGATCGAGTACATCGGTACTCGATCCCCGCCTAGGACATCATTGTTTCAGCCAAGCTGATTGGCTGAAACAATGAGAAATGCTGCGATTGGCTGTTCAGAATTGAACAGCCAATCACAGCGCTCTGGATGCCGGGGGGGCAGGATCGCAGCCCGGGATGCCGATGCCATCTTTTCTAAGGTGAGATGGCATCGGAATTTTAATGCGATCACCGCGACTTTAGTCGCGGTATCGCATTAAAGGGCCCGACGTACTATCCCGTCCCCGGTCATACGGGCCCGGGTACCGTGGACGGGATAGTACGTCGGATGGCAGGAAGGGGTTAAAGAACAATGAGGGTGAAATCATAGAGAGCGATGTGCGAAAAGCAAATGCGATGTGGGAAAAGCAAATACTTTTATCTCAACAGTGTTCACACAGGAAAAGGATTTGCCAGGGGAAATGCAGAGTGGTAATGTAGACTTCCCATTAAGTATTACCTGCCTAACCCAGGAAGAAGTGCAGAACCGCCTTAGTAAGATTAAAATTGACAAATCACCAGGCCCTGATGGCATTCACCCTCGGGTATTAAGGGAGTTAAGTAATGTGATAGACAGGCCTCTATTCCTTATATTTAAAGACTCTATTGAAACAGCGTCTGTTCCTTTTGATTGGCGGCAAGCAAATGTGGTACCAATATTCAAAAAGGGGTGTAAAAGCTGACCATCTGTTGTGGGTAAAATTTTTGAAGGGTTTCTAAGGGATACCATTATGGAATATCTCAATGTTAATAAATGTTTAACGCCATATCAACATGGATTTATGAAGGATCGCTCCTGTCAAACTAACCTGATCAGCTTCTATGAGGATGTAAGCTCTCAAATGGACCAAGGAGAATCATTGGATGTCATTTATCTCGACTTCTCTAAAGCATTTGACACTGTCCCACATAAAAGATTGGTAAGTAAGATGAGAAAGCTTGGGCTAGGGGAAAATGTGTGTAGATGGGTAGGTAGCTGGCTTAGTGATAGAAAACAAAGAGTGGTTATTAATGGTGCATACTCAGATAGGGCTAGGGCTACTAGTGGGGTACCACAGGTTTCTGTATTGGGTCCCCTACTATTTAATATATTTATTAATGATCTAGTGGATGGCTTACACAGTAAAATATCAGTATTTGCAGAAGATGCAAAACTATGTAAGGTAGTTAACACAAAGGAGGACAGTTTGCAACTACAGACAGATTTGAGTAAATTGGAGAATTGGGCTGAAAAATGGAAAATGAGGTTTAACACAGAAAAGTGTAAGGTTATGCAAATGGGAAGGCGAAACAGATGCTATAATTACTTACTAAATGGGAAACTGCTGGGGAAATCAGACATGGAAAAAGACTTAGGCATCTTAGTCAATAAGAAGCTAAATTGGAGAGCCCAGTGTCATGCAGCTGCCACCAAAGCAAATAGGGTCATGGGATGCATTAGAAGAGATCTGGGGACATGAGATGAAAACATAATTCTCCCTCTGTACAAATCACTCGTCAGACCACACTTGGAGTATTGTGTGCAATTTTGGACGCCGGTACTCAAGAAAGACATTACTGAACTTGAAAGGGTTCAAAGGCGGGCTACTAAATTGATAAATGGAGTTGGTTCACTACAATACCCAGAAAGGTTATCAAAATTAGGTCTATTTACTCTAGAAAAGAGAAGACTTAGGGGAGACTTAATTTATATGTACAAGAATATCAGGGGGCAATACAGAGATCTCTCCAATGAACTGTTTGTACCAAGGACTGTGACAAGAACAAGGGGGCATTCTCTTCGTTTGGAGGAAAGACAATTTCTGCACCAGCATAGAAAAGGGTTCTTCACGGTAAGAGCAGTGAGGCTCTGGAATTCTCTTCCTGAGGAAGTGGTGATGGCTAACTCACTGAATGAATTTAAGAAAGGAATGGATGCTTTTCTTGTGAGTAACAGTATAGAAGGTTACGAATAACAGAATATTATAGGTAGATGGTTGACCTAGCTTAGGGGAAGGAATTTTTTTCCCTATGGAGAAAATTGGCTTCTACTCTGTGGGGTTTTTGCCTTCCCCAGGATCAACAATGCAGAACAGCTGCACTAAAAATAGGCTGAACTAGATGGACATAAGGTCTTCCTTCAGCCTTCAAAACTATGTTACTATGTTACCCTTTACAACAGCCAACCAAGTGAACAACACTCTCCAGGAAGTAGGCGTATCAATATCCAAATCTACCATAAAGAGAAGACTGCATGAAAGTAAATACAGAGGGTTCACTGCACGGTGCAAGCCACTCATAAGCATCAAGAATCAAAAGGCTAGACTGGACTTTGCTAAAAAACATTTAAAAAAGCCAGCACAGTTCTGGAAGAACATTCTTTGGACAGATGAAACCAAGATCAACCTCTACCAGAATGAAAGAGAAAAGTATGGCGAAGGCGTGGTAGAGCTCATGATCCAAAGCATACCACATCATCTGTGAAACACGGCGGAGGCGGTGTGATGGCTTGGGCATGCATGGCTGCCAGTGGCACTGGGTGACTAGTGTTTATTGATGATGTAACACAGGACAGAAGCAGCCGAATGAATTCTGAGGTATTCAGAGCCATACTGTGTGCTCAGATCCAGCCAAGTGCAGCCAAGCTGATTGGTCATTGTTTCATACTACAGATGGACAATAACCCAAAACATAAAGCCAAAGCAACCCAGGAGTTTATTAAAGCAAAGAAGTGGAATATTCTTGAATGGCCAAGTCAGTCACCTGATCTCAACCCAATTGAGCATGCATTTCACTTGTTAAAGACTAAACTTCAGACAGAAAGGCCCACAAACAAACAGCAACTGAAAACCACTGCAGTGAAGGCCTGGCAGAGCATCAAAAAGGAGGAAACACAGGGTCTGGTGATGTCCATGACTTCAAGACTTCAGGCAGTCATTGCCAACAAAGGGTTTTCAGCTAAGTACTGGAAATGAACATTTTATTTACAATTATTTAATCAGTCCAATTACTTTTGGTCCCTTTAAAAACAGGGTGGCATATGTTAAGGAGCTGAAACTCCTAAACCCTTCATCCAATTTGAATGTGGATACCCTCAAATGAAAGCTGAAAGTCTGAACTTCAACTGCATCTGAATTGTTTTGTTTAAAATTCAATGTGGTAATGTCTAGAACCAAAATTAGAAAAATGTCTCTGTCCAAATGTATATGGACCTAACTGTAAATCTGGTTCTTCTTAAAATAGGACCACGTAGGTTCATGAATCTTATCACCTGTCCAGGACTCTTATGACTGCCTAGCTAGATCGATGTCGTAGTAAATGTTCTTTATGGCACTCTTTGATTTCAGCGTTTCCCACTCCCACACTACCTCCTCATCCCACCCCCTCTCTGTTGGAGTCCCCCAAGGCTCTGTCCTGGGTCCCCTACTGTTTTCCATCTATACCCTTGGCCTAGGACAACTCATAAAGTCCCATGGCTTCCAGTACCACCTGTATGCAGATGACACTCAGATCTACCTCTCTGGCCCAGATGTCACCTCCCTGCTGTCCAGAATCCCAGAGTGTCTATCAGCCATATCCTCCTTTTTCACCTCTTGCTTCCTAAAACTCAACGTAGACAAAACTGAAATCATTTTCTTTCCTTCATCTCACGTATCTTCCCTACCCGATCTATCTATTATGGTAAGTGGCATCATGCTCTCTCCCGCACCTGAAATCCGCTGCCTTGGAGTAACTCTCGACTCTGCCCTGTCCTTCAAACCGCATGTCCAATCTCTTGCCACCTCCTGTCGCCTCCAACTCAAAAATATTTTCAGAATCCGTCCCTTCCTCAGTGCTCAATCTACTAAAACTCTTGTACATGCCCTCATCATCTCCCGCCTTGACTACTGCAACACTCTCCTCTGTGGCCTCCCTGCTAACTCTCTTGCACCACTCCAGTCTATCCTCAATTCTGCTGCCCGACTAATCCACCTCTCTCCTCGCTACTCCCCTGCCTCTCCCCTCTGCAAATCCCTCCATTGGCTCCCAATTCCCCAACGAATCCAGTTCAAACTACTAACACTAGTAGACACAAAGCTAGGAGGGATAGCTAATACTAGAGAAGAGAGAGAGAGGATTCAAAAAGATATAAATAAACTGTAGAAGTGGGCAGCAACTAACAGAATGGTTTTTAACAGGAAAACATGCAAAGTACTTCATCTGGGCAATAAAAATGAAAAAGCATATACAGAATGGGAGGAATAGGGCTAAGCAACAGCACATGTGAAAAAGACTTGGGTATACTAATAGATCACAGACTGAATATGAGTCAACAGTGTGATACAGCAGCAAAAAAGGCAAATGCAATTCTAGGATTATTAACAGAAGCATACAGTCTAGATCACGTGAAGTCATTATTTCCCTCTACTCCTCTTTGGTCAGACCTCATCTGGAATATTGTGTCCAGTTTTGGGCACCACATTTTAAAAATGACATCAACAAACTGGAGCAAGTTCAGAAAAGAGCGACCAGAATGGTGACCGGTCTGCAAACCCTGTCTTATGAGGAAAGGTTGCAGGATTTGGGAATGTTTAGTTTGCAAAAGAGAAGACTGAGAGGAGACTTAATAGCTGTCTACAAATATCTAAAGGGCTGTCACATTGTAGAAGGATCAACTTTATTCTCATTTGCACAAGGAAAGACTAGAAGCAATGGGATGAAACTGAATGGGAGGAGACACAGATTAGATATTAGAAAAAACTTTTTGACAGAGTGATCAATGAGTGGAACAAGCTGCCACGAGAAGTGGTGAGTTCTCCTACAATGGAAGTCTTCAAACAGAGTCTGGACAGACATCTGACTGGGTTGATTTAGCGAATCCTGCTTTGAGCAGGGGGTTGGACCAGATGGCCCAGGAGGTCCCTTCCAACTCTACGATTCTATGATACTATGATTCTAACACTGATCTAAAAAGCTATCCACAACCTTTCCCCTCCCTATATCTCTGAGCTAATCTCCCAATATCTTCCCTCACGTACTCTTCGATCCTCCCAAGACCTCCTACTCTTCTCCACACTTATTTGTTCCTCACACAACCGCCTCCAAGATTTCTCTCGAATATCCCCTATCCTCTGGAATGCCATGCCTCAACACGTCTGATTATCCACCACCCTCGGATCCTTCAAACGGAACCTGAAAACCAATCTTTTCAGGAAAGCTTACAGACTGCAATAACCATTCTGCCGCCTCACCACCGCCTGAGCTGCCGCCTCATCACCACCAGAGCTGCTGCACCCCGACCTTCTGTCTTTTCCCCGCTATCCCGTAGAATGTAAGTCTGCAAGGACAGGGTCCTCTCCCCTCTGTACCAGTCTGTCATTGTAAATTTGTTGTGGAAACTTGTTTACTGTTAACAATATTTATAACTTTCTATGCAACCCCCCTTCTCATGTACAGCACCATGGAAATAATGGCGCTATATAAATAAATAAATAATGATAATAATAATTTCCAAATGTCTCTAAGTCTCCTTCAACATATGATTCCAAACACAGAGCCATATTTTTTCTGCAGGATTTTTCTAATAGTTTTACCAGGTTTATGAATACATTGTGTGATCGCTAGATTGAAAATCCAGTTCTTGTCAGCTGTTATAAGGATAGTCGACCACTTTTGGATCCCTCGCTTGAAATATGGTATGTTTTACTTCTGATTTTTAAAATCATCAAAGGGTACACGAAAAGAAAAATTGCTTATAGCTAACTAGCACCTGAAAGATATCTAACTCAAACTTAACACTACCTATTGGTGTATGTTTAATGTATACAGTTGTGGCCAAAACTATTGACACCCTGCAATTTTGTCAGATAATACTCAGTTTCTTCCTGAAAATTATTGCAAACACAAATTCTTTGTTATTATTATCTTCATTTAATTTGTCTTAAATGAAAAAACACAAAAAGAATTGTCCTAAAGCCAAATTGGATATAATTCCACACCAAACATAAAAAAGAGGGTGGGCAAAAGTATGTGATGCTTCTGTAATTTGTGTAATTAACAGCACCTGTAACTTACCTGTGGCACCTAAGAGGTGTTGGCAATAACTAAATCACACTTGCAGCCAGTTGACATGGATTAAAGTTGACTCAACCTCTGTCCTGTGTCCTTGTGTGTACCACATTGAGCATGGAGAAAAGAAAGAAGACCAAAGAACTGTCTGAGGACTTGAGAAACCAAATTGTGAGGAAGCATGAGCAATCTCAAGGCTACAAGTCCATCTCCAAAGACCTGAATGTTCCTGTGTCTACCGTGCGCAGTGTCATCAAGAAGTTTAAAGCCCATGGCACTGCGGCTAACCTCCCTAGATGTGGACGGAAAAGAAAAATTGACAAGAGATTTCAACGCAAGATTGTGCGGATGTTGGATAAAGAACCTCGACTAACATCCAAAAAAGTTCAAGCTGCCCTGCAATCCGAGGGTACAACAGTGTCAACCCGTACTATCCGTCGGCATCTGAATGAAAAGGGACTGCATGGTAGGAGACCCAGGAAGACCCCACTGCTTACCCCGAGACATAAAAAAGCCAGGCTGGAGTTTGCCAAAACTTACCTGAAAAAGCCTAAAACGTTTTGGAAGAATGTTCTCTGGTCAGATGAGACAAAAGTAGAGCTTTTTGGGCAAAGGCATCAACATAGAGTTTACAGGAGAAAAAAAGAGGCATTCAAGGAAAAAAAAACACGGTCCCTACAGTCGAACATGGCGGAGGTTCCCTGATGTTTTGGGGTTGCTTTGCTGCCTCTGGCACGGGACTGCTTGACCGTGTGCATGGCATTATGAAGTCTGAAGACTACCAACAAATTTTGCAGCATAATGTAGGGCCCAGTGTGAGAAAGCTGGGTCTCCCTCAGAGGTCATGGGTCTTCCAGCAGGACAATGACCCAAAACACACTTCAAAAAGCACTAGAAAATGGTTTGAGAGAAAGCACTGGAGACTTCTAAGGTGGCCAGCAATGAGTCCAGACCTGAATCCCATAGAACACCTGTGGAGAGATCTAAAAATGGCAGTTTGGAGAAGGCACCCTTCTAATATCAGGGACCTGGATCAGTTTGCCAAAGAAGAATGGTCTAAAATTCCAGCAGAGCATTGTAAGAAACTCATTGATGGTTACCGGAAGCGGTTGGACGCAGTTATTTTGACTAAAGGTTGTGCAACCAAGTATTAGGCTGAGGGTGCCAATACTTTTGTCTGGCCCATTTTTGGAGTTTTGTGTGAAATGATCAATGTTTTGCTTTTTGCTTCATTCTCTTTTGTGTTTTTTCATTTAAGACAAATTAAATGAAGATAATAATACCAAAGAATTTGTGATTGCAATCATTTTCAGGAAGAAACTGAGTACTATCTGACAAAATTGCAGGGGTGTCAATACTTTTGGCCACAACTTTATGTACATATACTTGTGTGAAACTTATGACGAGTGTCATAACTTGAAGCTTGTGGGTGTCAATGCAAAATTTCCAATAGAGCCCCAAATTATAGTGGGTCTTTAAAAATATTGGTTTTCTTAAAGGGACAAAAATGGACTTTTGGGGCCTCTATAGACTCCAGGATCCAGGTGCATCTGTAAACCCTGCACCCACTATTGTTACAACCCTTTATAGATCATTATTTGTTCTCAATACTGCTAAACTGTAATACTGCAATATCAACATTATTGCTTTATTAAAAAATAAGGTATTAATTTATGTAAAAAGATTAAAAGTATAAAAAAATGAAAATAATATAAAATTTGAATCAATCATTTTTCCAAGTTAAAAAAAAAATGAGGAAAAAAATAACATATTTGGAATCACCACATCCGTAAGAGTCTGATCATTCATTTAAGCAGTTGTTCTTTTTTTTATGGCTTGTGATGGCCACCGCACAGTTTTATAAAAATCAGCTTCTCTACATGTCTGTCAGCCATTCCATTCCGGCGTCAGTTGAATTCCAACCAGAGTACACCTCATTCTACTTAATGTGCTTCTCATTAGGTGACCACCTGAGCCAAATCTTATTTAATGAAGAAAAGTATAAAAAAACCCTGCTGTGGTGTTCACAATCCTCTTGCAATAGGACAAGCTGTATGGCAAAACAAGTACTAGTAATATCCCCAAAATAATAGGAATGAAAAAATAACTTTTAACCATGCCAAAGGAGTTGAAAAGAAAAGTATTGAGTGAGGAAAGGAAGGGCTCAATTCTGACTTCACCAGCAGAGGGATACAGAGAGCATCATGTTGCCTCCATCCTTAAAATTTCTAAGACGGCAGTCCATTACAACACGGTCAAGCAGAAGACATTGGGGACAGCTAAGCTACAGACAGGCATAGGGCAAAACGAGTCTCCACTGACCTGGATGACTGTCATCTTATTCGAATGTCACTCAGTAACCACAGGATGACATCAAGTGACCTACAAAAGGAATGGTAAATGATGACAGCTTCAGTGAAGTGCACGACCACAACAGTCCGTAACAGGCTCCTAGAGGCAGCGCTCAAGTCAGATAAAGGTAGAAAAAAGCCTTTCATCAATGAGAAGCAAAGGAGAGCCAGGCTGAAGTTTGCCAAAGACCATGAGGATTGTACCATAGAGGACTGGAGTAAGGTAATCTTCTCTGATGAGTGCAATTTTCAGCTTTGCCCAACACATGGTCGTCTAATGGTTAGATGGACACCTGGAGACCTGTTTTGCACCCACTGTGAAATTTGGTGGAGGATCGGTAATTATCTGGGGATGCTTCAGCAAGGCTGGAATTGGGCAGGTTAATCTTTACGAAGGACGTATGAATCAAGCCGCATACAAGGTTCTCCTAGAAAAACAGCTGATTCCTTCTGCTCAGGCAATGTTCCCGAACTCTGAAGACTGTTTTTTTCCAGCAGGACAATGCGCCATGCCATACAGCTAGGTCAATCAATGTGTGGATGAAGGACCACCACATCAAATCCCTGTCATGGCCAGCCGAATCTCCAGACCTGAACCCCATTGAAAACCTCTGGAATATAATCAAGAGGAAGATGGATAGTCACAAGCCATCAAATAAAGATATGCTTAAATTTTTGTACCAGGAGTGGCATAAGGTCGCCCAAAAGCAGTGTGAAAGACTGGTGGAAAGCATGCCAAGAAGCATGAAAGCTGTGATTAAAAATCATGGTTATTCCACAAAGTATTGATTTCTGAACTCTTCCTGAGTTAACACATTAGTATTATTTCTAAATGATTATGAACTTGTTTTCTTAGCATTATTTGAGGTCTGCAAGCACTGCATTTTTTTGTTATTTTGACCATTTCTCATTTTCTGAAAATAAATACAAAATTTCGTGCTTGGAAATTCGAAGACATGTTGTCAGTAGTTTATAGAATAAAAGACCACTGCCAAATTTTCAGTTTGTTTGATTTTTCTCTCTATAGGTATATATAAAACAATAGCGAAATTGCATTTTTTTTCAACACTTCATCCCACTCTGTTTTTCAGTCCTTTACTGTATATAATATAATGAATGTTGTTATTCAAAATCACAAAAGAATGTTAATTTAGGAAACTGAGAAGCTATGGCTTTTGGAAAAAGGGTAGAGAAAAATTAAAGTGCAAAATAGAAAAATTACCTTGTGATTTATGGGTTAATGCACACAGCAGAAATCGTGAACACTTGTAATGTGTAGTTTATATTCCATAACACTGATATTATGGATTTTCTATATTAGAGGCAAAGATTAATCCTATTAAAGCAGACAAATGCTTCAATGCCATCTCCCTTGTAACATGAATAAAGTGATGATAACAACTAGTTATTAGCTTCAAAGCCAAATACCCATTTTTTTTCTACAAGATGAGGGCAGTCGATTATTTTATTGACTGTTTTGTCTGTTAGTTATCATGGCATCAAAATTGAGTTTGAAAAGTCATCTGGAACACATGCACCAGATGAGTATCACTCCACAATCAGAGAGACCGATGTATACAGCTGAAATGTATAGTCGGAAGACCAAGATTCTTGAAAGAGAACTTCACATTTAAACCATTTAAAATTAAATTTGTACTGTGGACTCCCAAGTTGCAATGTTAATTGGTTCCACTACAACTATTGTAAGGCAAACCTATTGTAACCAGAGTCCATAAATGGAATACTAGTAGTAAATGGAAAAATAATAATAGTTTGTAGAGCCCTTAGATGTCAACTCCCCCTGTACCCACACACCAAAAAACACGAAGAAAACAAACAGGATGTAGGAAAAACATGCAGCTAGATAATACACGTAAAACAATAAATTCTGTATAAAAAGCAGAAAGAATTCCTGCAAGTTGTGAGTTGCTTTCTGTTAACGGGGTTGTCCACTACTCAGACATCCCTTATTGAATCTCCATGTTTCCTCCTTGTAAAATAATAACACTTATACTCACGTCCGGTGCCATCACCATAGTAACATAGTTATTAAGGTTGAAGGAAGACTTTAAGTCCATCTAGTTCAACCCATATCCTAACTTGCCCTAACATGTTGATCCAGAGGAAGGCAAAAAAACCCATGTGGCAACAGTAAGCTTCACATTGGGGAAAAAAATTCCTTCCCGACTCCACATACAGCAAACAGACTAGCTCCCTGGATCAACACAATATCAAGGAAACTAGTGTATATACCCTGTAATATTATACTTTTCAAGAAAGGCATCCAGTCCCTTCTTAAATTTTAGTAGGGAATCACTCATTACAGCATCATGTGGCAGAGAGTTCCATAGTCTCACTGCTCTTACAGTAAAGAATCCGCATCTGTGATTATGCTTAAACCTTCTTTCCTCTAGATGTAGAGGATGCCCCCTTGTCCCCGTCACAGGTCTAAGTGTAAAAGGTCCTTAGAAAGGTCTTTGTATTGTCCCCGCATATATTTATACATTGTAATAAGATCACCCCTAAGCCTTCGATTTTCCAAACTAAATAACCCCAAGTGTAATAACCTGTCTTGGTATTGCAGACCCCCCAGTTTCCTAATAGCCTTGGTCGCTCTTCTCTGCACCCGCTCCAGTTCAGCTATGTCTTTCTTATACACCGGAGACCAGAACTGTACACAGCATTCTAAGTGTGGTCGCACTAGTGACTAGTGACATATATATAGGTAAAATTATGTTCTCCTCATGAGCATCTATGCCTCTTTTAATGCATCCCATTATTTTATTTGCCTTTGCAGCAGCTGCCTGACACTCGCCACTAAATGCGAGTTTGTCGTCCATCCATACACCCTGGTCTTTTTCAGTGACAGTTTCGCCCAGTGATTTACAATTAAGCACATAATTATACATCTTGTTTGTTCTACCCAAGTGCATGACCTTATATTTATCCCCATTAAAGCTCATTTGCCATTTATCGGCCCAAGCTTCTAGTTTACATAAATCCTCCTGTAATATAAAATTATCCTCCTCTGTATTGATTACCCTGCAGAGTTTAGTGTCATCTGCAAATATTGAAAGTCTACTCTCTATGCCACCTACAAGGTCATTAATAAATATGTTAAAAAGAAGCTGGCCCAATGCTGACCCCTGTGGTGCCCCATTGCTAACCGTTCCAGAGGTGTCAGCTCTGGCTCTCCTGGGGATCGTATGATATTGTAATATCATCCGGTCCCTTCAGACTGTGAGCAGGTTGCGAGATGCAGTGACGGACAGGAGGCAGATCAAGGGTTAACAACTTTAATAACAAGATAATACTCCACGCAGGGAGGTAATGGGTTAAACAGGGGAATAAACAGTATTATTGCAAAAGGATATGCAGAGTTCAAGAATAAATGATCAATTTTCGGTGGTTCTTGTGAAACACTTGTGTCAGAAGTTCCTCAAACTGTGACTCTTGCTCGGAAGTCAACGGTGCCGGCAACGGTTTTCATAGTGTCTTTTCCAATTGGGTCCTGTGGGCAACAGTGCCCTGTCTTCTTATGGCAGCTGTTGGTCTCCGGTACCTTCCACTGAGACTAGTCCATATACTGCAATTGCTGACAAGGGTTCAGGCCACAGTCTTGTACGAGCCCAACGTGGCTTTTCAAATATACACTGGTGGAGTCAGGGCGCAAATGTCAGTCCCGTTCCCAGTCACTCTTATGTGGCACGTGCACTGTACTTACGGACACAGACCATACATCTGGTAGTCACCGCGCTCACACTGTATGTCTCCTTCTCTCTGGTCCCCACGGCTGATGGCAGGAGATGACGGACACTGACCTGCGCATGACGGGTGCTCCCAGCATGGAGCACTTCTCTCACTGGCTGCAGCTGAACACACCGCTTCCCTGAGCGCAACAGTCCCTCTCTCTGGATTGCTGCAGCACTCCCGGTTTCTATCTTTCTCTGGTGTGGTCCCTTTACAGTAGATATGGGCTGCTGCAGTGCCGGTACTTGGTGGGGGAAGGGGAAGTCGAGGGCGCTGCTCACCTCTCTGCATGCTGCCTTGAGTTTGCGCCAAACTGCTCTGCTGTGCGTGCTTTCTCCTTTTATCTCCCTGCCCCCCTCAGTAAGGAGGATGGTCCGCCTCACTAGAGCTTCCCTCAGGCAACAGGGGAAGGTCTGCCTCGCTAAAGCTTCCCCCCAGGCAACAGAGGATGCAGCCTCGAAAGTTCCAGCCCCAGCATGCAGGCACCCACGGTCCAGCTGTCCCCCTTACAAGACAATCAGCATTGGGTTCATTTTTCACAACTTTGAAATAATCACATACATCCAGAGGGAGAAAGGGTGAAACACAGAGATTGAGAAGGGGTTGTCCAAATATTGTACAACTCTTTAAAGATTAGCAATTTGATTCACACCGCCCTTGTTCAGTGTCCATTGTGATTCTCTGTGGAGCAGCCGGTCTCCACTTCATGGCCTAGATTTTAGGCCCAGCATCGTGGAGGCCTTAATTACATACTAAGTCATGCAATGTCATGACGCTGTGCGAGGCCTGACTACGTCACCAAGGATGTCGGGTGAAACTTGGCTGCCACAGAGAACTGGACTCCAGACCACTGCAGCATATACTGAATTGCTCAGTCAGCTCTACTTTCTATGTAGCAGACTGGCGCTTCCTCTCCTGCTGTCCAGCTCATGGCAGAGGTAAAGAGCAGCATAGAATATGTAGTATTGTATTATAGAAAGGAATGGCATCTTCCAATCACTCATCCTTTGGCACTTTATGTTAAATGTTGTTCCAAGTTATTATAGCCCAGGAAATATCATTACATTTTAAAAATATTATCCGAGGCCATTATAACTATTATAACCAGGCTATTATCCGAGGCCATTTTATTGTAGACTCTGCATACTACTTTAAGCTACGGTACCTTTCGGCTTATGTATGGACTCATATTTATTTTGAAAGGTACTTGGAACATGCTGGCAAAACTGTGAGCAAACTGCAGCTCTCATCACATTCACTGAGTGGTCACATACTGTACATACACATGGAGCATGCACATTTCCCAACAGAGTATCACTTATTCATGTTTTTTTTTCTCAAGTGAAAAAAAAAAAGAAATGTGCTGCACATTCCAAAATATGTTGAGAATTTTTTTTCTTGGGCATGAATATGAGAGACTCTTGAGATTATTTAAAGGAAACCTGTCACCTAATTCATGCTGGCCAAACCACGTGAATCAGAGCCTGGCTGAATGATTGCAGCAAGTAATATATTTCTCAAAAATGCTCCGGCGTTTTAGAGGAACTACATTTGAAAATATCTGAGAGTAGTTGAGCTCTGCCTCTGGCCAGCTCTTCCCAGCACTGCTAGACATTATTGACAGATGTCTCACATATCAAGAGCCTGTCAATCACCTAAAAAAGAGCTAGCTGGCTCTGGACTAGTCTTGTCTCCAGCTGTAGTCCCAGGCCAGATAGTTAAAGTATATCTTCTCTGAAACATTGGAGTATATTTTTTCTGAAACTGTGTAATTTCGGGGGTTTCTTTTACACTTTTGGTACTTGTTTGGTTCCTGGTGCTTTTTTCATGCATTTTACCCATTAGCTTCTTTATAGGACTAAGCTTTGCAATTCAAAAGTAAATGTTTATTGACAGATTTTCAATAGTTGGATCCTCTAACCAATAGTATCTAACATCCATTACTCAGGATGTGCAAAAAAAGTCTCAGCTATAGTATAATAGTATCAAGTTCTTGTAAAGTCTGGAAATACCTATTAATCCCTACTAAAGAAATATTTTTCTGTAAAGTCAGGAAATATCAGATTGTTCAACACAAGGGCCAAATGGCCAAATTGCATCCATCTGTAGAGCATGGAGTGGAGGGTCTTCATCATGTGTTATCAAAAAAATTGAAACGTTTCACAATTCCTTATTAATGTCAGCTTCTTTCGCAGATACACTTGGCAAGTTCAAGATAAGATTGATGCAAATAATGTTGCCTATACATCCGGAAAACTAAGTCTTCATACTGACTACCCTGCTCTACAGTATCCTCCTGGGGTAAGTACTCTAATGCTTAATGAATACTATGGGGAGTTGAAAGTATAATGGTATTAAATTTATATCCTCTACCAAGAAAAATACAGTTGTAGAACATGACAACTTCACAGAATGCCATCAAAACATCAATAAATCATGGTGAAAGAAAGAATGCAAACTCCAAATTAGCATAACTAATGCGATTTCAAGGAAAAACAATAAAAGAGGGGAAAATGAAAATGCCGAGAAAATTTTGGAAAACATATAAAGTGAGAGGCATCATGATTTATTGATGTTTTTCATGGCATTCTGTGAAGTTGTCATGTTTTTGTCTAGTGTGGTTGTGATTGCTCGGCTACTTAGCTGGGCTGTACAATTGTAGAACACTTGAAAAGGAACGTAAGAAAGTGGTCCAGGTAAAAGCAAAAATAACAAAAAGACAACCGTCTATTACATATTGCCCCCATACACACTGTGTTCTTCCCTAGTAGTGAGTATGAGGGGCCTGTACATGATACACTTCCATTGTACTGTCTTTTTAGGCTCTGAGCTAAGGAAAGGCAAAAAGACAAAAACTAAAGTAACCTTTTGTAAAAAAAAACCCAAAAAACTCGGAGGTACAGTATGGAATTATAAATGCAAATGTGTCTAGCTATGTGTATGAGGGCCTTCAATTCTAGAAAAATTATTTGTCGCGATTTCACATGTTTCTGGGATGCAGTTACTGACAGCTTGTAAGAGGGTGAACTGTGATTATACCAGGAGAGAACTAGGACCCTGTGGTCTTTGCCTGCTGCATCTAAGAGCAGGTGCTGCGAGTGCCTGGGAATCTGTGTGTGCTGGGGGGTGGGGCCTAGTGTGGGCTGTCTAGAGCTGTAAGGGAAGCTTCCAGAAGAGGAAGAGAGACTGCCCTGAAAGATACTGTGTGTGGAGCAGCTTGTAAGAAGCAAAGAGATTGAACGCTGTAGGAGACTGTGTACTGCAACCCTTCATATTGGGAGCCTGAGACCTTGCTGTAGAACAAAGACTGATTGTTCCTGAGAGCTGTGTGACTATGGAGCTCATTGGAGTCCCTGTTGTGATGAGCTAAGAAGCCATATTGGACAGACATTTTATACAGAAACAGACGTATTGCTTCTAGGAGAATTTGTGAGGACTACAGGAGAAGAGACAGCATCTTGAGGCTACAGAACTATAAGTCCCCGACGTTTGGGCTCGGCACTGGCCAACTAGACCAGGAACCTTGTGTTGCTGCAACCGACTGGAGCACAATATTTGGGACTGGCTGCAGCCTATGCAATCTATATGCCTGAGAGGAGACTTGCCTCAGGTTAAAGGTACCATAGTCATAGATACCCGGGTATCCCTAGTTATAGTGGTTTGAAAAAACCACTATATTGTAATCCGAACGCTGCTAACTTCTTCTTCTTCTTCTTCTTCTTCTTCTTCTTCTTCTTCTTCTTCTTCTTCTTCTTCTTCTTCTTCTTCTTCTTCTTCTTCTTCTTCTTCTTCTTCTTCTTCTTCTTCTTCATTATTATTATTATTATAGTGGTTTGAAAAAAACATTATATTGTAATCCGAACGCTGCTAACTTATTATAGTGGTTTGAAAAAACCACTATATTGTAATCCGAACGCTGCTAACTTCTTCTTCTTCTTCTTCTAATTATTATTATTAAGTTGATTTCCGCAATTAATGCAGCCCGAACCGCTACACGCACAGACGCCGTTGAGGTGTTGTTTCGAAGCCAGCGTCCACGAGAGGTGTGCTAAGTATTTTTCGTGTCGATCGGATTTGTAGTTTTTGCTCAAATTGCGTTTGAAAATTTTTTTTCCCGTCATTGGAATGCACTGGCTCCAATGCTTTTCAATGGGTAATGGCAAAACGTGCCCTGAGGCGATTGAAATGGCAGTTGAGCTCATTGATATGCGCAGGCAGACCCAGTTACTATGCCAACGCCTACGAACGTCACATGACATCCCAAGGACAGAGATTCTGCCACATAATATCAGCTCTTAAAGTGAAACCCACAGCACAAATGCAAATCTAGCTTCATCACATGACACATGCCCCTGAGATAGTGGATTTAGAAACCCAGTGAGCCACCCTGGCTCTTAAAGGGCCGACGTGCCACAGTGATTCTTAAAGGGCCAGCGCACCGAAATGAGTCTTAAAGGGCCGGCGCGCCAAATCGAAAGCTGAGTGACCCCGGCCTCCAAATCGGAGGCTGAACCACCCCGGACTCCAAATCGGAGGTTGAGCCACCCTGGCCTCCAAATCGGACCCAGTGTGGCCCCGCTCAAAAAATCAGACCCAGAGTAGCACAGCCCACCAAATCGGATCCTGAGGGGCCCCGCCCACCAAATCAGACTCCCGAGTGGCCCCGCCCACCAAATCGGACCCTGAAGGGCCCCGTCCACCAAATCGGACCCTGAGGAGCCCCGCCCACCAAATCAGACCATGAGAAGCCCCGCCCACCAAATCGGACCCAGAGTGACCCCGCCCACCAAATCGAACCCTGAAGGGCCCCGCCGATCAAATCGGACCCAGAGTGGCCCCGCCTACCAAATCGGACCCTGAGGGGCCCCGCCCATCAAATCGGACCCTGAGGGGCCCCGCCCACCAAATCGGAACCTGAGGGGCCCCGCCCACCAAATCGGAACCTGAGGTGCCCCGCCCAACAAATCGGTCCCAGGGGCCCCGCCCACCAAATCGGACCCAGAGGGGCCCCGCCCAACAAATCGGTCCCAGAGGCCCCGCCCACCAAATCGGACCATGAGGGGCCCCGCCCACCAAATCAGACCATGAGGGGCACCGCCCACTAAATCGGACCATGAGGGGCACCGCCCACCGAAATGGACCCAGGGGGCTCAACCCACAAAATCAGACCCTAAGGGGCCCCACCCACAAAATCGGACCCTGAGTGGGCCCGGCCACAAAATCAGACCCTGAGGGGCCCCAACCACAAAATCGGACCCTGAGAGACCCCGGCCACAAAATCGAACCTAGAGGGGCCCCAGTCACAAAATCAGACCCTAAGGGGCCCAGGTCACGAAATCGGACCCTGAGGGGCCCCACCCACAAAATCAGACCCTGAGGGGCCCCGCCCACCAAATTAGACCCTGATGGGCCCCACCCTTAAAATCAGACCCTGAGGGGCCCCAACCACAAAATCAGACCCTGAGGGGCCCCAGCCACAAAATCGGACTCTGAGGGGCCCCACCCACAAAATCGGACCCTGAGGGGCCCCACCCACAAATCCAGACCCTGAGGGGAACCGGCCACAAAATCGGACCCTGAGAGACCCCGGCCACAAAATCGGACCCTGAGGGGCCCCAACCACAAAATCGGACCCTGAGGGGCCCCAGTCACAAAATCGGACCCTGAGTGGCCCCACCCACAAAATCAGAACCTGAGGG
Source organism: Dendrobates tinctorius (assembly GCF_039654945.1). Lineage (NCBI taxonomy): Eukaryota > Metazoa > Chordata > Amphibia > Anura > Dendrobatidae > Dendrobates > Dendrobates tinctorius. The sequence continues at coordinate 9,049,951 of NW_027361705.1, read as the reverse complement.
GCCCCAACCACAAAATCAGAACCTGAGGGGCCCAACCCACAAAATCAGACCATGAGGGACCCCACCCACAAAATCGGACCCTGAGGGGCCCCGCCCACCAAATTAGACCCTGAGGGGCCCCACCCTCAAAATCGGTCGCTGAGGGGCCCCACCCACAAAATCGGACCCTGAGAGACCCCGGCCACAAAATCGAACCCAGAGGGGCCTCAGTCACAAAATCAGACCCTAAGGGGCCCCGGCCACAAAATTGGACCCTGAGGGGCCTCACCCACAAAATCAGACCCTGAGGGACCCCAGCCACAAAATCGGACCCTGAGGGACCCCAGCCACAAAATCGGACCCTGAGGGGCCCCACCCACAAAATCAGACCCTGTGGGGCCCCAGTCACAAAATCGGACCCTGATGGGCCCCAGCCACAAAATCAGACACTGAGGGGCCCCAGCCACAAAATCGGACCCTGAGGGGCCCCACCCACAAAATCGGACCCTGAGGGGCCCCACCCACAAAATCAGACCCTGAGGGGCCCCACCCTCAAAATCAGACCCTGAGGGGCCACAGCCACAAAATCAGACCATGAGGGGCCCCAGCCACAAAATCGGACCCTGAGGGGCCCCACCCACAAAATCTGACCCGGATGGGCCCCACCCACAAATCCAGACCCTGAGGGGCCCCAGCCACAAAATCGGACCCTGAGAGACCCCGGCCACAAAATCGGACCCTGAGGGGCCCCAACCACAAAATCGGACCCTGAGGGGCCCCAACCACAAAATCAGACCCTGAGGGGCCCCAACCACAAAATCAGACCCTGAGGAGCCCCGGTCACAAAATCGGACCCTGAGGGGCCCCAGCCACAAAATCAGACCCTGAGGGACCCCAGCCACAAAATCAGACCCTGAGGGGCCCCAGCCACAAAATCGGACCCTGAGGGGCCCCAGCCACAAAATCGGACCCTGAGGGGCCCCACCCACAAAATCGGACCCTGAGGGGCCCCGCCCACCAAATTAGACCTTGAGGGGCCCCACCCTCAAAATCGGTCCCTGAGGGGCCCCGGCCAAAAATCGGACCCTGAGGGGCCCCACCCGCAAAATCGGACCCTGAGGGGCCCCGGCCACAAAATCGGACCCTGAGGGGCCCCATCTGCAAAATCGGACCCTGAGGGGCCCCACCCGCAAAATCGGACCCTGAGGGGCCCCACCTGCAAAATCGGACCCTGAGGGGATCCACCCGCAAAATCGGACCCTGAGGGGCCCCGGCCCCAAAAATCGGACCCTGAGGGGCCCCAACCGCAAAATCGGACCCTGAGAGGCACCGGCTACAAAATCGGACCCTGAGGGGCCCCGGACACAAAATCGGACCCTGAGGGGCCCCGGCCACAAAATCGGACCCTGAGGGGCCCAACCCACAAAATCAGACTCAGTGTCCCCGCCCACCAAATTGGACCCTGAAGGGCCCCATCCACCAAATCGGACCCAAAGTGGCCCCGCCCACCAAATTGGACCCTGAGGGGCCCCGCCCACCAAATTGGACCCTGAGGGGCCCCGCCCACCAAATTGGACCCTGAGGGGCCCCGCCCACCAAATCGGACCCTGAGGGGCCCCGCCCACTAAATCGGATTCTGAAAGGCCCCAACCACAAAATCGGACCCTGAGGGTCCCCGCTGACCAAATTGAACTCTGAGGGGCCCCACCCACCAAATCGGACCATGAGGGGCACCGCCCACTAAATCGGACCCAGAGTGGCCCCGCCCACCAAAATGGACCCAGGGGGCTCCACTCACAAAATCGGACCCTGAGGGGCCCTACCCACAAAATCGGACCCTGAGGGGCCCCAACCACAAAATCGGACCCTGATGGGCCCCGGCCACAAAATCGGACCCTGAGGGGCCCTGGCCACAAAATCGGACCCTGAGGGACCCCACCTACAAAATTGAACCCTGAGGGGCCCCAACCACAAAATCGGATCCTGAGGGGCCCCACCCACAAAATCGGACCCTGAGGGGCCCCACCCACAAAATTGGACCCTCAGGGCCCCGGCCACAAAATCGGACCCTGAGGGACCCCGGCCAAAAAATCAGATCCTGAGGGGCCCCACCCACAAAATCGGACTCTGAGGGGCCCCACCCACAAAATCGGACCCTGAGGGGCCCCACCCACAAATCCAGACCCTGAGGGGACCTGGCCACAAAATCGGACCCTGAGGGGCCCTGCCCACCAAATCGGACCCTGAGGGGCCCCGCCCACTAAATCGGATTCTGAAATGCCCCAACCACAAAATCGGACCCTGAGGGGCCCCGCTGACCAAATTGAACTCTGAGGGGCCCCGCCCACCAAATCGGACCCAGAGTGGCCCGCCTACCAAATCAGACCTAGAGTGGCCCCGCTCACCAAATAGGACCCGGAGGGGCCCCACCCACCAAATCGGACCCTGAGGGGCCCCACCCACCAAATCAGACCCTGAGGGGCCCCGCTCACTAAATCGGACCCTGAGGGGCCCCGCTCACCAAATCGGACCCTGAGGGGCCCCGGCCACAAAATTGGACCCTGAGGGGCCCCACCCACAAGATTGGACCCTGAGGGGCCCCGGCCACAAGATTGGACCCTGAGGGGCCCCACCCACAAAATCGGGCCCCGAGGGCCCCACCCACAAAATCGGACCCTGAGGCCAAAGTGGCCCCTGAGAGGCACCCACAGTTAAAACGGATCCTGAGTTGAAAGTCTTGCAGGTGCAGCAGGCAAGTCTCTCTTAAAGGGGCAGCCTGGGCAGCATTTCAAACCACTATCTGTACTTCCTTCAGGAAATACACATCTAGTTATAGTGGTTTGAAAAAACCACTATATTGTAATTATAGTGGTTTGAAAAAACCACTATATTGTAATCCGAACGCTGCTAACTTATTCTTCTTCTTCTTATTATTATTATTATTAAGTTGATTTCCGCAATTAATACAGCCCGAACCGCTACACGCACAGACTCCGTTGAGGTTTCGTTTCGAAGTCAGCGCCCATGAGAGGTGTGCTAAGTATTTTTCGTGTCGATCAGATTTGTAGTTTTTGCGCAATTTGTGTTCGAAAAATTTTTTTCACGTCATTGGAATGCACTGTCTCCAATGCATTTGAATGGGGAAATGGCAAAACATGCCCTGAGGCGATTGAAATGGCAGTTGAGCTCATTGATATGCGCAGGCAGACCCAGTTACTATGCCAACGCCTACGAACGTCACATGACATCTCCAGAACAGGGCTTCTGCCACATAATATCACCTCTTAAAGCGAAACCCACAGCACAAATGCAAATCTAGCTTCATCACATGACACATGCCCCTGAGAGAGAATGTGCGCCAAAGTGTATTTAGAAGCCCAGTGAGCCAAACTGGCTCTTAAAGGGCCGAAGTGCAAAAGTGACTGTTAAAGGGCCGGCGCACCGAAATGAGTCTTAAAGGGCCAACACGCCAAATCGAAAGCTGAGTGACCACAGGCTCCAAATGGGAGGCTGATCGACCCCCCCGGCCTCCAAATCGGAGGCTGAGCCACCCCGGCCTCCAAATTAGAGGTTGAGCCACCCCGGCCTCCAAATCGGAGGCTGAGCCACCCCGGCCTCCAGATCGAAGGCTGAGCCACCCCGGCCTCCAAATTGGAGGCTGAGCCACCCCGGCCTCCAAATCGGAGGCTGAGCCACCCCGGCCTCCAAATCGGAGGGTGATTGACCCCGGCCTTCAAATCGGAGGCTGAGCCACCCCGGCCTCCAAATCGGAGGCTGAGCCACCCCGGCCTCCAAATCGGAGGCTGAGCCACCCCGGCCTCCAAATCGGAGGCTGAGCCACCCCGGCCTCCAAATCGGAGGCTGAGCCACCCCGGCCTCCAAATCGGAGGCTGAGCCACCCCGGCCTCCAAATCGGAGGCTGAGCCACCCCGGCCTCCAAATCGGAGGCTGAGCCACCCCGGCCTCCAAATCGGAGGCTGAGCCACCCCGGCCTCCAAATCGGAGGCTGAGCCACCCCGGCCTCCAAATCGGAGGCTGAGCCACCCCGGCCTCCAAATCGGAGGCTGAGCCACCCCGGCCTCCAAATCGGAGGCTGAGCCACCCCGGCCTCCAAATAGGAGGCTGAGCCACCCCGGCCTCCAAATCGGAGGCTGAGCCACCCCGGCCTCCAAATCGGAGGCTGAGCCACCCCGGCCTCCAAATCGGAGGCTGAGCCACCCCGGCCTCCAAATCGGAGGCTCATCGACCCCGGCCTCCACATCAGAGGCTTTTTGACCTCGGCCTCCAAATCGGAAGCTCAACGACCCCGGCCTCCAAATTGGAGGCTGAGCGACCCCAGCCTCCAAATCTTACCCAGAGTGGTCCCGCCCACCAAATTGGACCCAGAGTGGTCCCGCCCACCAAATTGGACCCAGAGGGGCTCCGCCCACAAAATCAGACCCAGAGGGGCCCCTGCCACAAAATCAGACCCTGAGGGGCCGCGGCCACAAAATCGGACCCTGATGGGCCACAGTCACAAAATTGGACCCTGATAGGCCCCGGCCACAAAATCGGACCCTGAGGGGCCCCAACCACAAAATCGGACCCTGAGGGGACCCAACCACAAAATCGGACCCTGAGAGGCCCCGCCCACCAAATTGGACCCAGAGTGGTCCCGCCCACCAAATCGGACCCAGAGGGGCCCCACCCACAAAATCGTACCCAGAGGGGCCCCTGCCACAAAATCGTACCCTGAGGGGCCGCGGCTACAAAATCAGACCCTGAGGGGCCGCGGCCACAAAATCGGACCCTGAGTGGCCCCAACCACAAAATCAGACCCTGAGGGGACCCAACCACAAAATCGGACCCTGAGGGGCCCCTGACACAAAATCGGACCCTGAGGGGCCCCGGCCACAAAATCGGACCCTGAGGGGCCCTGCCCACCAAATTGGACCCTGAGGGGCCCCGCCCACCAAATCAGACCCTGAGAGGTCCCACCCACAAAATCGGACCCTGACGGGCCCCGGCCACAAAATCGGACCCTGAGGGGCCCCACCTGCAAAATTGGACCCTGAGGGGTTCCGGCCGCAAAAATCGGATCCTGATTGGCCCCGGCCACAAAATCGGACCCTGAGGGGCCCCAGCCACAAAATCGGACCTTGAGGGGCCCCACCCACCAAATCAGACCCTGAGGGGCCCCGGCCACCAAATCGGACCCTGAGGGGCCCCGGCCACCAAATCGGACCCTGAGTGGCCCCGCCACAAAATCGGACCCTGAGGGGCCCCACCCAAAAAATCGGACCCTGAGGGGCCCCACCCACAAAATCAGGCCCTGAGGGGCCCCACCCACAAAATCAGACCATGAGGCCAAAGTGGCCCCTGAGAGGCACCCACAGTTAAATCGTATCCTGAGTTGAAAGTCTTGCAGGGGCAGCAGGCAAGTCTCTCTTAAAGGGGCAGCCCGGGCACCATTTCAAACCACTATCTGTACTTCCTTCAGGAAATACACATCTAGTATTAATGTTGTAATCCGAACGCTGCTAACTTTTTCTTTTTATTCAGTTGATTTCCGCAATTAATGCGGCCCGAACCGCTTCACGCACAGACTCCATTGAGGTGTCATTTCGAAGCCAGCGTCCACAAGAGGTGTGCTAAGTATTTTTCGTGTCGATCGGATTTGTAGTTTTTGCACAATTTGCGTTTGAAATTTTTTTTTCCCGTCATTGGAATGCATGTCTCAATGCTTTTCAAAGGGCAACTTAAAACGTGCCGTGAGGCAATTCAAATGGCAGTAAAGCTCATTGATATGCGCAGGCACATCCATTTACTATGCCAACGCCTACGAACGTCACATGACGCCCCCAGGACAGAGCTTCTGGCACATAATATCAGCTCTTAAAGCGAAGCCCACAGCACAAATGCAAATCTAGCTTCATCACATGAAGCATGCCCCTGAGAGAGAATGTGCGCCAAAGTGGATTTAGAAGCCCAGTGAGCCACCCTGTCTCTAAAACGGCTGACGCGCAAAAGTGATTCTTAAAGGGCCAGCGCGCCAAATCGAAAACTGAGTGACCCCAGGCTCCAAATCGGAGGCTTAGCCACCCCGGCCTCCAAATTGGAGGCTGATCGACCCGGGCCTCCAAATCGGACCCAGCGTGGCCCCGCTCAAGAAATCAGACCCAGAGGGGCTCCGCTCACCAAATCAGACCCAGAGTGGCCCCGCCCAGAAAATCGGCCCCAGAGTAACCCCGTCCACCAAATCGGCCGCCAAATGCCCCGCCCACCAAACCGGCCCCCAAGTGGCCCCGCCCACCAAACCGGCCCCCAAGTGGCCCCGTCCACCAAATCGGGCCCCGAGTGGCCCCGTCCACCAAATCGGGCCCCGAGTGGCCCCACCCACCATATCGGCCCCCGAGTGGCCCCGCCCACCAAAACGGCCCCCGAGTGGCCCCGCCCACCAAAACGACCCCCGAGTGGCCCCGCCCACCAAATCGGGCCCCGAGTGGCCCCGCCCACCAAATTGGACCCAGAAGGGCTCCGCCCACAAAATCAGACCCTAAGGGGCCTCACCCACAAAATCGGACCCTGAGGGGCCCCGGCCACAAAATCAGACCCTGAGGGGCCCCAACAAAATCAGACTGAGGGGCCCCAACAAAATCAGACTGAGGGGCCCCAACAAAATCAGACCCTGAGGGGCCTTGGCCACAAAATCGGACCCTGAGGGGCCCCGGTCACAAAATCGGACCCTGAGGGGCACCAGCCACAAAATCGGACCCTGAGGGGCCCCAACCACAAAATCGGACCCTGAGGGGTCCCAACCACAAAATCGGACCCTGAGGGGCCCAACCCACAAAATCGGACCCTGAGGGGCCCTGGCCAGAAAATCGGACCCTGAGGGGCCCCGCCCACCAAATCAGACCCAGAGTGGCCCCACCCACAAAATCAGACCCTGAGGAGCCCCGGCCACAAAATCAGACCCAGGGGGCCCCACCCACACAATCAGACCCTGAGGGGCTCTGGCCACAAAATCGGACCCTGAGGGGCCCCTCCCACAAAATCGGACCCTGAAGGGTTCCGGCCACAAAATCGGACCCTGAGGGCGGGGCGCCACAAAATCGGACCCTGAGGGGCCCCAACCACCAAATCAGACCCTGAGGGGCCCTGGCCACAAAATCGGACCCTGAGGGGCCCCACCCACCAAATCAGCCCCTGAGGGGCCCCGGCCACCAAATCAGACCCTGAGGGGCCCCACCCACCAAATCGGACCCTGAGGTGCCCCGGCCACAAATTCGGACCCTGAGGGGCCCCACCCACAAAATCGGGCCCTGAGGGGCCCCGGCCACCAAATCAGACCCTGAGGGGCCCCACCCACCAAATCGGACCCTGAGGTGCCCCGGCCACAAATTCGGACCCTGAGGGGCCCCACCCACAAAATCGGACCCTGAGGCCAAAGTGGCCCCTGAGAGGCACCCACAGTTAAAACGGATCCTGAGTTGAAAGTCTTGCAGGGGCAGCAGGCAAGTCTCTCTTAAAGGGGTAGCCTGGGCACCATTTCAAACCACTATCTGTTCTTCCTTCAGGAAATACACATCTAGTATTATTATTACTATTCAGTTGATTTCCGCAATTAATACAGCCCGAACCGCTACATGCACAGACTCCGTTGAGGTGTCGTTTCGAAGCCAGCGTCCATGAGAGGTGTGCTAAGTATTTTTCGTGTCGATCGGATTTGAAGTTTTTGCGCAATTTGCGTTTGAAATTTTTTTTTCCCGTCATTGGAATGCACTGTCTCAATGCATTTGAATGGGAAACTTAAAACGTGCCCTGAGGAGATTGAAATGGCAATAAAGCTCATTGATATGCGCAGGCACACCCAGTTACTATGCCAACACCTACGAACGTCACATGATGCCCCCAAGACAGAGCTTCTGCCACATAATATCAGCTCTTAAAGCGAAACCCACAGCACAAATGCAAATCTAGCTTCATCACATGACACATGCCCCTGAGAGAGAATGTGCGCTCCCGCCCACCAAATCGGACCCTGAGGGGCCACGCCCACCAAATCAGACCCTGAGGGGCCCCGCCCACCAAATCGGACCCTGAGGGGCCCCGCTCACCAAATCGGACCCTGATGGGCCCCGCTCACCAAATCGAACTCTGAGGGGCCCTGCTCACCAAATTGGACCCTGAGGGGCCCCGCTCACCAAATCAGACCCTGAGGGGCCCCGCCCACCAAATCAGACCCTGAGGGGCCCTGCTCACCAAATCGGACCCTGAGGGGCCCCGCCCACCAAATCGGACCACGATGGGCCCCGCCCACCAAATCGGATTCTGAAGGGCCCCAACCACAAAATCGGACCCTGATGGGCCCCACCCACAAAATCAGACCCTGAGGGGCCCCAACCACAAATTCGGACCCTGAGGAGCTCCACCCACCAAATCGGACCCTAAGGGGCCCCGCCCACCAAATTGGACCCAGAGTGGCCCCGCCCACCAAATCAGACCCAGGGGGCCCCACCCACAAAATTGGACCCTGAAGGGCACCAGCCACAAAATCGGACCCTGAGAGGCCCCACCCACCAATTCGGACCCTGAGGGGCCCCGGCCAAAAAATCGGACCCTGAGGGGCCACAACCACCAAATCGGACCCTGAGGCACCCCACCCGAAAAATCGGACCCAGAGGCCAAAGTGGTCCCTGAGAGGCACCCACAGGTAAAACGGATCCTGAGTTGAAAGTCTTGCAGGGGCAGCAGGCAAGTCTCTCTTAAAGGGGCATCCCGGGCACCATTTCAAACCAATATCTGTACTTCCTTCAGGAAATACACATCTAGTTATAGTGGTTTGAAAAAACAACTATATTGTAATCCGAACGCTGCTAACTTATTCTTCTTCTTATTTTCCAGTTGATTTCCGCAATTAATGCGGCCCGAACCGCTACACGCACAGACGCCGTTGAGGTGTCGTTTCGAAGCCAGCGTCCATGAGAGGTGTGCTAAGTATTTTTCGTGTCAATCGAATTTGTAGTTTTTGCGCAATTTGCGCTTGAAAATTTTTTTTCCCGTCATTGGAATGCACTGTCTCCAATGCTTGTCATTGGGAAATGGCAAAACGTGCCCTGAGGCGATTGAAATGACAGTTGAGCTCATTGATATGCGCAGGCAGACCCAGTTACTATGCCAACGCCTACGAACGTCACATGACGCCCCGAGGACAGAGCTTCTGCCACATAATATCAGCTCTTAAAGCAAAACCCACAGCACAAATGCAAATCTAGCTTCATCACATGACACATGCCCCTGAGAGAGAATGTCCGCCAAAGTGTATTTAGAAGCCCAGTGAGCCAGCTGGCTCTTAAAGGGCCGAAGCGCCAAAGTGATTCTTAAAGGGCCGCCGCACCGAAATGAGTGTTAAAGGGCCGACGCGCCAAATCGAAAGCTGAGTGACCCCAGGCTCCAAATCGGAGGCTGAGCCACCCCGGCCTCCAAATCGGAGGCTGAACCACCCCAGCCTCCAAATCGGAGGCTGAGCCACCCTGGCCACCAAATCAGACTTAGAGTGGCCCCGCCCACCAAATCGTACCCTGAAGGGGCCCGTCCACCAAATCGGACCCTGAGGAGCCCCGCCCACCAAATCGGACCCTGAGGAGCCCCGCCCACCAAATCGGACCCAGAGTGACCCCGCCCACCAAATCGGACCCTGAAGGGCCCCACCCACCAAATCGGACCCAGAGTGGCCCCGCCCACCAAAATGGACCCAGGGGGCTCCACCCACAAAATCAGACCCTAAAGGGCCCCACCCACAAAATCGGACCCTGAGTGGGCCTGGCCACAAAATCAGACCCTGAGGGGTCCCAACCACAAAATCGGACCCTGAGAGACCCCGGCCACAAAATCGAACCTAGAGGGGCCCCAGTCACAAAATAGGACCCTGAGGGTCCCCAACCACAAAATCAGACCCTGAGGTGCCCCGGTCACAAAATCAGACCCTGAGGGGCCTCACCCACAAAATCATACCCTGAGGGGCCCCACCCACAAAACCAGACCCTGAGGGGCCCCACCCACAAAATCAGACCCTGAGGGGCCCCAGTCACAAAATCAGACCCTGAGGGACCCCAGCCACAAAATCGGACCCTGAGAGACCCCGGCCACAAAATCGAACCCAGAGGGGCCCCAGTCACAAAATCAGACCCTAAAGGGCCCTGGTCACAAAATCGAACCCTGAGGGGCCCCACCCACAAAATCAGACCCTGAGGGACCCCAGCCACAAAATCGGACCCTGAGCGGCCCCACCCACAAAATCGGACCATGAGGGGACCCACCCACAAATCCGGACCCTGATGGGCCCCGGCCACAAAATCGGACCCTTAGAGACCCCGGCCACAAAATCAGACCCTGAGGGGCCCCAACCACAAAATCAGACCCTGAGGGTCCCCGGTCACAAAATCGGACCCTGAGGGGCCCCACCCACAAAATCGGACCCTGAGGGGCCCCAGCCACAAAATCGGACCCTGAGGGGCCCCAACCACAAAATCGGACCCTGAGGTGCCCCGGTCACAAAATCGGACCCTGAGGGGCCCCACCCACAAAATCGAACCCAGAGGGGCGCCAGTCACAAAATCAGACACTAAGGGGCCCCGGTCACAAAATCGGACCCTGAGGGGCCCCACCCACAAAATCAAACCCAGAGGGGCCCCAGTCAAAAAATCAGACAATAAGGGGCCCCGGTCACAAAATCGGACCCTGAGGGGCCCCACCCACAAAATCAGACCCTGAGGGACCCCAGCCACAAATTCGGACCCTGAGAGACCCCGGCCACAAAATCGGACCCTGAGGGGCCCCAACCACAAAATCAGACCCTGAGGATTCCCGGTCACAAAATCGGACCCTGAGGGGCCCCACCCACAAAATCAGACCCTGAGTGGGCCCGGCCACAAAATCAGACCCTGAGGGGCCCCAACCACAAAATCGGACCCTGAGAGACCCCGGCCACAATATCGAAACTAGAGGGGCCCCAGTCACAAAATAGGACCCTGAGGGTCCCCAACCACAAAATCAGACCCTGAGGTGCCCCGGTCACAAAATCGGACCCTGAGGGGCCTCACCCACAAAATCAGACCCTGAGGGGCCCCACCCACAAAATCAGACCCTGAGGGGCCGCACCCACAAAATCAGACCCTGAGGGGCCCCAGTCACAAAATCAGACCCTGAGGGACCCCAGCCACAAAATAGGACCCTGAGAGACCCCGGCCACAAAATCGAACCCAGAGGGGCCCCAGTCACAAAATCAGACCCTAAGGGGCCCTGGTCACAAAATCGAACCCTGAGGGGCCCCACCCACAAAATCGGACCCTGAGGGGCCCCACCCACAAAATCGGACCCTGAGGGGCCCCAGCCACAAAATCGGACCCTGAGGGGCCCCAACCACAAAATCGGACCCTGAGGTGCCCCGGTCACAAAATCGGACCCTGAGGGGCCCCACCCACAAAATCGAACCCAGAGGGGCGCCAGTCACAAAATCAGACACTAAGGGGCCCCGGTCACAAAATCGGACCCTGAGGGGCCCCACCCACAAAATCAAACCCAGAGGGGCCCCAGTCAAAAAATCAGACAATAAGGGGCCCCGGTCACAAAATCGGACCCTGAGGGGCCCCACCCACAAAATCAGACCCTGAGGGACCCCAGCCACAAATTCGGACCCTGAGAGACCCCGGCCACAAAATCGGACCCTGAGGGGCCCCAACCACAAAATCAGACCCTGAGGATTCCCGGTCACAAAATCGGACCCTGAGGGGCCCCACCCACAAAATCAGACCCTGAGTGGGCCCGGCCACAAAATCAGACCCTGAGGGGCCCCAACCACAAAATCGGACCCTGAGAGACCCCGGCCACAATATCGAAACTAGAGGGGCCCCAGTCACAAAATAGGACCCTGAGGGTCCCCAACCACAAAATCAGACCCTGAGGTGCCCCGGTCACAAAATCGGACCCTGAGGGGCCTCACCCACAAAATCAGACCCTGAGGGGCCCCACCCACAAAATCAGACCCTGAGGGGCCGCACCCACAAAATCAGACCCTGAGGGGCCCCAGTCACAAAATCAGACCCTGAGGGACCCCAGCCACAAAATAGGACCCTGAGAGACCCCGGCCACAAAATCGAACCCAGAGGGGCCCCAGTCACAAAATCAGACCCTAAGGGGCCCTGGTCACAAAATCGAACCCTGAGGGGCCCCACCCACAAAATCAGACCCTGAGGGACCCCACCCACAAAATCGTACCCTGAGCGGCCCCACCCACAAAATCGGACCCTGAGGGGACCCACCCACAAATCCGGACCCTGAGGGGCCCCGGCCACAAAATCGGACCCTTAGAGACCCCGGCCACAAAATCGGACCCTGAGGGGCCCCAACCACAAGATCAGACCCTGAGGGTCCCCGGTCACAAAATCGGACCCTGAGGGGCCCCACCCACAAAATCAGACCCTGAGGGGCCCCAGCCACAAAATCGGACCCTGAGGGGCCCCAACCACAAAATCGGACCCTGAGGTGCCCCAGTCACAAAATCGGACCCTGAGGGGCCCCACCCACAAAATCAAACCCAGAGGGGCCCCAGTCACAAAATCAGACACTAAGGGGCCCCGGTCACAAAATCTGACCCTGAGGGGCCCCACCCACAAAATCAAACCCAGAGGGGCCCCAGTCACAAAATCAGACAATAAGGGGCCCCGGTCACAAAATCGGACCCTGAGGGGCCCCACCCACAAAATCAGACCCTGAGGGACCCCAGCCACAAAATCGGACCCTGAGAGACCCCGGCCACAAAATCGGACCCTGAGGGGCCCCAACCACAAAATCAGACCCTGAGGATTCCCGGTCACAAAATCGGACCCTGAGGGGCCCCACCCACGAAATCAGACCCTGAGGGGCCCCAGCCACAAAATCAGACCCTGAGGGGCCCCAGCCACAAAATGGAACCCTGAGGGGCCCCACCCACAAAATCGGACCCTGAGGGGCCCCATCCACCAAATTAGACCCTGAGGGGCCCCACCCACAAAATCGGACCCTGAGGGGCCCCAACCACAAAATAAGACCCTGAGGGTCCCCGGTCACAAAATCGGACCCTGAGGGGCCCCACCCACAAAATCAGACCCTGAGGGGCCCCAGCCACAAAATCAGACCCTGAAGGGCCCCAGCCACAAAATCGAACCCTGAGGGGCCCCACCCACAAAACCGGACTCTGAGGGGCCCTGTCCACAAAATCGGACCCTGTGGGGCCCTGCCCACCAAATTAGACCCTGAGGGGTCCCACCCACAAAATCAGACCCTGAGGGGCCCCAGCCACAAAATCAGACCCTGAGGGGCACCAGCCACAAAATCGGACCCTGAGGGGCCCCACCCACAAAATCGGACCCTGAGGGGCCCCGGTCACAAAATCGGACCCTGAAGGGCCCCAACCACAAAATCAGACCCGGAGGGACCCCAGCCACAAAATCAGACCCTGAGGGGCCCCAGCCACAAAATCGGACCCTGAGGGGCCCCACCCACAAAATTGGACCCTGAGAGGCCCCACCCACAAAATCGGACCCTGAGGGGACCCGCCCACCAAATTGGACCCTGAGGGGCCTCACCCTCAAAATCGGACCCTGAGGGACCCCGGCCACAAAATCGGACCCTGAGGGGCCCCGGCCACAAAATCGGACCCTGAGGGGCCCCGGCCACAAAATCGGACACTGAGGGGCCCCGGCCAGAAAATCGGACCCTGAGGGGCCACACCCGCAAAATCGGACCCTGAGGGGCCCCACCCACAAAATCGGACCCTAAGGGGCCCCACCCGCAAAATCGGACCTTGAGGGGCCCCGGCCACAAAATCGGACCCTGAGGGGGCCCGGCCACGAAATCGGACCCTGAGAAGCCCCACCCACAAAATTGGACCATAAGGGGCCCCACCCACAAAATCGGACCCTGAGGGGCCCCACCCACAAAATCGGACCCTGAGGGGCCCCAACCACAAAACCGGAACCTGAGGGGCCCCAACCACAAAATCGGACCCTGAGGGGCCCTGGCCACAAAATCAGACCCTGAGGGCCCCGGCAACAAAATCGGACCCTGAGGGGCCCCGGCCACAAAATCGGACCCTGAGGGGTTCCGGCCACAAAATCGGACCCTGAGGGGCCCCACCCACAAAATCAGACCCTGAGGGGCCCCGGCCATAAAATCAGACCCTGAGGGGCCGTCGACCATAAAATCGGACCCTGAGGGGCCCCGGCCACAAAACCGTACCCTGAGGGGCCCCGGCCATAAAATCAGACCCTGAGGGGCCCCGACCATAAAATCGGACCCTGAGGGGCCCCGGCCACCAAATCGTACCCTGAGGGGCCCCACCCACAAAATCAGACCCTGAGGGGCCCCGGCCATAAAATCAGACTCTTAGGGGCCCCGACCATAAAATCGGACCCTGAGGGGCCCGGCCCACCAAATCGGACCCTGAGGGGCCCCGCCCACCAAATCGGACCCTGAGGGGCACTGCCCACTAAATCGGACCGAGAGAGGCCACGCCCACCAAAATGGACCCAGGGGGCTCCACCCACAAAATCAGACCCTAAGGGGCCCCACCCACAAAATCGGACCCTGAGTAGACCCGGCCACAAAATCAGACCCTGAGGGGTCCCAACCACAAAATCGGACCCTGAGGGGCCCCGGCCACAAAATCGGACCCTGAGGGGCCCCGGCCACAAAATCGGACCCTGAGGGGCCCCGGCCACAAAATCGGAACCTGGAGGGCCCCGGCCACAAAATCGGACCCTGAGGGGCCCCGGCCACAAAACCGTACCCTGAGGGGCCCCGGCCATAAAATCAGACCCTGAGGGGCCCCGACCATAAAATCGGACCCTGAGGGGCCCCGGCCACCAAATCGTACCCTGAGGGGCCCCACCCACAAAATCAGACCCTGAGGGGCCCCGGCCATAAAATCAGACTCTTAGGGGCCCCGACCATAAAATCGGACCCTGAGGGGCCCGGCCCACCAAATCGGACCCTGAGGGGCCCCGCCCACCAAATCGGACCCTGAGGGGCACTGCCCACTAAATCGGACCGAGAGAGGCCACGCCCACCAAAATGGACCCAGGGGGCTCCACCCACAAAATCAGACCCTAAGGGGCCCCACCCACAAAATCGGACCCTGAGTAGACCCGGCCACAAAATCAGACGCTGAGGGGTCCCAACCACAAAATCGGACCCTGAGGGGCCCCGGCCACAAAATCGGACCCTGAGGGGCCCATCCACAAAATCGGACCCTGAGGGGCCCCAGCCACAAAATCGGACCCTGAGGGGCCCCGGCCACGAAATCGGACACTGAGGGGCGCTGGCCACAAAATCAGACCCTGAGGGGCCCCAACCACGAAATCAAACCCTGAGGGGCCCCAACCACAAAATCGGACCCTGAGGGGCCCTGGCCCAAAATCAGACCCTGAGGGCCCCGGCAACAAAATCGGACCCTGAGGGGCCCCGGCCACAAAATCGGACCCTGAGGGGTTCCGGCCACAAAATCGGACCCTGAGGGGCCCCACCCACAAAATCAGACCCTGAGGGGCCCCGGCCATAAAATCGGACCCTGAGGGGCCCCGACCATAAAATCGGACCCTGAGGGGCCCCGGCCATAAAATCAGACCCTGAGTGGCCCCGACCATAAAATCGGACCCTGAGGGGCCCCGGCCATAAAATCAGACCCTGAGTGGCCCCGACCATAAAATCGGACCCTGAGGGGCCCCGGCCACCAAATCGTACCCTGAGGGGCCCCACCCACAAAATCAGACCCTGAGGGGCCCCGGCCATAAAATCAGACTCTTAGGGGCCCCGACCATAAAATCGGACCCTGAGGGGCCCGGCCCACCAAATCGGACCCTGAGGGGCACTGTCCACTAAATCGGACCGAGAGAGGCCATGCCCACCAAAATGGACCCAGGGGGCTCCACCCACAAAATCAGACCCTAAGGGGCCCCACCCACAAAATCGGACCCTGAGTAGACCCGGCCACAAAATCAGACCCTGAGGGGTCCCAACCACAAAATCGGACCCTGAGGGGGCCCCGGCCACAAAATCGGACCCTGAGGGGCCCCGGCCACAAAATCGGACCCTGAGGGGCACCGGCCACAAAATCGGAACCTGGAGGGCCCTGGCCCAAAATCAGACCCTGAGGGCCCCGGCAACAAAATCGGACCCTGAGGGGCCCCGGCCACAAAATCGGACCCTGAGGGGCCCCGGCCACAAAATCGGAACCTGGAGGGCCCCGGCCACAAAATCGTACCCTGAGCGGCCCATCCACAAAATCGGACCCTGAGGGGCCCCAGCCACAAAATCGGACCCTGAGGGGCCCCGGCCACGAAATCGGACACAGAGGGGCGCTGGCCACAAAATCAGACCCTGAGGGGCCCCAACCACGAAATCAAACCCTGAGGGGCCCCAACCACAAAATCGGACCCTGAGGGGCCCCAACCACAAAATCGGACCCTGAGCGGCCCATCCACAAAATCGGACCCTGAGGGGCCCCAGCCACAAAATCGGACCCTGAGGGGCCCCGGCCACGAAATCGGACCCTGAGGGGCCCCGGTCACGAAATCGGACACTGAGGAGCGCTGGCCACGAAATCAGACCCTGAGGGGCACCAACCACGAAATCAGACCCTGAGGGGCCCCAACCACAAAATCGGACCCTGAGGGGCCCCAACCACAAAATCGGACCCTGAGGGGCCCCGGCCACAAAATCGGACCCTGAGAGACCCGGCCACAAAATAGAACCCAGAGGGGCCCCGCCCACAAAATCGGACCCTGAGGGGCCCTGCCCTCAAAATCGGACCCTGAGAGGCCCCGCCCACCAAATCGGACCCTGAGGGGCCCCGCCAAACAAATCGGACTCTGAGGGACCCCACCCACAAAATCGGACCCTGAGGGCCCCCAATCACAAAATCGGACCCAGAGGGGCCCCAACCACAAAATCGGACCCAGAGGGGCCCCGGCCACAAAATCGGACCCTGAGGACCCCGGCCACAAAATCGAACCCAGAGGGACCCCACCCACAAAATCGGACCCTGAGGGGCCCCGGCCACAAAATCGGACCCTAAGGGGCCCCGGCCACAAAATCGGACCCTGAGGGGCCCCGGCCACAAAATCGGACCCAGAGGGGCCCCACCCACAAAATCGGACCCAGAGGGGCCCCACCCACAAAATCGGACCCTGAGAGGCCCATCCACAAAATCAGACCCTGATGGGCCCCAGCCACAAAATCGGACCCTGAGGGGCCCCGGCCACGAAATCGGACCCTGAGGGGCCCCGGCCACGAAATCAGACACTGAGGGGCGCCAGCCACAAAATCAGACCCAGAGGGGCCCCAACCACGAAATCAGACCCTGAGGGGCCCCAACCACAAAATCGGACCCTGAGGGGCCCCAACCACAAAATCGGACCCTGAGGGGCCCCGGCCACAAAATCGGACCCTGAGAGACCCGGCCACAAAATAGAACCCAGAGGGGCCCTGCCCACAAAATCGGACCCTGAGGGGCCCTGCCCTCAAAATTGGACCCTGAGAGGCCCCGCCCACCAAATCGGACCCTGAGGGGCCCCGCCAAACAAATCGGACCCTGAGGGACCCCACCCACAAAATCGGACCCTGAGGGCCCCCAATCACAAAATCGGACCCAGAGGGGCCCCAAGCACAAAATCGGACCCTGAGGGGCCCCGGCCACAAAATCGGACCCTGAGGTGCCCCGGCCACAAAATCGGACCCTGAGGGGCCCCACCCACAAAATCGGACTCTGAGGGGCCCCACCCACAAAATCAGACCCTAAGGGCCTCGGTCACAAAATTGGATCCTGCGGGGCCCCGGCCACAAAATCGGACCCTGAGGGGCCTCAACCACAAAATCGGACCCTGAGGGGCTCCCCCCACCAAATCAGCCCCTGAGGGGACCCGGCCACCAAATCGGACACTGATGGGCCCCAGTCACAAAATCGGACCCTGATGGGCCCCGGCCACAAAATCGGACCCTGAGGGGCGCTGGCCACAAAATCGGACCCTGAGGGGCCCCAACCATGAGATCAGACCCTGAGGGGCGCCGGCCACAAAACCGGACCCTGAGGGCCCCCAACCACAAAACCGGACCCTGAGGGTCCCCAACCACAAAATCGGACCCTGAGAGGCCCCGCCCACCAAATCGGACCCTGAGGGGCCCCGCCAACCAAATCAGACTCTGAGGGACCCCACCCACAAAATCGGACCCTGAGGGCCCCCAATCACAAAATCGGACCCTGAGGATCCCCAACCTCAAAAACGGACTCTGAGGGGCCCCGGCCACAAAATCGGACCCTGAGAGACCCCGGCCACAAAATCGAACCCAGAGGGGCCCCACCCACAAAATTGGACCCTGGGGGCCCCGCCCACCAAATAGGACCCTGAGTAGACCCGGCCACAAAATCGGACCCTGAGGGGCCCCACCCTCAAAATCGGATCCTGAGGGGCCCAACCAACAAAATCGGACCCTGAGGGGCCCCAGCCACAAAATCGGACCCTGAGGGGCCCCATCCACAAAATCGGACCCTGAGGGGCCCCGGCCACAAAATGGGACCCTGAGGGGCCCCGGCCACAAAATGGGACCCTGAGGGACCCCGGCCACAAAATCGGACCCTGAGGGGCCCCGGCCACAAAACCGGACCCTGAGGGGCCCCAACCACAAAACCGGACCCTGAGGGGCCCCAACCACAAAACCGGACCCTGAGGGGCCCCGGCCACAAAATCGAACCCAGAGGGGCCCTGCCCACCAAATCGGACCCTCAGGGGCCCCGCCCACAAAATCGGACCCTCAGGGGCCCCACCCACAAAATCAGACCCTGAGGGGCCCCACCCACAAAATCAGACCCTGAGGGGCCCCGGCCCCAAAAATCGGACCCTGAGGGGCCCCAGCCACAAAATCGGGCCCTAATGGGCCCTGGCCACAAAATCAGACCCTGAGGGGCCCCGGCCACAAAATCGGACCCTGAGGGGCCCCGGCCACAAAATCGGACCCTGAGGGGCCCCATCCACAAAATCAGACCCCGAGGGGCCCCGGCCATGAAATCGGACCCTGAGGGGCCCCGGCCATAAAATCGTACCCTGAGGGGCCCCACCCACAAAATCGTACCCTGAGGGGCCCCACCCACAAAATCAGATCCTGAGGGGCCCCACCCACCAAATCAGACCCTGAGGCCAAAGTGGCCCCTGAGAGGCACCCACATTTAAAACGGATCCTGAGTTGAAAGTCTTGCAGTGGCAGAAGCCAAGTCTCTCTTAAAGGGGCAGACGGGTACGATTTCAAACCACTATCTGTACTTCCTTCAGGAAATATACATCTAGTTATTCTTATTATTATTAAGTTGATTTCCGCAATTAATGTGGCCCGAATCGCTACACGCACAGACTCCGTTGAGGTGTCGTTTCGAAGCCAGCGCCATGAGAGGTGTGCTAAGTATTTTTCGTGTCGATCGGATTTGTAGTTTTTGCGCAATTTGCGTTTGAAATTTTTTTTTCCTGTCATTGGAATGCGCTGTCTCAATGCATTTGAATGGGGAAATTTTGCCATAGACAAAACATGCCCTGAGGCGAGTGAAATGGCAGTTAAGCTCATTGATATGCGCAGACAGACCCAGTTACTATGCCAACGCCTACGAACGTCACATGACCTCTCCAAGACAGAGCTTCTGCCACATAATATCAGCTCTTTAAGCAAAACCCACAGCACAAATGCAAATCTAGCTTCATCACATGACACATGCCCCTGAGAGAGAATGTGCGCCAAAGTGGATTTAGAAGCCCAGTGAGCCACCCTGGCTCTTAAAGGGCCGACGCGCCAAAGTGATTCTTAAAGAGCCGGCGCAACAAAATGAGTCTTAAAGGGCCAGCGCGCCAAATCGAAAGCTGAGTGACCCAAGGCTCCAAATCGGAGGCTGATAGACCCTGGCCTACAAAAAGGAGGCTGAGCCACCCTGGCATCCAAATTGGACCCAGAGTGGCCCCACCCACCAAATCAGACCCCGAGTGGCCTCGCCCACCAAATCAGACCCAGAGTGGCCCCACCCACCAAATTGGACCCTGAGGGGCCCCACCCACAAGATCGGACCCTAAGGGGCCCCACCCACAACATCGGACCCTGAGGGGCCCCGGCCACAAAATCGGACCCTGAGGGGCCCCACCCACAAAATCGGACCCTGAGGGGATCCGGCCACAAAATCAGACCCTGAGGGGCCCCGGCCACAACATCGGACCCTGAGGGGCCCCACTCACAAAATCGGACCCTGAGGGGCCCCACCCACAAAATCGGACCCTGAGGGGGCCCCGGCCACAAAATCGGACACTGAGGGGCCCCGGCCACAAAATCGGACCCTCACGGGCCCCGGCCACAAAATCGGACCCTCACGGGCCCCGGCCACAAAATCGGACCCTGAGGGGCCCCGCCTACAAAATTGAACCCTGAGGGGCCCCAACCATAAAATCATATCCTGAGGGGTCCCACCCACAAAATCGGATCCTGAGGGGCCCCAACCACAATATCGGACCCTGAGGGCCCCGGTCACAAAATTGGATCCTGAGGGGCCCCAACCACAAAATCGAACCCTGAGGGGCCCCAACCACAAAATCGGACCCTGAGGGGTCCCACCCACAAAATTGGACCCTGAAGGGCCCCACCCACAAAATTGGACCCTGAGGGGCCCCGGCCAAAAAACTGGACCCTGAGGGGCCCCACCCAAAAAATTGGACCCTGAGGGGCCCCGACCACAAAATCGGACCCTGAGGGGCCCCGGCCACAAAATCGGACCCAGAGGGGCTCCACCCACAAAATCGGACCCTGAGGGAATCCGGCCACAAAATCAGACCCTGAGAGGCCCTGGCCATAACATCGGACCCTGAGGGGCCCCACTCACAAAATCGGACCCTGAGGGGCCCCACCCACAAAATTGGACCCTGAGGGGTCCCAACCACAAAATCGGACCCTGAGGGGCCCCGGCCACAAAATCGGACCTTGACGGGCCCCGGCCACAAAATCGGACCCTCACGGGCCCCGGCCACAAAATCGGACCCTGAGGGGCCCCGCCTACGAAATTGAACCATGAGGGGCCCCAACCACAAAATCGGATCCTGAGGGGCCCAACCACAATATCGGACCCTGAGGGGCCCCACCCACAAAATCAGACCCTGAGGGCCCCGGTCACAAAATTGGATCCTGAGGGGCCCCAACCACAAAATCGAACCCTGAGGGGCCCCAACCACAAAATCGGACCCTGAGGGGCCCCGCCCACCATATCGTACTCTGAGGGGCCCCACCACCAAATCGGACCCTGAGGGGCCCCGCCCACCAAATTGGACCCTGAGGGGCCCCGCCCACCAAATTGGACCCTGAGGTGCCCTGCCCATCAAATCGGACCCTGAGGGGCCCCGCCCACCAATTCGGACCCTGACGGGCCCCGCCCACTCAATCGGATTCTGAAAGACCCCAACCACAAAATCGGACCCTGAGGGGCCCCACCCACAAAATTGGACCCTGAAGGGCCCCGCTGACCAAATTGAACTCTGAGGTGCCCCACTCACCAAATCGGACCCTAAGTGTCCCCGCCCACCAAATTGGACCCTGAGTGGCCCTGCCCACCAAATCGGACCCTGAGTCGCCCTGTCAACCAAATCGAACCCAAAGGGGCCCCACCCACAAAATCAGACCCTGAGGTGCCCCGGCCACAAAATCGGACCCAGAGGCGCCCCACCCACAAAATCGGGCCCTGATGGGTCCCACACACAAAATCGGACCCTGAGGCCAAAGTGGCCCCTGAGAGGCACCCACAGTTAAAACGGATCCTGAGTTGAAAGTCTTGCAGGGGCAGCAGGCAAGTCTCTCTTAAAGGGGCAGCCCGAGCACCATTTCAAACCACTATCTGTACTTCCTTCAGGAAATACACATCTAGTTATAGTGGTTTGAAAAAACCACTATATTGTAATCCGAACGCTGCTAACTTATTCTTATTATTATTATTCAGTTGATTTCCGCAATTAATGCGGCCCGAACCGCTACACGCACAGACTCCGTTGAGGTGTCGTTTCGAAGCCAGCGTCCATGAGAGGTGTGCTAAGTATTTTTCGTGTCGATCGGATTTGTAGTTTTTGCGCAATTTGCATTTGAAATATTTTTTTCACGTCATTGGAATGCACTGTCTCCAATGCTTTTCAATGGGAAGCTTAAAACATGCCCTGAGGCGATTGAAATGGCAGTTGAGCTCATTGATATGCGCAGGCAGACCCATTTACTATGCCAACGCCTACAAACACCACATGACGCCCCAAGGAGAGAGCTTCTGCCACATATCAGCTCTTAAAGCAAAACCCACAGCACAAATGCAAATCTAGCTTCATCACATGACGCATGCCCCTGACAGAGAATGTGTGCGCCAAAGTGGATTTAGAAGCCCAGTGAGCCACCCTGGCTCTTAAAGGGCCGACGTGCCAAATCGAAAGATGAGTGACCCAAGGCTCCAAATCGGAGCCTGATAGACCCTGGCCTACAAAAAGGAGGCTGAGCAACCCTGGTATCCAAATCGGACCCAGAGTGGCCCCGCCCACCAAATCGGACCCAGAGTGTCCCTGCCCACCAAATCAGACCCAGAGTGGCCCCGCCCACCAAATTGGACCCTGAGGGGCCCCACCCACAAAATTGGACCCTGAGGGGCCCCACCCACAAAATCGGACGCTGAGGAGCCCCAGCCACAAACTCGGACCATGAGGGGCCCCACCCACAAAATCGGACCCTGAGGGGATCCGGCCACAAAATCGGACCCTGAGGGACCCCGGCCACAACATCGGACCCTGAGGGGATCTGGCCACAAAATCAGACCCTGAGGGGCCCCGGCCACAAAATCGGACCCTGCGGGGATCTGGCCGCAAAATCGGATCCTGAGGGGCCCCGGCCACAACGTCAGACCCTGAGGGGCCCCACCCACAAAATCGGACCCTGAGGGGCCCCACCCACAAAATCGGACCCTGAGGGCCCCCACCCACAAAATCGGACCGTAAGGGGCTCCGACCACAAAATCGGACCCTGACGGGCCCCGGCCACAAAATCCGACCCTGACGGGCCCCGACCACAAAATCAGGCCCTGAGGGGCCCCCGCCACAAAATCGGACCCTGAGGGGCCCCTGCCACAAAATCGGACCCTGAGGGGCCCAACCCACAAAATCAGACTCAGTGTCCCCGCCCACCAAATTGGACCCTGAAGGGCCCCGTCCACCAAATCGGACCCAGAGTTGGCCCCACCCACCAAATCAAACCCAGAGTGGCCCCGCCCACCAAATCGGACCCCGAGGGGCCCCGCCCACCAAATCGGACCCCGAGGGGTCCCGCCCACCAAATCGAACCCCGAGGGATCCCGCCCACCAAATCGGACCCCGAGGGTCCCCGCCAAACAAATTGGACCCTGAGGGGCCCCACCCACCAAATCGGACTCTGATAGATCCCGCCCACCAAATCAGACCCTGAGGGGCCCCGCTCACCAAATCGGACTCTGAGGGGCCCTGCTCACCAAATCGGACCCTGAGGGGCCCCACCCACCAAATCGGACCCTGAGGGGCCCCACCTACCAAATCGGACCCTGAGGGGCCCCGGCCACAAAATCGGACACTGAGGGGTCCCAACACCAAATCAGACCGAGGGGCCCCGGCCACAAAATCGGACCCTTAGGGGCCCCACCCACCAAATCAGCCCCTGAGGGGACCCGGCCACCAAATCGGACCCTGAGGTGCCCCGGCCACAAAATCGGACCCTGAGGGGCCCCACCCACAAAATCGGACCCTGAGGGGCCCCACCCACAAAATCGGGCCCTGAGGGCCCCACCCACCAAATCGGATCCTGAGAGGCCCCACCCACCAAATCGGACTCTGAGGGGTCCCGGCCACAAAATCGGACCCTGAGGGGCCCCGGCCACAAAATTGGACCCTGAGGGACCCCACCCACAAAATCGGACCCTGAGGGGCCACGGCCACAAGATTGGACCCTGAGGGGCCCCAACCACCCAATCAGACCAAGGGGCCCCGGCCACAAAATCGGACCCTGAGGGGCCCCACCCACCAAATCAGCCCCTGAGGGGACCCGGCCACCAAATCGGACCCTGAGGGGCCCCACCCGCCAAATCGGACCCTGAGGTGCCCCGGCCACAAAATCGGACCCTGAGGGGCCCCACCCACAAAATCGGGCCCTGAGTGCCCCACCCACAAAATCGGACCCTGAGACCAAAGTGGCCCCTGAGAGGCACCCACAGTTAAAACGGATCCTGAGTTGAAAGTCTTGCAGGTGCAGCAGGCAAGTCTCTCTTAAAGGGGCAGCCCGGGCAGCATTTGAAACCACTATCTGTACTTCCTTCAGGAAATACACGTCTAGTATTATTACTATTCAGTTGATTTCCTCAATTAATGCGGCCCGAACCGCTACACGCACAGACTCCGTTGAGGTGTCGTTTCGAAGCCAGCGTCCACGAGAGGTGTGCTAAGTATTTTTCGTGTCGATCGGATTTGTAGTTTTTGCGCAATTTGCGTTTGAAAATTTTTTTTCCCGTCATTGGAATGCACTGTCTCCAATGCTTTTCAATAGGAAATGGCAAAACGTGCCCTGAGGCGATTGAAATGGCAGTTGAGCTCATTGATATGCGCAGGCAGAACCAGTTACTATGCCAACGCCTACGAACTTCACTTGAACCCCAGCACAGAGCCTCTGCCACATAATATCAGCTCTTAAAGCAAAACCCACAGTACAAATGCAAATCTAGCTTCATCACATGACACATGCCCCTGAGAGAGAATGTGTGCGCCAAAGTGGATTTAGAAGAAGCCCAGTGAGCCAAAGTAGCTCTTAAAGGGCCAACGCGCCAAAGTGATTGCTAAAGGGCCAGCACACCCAAATGAGTCTTAAAGGGCCGACACACCAAATCGGAGACTGAGTCACCCCGGCCTCCAAATCGGAGGCTGAGCCACCCCGGCCTCCAAATCGGAGGCTGAGCCACCCCGGCCTCCAAATCGGAGGCTGAGCCACCCCGGCCTCCAAATCGGAGGCTGAGCCACCCCGGCCTCTAAATCGGAGGCTGAGCCACCCCGGCCTCTAAATCGGAGGCTGAGCCACCCCGGCCTCCAAATCAGAGGCTGATCCACCCCGGCCTCCAAATCGGAGGCTGATCCACCCCGGCCTCCAAATCGGAGGCTGATCCACCCCGGCCTCCAAATCGGAGGCTGATCCACCCCGGCCTCCAAATCGGAGGCTGATCCACCCCGGCCTCCAAATCGGAGGCTGATCCACCCCGGCCTCCAAATCGGAGGCTGAGCCACCCCGGCCTCCAAATCGGAGGCTGAGCCACCCCGGCCTCCAAATCGGAGGCTGAGCCACCCCGGCCTCCAAATCGGAGGCTGAGCCACCCCGGCCTCCAAATAGGAGGCTGAGCCACCCCGGCCTCCAAATAGGAGGCTGAGCCACCCCGGCCTCCAAATCGGAGGCTCTTTGACCTCGGCCTCCAAATCGGAAGCTCAACAACCCCGGCCTCCAAATTGGAGGCTGAGCAACCCCAGCCTCCAAATCTTACCCAGAGTGGCCCCACCCACCAAATCAGACCCAGAGAGGCCCCGCCCACCAAATCGGACCCTGTGGGGCACCGCCCACCAAATCGGACCCTGAGAGGCCCCGCCCACCACATTGGACCCAGCGTGGTCCCGCCCACCAAATTGGACCCAGAGTGGTCCCGCCCACCAAATTGGACCCAGAGGGACTCCGCCCACAAAATCAGACCCATAGGGGCCCCTGCCACAAAATCGGACCCTGACAGGCCCCGGCCACAAAATCGGACCCTGAGGGGCCCCACCCACAAAATCGGACCCTGAGTGGTTCCGGCCACAAAAATCGGATCCTGAGTGGCCCCGGCCACAAAATCAGACCCTGAGGGGCCCCAGCCACAAAATCGGACCCTGAGTGGCCCCGGCCACCAAATCGGACCCTGAGTGGCCCCGGCCACAAAATCGGACCCTGAGGGGCCCCACCCACAAAATCAGACCCTGAGGGGCCCCATCCACAAAATCAGGCCCTGAGGGGCCCCACCCACAAAATCAGACCCTGAGGCCAAAGTGGCCCCTGAGAGGCACCCACAGTTAAATCGGATCCTGAGTTGAAAGTCTTGCAGGGGCAGCAGGCAAGTCTCTCTTAAAGGGGCAGCCCAGGCACCATTTCAAACCACTATCTGTACTTCCTTCAGGAAATACACATCTAGTATTATTATTACTATTCAGTTGATTTCCGCAATTAATGCAGCCCGAACTGCTACACGCACAGACTCCGTTGAGGTGTCGTTTCGAAGCCAGCGTCCACGAGAGGTGTGCTAAGTATTTTTAGTGTCGATCAGATTTGTAGTTTTTGCGCAATTTGCGTTTGAAATTTTTTTTTCCCGTCATTGGAATGCACTGTCTCAATGCATTTGAATGGGAAATGGCAAAACGTGCCCTGAGGCGATTGAAATGGCAGTAAAGCTCATTGATATGCGCAGGCACACCCAGTTACTATGCCAACGCCTACGAACGTCACATGACGCCCCCAGAACAGAGCTGCCACATAATATCAGCTCTTAAAGCGAAACCCACAGCACTAATGCAAATCTAGCCTCATCCCATGACGCATGCCCCTGAAAGAGAATGTGCGCCAAGGTGTGCCCCCGCCCACCAAATCGTACCCTGAGGGGCCCTGCCCACCAAATCGTACCCTGAGGTGCCCCGCCCACCAAATCGGACCCTGAGGGGCCCCGCCCACCAAATCAGGCTCTGAGAGATCCCGCCCACCAAATCAGACCCTGAGGGGCCCCGCTCACCAAATCGAACCCTGAGGGGCCCCCCTCACCAAATAGGACCCTGAGGGGCCCCGCTCACCAAATTGAACTCTGAGGGGCCCCGCTCACCAAATCTGACCATGAGGGGCCCCGCTGACCAAATCGGACCCTGAGGGGCCCCACCCACCAAATCAGAGCCTGAGGGGCCCTGGCCACCAAATCGGACCCTGAGGGGCCCCACCCACCAAATCGGACCCTGAGGGGCCCCGGCCACAAAATCGGACCCTGAAGGGGCCGCCCCTGAGAGAGTGCGCCAAATTGCGCCCCCGCCCACCAAATCGGACCCTGAGGGGCCCAGCCCACCAAATCGGACCCTGAGGGGCCCCACCTACCAAATTGGACTCTGAGAGATCCCGCCCACCAAATCAGACCCTGAGGGGCCCCACTCACCAAATCGGACCCTGAGGGGCCCCACTCACCAAATCGGACCCTGAGGGGCCCCACTCACCAAATCGGACCCTGAGGGGCCCCCGCTCACCAAATCGGACCCTGAGGGGTCCCCGCTCGCCAAATCAGACCCCGAGGGGCCCCGCCCACTAAATCAGACCCTGAGGGGCCCCGCCCACCAAATTGGACCCTGAGGGGCCCCGCCCACCAAATCGGACCCTGAGGGGACCTGCCTGCCTGCCAGATCGGACCCTGAGGGGCCCCGCCCACCAAATCGGACCCTGAGTGGCACCGTCCAACAAAACGGACCGAGTGGCCCCACCCACCAAATTGGACCCAGAGTGGCCCCAACCACAAAATCGGACCCTGAGGGGACCCAACCACAAAATCGGACCCTGAGGAGCCCCGGCCACAAAATCGGGCCCTGAAGGGCCCCACCCACAAAATCGGACTCTGAGGGGCCGCACCCACAAAATTAGACCCTGAGGGGCCACACCCACAAAATCGGACACTGAGGGGCCACACCCACAAAATAGGAGCCTGAGGGATCCCAGCCAACAATTCAAGCCCTGAGGAGCCCAGGCCAAGGAATCAGATCCTGAGGAGCCCCACCAACCAAATCAGACCCTGAGGCCAAAGCGGATCCTGAGTTGAAAGTCTTGCAGGGGCAGCAGGCAAGTCTCCCTTAAAGGGGCAGCC
Source organism: Dendrobates tinctorius (assembly GCF_039654945.1). Lineage (NCBI taxonomy): Eukaryota > Metazoa > Chordata > Amphibia > Anura > Dendrobatidae > Dendrobates > Dendrobates tinctorius. The sequence continues at coordinate 9,021,993 of NW_027361705.1, read as the reverse complement.
CAGGCACCATCTCAAACCACTATCTGTACTTCCTTCAGGAAATACACATCTAGTTTTATTTGCTGTTTGAGTAAAGACTCTTTTGGGATTTCTGCCTCAGTCTTGGTTTGTGACCCAATGGATATTATTTGGACCTCCGGTCATTACACATTCAGTTGTAGGTAGGGTAACCGACTGGGGGGTGACCCACTTCTTGCCGCACACAGACACGAGACGGAGACAGAATTTGTATTCAACAGGTCCATTTTTATTGGCCGCCCTTCTGTCGACCACAGGAATACACCACAGCAGCTTCACATTTCTCCATATACAGGCCCGGGTACCTCCACTTCTTTGACACTGCAGTCGTGGCGTCTTTCGTGGCTCTTTTCACTGTGGCTGCCCTAGGCCCATCCACCACAGCGCTTCACCAGTCAGAGCACACCGTCCGTTTGATACCCCCAGGCCATCTTCGTCTGTTGCCACTGTCCTCTGGGCCACCCCTCGTGACCACCTCAACTGTCAGTCCCCACTGGAACCTTTCTACTGTCTCCTTCTCCTCAGCAGAACTTCCTCTCTGCTGTGCTTCTATCGCTGACTGGACTTTCCAGAACCTTCCCTCAGCCTTTTATACTTACAGTCCTGGTAACTTCAACCACCATCACCTGACAGTTTCTCTGGCCAATGGCAGTTATTGGGTCCCACTCTTCCACTCTCCACTGCCCTCTAATGGTCAAACTACAATACTGCACCCTTTCTCTTTATCTCAGCGGATTCACACCTACACTGGGCTACACCTCCGCCTACCCACTACAGACAGGTCTGTCTGTCAGTCCAACTTCCCTACACTCTCCCTTCCTTTATCCATTGTCATCCTCAACAATCTTGCACTATTCTACAGGAGTGTACCTCTCACCTTTCTCCTTTTCTATAGCCCTTTTTCATTTGGACCGCCATAACCGAGGCCCTAACCTATCAGATCATCATCAGCGTCCTGCTATTCTTCTGGGGGTACGTGGTACTGGGGGCCTGACTTAAGGACCACTGTCTGTCTCATTCTGCTTGTCTTGTCGTCCTGCCGACTTGAATAAGTCGTAGTCGGCATATTCCAAGTACCCGGGACCTGTTGAACACACATTTTTTTTTTTAAATAACACTTCAACCTTTCAAATTTACTACACATTCTACAATATTTACTGAAATACATATTTATCAGAACATTTTTTTTTTTAACTTTTACTTTTTTTAGCAAAACAATATATTTTCTAAAATATTAAACAATGAAGGACAGGGGTGCTCCCCCTTCCTTTCAGAAGAACACTACCTCTAGGCATCCCCACTGCACCAGGAGCAGGGTATTCTACCCTGTAGGGATGTGGAACAGTCCCTTGGCTGTGCAATGGTGCACTGCAGTCCCGGTAGTCCATTTTAATGGGTACCCCGGGCCACCTCCTGGCGGCCGATGTCTCGCCATAACAGGGGACTCCACAACCGTGGAATCTCTGGGATGCTTGTAGTACACTCCCTGACAGAAGTTATGTCGCTTATCCATGTTATGTAAATAAAAGCTTGTAATCTGACATTAAATTCATCCATTGGTTGTATAAATTATTCTTTTGAAAGCTGAAACCCTCCGAAATGTGGTTTAGGTTAAGAAAATAAATTGGCATCAATGCAGAAATATTGATCATTTAATGAACACAGAATGGTCAGAATTTGGCAAGGCAAAAGTTTTGTCGCCTGGTCATATAATGCACCCAATCCTAGTTTACATCCTCACCTGTGATCAGTAAATGATCTAACCGATCATTTAGTGGGTGTGTATAAAAAGAAATCCAGCACACCAGACCCTCACTTGAACTGCAACTTGAGCTCAGACAACATGCCAAAAATCCACCCTGCAACCAAAGCCTGGATTATCAAGAGGCTGAAGACCAGATCCACTGCAGAGGTGGCTGGCACCTTTAATGTGTCTCAGCGTCAAGTACAAAGAATTAAAAAAAGATTTTAAGAGACTGGAGATGTGTTTGACAAGCACAGGTCTGGCAGACCCCGCAAGACAACTGTTCAGGAGGAACGTTTGTTGGTTAGAAAATCCAAAACAAGTCCCTCTTCCACTGCAGCAGAGCTCCAATAGGCCTGGTCACCTCAAATCCCTGTGTCAACTAGAACTGTTTGTAGGATTCTGTCTCGAAATGGCCTCCATGGTCGAATCAGTGCCCAGAAGCCATCACTAAACAAAAGGCAAATAAAAAACCGTGTGGCATTTGCAAAGTACCACTGCCTGCTAAACAGATGGATGCTGGAAAAGTGGCAAAAGGTGGATTTCTCTGAAGAATCTTCAGTAGAGTTACACCACAGCTACCGCAAATACTGCAGGAGACCTACTGGAGCCAGTATGGATCCAAAATACACACAGAAAACAGTTCAACTTGGTGGTGGAAAGATCATGGTCTGGGGTTACATTCAGTATAGGGGTGGAAGGCAAGGTGGAAGGCAATATCAATAGCCTAAAATATCAAGAAGTATTAGCTACCTCTTATATTCCAAATCATAAAAGGGGTCAAATTCTGCAGCAGGATGGTGCTCCATCTCATACATCCATCTCTACAACAAAGTTCCTCCAGGCAAAAAAGATCATGGTGCTCAAGGACTGGCCAGCCCAGTCACCAAACATGAACATCATTGAGCATGTCTGGGGTATGATGAAAGAGGAAGCTTGGAAGACAAAACCAAAGAATCTAGATGAACTCTGGGATGCATGGAAGACTGCATTCTTTGCTATTCCTGATGATTTCATTAGTAAATTGTATGAATCATTGTTGAACTGCATGGATGCAGTCCTTCAAGCTCATGGAAGTCCCACAAAATATTAAATATGACTCTAATAGCACCACATCTTCATTCACCAATGTTATGCAACATATATTTGTATTTTAAGTTAATTATTTGTTTGAATATCACATTACTTTCTGTTCTGTGGGCGACAAAACTTTTGTCTAGCCAAAATCTGACAATTGTGTGTTCATTAAATAATCAATATTTCTGCATTGTTGCCAATTTATTTTCTTAACCTAAACCACATTTCGGAGGGTTTCAGCTTTCAAAAGAGTAATTTATACAACCAATGGATGAATTTAACATCAGGTTATAAGCTTTTTTTTTACATAACATGGATAAGCGACATAACTTCTGTCAGGGAGTGTATCTCTGGGCCTCGAGTGTTTCTGATGCTCGAGACCCAGGAGTCCTCGTCTCTTTATGAGGGCTCGTACCCCTCAGGGTAGGTGATGACGGCCACCGCATAGTAGCCGTGGGGGCAATACTCTTTGTAATAGGAGACTAGGTCTCCCTCCCGTGGAACCCGGCCGTGCTTGATTGAGGCCACGTTCAGATAAATTTTGTAGCCAGTGGTGAGGTCTCGAATAAAACCGTAGCCCTTGCCGGTATCCATATACATCAGCCGCCCGTACGACCGCGGAGTATACATGCGGCCTCCCCTTTCTCATGGAGCAGCGCTCACACCTCCCTCTCTTTGGCCTTCTTCTTCTCAATAATCTTTGCAACCTAAGCGGAGGGTCCGGTATGGGCCGCAGAGTCCGGTAGGCGGACCGCGATCAAGAGTGGAGCAGAGGCGGCGCAGACATTGGGGAGCAGGCCACAACCAGAGTAGCAGACGGGACAGAGGCGGCCACAGGTATCGTCGGATAGGCTGTGGAGTCGGCCACAGCCGGGATCAAGGCTGCCATAGGCTCCGGTGAGTAGGCTGCAGCCAAGGCCGTGGATGGGACAGCGGTGGCCGCAGATGCCGGTAAGTAGGCCGCGTTGATCTGCGGCGGGCCCGAAGTGACGGCAGGCTCTGATGAACAGGCCATGGCTGGAATATGGAGCGCGGCAGGGGCGGTCGCAGGTTGGTTCTGCACTGGCGCCGCCAGGCGGGGCGGCTTGGGATGGTTGTCAGGAGCCGTAAAGTCATCCAGGGCTGTAGTCGCTGGAGGGCAGAAGGTCGGCCGGGGAGGTTGAGGGCCGGTGTCAGGGCCCGGGGGCCTGTCTTGGGCACTGGGCATGGGGGCGGGATCTGCTTGTGATGCCGCCGGCTCACCTTCCTCAGCATCGCGGCTCCCAGCAGGCTTTCCCGCAGCTCCTCCAATAGTCGTGGATCTTCACCCTGCTATCCAGCAGGGACGGCCTCCAGGCCCGATGGCTCCATGGGGAGAACTCGTGCAGCTTCTTCCAGCGGCTGTTCCAACAAGGTCTGGGGTATCGAGAATGGCTCCCAGGGGCAGGTCTCCCGACGGGTTTCAACCTCCTGACGCTATTTCCACTCCAGGCATCTGAGGCCATGGCAGCTGCAGCGTCGTATCTCGCCCGAGTTTCCAAAGCTCAATGGCGCCAAGCAGCAGAACCCAGTCTCTTCACCTGGGCCACTCCCGCTCATGGGTGGGGCGTCGATCGGCCTCTCCACCCATTTTCCAAGGTCTAGCATGGGAGGGTGGCTGTTTCTTTATGTCGGCCGCTCCCCCCAGGGGCGGATGCGACATAGTCCCAGATTGCCCAACATGGCTGCAAATTCCTGTGTTCCTTTTTGATGCTGAAATGCCACAGCCATTTTGACAGAACACTTTTCTGCTCTGGTTCCACTTAATGACAGCCAACAATCTGAAGCACAGTCCCAATTTATAATCCACAGGGAAAAAAATAAAATCTTCACCCCATACAGCTTGGGTTCCTTTAGTACTTTATGGCAGGCTTGCCACTGAAGATGTTGTATTTGCGGCAATAATCCTGAAGACTACGCCAAATGTAGGTAGGGTAACCGACTGGGGGGGTGACCAACTTCCTGCCGCAGACAGACACGAGACGGAGACAGAATTTGTATTCAACAGGTCCGTTTTTATTGGCCGCCCTTCTGTCGACCACAGGAATACACCACAGCAGCTTCACATTTCTCCATATACAGGCCCAGGTACCTTCACTTCTTTGACACTGTAGTCGCGGCGTCTTTCGTGGCTCTTTTCACTGTGGCTGCCCTAGGCCCATCCACCACAGCGCTTCACCAGTCTGAACACGCCGTCCGTTTGATACCCCCAGGCCATCTTCATCTTTGGCTACTGTCCTCTGGGCCACCCCCCATGACCGCCTCAACTGTCAGTCCCCACTGGAGCCTTTCTACTGTCTCCTCCTCAGCAGAACTTCCTCTCTGCTGTGCTCCTATCCCTGACTGGACTTTCCAGAACCTTCCCTCAACCTTTTAAACTTCCAGTCCCGGTAACTCCGCCCACCATCACCTGACAGTTTCTCTGGCCAATGGCAGTTATTCAGTCCCACTCTTCCACTCTCCACTGCCCTCTAATGGTCAAACTACAATACTGCACCCTTTCTCTTTATCTCAGCGGATTCACACCAACACTGCGCTACACCTCCGCCTACCCACTACAGACAGGTCTATCCATCGTCCAACTTCCCTACACAGTCTTCCAATCTGGTACAGGGTTGTGCTGAAACTGTCAGTACTTTGATTGACAGCTCAGTGTCCCGTCTGGGGTCAGAGGTGCTGGGCTGTCTTCAGGTGTTCATTATCTCAGGTGAAAACTTCACAGAATGCCATAAAAAACATCAATAAATCATGGTGAGAGAAAGAATGCAAACTCCAAATTAGCACAACTAATGCTATTTCTAGGACAAACAATAAAAAGGGAAAATGAAAATACTGAGAAAAATTTGGAAAACAAATGAAAAGTGGGAGGCAAAGGAGAGGATGCAGGAGAGGCAGGCCCTGCATTATTAGCAGTCCCTAGATCACATAGAGATAAGGTAGAGAGAACCTTATCATAGTGGTATTGTTAGAAGCAATAGGTGCAGTGGATGACAGGTGCCCAGCTGGCCTGAGAAAAACAAGACAGGCAGAAAGAAGGGTATCAGTAAAGAGATTAAAGAGCCAAATACAACCCTGCATAGCTGTGGATCAGAACACATACCATCAGGATCAAGGAGATTTGTGTGGAAGCGCACTGTGTAAGGGTCTGCAGTGTCCGCTGCTAAGAAAGGAAGCACTGGCGAAAACACATGGCCTCCTCTGCCTCCCACTTTTCATTTGTTTTCCAAATTTTTCTCATTAATTTCATTTTCCCCTTTTTAATTGTTTGTCCTGGAAATAGCATTAGAGTTATGCTAATTTGGTGTTTGCATTCTTTCTCTCACCATGATTTATTGATGTTTTTGATGGCGTTCTGTGAAGTTGCCATGTTTTTTTGTTCTGTTTATTTAATGACATGAATTGAGTGATGGTGTTTTTTTACAGTTTCTTTTTGTTTATGGCTTTCTGCAATTTTTGTTAACAGACTGATGAAGGTCAGGTATTGATCGAAACGTCTCTTAATTTTCTGGAATTTCTTCATTCAATAAATAAATATTTCTACACCACATTTGTCTGCTAATGTACATGTGGATTTCCTGAAAGAATAGCCCCATTGTAGAAATTTCAAAATGTATATTTTTTTAATACAGATCATGTGAAAAATAAATTAAAACTACCAAATATAAAAAATAAATACATTTAACAAAGAGCTTGATTTAAACAGTAGATCACTTTCTGATGACTCATTCCTTTAACCACTTCATGACATTTGATGTACGGTTACAACATATTCGGGAAGGGATTCCCACAAACTGATGTAATCCTAAGTCATGGCAATCATGCAGGCACAAGAGCTGTGCCTGCACGATCACCACTGGAAGCTCAGCTTGAATGATTGCCAAGCCACAGCTGTCACAGCCAGGGGCAATGCTCGCACCACTTGGCCGTTTAACCTCTTAAATGTTGCAGGGGCCTCCCTCTCCCACCCGATCAGCAGTCTCACAATGTGGTCACGGGCGCCAATGGTAGTCATGGTAATTGGTGATCATATGCATGGTCTAAAAGATGTTCTGTCAGTGTAAGACTGGCAGTTGTAATGCATTGCAATGCTGTTGCATTGCCAAGCATTATACCAGTGATCAGAGTAAAAAAAAAAGTTAAAGTCCCATAGCGAAATTAAGTAAAAAAGTAAAAAGAAATAGCAAAAAAATTTAAAAAATATTTTTAAAAAATCACAAAATAGAGAACAAAAAATGAAAAAGTATTATACCAATAAATACGTATATTTTATTCTTTTTTCAGTAAAATAGCTTTTATTGTGAAAAAGTGGAAAAACACAAAAATAATTATATAAATGTGGTATTGCTGTAATTGTACTGACCCAAACAATAAAGTTGTCATATCACATTTACTACACGGTGAGTGGCATAAAAAAAAACAGTTCCCAAACTGCTGGTTCCGATTTTTCAGAGGCAAAATTATCAAAAAATGTCATGTGCCTGAAAATGGTACCATTAAAAACATCAATAGTTAATTGCCAATCCTAAAAAATATATATAAATCTGGTATCGCTGTAATCACACCCACCCAAATAATAAAGATGGATAATCACATATTCATCATGAGAAACAGTGTAAAGAATAATTAAAACCAATTCTTAACCTGCTGTTGATTTGTTCATTCTGTCTCCCAAAGACCGCTTGATTATGCACAATCCTTATTGGTAGGCTTTAATGCATAGAAAATCAGAAAACACCAATATGAAAACAATGCAAGCTAATAAAATCAATGAGGTCTTTATTATTAATATATAAAACCAGACACAATAATTACAAGAAATAAATAGACAAGAATGGAATACACCGGCAACAAAAAAACGGGGGATATTACCATAGGAAAATTAAAACCATAGTGGAATCATTGCTAGATCAATAATAAATGTAGCCACAGGGGTATATTTATTGCAGATTATAATTTACTATATAATATAGGCAGGTACGTAAGAAAAATAAGAATATATGAGAATAAAGAAAGTAGATACTACAGTAAACCCCCATCTAACAAAAAAAATCAAAATTGAGCTATATGACAAAAAGACCCTCTATATACCCACATGGCTCCAAGAGTACAGCACCAAGGTAGAGGGTGATTTCCCACCACACCTGACACACTTTTCGCAAGAACAGCTTCGTCCAGGGGTGTCTGTAAAACACATGTGGTGTCAATATGATTGCTGCACTCTTAGATGAATTCATTGAGAGGTGTAGTCAGTAAAATGGGGTCACTTATGTGGGGGTTCTGTTGCTCTGGTACCTCAAGGGCTTTTCCAGTGCCTCATGACACTTGCAATCCATAACAGCCAAGTCTACACTACAATATGGCTCTCCTTCAGTTCTGATTTTTCCGCTGTGTTTGAAATGTACTTCCCAATTACATGTAGGGTATTGGTGCACTCCAGAGAAATTTTAGCAACAAACTGTGAGGTCTGTTTTTTTCCTATTAGCTCTTATAAAAATTAAAAACTTGGGACTAAAACAACATATTATTGGTAAAAATTTAATTATTCTTTCTTCACTGCCCAATGGTATAAAATTCTGTCAGGAACAAGTGCTGTCAATATGATCACTGCACACCTAGATGAATTCATTGGGAGTGTAGTTTGAAAAATGGGGTCTGCTGTTCTGGCACCACAGGGGCTTTGCCAATGTGACATGGCACCCTCAAACCATTCCAGCAAAATCTGAACTCCAGTATGGCGCCTATTCCCTTCTGAGCTTTATACTGGGCTTCAGAATTAGTTTTTTACCTCTTATGGGGAATTGTCATACTCAGGAAAAATTGCACAACAAATTGCATGGTCCATTTTTTTCCTGTTACCCTTGTGAGAATGAAAAATTTGAGGTACATTAAATAGCAAAGACTAAATACAATTAGATGTACATCTGTTCATGTTCTGCATGAATTTTAGAGGCCTCTCAGGAAAAAAACTGTATAATGCTGTCTCTTGAATAACTTGTCAAATGTTATGGCTTTTATCAGAAGAACCTTACATTGAGATGAACTTCGATGTCCTACCAACTGGTTATCTTACACAGACACCCTCAAAATTTTGCACTTACTAAAATTAATCTCCCACTGAATTTGTATTCAGTGAGTTGTATCTCATATCTTTGTCAACTAATTGGCGCCAATCTTTCATTCTGCTTTGGATAATCCCTGGTTGCTACAAGGGTAGAGGGGATTCTCAAAAAGGATTCCTTCATGAAGAGATGATCAAAAAGTATCCATATGTTGGGAACCTTAGCAATGAACTGTAATCTACGGGCAAGGTCCTCCAAAGTTAAATCCTATGTCAGTGCCCTATTCATTGGTCAAGAAGAGATGAAGATCCAAAACAAACAACTACCCTTCTATTGACTCAACAATTCTTAATACAATGTATTAATATGGTGTTTCTAAACTGGAAAATCCTTTTACGTTACAACTTTGATACACGAGGTTCTATGTTCTTACTATAAATCAGAGTTCTCGAAGCATCAGGCGAGATTGTATGAGTGGACATTTCTTAAAAGTACAAGTTCTTGAAAGCTCATTTATTCTCTCAGACTAATAATGCACATACTATTTAATGTGAATATTGTAAAAGTTCAAAGAGAAAGCATAGGTAGAGAACCTTATACATAAGAACAGATGTGCTTGTGAGGTCATGTCCATGTGTATGCCAAGGATTACATACACCCATAGGATTACAAAATTCTGTCCGGTCCAAGCCTTTTGTGCAAACAAAACCATCTATATTCGCTTGGACTGTTAATCTACATTTGACATCACCTGAGAACGATAGATCTGTGATTTATGTTATTTCAATTAACTTTGCAGACTTTATTGCACACAAACAATAGAGTTCAGTGATTAGAAAGAGTTTAGTGTAAACATGAGCGGCTATCATGTCAGCACATGTACATCATTTACTCTGATTGTTCACGGCAACGGGTAAAGATTCAGAAAATCATCTTTAATAACCAATTGTGTCCTCATACAAGATCATACAAGAGCATTACTATCAGCAGGGGCGCATATGTTCAGCTTTTATCTATAGGATCATGAGCTTACCATAGAAATGTCTAAAATGTATTTCTTGGAAACCATTGCTTACTTGGGCTTGAAGCATTTAGAACAGCATTCTTTCATTTTGGACTATTAAATTTTTTTTTTAAAAATTAACTAAACTCAGATTATTTTAATTTTTGGAAATGTTGGTGCCTTCTCTCATCTTAGTGTCAAAGTTTGATTCGGCCACATGAAAAGTGTTAACTGTCATCAAACCTCTTGAAAATGAGACAGGTCCCTCAACATTTTGTCTACAACCACACTAGACATATCAAATTAATATGGCCACATCCTTGTCCTGGTGTTTACCTAGGTTGCATACCAATATGTAGCTGACCTCTGAGATTGTTTGAACCCAGCGGTGTGACCATGATTACCACCAAGACCCACCTCTTCCAACAAGCTTACAACCTGCAGTTATCCTCGGTCCACTACACCGGTGCATGACCAGCTCTACCTTCACCTACTGTATCCTCATCCATTCCTTGTAGACTGTGAGCCCTCACAGGAAGGGTCCTCTCTCTTCCTGTACTAGTCGTGACTTGTATTGTTCATGAATAGTGTTGAGCGATACCATCCGATACCCTAAAATATCGGATCAGATGGTATCGGCCCGATACGAAAAAAGTATCGGGTATCGCCGATTCCGATACCGGAAGTCCCATTCAAGTCTATGGGACTTCCGGTATCGGAATAAGAAAAACCCTTTTCTGTCCTTCGACAGACTGTCATCCGGGCTTTGGGTGCCATATCCCTGTAAAAAATAGAATTTAAAATAAAAAATATTGTTATTCTTACCTTCCGACGTCCCGCGCAGCCTTCCCGCTTCTCTCCACGCTCTCGTTCCCAGTAATCCTTTGCGAAAATGCCCGCGATGGCGTCCGTTCTTGCGGGATCGCGAAGTCTCGCGGTCATTCGTGTGACGTCATCGCGAATTACCGCGAAACATCGCGTTCCCGCGAGAACGGACGTCATCGCGGGCATTTTCGTAAAGGATTACTGGGAACGGCTGCGCGGGACATCGGAAGGTAAGAATAACGGTTCCATGACAATTGTGTACAAGATAATTGTGTACGGACAATTGTGTACAGAAAATTGTGTACAGGCCAATTGTGTCCAAGGACAATTGTGTACAAGGACAATTGTGTACAGGGCAATCGCCTTGTACACAATTGCCTTGTACACAATTGTCATTGTACACAATTGGCCTGTACACAATTGTCTGTACACAATAGTCCGTACACAATTATCTTGTACACAATTGTCCTGTCACCAAGAATAACACCATTTTTTTTTTTTTTTTTTTACATTTTATCTTTTACTACTGATGCTGCATAGGCGGCCTCAATAGTAAAAAGTTGGTCACACTTGTCAAACACTATGTAATTTCCGCGAGAATTCCGGTACGTGTGAACTTAGCCTTACTCTGGTGTTAGCAGAAGTAACAAACAGGTGTTGATAAGCGATGGCAGACCAATAAATGGTGACACTGGTGGTGCGCGCTAGATAGATGATGGTGACAGTGATCTCAACTGCGGCTAAATGCTAAATATGGTGCGCATACTTGTGAAGCCCAATGTTCAGATGAAGGCTAGTTTCACATTTGCGGATGTCAGAGCTGCGGAGGGCTGCATAGTTCGTGAAGCCATACATCCGCATGGCCTGCATACCCAATGTTAAATACAGGTACGCAGGCCGCATGCAGATGTAGGCAGAGCTGAACGGAGGAGGTGCACCAGTGGGCAGAGCTTCATGGATGAACTACGCAGCCTTCCGCAGCACTGACATCCACAAATGTGAAACCAGCCTAATTTAAGTTTCACTTTTTGTATTGAATAACTGAAATTAACTTTTTGATGATGATATTCTAATTTTGTGAGATGCACCTGTATATGTGCATACATAAGTGCAAGGGGAATTAAAAAGGAAATTGCAACCGAGTTAGCCCTTTAAGCTCTTTTCCTTCCCAGGCATCATCCTGGTTTGCTGGATGTTGACACTGGACCGGCATGAGCTGTTCTATTGACAATGTTGCAATTGGATGTCATGATTTAGCAAGTGTATGTTATTTTTGTGGCTGGAACTACCATGTGGCTAGTGTTGGACATAATCAGGGCACTATAGTGCCAATACTAACCACGTTGTAGTACCATACACCCACTTATTATATGGCGCCAGACATTTATCAGTGTCCAGGCTCGGACTGGCCCATAGGGGTACAGGGGAACCCCCCAATGGGCCTCTGTGAAAATCAGGGCCCCCAACCTTACTGTATGGGAAGTACTTGCCATAATTCACTTGATTTACTCTATTCAGAAAAAAGCAGCATCTCATCATTCATTAACCAAACTACCCAGTTTATTATTATATAGAGATATACAGTAGGTACATTTGTGAATGAGGGTAGTGTAATATTTGTATACAGGTGAAAAGTGGGCCAACAAAGTCAACGTTACTGGTGGGCCCTTGCCACCCCAGTCCGACACTGTCAGTGTCTATAATACAGCTCTGTATTGGTGTAATGCTAATGATTAGTGTTGAGCGATACTTTCCGATTTTGAGAAATTCACAAAAGGACATTTTCTGCTCACCCCTCTTCACTCCTAATCACACCTCCGATGCACGGAAACACCCTGACCCCGGTGTATTGTGCATGCACAACATAGAAAAAGATTTTCCAGCGTCTCCAGGAGATAAAATAACAATTGCTTTATTGAAAATATAAAATCTTCTTACCATCAAGTAAAAACAACATAAAGAGGCATATGGAGGGGAGCACTTTCCTACGCGTTTCACCCTGAAAGGGCTTAATCATGGAAACACTTCTTCATCTACTTGATGGTAAGAAGATTTTATATTTTCAATAAAGCAATTGTTATTTTATCTCCTGGAGACGCTGGAAAATCTTTTTCTATGTTGATATTGAGAAATTGGATCGGACCGATACCCAAAAAGTATCGGGTATTGCCGATTCCGATTCCGGAAACCCCATTCAAGTCAATGGGACAGAAATATCGGAATTAAAAAAAACCCTTTCTTTACTTGCACATCCAGTTCGGGAGGGGGGAAGAGTGTGGGCGGTGCGTGGGCGGACACTTTGCGTGTCTGTGTGTGCGTGCGGGGTCGGTACGGGCCTCTCGGGGGTCTGTGCGGGCCTGTCGGGGGTCTGTGCGGCCTGCCGGGGGTGTGTGCGGGCCTGGCGGGGGTCTGTGCGGGCCTGCCGGGGGTCTGTGCGGGCTGCCGGGGGTTGTGTGTGTGTGTGCTATGCCTGCTACAATGACAGTGATTGACACATTAGCCAATGATGGGACAGTATAATCCCATCATCCGGCTAATGTGTTGAATGTAAAAAACAAAACAAAAACATACATACTACATACATACTACATATATACTGCATTCATACAACATACATACATACTACATACATACTTCATATATACTACATTCATACAACATACATACATGCTACATACTACATACATACTTCATATATACTACATTCATACAACATACATACATACTACATACATATTTCATATATACTACATTCATACAACATACATACATACTACATATATACTACATTCATACAACATACATACATACTTACTTCATATACACTACATTCATACAACATACATACTACATACATACTACATATATACTACATTCATACAACATACATACTACATACTACATACATACTTCATATATACTACATTCATACAACATACATACTACATACTACATACATACTACATATATACTACATTCATACAACATACATACATGTTACATACTACATACATACTTCATATATACTACATTTATACAACATACATACTACATAGATACTACATATATACTACATTCATACAACACATGCATACTACATACTACATACATACTACATATATACTACATTCATACAACATACATATATACTACATGCTACATACATACTACATTCATACAACATACATACAACATACATACTACATATATACTACATTCATACAACATACATACATTGTACATACTACATACATACTACATACATACAACATACATAAAACATACTACAGACATAAAACATACATACTACATACATGCTACATACAATACATTCATACATTCATACAATACATACATATAGACATACAGTACATATAACATAGAGTACATACTCACCATCACTTGTCACTTTGATCCCCGAAGCCAGTGTCATCTTTAAAAAATTTAAATAACAAACAACCGATATACTCCCTGATCCGCAGAAATCCACGAGTGTCCCACGATGATCTCCCGTGGAGAACAGCAGCATCAGCTGATGCCACCGTTCTCTAGGGGCCCCAGGAATACAATGACGGGAGGTAGATATCCTTCCGCACTGTATTCCTCTGCCACTGTAAAAAAAGAGTCCCTAGTCTCACTTTTGGCATTGCTGTGTGAGAAAGTTCCCACGCAGCTTTTGCCATAAAGTGAGACCAGTGAACTATAGTAACCTCTCAGTGATGCACTACAGGAGATCGTCGTGGGACACTCGTGGATTTCTGCGGATTAGGGAGTATATTGCTTGTTTGATATTTTAATATATTTTACAGTGAGATGACACTGGCTTCGGGGATCAAAGTGACAAGTGATGGTGAGTATGTACTCTATGTTATATGTACTGTATGTCTATATGTATGTATTGTATGAATGTATTGTATGTAGTATGTATGTAGTATGTGTGTATGTTGTATGAATGTAGTATGTATGTATGTATGTTGTATGAATGTAGTATATATGTAGTATGTATGTAGTATGTATGTTGTATGAATGTAGTATATATGTAGTATGTATGCAGTATGTAGTATGTAGGTATGTATGTATGTTGTATGAATGTAGTATATACTGTATGAAGTATGTATGTAGTATGTATGTATGTTGTATGAATGTAGTATATATGTAGTATGTATGTAGTATGTATGTATGTTGTATGAATGTAGTATATATTAAGTATGTATGTAGTATGTATGTATGTTGTATGAATGTAGTATATATTAAGTATGTATGTAGTATGTATGTATGTTGTATGAATGTAGTATATATGTAGTATGTATGTATGTATGTTGTATGAATGTAGTATGTATGTAGTATGTATGTAGTATGTATGTATGCATGTTGTATGAATGTAGTATGTATGTAGTATGTATGTATGTATGTATGTTTTAAAAATGTTGTATATATGTAGTATGTATGTATGTAGTATGTAGTATGTATGTTTTTTTTTTACATTCAGCACATTAGCCGGATGATGGGACTACTACTGTCCCATCATTGGTTAATGTGTCAATCACTGTCATTGTAGCAGGCATAGCCCATCGGACGATGCCCGCACACACACACAACCGCCGGGAGGCCCGCACAGACCCCCGGCAGCCCGCACAGACCCCTGGCAGGCCTGTACAGACTCCCAGCAGCCCGCACAGACCCCCGGCAGGCCCGCACAGACCTCCTGCAGGCCCATACAGACCCCTGGCAGGCCCGCACAGCCCGCACAGACCCCCGCAGGCCTGTACAGACCCCCAGCAGGCCGGCAAAGACCCCCGGCAGCCCGCACAGACCCCCGGCAGGCCCGCACAGACCCCCGGCAGCCCGCACGGACCCCCGGCAGGCCCACACAGACCCCCGGCAGCCCGTACAGACCCCCGGCAGCCCGCACGGACCCCCGGCAGGCCCGCACAGACCGCGCATCATGATGTGCACAGACCGCGCATCATGATGACATCATTTCAGCAGCCAATCACAGCCACAACACTGGCTCATTGCATTATGGGAACTTCCGATTCCGGTATCCGATATCGTAAAAATATCGGTACTCGGTATCGGAATTCCGATACAGCGAATATTGGCCGATACCCGATATTTGCAGTATCGGAATGCTCAACACTACTAATGATTCCAGACTCGACCTTCTTCATCTCTTATTCTTCTGCACCACCAGGTCTCTTGTTATTGCTTCCTGCTTGTTTTCTTCCATCCATTTTTCCTCCCTACACAGCTACCCTGCTTTCTCCGCTTCACTCCTCTGCTTGCTGTTTCAGTACTTCTCACTTGCTCTGTCTCTTTCTTATGGTCATCGCTCTAATCCCCTTCCCTGCTTCTGCTCCAGGAGGCCAGAGAGAACATTGTGCTAAAGTGGATTCAAGGGACGTGGATAAAAATAACTAGTGATTAGGGATGAGCTAACCCGAACTGTAAAGTTTGGGGTTCGGATCGGTAGGTATCTGGTGTTGAACTCCCAGAAGTCGTTACTGTTTGGAGTTTGCATGCTTAATAAAGCTGCTTGAAAGGCTGCAGCGCAGTCAATCAACAAGCTTTTCAGCCATGGGCAGTTCAGGAGCCATCACAACCATGTCAATTATTGGCATGGTTGTGATTGGCCGGCAACACCTGTGACTTGGCCTGTACAACTGCAAGGGGCCCATATATAATTCTTGCATGTGGCCCCTATTCTGTCTGTGTCCGCCAGTGGATCAGGTACACCATTTTAAGACTCATTTTACATATCAATTGGGCTGGTGCATTTGCAATTGGGGTAATGGGATTGTGGGATTAATGTCACCTCCTGGCACTGACATCAAGCCCAAGGGTGAGTAATGGAAAGGTGTCTATCAGACACCCCCATTAGTAACCCAGTAGTCAAAAGAAATAAACACATATACAAAAGTCCTTTATTTGTAAAATCACTCCCTGACAATTTCCCTCTTTCACCCATTTATTAAAAAAAAAATTAACAGCTGTCCGCCCTAATCCAAATGGAGGTCCCTTGACAATCCTCATCTTGTTCACCCAGTGTATGGAGCTGCACTCAGAGAATAAAGCTCCAAAGACTGGATTAACAGCCACAGCTGGGTCTCACGCTGTATGCTGCTGGGTCTCACGGAGTCCAGCGTAAGAGCCGGAATGAATCCTGCAGGTAGTTCAGGTGCTCCATGTCAATAGAGCAGCTCATCTTCTTCCAGGCTGCTTTTATGACAGATGTGGCTTCTGATGTCATGGTGATTGACAGCCGGCTCCCCTGCAATTAGGCAGCAGACAGTAGGCTGTCAATCAACTGACATCAACAGTCATGCCCTGTCAACAAAACAGAGAGGAAGATAAACTGCTCTTCTGGCAGCGCGACATCAGTGGAAGCCACTGAATCGCCGGCAGGAGCAGTCTGTGATTGCTCTGTGTTGGCAAAGATTTGTACCAGGCTCAGTTAAAAGCTAGTTGACAACTGCCTGCCTGTTGGTGCTTAGGTCTGTTTCACACTTCCGCTTTTTCAAATCCGTCAAAATCCGTTGGTTTCCGTAAAAAAACGGATCCGCCATTTTTTTGCAGGATCCGTTTTTTTTGTCCCATAGACTTCCATTAGTGGTTACCGCGGATCCGTCAAAAAAACGGATCCGTTTTTTTAAAAACGGATCCGTTTGCATCAGTTTCCGTCAAAAAAACGGAAACGGATCCGTTTGGCGGACACAAAAACGGAAGTGTGAAACAGGCCTTAGGTCCATGTTAAGAATTAAAGAGTGCTGGGTAACCGCTTTAAGTGAGGTTTAAAAAAAGTGACAGATTTACACAGTGGACAATATCAAGTTTCAGAAATGAGATGGAAAACCACTTTGAAGATAAAATTTTGAAGCAGCCCCCTACATAATGTATTGCATTTGCATGTTTGTATAGCACTGTTCTTCACTGTGTGATTTTCATCCATCAGGTACAATTTCTTCACTGTTTAAAACAAGCTGAAACTGGAGGTGAGAGTGAAGTGGTAGACGGGTTCCACGTGTGCAACAAACTGAGAAAGCAGAACCCAGAAGCATTCGACATCCTCACAGCCACACAGATCGACTTCACAGACATTGGGGTTGATTATTGTGATTTCTCCCTCCAGTCCAAACAACGGATTATAGAGTAAGATCTTCTAAATGTAGTTATTTTGGGGAAGGTGTGCAATTAGAGCTGTAAGGAGATAATTAGAAAGGAAAAGGCTGCCCCCTTGTGGAATAAAGTAATACAAAAGGATTTGGATAACAGATATTTTTTTCTTTTCAAGTATAGTGATACTAGATTTCTGCTCTTATCCTTTTTATTTAGTGCTAATTTTGTGGTAGTTTCCAAAGGGGTGTGGCTCACGGAGAAATAAGGCAGAACAGCCTAAAAGCATGACCACACAGAATCCTATGTGCAACACTTTCTGATCTTTTTGACCTAGTGACAAGTCATCTTTAAGGGAAGGAGTCCATAAATATGTCATCACTACATTTTGCGCTACCAGAAGGGGGCACTACAGCAACGGTAGAGCTGTTATTATGAGTGCACAGTACACCAAGGGGATGAAGTTGTGGAAAGCTTAACGAGATGAGACTATAGTTTGAAAATAATGTATTAGGTTTCCAGAGAAAATATCAGCAGGTTGAATGTGAAACTAGATACTTAGGATATGAAAAGTAGCTGCTGTTAAGAGGGCTCTCCAATGTGAACAATTCTTTATTATTAGACATGCATTCATATGACCTTAATTCGCTAACTGGGATCTCCTGTGAGAAAATCTGACACTATGGCTACATTCCCACCATGAGCTGTTGATGAGTCTTAATTTCTGCACCTATTATTTAAATTAAATTACTTGCGTTTTTCCATTTTTTATCACGTTTTTGACGTTGGGTTTTTGACCTCTTTTTTGGTTAGTCATGTTTTAAAAAAGCTGCTATGATTTTGAAGCTTCCTATTATTTGGCTTTGAAAAAAATGTATTGATATACTTAAGTGCAGATTACATGCGTTTGTTATGTGTTTCTGCTGCAGAAACGCGCTGAAAACGCATGTGCATTTTTTTACTTGTGAATTATCTGCATCTAATGCAAGTCTATGGGGAAAATTTGCACAGAAAACTCAGCGTACCTGTAGAAGAATTTGACTTCCTGCAGATTAGAAACACCGCAGGTCAGTCTACACTAAGTAAAAAGCAGCATGGTGGGCTTGAGATTGCTACAAACCTCATCCACTTTTGTGGAACTGTAAGAAGCTGAGTTTTTCACTCAGCAAAAAAAATGCACTGTCAAAAACAAACCAAAAGCTCATCATGGGAACGTTGCCTAAAACCCCAATTATTAAAGTTTTAGCACACATAGAAATATTTTTACTCCAGTCCTGGCTAGTTCTGTCCAAGTGGATGGAGTTAGGGTGGGCATCGCGGGGGTCATCCGAAAAATTGTTTTAAATTTTATGCCACTTTAGTGGCGTAAATTACACCAGAAATATATGCCAACCCCTCAATTGATTAAATTTTCTGTTGGATGCTCATGGCAGTTGTAAGATGCTTCTGCTTCACTAAAGGGGTTATCTGCTCCAAATCGATAAGTCTGCAATCACTCTGTGTGAATGCAGATTCATGAATCCCTTACCAGCATACGCACTGTGCGTTGTAAAGATTTGCTGGTTTCTGGGTGGGGAGCGCAGGGTATGTATGAGTTACATACTCTCGTCCATGATCCGTTTAGTGGATGTGGCCTTGATCCATACACATGAGCGAGGCCGTGCTTCATCTAGCAACACGGCCGGCCAGTGGATGTTGCTAACTAGAGGGAATGGCTTCGCTCCATACAAGTGTATGGAAGCAAGGCTTTGACCACTGGACAGGAGTGTGTATAACGCATACATACCCTCTGGTCACAGGTTAGAAGCCGGTGAATCCCTACAGAGCACAGTGCATGCACTGGAGAATTCCTAAGTCTGGAGTCACACAGAGTGACTGCAGACTTATTGATTTGGAACGGACAACCCCTTAATAAGTGCATGCTCCTTCATTATTTAGTTGAACAGCAGAGATTGGAAGGAACTATAAACTACTGGACACCTGAAATTGGGTTCTGAAACTTTGGATATCAGAGTTTGGTCCACTAAAGGCTAGAAAATTGGGACACTAGGGAAAATTTTTCCTTTGATGCCAAATGAGGTTACTTTGGTTCTGGATATTAGATGCAGAACAGGTTTAAATGGATACTCCAACATCATATACAAGTAAACTGTAAAACGGAACATAAGAGGAGGGCCAAGAAATTCTGACACATAGTGCTGGTAGGAGCTTGAAAACCATAGTTCTAATTTTGCTGCTTTATTTCAAAGTTTGGTCTAAACAAATATGAACCATGTATAGAAAATTCTGAAGAATATTTTTCCTTTCAAAGCTAGCAGAAACTGGAAAACCCATAAAATAATATGCTATGTATCAACACTTAAACAAATTGTTCAGAAAGTATCTAGGGCAAATTTGTGGACATATAGTATATCAAGCAACATTCTCTAAACCGAAGTAATGAACATGTTAATTGAAATTATGAAGTAGAAACCTAAGACCCTAGTCAGTAACCACAACTGGTCTACTTTTCTCTGAAGACTAAAGATCGTTAATTATTGCTAATTAAAGGCATATATGACACTGGGCACTTTAAATTTGGGACAGGAGCGTGACCTGCCTTGGGATATACTGGCTGTTATACAATTGTGTAAGCTTGGAGGAACTTCAATGCTCTGATTTAATCAGTGCTACACTACTCAATTACTTTCATGCCAGTATTCCTAAAAAACATTTGGCGCATTTAGGAAGGACTGTGACTAAATAAAAAGTCATGTTTGATTATAGTAAAAGTCACTGAATCAATCGATGCAGCATGTAGGCCCTTTCACTATCCAATCAAGTAGGAAGTGGTTTTGTTGTGGTTTGGAGAAAGCTCATGTTCATTAATAATCTAAGTTGGAATATTTAAAGTATCTTGATTGCTTGGTTTTGGGTAACCAAGTTATATACCAGTCATAATTTGATAACTATGCGAGAGGAGCCAGGGCCGTAGTCGCGGCTGACATAGATTGCTCAAGCGCGACCTGGTCTCCCACCACATGCATCAGATGTCTCCTTTGTGGCATACCTTTGTTACACCTTCTGCGCCATCAGAGTCCCATCTGGTCTGCTGAAGTTCTCCTGCTGGCATTGTTATTGAAAAATAGACAGAGTCCAGTTCCAACTCAACAATAAAGAATTTACTTGCATCAGTACGCAGTATGTCCATTTCAGTTACAGCCATATCATAAGGTTCCACACAGTATGCATCCTTCGCTTTCCCTGTGTCTTCCCACTTTCCCAGGGTGTCCCCGGGACATACTGACCCACTTGGTACTGCAGCATCACTTTTGTACAGCTTCACCAACTTTAGGAGTTCCCCTGTCCGTTTCGGTCAATATCAAGCCCTGGACAAACTGGGCTCCTAACTTGTGAACATTGCAGGGTTAAAGTGCTGTCCTGGGCTCTAAAACCCTACAGGACTGTCTGGGCTCCTTGACCCTTCTGACTATAATCAGGAAATGTTCCTGGCTTACCCACAGCAGACTCCTACTAAGTTAACTATGTATACTAATGTGCCCCATCTAATGTCTACATTGGGGAATTACACTTACGCTAAGCTACAGCATAAAATCACAGCACATAAGTACAAAACACTATATACAGAGTAAGATGTTCCAAACCGGGACGTGTACAGGGCATTAACAGTTTTTGCGACCCCTTACAAATGGATCATTAACTTATTGGGTTAAACCAACATTGAGATGACCAAGTCTTCATCAAATCATTAAGTCAACCCAAAGAAAATTAATTTAGAATTTTTCATCCTTTCCATCGATATCCTACTTTCTGAAGGAAATAACCTTAGAATAGTATCTAATTGATTTTCCATGAAGTTTTCATTTTCGGTTGGTGACACTTCAATAACTAGATAACCATATACTGATAGTTCATAGAGGGAATTGGATATTGGTTTTACCTCCCAATTACAAGAAAGTGTTTTTTTGTCCACTAATTCTCTATGATTGAGACTTCCATGAAGCTGCGTACTGTATATGTCCTTCTTCAAGTAGTATTTTGTCTACCTTGTCTGGTTGTAAGCCAATAGGGAAAGGAGGATGGCAAAAATGATGCATGACCCTGCCCTTTTTTCTCATCTGCTACTAGCTTTATCCACTTAGATCACAGTGATCCCTCAATTAGTTCAGGGGCAGACATAGCATTGGTGTAATCTGTGCGGCTGCACAGGGGCCAAAGAGGTAAGAGGGCCAAATCTAGCTGCAAAGCAGGTGTATCATAGAATCATAGAATCATAGAATCGTAGAGTTGGAAGGGACCTCCTGGGCCATCTGGTCCAACCCCCTGCTCAAAGCAGGATTCGCTAAATCATCCCAGTCAGATGTCTGTCCAGCCTCTGTTTGAAGACTTCCATTGAAGGAGAACTCACCACTTCTCGTGGCAGCCTGTTCCACTCATTGATCACTCTAACTGTCAAAAAGTTTTTTCTAATATCTAATCTGTGTCTCCTCCCATTCAGTTTCATCCCAATTTTAATACTGATGAGTTATTTGACTGCAAAGGGCCCATATATTCTTCCTTGTGGCCCCTCTTCTGTCTGTGTCTGACAGTGTATCAGGTACACAATTCTAGGACTCATAGTACATATTAATTCCAAAACCCTTTTTGCAGTGACTTTTAGAGGCAGTTCTCAAGCAGATGAACCCCCTTTATGATGACAAATAATAGATGGTAGCATTTTCTGAAGAGAAACCAGGGAACTGGGATTATGGGACATAAGCAATAAGTGCAATTATGTAATAAATAATTCTAATAGAGGAGCTCTCCTTTGGTGGACAAGCTTACTTGCTTGGAGGGTACCTTGACAAAAATGTGGTCACAAAGTGTTCCGTTTTTTGGACCTCCCAATAATCAACTCTAATCTTAAGGAAAAAAATCAACAGTAAGTATTAGTTCTCCATGCAATGGTATCACAGGGGAAGTAAAAGGCATTGTACGGTTCAAAAGTCTGCAGTCACACAGAGTATCATTTTAGACCGGACACCATCTTTATGCATTGCATTGCACGATATCCATTCAAATTGCAGTGTTGTTTATGTGACACGAGTCAATCTTTATTCTACCAAAGAGATAAGTACCCTAAAGAAAGGACCCTTGTATCAATTCAAAATTCATTAAAGGCGTATATGAAAATGGAGTTTGTTTTCAAATTTAAAAATCTTGTTAAATATATTTTAGACAATAACATTTCTGCTGCATTACAGATTGGATCCTAATGATGAACTTCTACGAATTAATTTCAACAATGCAACCAGGGACTCGGTCTTTAATGTACCTGTTGAAAAAGTGCAACCTTTTTACTCTGCTTTGAAGGAGTTTGTGGATTTGATGAATCAGCCAGAAAACACTTTTTATTACAAAATGAAACCAGGTCAGTAAAATCATCGATGTTTCATTCCGTAAAATATCCTTAAATGGGTATTCTCTAGAGTTGAGCGAAATGGGTTGGTCAATTTCAAAAACCGCCGACTTTCGCTAAAGTCGGGTTTCATGAAACGAAATCCGACCATAGTTTGAGGTCGGCCATGAGGTCGCTGATTAGACCGCCAAAGTCGCGTTTCAAATGATGCTTCCAGCGCCCTTTTTCAGCCAATGATGGAGGACGCACACTGTGGGCAATGCGATGACATGGGCAGCAGTCACCACCATCTTAGAGAAGGGCATTCAATTGATTGGCTGGCTTTGTGTGGCGTCACAGGGGCTATAAAAGGGCGTGACCGCTGACCGCCAACTTACTTCTGCCGATCTAAGAATAGGGAGAGCTGCTGATGATGATGATTCTGTAGGGAGAGCGTTAGGCAGGGAAGAAAAAAACTGCTTCTGCTGCTAGCGCTTTTCACTGTACAGTTAGTGTGCAGTGAAAGTGGAGGATTTTAGTTGTGTGCAGCAGCGCTGGTGGTTATTAGGCTGCCTTTTCAGGCTACCTGATAGCTGCATTGGTGTGTGCACACTGCTGTTCAAACTGCTTTTTTCAAAGCACTCCAACTTTTATTATTTTGCTCTGCTCAGTTACCGAACGTTCATTTTTTCACACACCATTTCACAAACAGTTTAGTATATATGCTGTGTGATCACGGTCCAAACTATACAGAGACAGCGTGTGTCACTCTGTATAAACATAGCCTGAGAGTGACAATTTTCATTGCAGACACCGTCTGGCGGTGTACGCTCGTCACACACTACTGTGTACCGGCTGGTATCAGGGACAAATACAAGCTATCTGTGTATTACTACTACCGTTTCATTACGGTCCAAACTATTCAGAGACAGCATGTGTCACTCCGTATAAACATAGCCCGAGAGTGACAATTTTCCACACAGACACCGTCTAGCGGTGTACGCTCGTCACACACCGTGTACTGGCTGGTATCAGGGACAAATACAAGCTATCTGTGTGTTACTCTGGAAAAAAAAGCCAAGGAGTTTTTCCGTTTTTCCAGACCGACACCTTAGAGTGCTGTCCGCTTTTCAAACAGTTTCGTATATCTGCTGTTTGATCACGGTCCAAACTATACAGAGACAGCGTGTGTCACTCTCTATAAACATAGCCCGAGAGTGACAATTTTCATTACAGACACCGTCTAGCGGTGTACGCTCGTCACACACTACCGTGTACCGGCTGGTATCAGGGACAAATACAAGCTATCTGTGTGTTACTACTACCGTTTCATTACGGTCCAAACTATACAGAGACAGCGTGTGTCACTCTGTATAAACATAGCCTGAGAGTGCCAATTTTCCATACAGACACCGTCTAGCGGTGTACGCTCGTCACACACTACCGTGTACCGGCTGGTATCAGGGACAAATACAAGTTATCTGTGTGTTACTCTGGAAAAAAAGCCGAGGAGTTTTTCCATTTTTCCAGACCGACATCTTAGAGTGCTGTCCGCTTTTCAAACAGTTTAGTATATCTGCTGTTTCATTGCGGTCCAAATTATACAGAGACAGCGTGTGTCACTCCGTATAAACATAGCCAGAGAGTGACAATTTTCCATACAGACACCCTCTAACGGTGTACGCTCGTCACACACTACCGTGTACCGGCTGGTACCACGGATAAATACAAGCTATCTGTATGTTTTTCTGGAAAAACAAACCGAGGAGATTTTCCTTTTTTCCAGAACTACAACGTATAGAGCTGTCAGCTTTTCAAACAGTTTAGTATATCTGCTGTTTCATTACGGTCCAAACTTTACAGGGACAGCGTGTGTCATTCCGTATAAACATAGCCTGAGATTGACAATTTTCCATACAGACACTGTCTAGCGGTGTATGCTCCTCACACACTACCGTGTACTGTCTGGTATCACTGACAAATACAAGCTATCTGTGTGTTTTTCTGGAAAAACAAACAAAGGAGATTTTTCAAGACCTACACTGTATTGAGCTGTCCGATTCTCAAACGGTATTGTATATCTGCTGTTCGCATTACAGTCACATCTATACAGAGGCAGCGTGTGTGTGACACTCCGTAAACACATATACGCAGATTGTTACACAAAAAACGTATAGAGCTGTACACTTCTGATACAGTACTGTATATCTGCTTGTTGTATTACGGTCAAATACATACTGGGAATGCGTCTGTGACTAACAAAATACATACGTAGATGTAATTTTTTTAATACACCTTACACAGCTGGATGCTCCTCATACAGTACCATCTCTCTGCTGGTATTTTGGTTACATTTTCCCAAACATGAGGAAGTATGGTGGAACAGGCCACAGACATGGGCAGGGGGACGCGGCTGGTACTGATGGTGGTGGTGCATCGGCTGGTTGTGGCAAATGCACAATAGCAGCTAAGGCAGGAGGTGTTGAGCCTGTGTCATCGTCTGCCCCAAGAAGGCCTGTAAGGTTCCCTTTTCTTGGAGTAGGAAAACCGCTTTTAAAGCCGGAGCTTCAGGAACAGGTTTTGGCGTACATTGCCGAAACAGCCACCAGCTCTATTGCCTCCTCTTCTGAACGTTCCAAACCTGCAAGTGGGTCGCCCTCCCAGGGCTGTGGGGTACTCGGTACCGGGCCGGTGTCAGTGGGATGTGTCACAGCGGCGGTGACCTGGACCGTGGCCATGGGCGCCCAAGTAATGTAATAGGAAGATGCGAGTTAAATAGTTTGTGATGCCACCTGTGGTGTTCGGCAAGGGAGGTGTTAAGCCGATGCTGCATGCAGATCCTCCGGAACAGATGGTGTGGTGCAGCAATGATGGTATAGCCCTCCACAGGCAGGGCTGCTGTCCCAGGTCAGTGTAGATGTGGAGACACTTAGGTGATGTAGTGTCTGGCGTAGGGGATGTAGCAGTGTCAGGCGGACGGACGCAGGAAGGAATGGAGGACACCAGGGCATGTAGTTCCAAAGCTTTACTCACAGTCTGTAGTGCCCGCTTCTGTACCGTGTCCTCCGGGTCAGGGACTCAGTCAACCTCCAGGCAAGATGGAAAGCTCCCTTCCACACTCCGCCAACTTATGTGCCTTTCCTGAATGTCTCCTCTATAGCGCCTTTAAGTGTGAAGATCTCCAGTACCGTGTTACACTTGAGTTCCTCCTGACCGATGTTCCCAAGAACTCTACTTGCACGGCAGACAGCTGTAGCCTGCTTTGGGGACTCTCTACTCCTAAGTCCCGGCTCTCTATCTGTATTGCTGTTGTGCCCTCAAGTCTTACTTAGATGGGAGTAGTGCATTTACAGCCCACTACTCCACCGGTGTCTGCTGCAGAACCATTAGTGTTCATACAACCTCGGGGACCGGGCCCCGGCCTTGCGTTTAGAACCCACGTCCTCTGTGTTCCCTTTTACTCCTACGTTCCGTACTTGTCCTTTCCCTTCTATGGAAGCTCAGGCTTCAGGTCAACGTCCTTCTCCTTCTTTCCTTTCCTTTCCTGTGCCAGCTGGCTCAGATCACTGAGGCAGCTGCAGCACTCCTTCCTCCATCCCTTCTTCCAGGGATCCCCACTCCTCTCAAGTGGCTTCCTTCCTCACTGACCTCCTGTCAGACTGACCACTCATCCTAAACCATCCTGCTCATATATATATTCTGAACTCCACCCACCTCCCAGCATGTCTAGTGTTCCAAGCAGGGAACCACCAAAGGTGCTCTGCTTCTCTCTAAGCAAAGAGCCGCAATGTGGATATGCTGAACTACTCTATTGTGTGGGGTGCGAGTGTTGGAGCGTGGTCAGGAGCCTCCAACTTACCTGGATGGTGGGGCACCACACCTTAGAAGAAGGTGCAGTACCTCTGTGGCGACTGAGCCTCAGGGGCAACACACAAGCACAGAGTCGTCAGTGCAGGGTTCTGGTCAGGGAAAACACCTTTCCTTGTGTCCTTCACCCCCACCAAAAGTGAAGGATGCAGCAGCTGACACTTCAGATTACACTATGGAGCTCTTTTCACATACTATGCTTGGGTTAGCCAGTCAAATCCAGAATTCCACAGTCCAAGATGCATCTGACATGGAGTGCACTGATGCACAGCCACTGCTAGATGATTCTGCTGGTACATTGACCCAGACTACTACATTGCCCTCACAGTCTACTGAGCCAGAATCTGACACTGATGAAACTCAGGTGCCCCTTCCCGCATACTATACCACCTTAGACGCTGACACAAAGGAAGGTAAAGAGGAAGGTGCAGATGACTTTGAAGAGGAGGTGATGGATGACCCAGTTCTTGACCCGGATTGGCATCCATTGGGGGAGGAGGGTGGCATTGGCAATAGTTCAGATAAGGAGAAGGATCCGTAGCAGGCATTGACATCGCAGCAGCGGTTATCTGGCAGGCCCGTAGCTGAGCAAAAACGTAGAACAAAAAAAGAGTTGCATGACAGCTTGGCCAGACGGTCAAGTTAGCACAGAGTGCAAGGCCAGAAAATGTATACCATAGTAGGAAGAGTGCAGTGTGGCATTTCTTTGTCCAAAATCCTACTGATGAGGCAAAGGTAACCTGTAAGAAGTGCGGAAGGACCTTTAGCCGAGGTAAACAACTCAGAAATTTGAATAACAGTTGCATGCTTAGACATTTAAACAACATGCACTTGCAAGTGTGGACGGACTACAAAACCTCAGGTAGCACACGTGCACCTGCTCCGACTGAACGTAGCCAGCAATGCTCCATCGCTTCCCCCACTGTAAGACCACCGCCACCGTTAAGCACACCACCAGCACTAAATGTTGAGGTGTTGTAGCAAGGCCAAAGCACTCAGGGAATCACAATGGTTTTGCAACACAACACTGAATCTAGGCCATCACCACCAATACCGTCATCAACCCCCTCTCACTCCATCCGGTCCACCGCTAGTTCCCCCATATGCAGCTCTCCATTCCAGCTCACCCTACCAGACACTCTGAGTAGGACGAGAAATTATTCATCCTCTCATCCGCATACACTGTGTTTGAACGCCCATATTGCCAAACTAATCTCATTAGACATGATGCCCTACCGGTTGGTTGAAAGCGAAGCTTTCTGCGAGCTCATGGCCTACGCAGTCCACGCTATGACCTACCCAGTCGGCACTTATTTTCTCGAAAAGCCATCCCAGCCCTCCACCTGCATGTGAAAGACCGCATTGACCACGCACTCAAGCAATCAGTGAGTGGAAAGGTGCACCTCACAACAGATACATGATCCAGTAGGCATGGCCAGGGCCGTTACATGTCCATCAATGCGCACTGGGTTAATGTGGTGGGGACAGCGGAAGTGGAACAGTGCTGACTAGCCCACGGTATAGGAAACAGTGGGATGTAGGCTTTCGACCCTCCTCCTCCATAAGCGAAAGTTCATCCACAGAGCGCAGTCGCACAAGGACTCCATCCGTAGCTGGCAGTGTTGCACACGAGGTGTCCCACTATCGATCAGCTAGTGGTAAGCGTCAGCAGGCGGTGTTAAAGATGATGTCTTTGGGCAACAACAGACACACCGCGGAGGTACTGGCCGACTACTTGCAGCGACAAACTGAGTCATGGCTGGGCAGTCTACATCTTGAGGCAGGCAAGGTAGTCAGTGATAACGGCCATAATTTTGTGGCAGCCATAGGCCTTGCAAAACTCACACACATACCTTGCCTGGCTCACACTTTGAACCTGGTGGTGCAGTGCTTCCTTAATAATTATCCGGAGTTAACATCCCTGCTCCATAAGGTGCAAAGACTGTGCTCGCTCATCCGTCGCTCGGCTGTACACTCCAGTCATTTGCAGAAGCTGCAGTGATTGCTCCACCTCCCCAAGCACCGCCTAATTATAGACAATTCAACAAGGTGGAACTCCACCCTGCACATGGTTGAGAGGCTGTGTGAACAGAAGCAGGCTGTAAAGCATTTGTGGGACGATACACGGCCAGGCAGTTTGAGGGAACACATGGAATTGTCGGGTGTGCAGTGGTCAACGCTGAAAGACCTCTGCAAAGTCCTTCAGTGTTTTGAGGAATGCCCCTGGCTGGTAAGCGCAGATGACACCATCATTAGCATGAGCATCCCACTTATGCGTCTGCTCATGCAAAGTTTGACGCACATTAAGGAACAGGCGTCTGCAGCGGAGGAGGAACAGGAGGAGGAGGAGGAGGGAAGCTTTGCTGTCAGTCAGCCATTGTCTGGTCAGGGAACTGTCCTGGAAGAGGTGGAGGAAGAAGAGGAGGAGGATGAGGGGGATGATTATTTTGGGCAGGAGGATGCTTCTCAGGGGGCAAGAGAAAATGTTGGTGTTCCAAGGTCAGGTACAGGGTTTGTGCGTGACTGTAGGGATGTGGATTTGCCAGAAAGTGCCCCTCCACCCAGCTGTGGCAGTGCATTATTCACTCCTGGAACCTTGGCCCACATGTGCGATTATGCCTTGCGGATCATAAAAAGGGACCCCCGCATTGCCAAAATGATGAAGGATGACAACTACTGGCTGGCCAGCATCCTTGATCCATGCTACAAAGGCACATTACACAACATCATGCCACAGGAGAACCTCGAGATAATATTGGCTAGCAAACAAGCAACTCTGGTAAACCGTTTGTTTGAGGCTTTCCCAGCACACAGCAGTGGTGCTGTTTCTCCCACGAGTCGTAGTGGGCACAATGGAAGAGGTGTTCGTGGTGCACACAGCTGAAGTGGCGTTGGAGACAAGGGTTTCATGACCATGTTGTGGACTGATTTCTCAAGTACCGCTTACACGACTCCTAATTACTGCATTGATTAAAAGTGACAGGAGACAGCAGTTGTCAACTATGGTGACAAACTACTTATTCTCCCATATCGATGTTCTCCCTCACAGGTCATTCCCCTTTGACTATTGGGCCTCTAAACTGGACACCTGGCCTGAATTGGCACAATATGCCTTACAGGAGCTCGCTTGCCCTGCTGCTAGTGTGTTATCTGAAAGAGTCTTCAGTGCTGCTGGATCAATCCTCACAGAAAAAAGGACCCGTCTGTCGACCCAAAATGTTGATGATCTCACCTTCATTAAAATGAACCATGCATGGGTTTCAAAGGATTTAGTACCACCTTCCCCTGATGACACATAGGTTGCCAGAAAACTGCCTCGCTTTTGTTCTCTTCTTCCTCTGACTTGCCCAATTCCGCCATTTACAGCTGCTGAATGTCCAGCCTACACATAAACATATGCCATTTTTCAAACCTCCCTAACTGGGCTGACCAACACCCCCCCAAGGGCTGGGGTCAACACCTGGCGCACCCGGGCAAGTGCCATTGCTCTGAACAGGTGGATGGGCCCACTGATGGCCAACTGCACTGACACAGGACCCCTCATAGTACAACACAGTGTCTCTGACCGTGGGGGGGCCCACTCGCCGTCAGACACAACAGCGTACTATGAGGGGCCCTGTGCCAGTACCGTCGCCCACGTGTGTGCCCCCCCGTTCGGTCATGGCCACAGCACCTGCATGTTGCAATACTTACCTCTCCCTGCTCCACCGCTGTGTAGTCTGAGCAGTTACTTCCTTCACAGGGACGGCCAATAGAAATTTGGTGTATTGATCGATGATGGTTAAGATGTAGCTGTGGCCTGTCCAGGTGGCCTCTACCTTCAGATGATCAATGGCTACCATTTGTAATGGACATCAGCTTACAAGCGGATGCAGTGGTGCTTTATGATCACCTTTCACATTTGTGATAGTCACAGATGTGTGACATTGCTGCCACCATTTTTCAATGTCTCCTCTCATGCCAATCCAATAGAATCGCCTACGCCCTGTGGCTTCTGTCTTTTGCCCTCCAAAATGCCCAGACACATCATAATAGGCACTGAGGACCATGCCTACATCTCTCCCTGTGATCACAATTTGATGGAGAAGAGTAACGGTGATGTAATCCATGCTACTGCGATAAAGCAATGCTTTCTTCACAAAGAACCGTTTTTACTGTCTCCACAGACACAGTAAATGAGGGTCTGCATCGCCTCTGCAACATCTACCGTCATGTTTTCCCGCGATGAGTAATTTCCACATTTCTGCAAACTCTCGACTTTCCGTCTGTACTTTTAGCCATGTAGTTTGCAGTAGCGGAGAGTCTGGACTGGCTTACTCAGATTGATATATATACGAAGATTTAAAAGAACCTCAACACTGTATACTGGTGTACGCCTCGAATACCTTTCCCTTTTTCTACTTTTTAAATTCTGGTGTAATACATACTGAGCCGGTGAGTGTCAGTGTCTGACTCCGGAAGTGTAGACGGAAATTTGCAATTACTCCTAGACTGGATACACCTGGTATGTGCTGATACAGTACCTTTGTTCAAAATTTTTTATTAAGGTATCATCCATAATGAGTGAGCGTGTGTGGTTTCCGCCTTCTATATAGACGTTGAATCGGAGATACCAATTTTTACACTATACTCGATCCAGCTTGTATCTTGCTATACAGTACCTTTGGTACACATATAGTGTTACGGTCACATCCATACTGATTAAGCATCTGAGAGACTACGGGACAATGTAAACGAAGATTTTAATTGTACGCTATAATTGTAGTGGTTTGAAATAACCACTATATTGTAATCCGAACGCTGCTAACTTATTCTTCTTTTTATAGTGCTTTGAAGAGAGCACTATCTTGTAATCCGAACGCTGCCAACTTATTCTTCTTCTGCTTCTTCTTCTGATTATTATAGTGGTTTGAAAAAAACACTATATTGTAATTCGATCGCTGCTAACTTCTTCTTCTTCTTCTTCTTCTTCTTCTTCTGTTGATTTCCGCAAATTAATACAGCCCGAACCGCTACACGCACAGACGCCGTTGAGGTGTCGTTTCGAAGTCAGCGTCCATGAGAGGTGTGCTAAGTATTTTTCGTGTCGATCGGATTTGTAGTTTTTGCGCAATTTGCGTTTGAAATATTTTTTTCCCGTCATTGGAATGCACTGTCTCCAATGCTTTTCAATGGGAAATGGCAAGACGTGCCCTGAGGCGATTGAAATGGCAGTTAAGCTCATTGATATGCGCAGGCACACCCAGTTACTATGCCAACGCCTACGAACGTCACATGACGCCCCAAGGACAGAGCTTCTGCCACATAATATCAGCTCTTAAAGCGAAACCCACAGCACAAATGCAAATCTAGCTTCATCACATGACACATGCCCCTGAGAGAGAATGTCCGCCAAAGTTGATTTAGAAGAAGCCCAGTGAGCCAAACTAGCTCTTAAAGGGCCGACGCGCCAAAGTGATTGTTAAAGATCCGGCGCACCGAAATGAGTCTTAAAGGGCCGACACGCCAAATCGAAAGCTGAGTGACCCCAGGCTGCAAATCTGAGGCTGAGCCACCCCGACCTCCAAATCGGAGGCTGATCGACCCCGGCCTCCAAATCGAAGGCTGAGCAACCCCAGCCTCCAAATCGGAGGCTGATCGACCCCGGGCCACCCCGGCCTCCAAATCGGAGACTGAGCCACCCCGGCTTCCAAATCGGAGACTGAGCCACCCCGGCCTCCAAATCGGAGGCTGATCGACCCCGGCCTCCAAATCGGAGGCTGATCGACCCCGGCCTCCAAATCGGAGGCTGATCGACCCCGGCCTCCAAATCGGAGGCTGATCGACCCCGGCCTCCAAATCGGAGGCTGATCGACCCCGGCCTCCAAATCGGAGGCTGATCGACCCCGGCCTCCAAATTGGAGGCTGATCGACCCCGGCCTCCAAATCGGAGGCTGATCGACCCCGGCCTCCAAATCAGAGTCTGATCGACCCCAGCCTCCAAATCGGAGTCTGAGCCACCCCAGCCTCCAAATCGGAGGCTGAGCCAAACCTTCCTCCAAATCGGAGGCTGATCGACCCCGGCATCCAAATCGGAGGCTGAGCCACCCCGGCCTCCAAATCGGAGGCTGAGCCACCCCGGCCTCCAAATCGGAGGCTGAGCCACCCCGGCCTCCAAATCGGAGGCTGAGCCACCCCGGCCTCCAAATCGGAGGCTGATCGACCCCGGCCTCCAGATCGAAGGCTGATCGACCCCGGCCTCCAAATCGGAGGCTGATCTACCCCGGCCTCCAAATCGGAGGCTGATCGACCCCGGCCTCCAAATCGGAGGCTGATCGACCCCGGCCTCCAAATCGGAGTCTGATCGACCCCGGCCTCCAAATCGGAGTCTGATCGACCCCGACCTCCAAATCGGAGGCTGAGCCACCCCGGCCTCCAAATCGGAGGCTGAGCCACCCCGGCCTCCAAATCGGAGGTCCAAATCGGAGGCTGGGCCACCCCGGCCTCCAAATCGGAGGCTGAGCCAAACCTTCCTCCAAATCGGAGGCTGATCGACCCCGGCCTCCAAATCGGAGGCTGATCGACCCCGGCCTCCAAATCGGAGGCTGATCGACCCCGGCCTCCAAATCGGAGGCTGATCGACCCCGGCCTCCAAATCGGAGGCTGATCGACCCCGGCCTCCAAATCGGAGGCTGATCGACCCCGGCCTCCAAATTGGAGGCTGATCGACCCCGGCCTCCAAATCGGAGGCTGATCGACCCCGGCTTCCAAATCGGAGGCTGATCGACGCCGGCCTCCAAATCGGAGTCTGATCGACCCCAGCCTCCAAATCGGAGTCTGAGCCACCCCGGCCTCCAAATCGGAGGCTGAGCCAAACCTTCCTCCAAATCGGAGGCTGATCGACCCCGGCATCCAAATCGGAGGCTGAGCCACCCCGGCCTCCAAATCGGAGGCTGAGCCACCCCGGCCTCCAAATCGGAGGCTGAGCCACCCCGGCCTCCAAATCGGAGGCTGAGCCACCCCGGCCTCCAAATCGGAGGCTGAGCCACCCCGGCCTCCAAATCGGAGGCTGATCGACCCCGGCCTCCAAATTGGAGGCTGATCGACCCCAGCCTCCAAATCGGAGGCTGATCGACCCCGGCTTCCAAATCGGAGGCTGATCGACGCCGGCCTCCAAATCGGAGTCTGATCGACCCCAGCCTCCAAATCGGAGTCTGAGCCACCCCGGCCTCCAAATCGGAGGCTGAGCCAAACCTTCCTCCAAATCGGAGGCTGATCGACCCCGGCATCCAAATCGGAGGCTGAGCCACCCCGGCCTCCAAATCGGAGGCTGAGCCACCCCGGCCTCCAAATCGGAGGCTGAGCCACCCCGGCCTCCAAATCGGAGGCTGAGCCACCCCGGCCTCCAAATCGGAGGCTGAGCCACCCCGGCCTCCAAATCGGAGGCTGAGCCACTCCGGCCTCCAAATCGGAGGCTGATTGACCCCGGCCTCCAGATCGAAGGCTGATCGACCCCGGCCTCCAAATCGGAGGCTGATCGACCCCGGCCTCCAAATCGGAGGCTGATCTACCCCGGCCTCCAAATCGGAGGCTGATCGACCCCGGCCTCCAAATCGGAGGCTGATCGACCCCGGCCTCCAAATCGGAGGCTGATCGACCCCGGCCTCCAAATCGGAGTCTGATCGACCCCGACCTCCAAATCGGAGGCTGAGCCACCCCGGCCTCCAAATCGGAGGCTGAGCCACCCCGGCCTCCAAATCGGAGGTCCAAATCGGAGGCTGGGCCACCCCGGCCTCCAAATCGGAGGCTGAGCCAAACCTTCCTCCAAATCGGAGGCTGATCGACCCCGGCATCCAAATCGGAGGCTGAGCCACCCCAGCCTCCAAATCGGAGGCTGAGCCACCCCGGCCTCCAAATCGGAGGCTGAGCCAACAGGGCCTCCAAATCGGAGGCTGAGCGACCCGGGACTCCAGGATGAGAGACCCCAGCCTCCTAGTCGGAGGCTCATCGACCCCAGCCTCCAAATCGGAAGCTCATCGACCCCGGCCTCCAAATCGGAGGCTCTTTGACCTCGGCCTCCAAATTGGAAGCTCATCGACCCCGGCTTCCAAATCGGAGGCTGAGCGACCCCAGCCTCCAAATCTTACCCAGAGTGGCCCCACCCACCAAATCGGACCCAGAGATGCCCCGCCCACCAAACCGGACCCTGAGGGGCCCCGCCCACCAAATCTGACCCAGAGGTGCCCCGCCCACCAAATTGGACCCAGAGGGGCTCTTCCCACAAAATCGGACCCTAAGGGGCCCCACCCACAAAATTGGACCGAGAGGCCCCGGCCACAAAATCTGACCCTGAGGGATCCTGTCCACCATTTCAAGCCCTGAGGAGCCCAGGCCACCGAATCGGATCCTGAGGGGCCCCACCCACGAAATCAGACCCTGAGGGGCCCTGCCCACCAAATCGGACCCAGAGGTGCCCCGCCCACCAAATTGGACCCAGAGGGGATCCACCCACAAAATCGGACCCTAAGGGGCCCCACCCACAAAATGGGACCGAGAGGTTCCGGCCACAAAATCTGACCCTGAGGGATCCTGTCCACCATTTCAAGCCCTGAAGAGCCCAGGCCACCGAATCGGATCCTGAGGGGCCCCACCCACGAAATCAGACCCTGAGGGGCCCTGCCCACCAATTCGGACCCTGTGGGGTCCCGCCCACTAAATCGGACCCAGAGTGGCCCCGCCCACCAAATCGGACCCTGAGAGGCCCTGCCCACCAAATTGGACCCAGAGTGGTCCCGCCCACCAAATCGGACCCAGAGTGGTCCCACCCACCAAATCGGACCCAGAGTGGCCCCGCCCACCAAATCGGACCCTGAGAGGCCCTGCCCACCAAATTGGACCCAGAGTGGTCCCGCCCACCAAATCGGACCGAGTGGTCCCACCCACCAAATTGGACCCAGAGGGGCTCCGCCCACAAAATCAGACCCTAAGGGGCCCCAACCACAAAATCGGACCCTGAGGAGCCCCGGCCACAAAATTGGACCCTGAGGGGCCCCACCCACAAAATCGGACCCTGAGGGGCCCCGGCCACAAAATCGGACCCTGAGGGGCCCCGGCAACAAAATCGGACCCTGAGGGGCCCCACCCACAAAATCGGACCCTGAGGGGATCCGCCACAATATCGGACCTTGAGGGGCCCCACTCAAAAAATCGGACCCTGAGGGGCCCCACCCACAAAATCGGAACCTGAGGAGCCCCGCCCACCAAATCGGACCAGATTGACCCCGCCCACCAAATCGGACCCTGAAGGGCCCCGCCCACCAAATTGGACCCAGATTGACCCCGCCGACCAAATCGGACCCTGAAGGGCCCCGTCCACCAAATCGGACCCAGAGGGGCCCCGCCCACCAAATCGGACCCAGGGGGGCCCCGCCCACCAAATCGGACCATGAGGGGCCCCGCCCACCAAATCGGACCATGAGGGGCACCGCCCACTAAATCGGACCCAGAGTGGCCCTGCCCACCAAAATGGACCAGGGGGCTCCACCCACAAAATCAGACCCTAAGGGACCCCACCCACAAAATCGGACCCTGAGTGGGCCCGGCCACAAAATCAGACCCTGAGGGGCCCCAACCACAAAATCGGACCCTGAGAGACCCCGGCCACAAAATCGAACCTAGAGGGGCCCCAGTCACAAAATACGACCCTCAGGGGCCCCAACCACAAAATCAGACCCTGAGGTGTCCCGGTCACAAAATCTCACCCACAAAATCAGACCCTGAGGGGCCCCACCCATAAAACCAGACCCTGAGGGGCCCCAGCCGCAAAATAAGACCCTGAGGGGCCCCACCTACAAAATCGGACCCTGAGAGACCCCGGCCACAAAATCGAACCCAGAGGGACCCCAGTCACAAAATCAGACCCTAAGGGGCCCAGGTCACGAAATCGGACCCTGAGGTGCCCCACCCACAAAATCAGACCCTGAGGGGCCCCAACCACAAAATCGGACCCTGAGAGACCCCGGCCACAAAATCGAACCTAGAGGGGCCCCCGTCACAAAATACGACCCTCAGGGGCCCCAACCACAAAATCAGACCCTGAGGTGTCCCGGTCACAAAATCGGACCCTGAGGTGCCTCACCCACAAAATCAGACCCTGAGGGGCCCCACCCATAAAACCAGACCCTGAGGGGCCCCAGCCGCAAAATAAGACCCTGAGGGGCCCCACCTACAAAATCGGACCCTGAGAGACCCCGGCCACAAAATCGAACCCAGAGGGACCCCAGTCACAAAATCAGACCCTAAGGGGCCCAGGTCACGAAATCGGACCCTGAGGTGCCCCACCCACAAAATCAGACCCTGAGGGGCCCCGCCCACCAAATGAGACCGTGAGGGGCCCCAGCCACAAAATCAGATCCTGAGGGGCCCCAACCACAAAATCGGACTCTGAGGGGCCCCACCCACAAAATCGGACCCTGAGGGGCCCCACCCACAAATACAGACCCTGAGGGGACCCGGCCACAAAATCGGACCCTGAGAGACCCCGGCCACAAAATCGGACCCTGAGGGGCCCCAACCACAAAATCAGACCCAGAGGGTCCCCAGTCACAAAATCGGACCCTGAGGGGCCCCACCCACAAAATCAGACCCTGAGGGACCCCAGCCACAAAATCAGAACCTGAGGGGCCCCAACCACAAAATCAGAACCTGAGGGGCCCACCCACAAAATCAGACCATGAGGGACCCCACCCACAAAATCGGACCCTGAGGGGCCCTGCCCACCAAATTAGACCCTGAGGGGCCCCACCCTCAAAATCGGTCGCTGAGGGGCCCCACCCACAAAATCGGACCCTGAGAGACCCCGGCCACAAAATCGAACCCAGAGGAGCCTCAGTCACAAAATCAGACCCTAAGTGGCCCCGGCCACAAAATTGGACCCTGAGGGGCCCCACCCACAAAATCAGACGCTGATGGGCCCCACCCACAAATCCAGACCCTGAGGGGCCCCAGCCACAAAATCGGACCCTGAGAGACCCCGGCCACAAAATCGGATCCTGCTGGGCCCCAACCACAAAATCAGACCCTGAGGGGCCCCGGTCACAAAATCGGACCCTGAGGGGCCCCACCCACAAAATCAGACCCTGAGAGACCCCAGCCACAAAATCAGACCCTGAGGGGCCCCAGCCACAAAATCGGACCCTGAGGGGCCCCAGCCACAAAATCGGACCCTGAGGGGCCCCACCCACAAAATCGGACCCTGAAGGGCCCCACCCACCAAATTAGACCCTGAGGGGCCCCACCCTCAAAATCGGACCCTGAGGGGCCCCGGCCACAAAATCGGACCCTGAGGGGCCCCGGCCACAAAATCGGACCCTGAGGGGATCCGCCACAATATCGGACCTTGAGGGGCCCCACTCAAAAAATCGGACCCTGAGGGGTCCCACCCACAAAATCGGAACCTGAGGAGCCCCGCCCACCAAATCGGACCCAGATTGACCCCGCCCACCAAATCGGACCCTGAAGGGCCCCGCCCACCAAATTGGACCCAGATTGACCCCGCCCACCAAATCGGACCCTGAAGGGTCCCGCCCACCAAATCGGACCCAGAGGTGCCCCGCCCACCAAATTGGACCCTGAAGGGCCCCGTCCACCAAATCGGACCCAGAGGGGCCCCACCCACCAAATCGGACCCAGGGGGGCCCCGCCCACCAAATCGGACCATGAGGGGCCCCGCCCACCAAATCGGACCATGAGGGGCACCGCCCACTAAATCGGACCCAGAGTGGCCCCGCCCACCAAAATGGACCAGGGGGCTCCACCCACAAAATCAGACCCTAAGGGACCCCACCCACAAAATCGGACCCTGAGTGGGCCCGGCCACAAAATCAGACCCTGAGGGGCCCCAACCACAAAATCGGACCCTGAGAGACCCCGGCCACAAAATCGAACCTAGAGGGGCCCCAGTCACAAAATACGACCCTCAGGGGCCCCAACCACAAAATCAGACCCTGAGGTGTCCCGGTCACAAAATCGGACCCTGAGGTGCCTCACCCACAAAATCAGACCCTGAGGGGCCCCACCCACAAAACCAGACCCTGAGGGGCCCCAGCCGCAAAATAAGACCCTGAGGGGCCCCACCTACAAAATCGGACCCTGAGAGACCCCGGCCACAAAATCGAACCCAGAGGGACCCCAGTCACAAAATCAGACCCTAAGGGGCCCAGGTCACGAAATCGGACCCTGAGGTGCCCCACCCACAAAATCAGACCCTGAGGGGCCCCGCCCACCAAATGAGACCGTGAGGGGCCCCAGCCACAAAATCAGATCCTGAGGGGCCCCAACCACAAAATCGGACTCTGAGGGGCCCCACCCACAAAATCGGACCCTGAGGGGCCCCACCCACAAATACAGACCCTGAGGGGACCCGGCCACAAAATCGGACCCTGAGAGACCCCGGCCACAAAATCGGACCCTGAGGGGCCCCAACCACAAAATCAGACCCAGAGGGTCCCCAGTCACAAAATCGGACCCTGAGGGGCCCCACCCACAAAATCAGACCCTGAGGGACCCCAGCCACAAAATCAGAACCTGAGGGGCCCCAACCACAAAATCAGAACCTGAGGGGCCCACCCACAAAATCAGACCATGAGGGACCCCACCCACAAAATCGGACCCTGAGGGGCCCTGCCCACCAAATTAGACCCTGAGGGGCCCCACCCTCAAAATCGGTCGCTGAGGGGCCCCACCCACAAAATCGGACCCTGAGAGACCCCGGCCACAAAATCGAACCCAGAGGAGCCTCAGTCACAAAATCAGACCCTAAGTGGCCCCGGCCACAAAATTGGACCCTGAGGGGCCCCACCCACAAAATCGGACGCTGATGGGCCCCACCCACAAATCCAGACCCTGAGGGGCCCCAGCCACAAAATCGGACCCTGAGAGACCCCGGCCACAAAATCGGATCCTGCTGGGCCCCAACCACAAAATCAGACCCTGAGGGGCCCCGGTCACAAAATCGGACCCTGAGGGGCCCCACCCACAAAATCAGACGCTGAGAGACCCCAGCCACAAAATCAGACCCTGAGGGGCCCCAGCCACAAAATCGGACCCTGAGGGGCCCCAGCCACAAAATCGGACCCTGAGGGGCCCCACCCACAAAATCGGACCCTGAAGGGCCCCACCCACCAAATTAGACCCTGAGGGGCCCCACCCTCAAAATCGGACCCTGAGGGGCCCCGGCCACAAAATCGGACCCTGAGGGGCCCCGGCCACAAAATCGGACCCTGAGGGGCCCCGGCCACAAGATTGGACCCTGAGGGGCCCCAACCACCAAATCAGACCCTGAGGGGCCCCGGCCACAAAATCGGACCCTTAGGGGCCCCACCCACCAAATCAGCCCCTGAGTGGACCCGGCCACCAAATCGGACCCTGAGGGGCCCCAGCCACCAAATCGGACCCTGAGGTGCCCCACCCACAAAATCAGGCCCTGAGGGCCCCACCCACAAAATCGGACCCTGAGGCCAAAGTGGCCCCTGAGAGGCACCCACAGTTAAAACGGATCCTGAGTTGAAAGTCTTGCAGGTGCAGCAGGCAAGTCTCTCTTAAAGGGTCAGCCTGGGCAGCATTTCAAACCACTATCTGTACTTCCTTCAGGAAATACACATCTAGTTCTTCTTCTTATTATTATTATTATTAAGTTGATTTCCGCAATTAATACAGCCCGAACCGCTACACGCCCAGACGCCGTTAATGTGTTGTTTCGAAGCCAGCGTCCACGAGAGGTGTGCTAAGTAATTTTCGTGTCGATCGGATTTGTAGTTTTTGCGCAATTTGCGTTTGAAATTTTTTTTCCCGTCATTGGAATGCACTGTCTCCAGTGCTTTTCAATGGGTAATGGCAAAACGTGCCCTGAGGCGATTGAAATGGCAGTTGAGCTTATTGATATGCGCAGGCACACCCAGTTACTATGCCAACGCCTACGAACGTCACATGACATCCCAAGGACAGAGCTTCTGCCACATAATATCAGCTCTTAAAGTGAAACCCACAGCACAAATGCAAATCTAGCTTCATCACATAACACATGCCCGTGAGAGAGAATGTGCGACAAAGTGGATTTAGAAGCCCAGTGAGCCACCCTGGCTCTTAAAGGGCCGACGTGCCACAGTGATTCTTAAAGGGCCAGCGCACCAAAATGAGTCTTAAAGGGCCGGCGCGCCAAATCGAAAGCTGAGTGACCCCGGCCTCCAAATCGGAGGCTGAGCCACCCCGGCCTCCAAATCGTAGGCTGAACCACCCCGGCCTCCAAATCGGAGGCTGAGCCACCCTGGCCTCCAAATCGGACCCAGTGTGGCCCCGCTCAAAAAATCCTACCCAGAGTAGCACAACCCACCAAATCGGATCGTGAGGGGCCCCGCCCACCAAATCAGACTCCAAGTGGCCCCGCCCACCAAATCGGACCCTGAAGGGCCCAGTTCACCAAATCGGACCCTGAGGAGCCCCGCCCACCAAATCAGACCCTGAGAAGCCCCGCTCACCAAATCGGACCCAGAGTGACCCCGCTCACCAAATCGGACCCTGAAGGGCTCCGCCCATCAAATTGGACCCAAAGTGGCTCCGCCCACCAAATCGGACCCAGAGGGGCCCCGCCCATCAAATCGGACCCTGAGTGGCCCCGCCCACCAAATCCGAACCTGAGGAGCCCCACCCACCCACCAAATCGGACCCAGATTGACCCCGCCCACCAAATCGGACCCTGAAGGGCCCCGCCCACCAAATCGGACCCAGAGGGGCCCCGCCCACCAAATCGGACACAGGGGGCCCCGCCCACCAAATTGGACCATGAGGAGCCCCGCCCACCAAATCGGACCCAGGGGACCCCACCCACCAAATTGGACCATGAGGGGCCCCGCCCACCAAATCGGACCCAGAGGGGCCCTGCCCACCAAATCGGACCCAGTGGGCCCCGCCCACCAAAATGGACCCAGGGGGCTCCACCCACAAAATCAGACCCTAAAGGGCCCCACCCACAAAATCGGACCCTGAGTGGGCCCGGCCACAAAATCAGACCCTGAGGGGCCCCAACCACAAAATCGGACCCTGAGAGACCCCGGCCACAAAATCGAACCTAGAGGGGTCCAAGTCACAAAATAGGACCCTCAGGGGCCCCAACCACAAAATCAGACCCTGAGATGCCCCGGTCACAAAATCGGACCCTGAGGGGCCCCACCCACAAAATCAGACCCTGAGGGGCCCCACCCACAAAACCAGACCCTGAGGGGCCCCGGCCACAAGATTGGACCCTGAGGGGCCCCAACCACCAAATCAGACCCTGAGGGGCCCCGGCCACAAAATCGGACCCTTAGGGGCCCCACCCACCAAATCAGCCCCTGAGGGGACCCGGCCACCAAATCGGACCCTGAGGGGCCCCAGCCACCAAATCGGACCCTGAGGTGCCCCACCCACAAAATCAGGCACTGAGGGCCCCACCCACAAAATCGGACCCTGAGGCCAAAGTGGCCCCTGAGAGGCACCCACAGTTAAAACGGATCCTGAGTTGAAAGTCTTGCAGGTGCAGCAGGCAAGTCTCTCTTAAAGGGTCAGCCTGGGCAGCATTTCAAACCACTATCTGTACTTCCTTCAGGAAATACACATCTAGTTGTTCTTCTTCTTATTATTATTATTAAGTTGATTTCCGCAATTAATACAGCCCGAACCGCTACACGCACAGACGCCGTTAATGTGTTGTTTCGAAGCCAGCGTCCACGAGAGGTGTGCTAAGTAATTTTCGTGTCGATCGGATTTGTAGTTTTTGCGCAATTTGCGTTTGAAATTTTTTTTTCCCGTCATTGGAATGCACTGTCTCCAGTGCTTTTCAATGGGTAATGGCAAAACGTGCCCTGAGGCGATTGAAATGGCAGTTGAGCTTATTGATATGCGCAGGCACACCCAGTTACTATGCCAACGCCTACGAACGTCACATGACATCCCAAGGACAGAGCTTCTGCCACATAATATCAGCTCTTAAAGTGAAACCCACAGCACAAATGCAAATCTAGCTTCATCACATAACACATGCCCCTGAGAGAGAATGTGCGACAAAGTGGATTTAGAAGCCCAGTGAGCCACCCTGGATCTTAAAGGGCCGACGTGCCAAAGTGATTCTTAAAGGGCCAGCGCACCAAAATGAGTCTTAAAGGGCCGGCGCGCCAAATCGAAAGCTGAGCCACCCCGGCCTCCAAATCGGAGGCTGAGCCACCCTGGCCTCCAAATCGGACCCAGTGTGGCCCCGCTCAAAATATCATACCCAGAGTAGCACAACCCACCAAATCGGATCGTGAGGGGCCCCGCCCACCAAATCAGACTCCGAGTGGCCCCGCCCACCAAATCGGACCCTGAAGGGCCCAGTTCACCAAATCGGACCCTGAGGAGCCCCGCTCACCAAATCAGACCCTGAGAAGCCCCGCTCACCAAATCGGACCCAGAGTGACCCCGCTCACCAAATCGGACCCTGAAGGGCTCCGCCCACCAAATCGGACCCAAAGTGGCTCCGCCCACCAAATCGGACCCAGAGGGGCCCCGCCCATCAAATCGGACCCTGAGTGGCCCCGCCCACCAAATCGGACCCTGAGGAGCCCCACCCACCAAATCGGACCCTGAAGGGCCCCGCCCACCAAATCGGACCCTGAAGGGCCCCGCCCACCAAATCGGACCCAGAGGGGCCCCGCCCACCAAATCGGACACAGGGGGCCCCGCCCACCAAATTGGACCATGAGGAGCCCCGCCCACCAAATCGGACCCAGGGGACCCCACCCACCAAATTGGACCATGGGGGGCCCCGCCCACCAAATCGGACCCAGAGGGGCCCCGCCCACCAAAATGGACCCAGGGGGCCCCACCCACAAAATCGGACCCTGAGTGGGCCCGGCCACAAAATCAGACCCTGAGGGGCCCCAACCACAAAATCGGACCCTGAGAGACCCTGGCCACAAAATCGAACCTAGAGGGGTCCAAGTCACAAAATAGGACCCTCAGGGGCCCCAACCACAAAATCAGACCCTGAGATGCCCCGGTCACAAAATCGGACCCTGAGGGGCCCCACCCACAAAATCAGACCCTGAGGGGCCCCACCCACAAAACCAGACCCTGAGGGGCCCCGGCCACAAGATTGGACCCTGAGGGGCCCCAACCACCAAATCAGACCCTGAGGGGCCCCGGCCACAAAATCGGACCCTTAGGGGCCCCACCCACCAAATCAGCCCCTGAGGGGACCCGGCCACCAAATCGGACCCTGAGGGGCCCCAGCCACCAAATCGGACCCTGAGGTGCCCCACCCACAAAATCAGGCCCTGAGGGCCCCACCCACAAAATCGGTCCCTGAGGCCAAAGTGGCCCCTGAGAGGCACCCACAGTTAAAACGGATCCTGAGTTGAAAGTCTTGCAGGTGCAGCAGGCAAGTCTCTCTTAAAGGGGCAGCCTGGGCAGCATTTCAAACCACTATCTGTACTTCCTTCAGGAAATACACATCTAGTTCTTC
This sequence comes from Dendrobates tinctorius, assembly GCF_039654945.1. Classification (NCBI taxonomy): domain Eukaryota; kingdom Metazoa; phylum Chordata; class Amphibia; order Anura; family Dendrobatidae; genus Dendrobates; species Dendrobates tinctorius. The sequence continues at coordinate 8,977,380 of NW_027361705.1, read as the reverse complement.
TTCTTATTATAGTGGTTTGAAAAAACCACTATATTGTAATCCGAACGCTGCTAACTTATTCTTCTTCTTATTATTAAGTTGATTTCCGCAATTAATGCGGCCCGAACCGCTACACGCACAGACTCCGTTGAGGTGTTGTTTCGAAGCCAGCGTCCATGAGAGGTGTGCTAAGTATTTTTCGTGTCGATCGGATTTGTAGTTTTTGCGCAATTTGCGTTTGAAAATTTTTTTTCCCGTCATTGGAATGCACTGTGTCAATGCTTTTCAATGGGAAGCTTAAAACGTGCCCTGAGGCGATTGAAATGGCAGTTGAGCTCATTGATATGCGCAGGCAGACCCAGTTACTATGCCAACGCCTACGAACGTCACATGACATCTCCAGAACAGAGCTTTTGCCACATAATATCAGCTCTTAAAGCTAAACCCACGGCACAAATGCAAATCTAGCTTCATCACATGACGCATGCCCCTGAGAGAGAATGTGTGCGCCAAAGTGGATTTAGAAGCCCAGTGAGCCACCCTGGCTCTTAAAGGGCCGACGCGCCAAAGTGATTCTTAAAGAGCCGGCGCACCAAAATGAGTCTTAAAGGGCCGGCGTGCCAAATCGAAAGCTGAGTGACCCAAGGCTCCAAATCGGAGGCTGATAGACCCTGGCCTACAAAAAGGAGGCTGAGCAACCCTGGCATCCAAATCGGACCCAGAGTGGCCCCGCCCACGAAATCGGACCCAGAGTGGCCTCGCCCACCAAATCAGACCCAGAGTGGCCCCGCCCACCAAATTGGACCCTGAGGAGCCCCACCCACAAAATCGGACCCTGAAGGCCCCACCCACAAAATCGGACCCTGAGGGGCCCCACCCACAAAATCGGACCCTGAGAGACCCCGGCCACAAAATCGAACCCTGAGGGGCCCCAACCCTAAAATCGGACCCTCAGGGGCCCCGGCCACAAAATCGGACCCTCAGGGGCCCCGCCCTCAAAATCGGACCCTGAGGGGCCCCTCCCTCAAAAATCGGACCCTGAGAGGCCCCGCCCACCAAATCAGACCCTGAGGGGCCCCGCCAACCAAATCGGACTCTAAAGGGCCCCACCCACAAAATCAGACCCTGAGGGCCCCCAACCACAAAATAGGACCCTAAGGGGCCCCACCCTCAAAATCGGACCCTGAGTAGACCCGGCCACAAAATCAGACCCTGAGGGGCCCCAACCACAAAATCGGACCCTGAGGGGCCCAGGCCACAAAATCGAACCCTGAGGGGCCCCACCCTCAAAATCGGATCCTGAGGGGCCCAACCAACAAAATCGGACCCTGAGGGGCCCCAGCCACAAAATCGGACACTGAGGGGCCCCACCCACAAAATCGGACCCTGAGGGGCCCCGGCCACAAAATTGGAACCTGAGGGGTCCCGGCCACAAAATCGGACTCTGAGGGGTCCCAACCACGAAATCAGACCCTGAGGGGCCCCGGACTCAAAATCGGACCGTGAGGGCCCCCAACCACAAAATCGGACCCTGAGGGGCCCCAACCACAAAATCGGACCCTGAGAGACCCCGGCCACAAAATCGGACCCTGAGGGGCCCCGGCCACAAAATCGGACCTTGAGAGGCCCCGGCCACAAAATCGGACCCTGTGGGGCCCCGGCCACAAAATCGGACCCTGCGGGGTGCCGGCCACAAAATCAGACCCTGAGGGGTCCCAACCACAAAATCAGACCCTGAGGGGCCCCAGTCACAAAATCAGACCCTGAGCGACCCCAACCACAAAATCGGACCCTGAGGGGCCCCGGCCACAAAATCGGACACTGAGGGGCCCCAACCACAAAATCGGACCCTGAGGGGCCCCAGCCACGAAATCAGACCCTGAGGGGCGCCGGCCACAAAATCGGACCCTGAGGGCCCCCAACCACAAAATCCGACCCTGAGGGGCCCCGCCACAAAATCGGACCCTGAGGGCCCCCAACCACAAAACTGGACTCTGAGGGGCCCCAACCACAAAATCGGTCCCTGAGGGGCCCCGGCCACAATATCGGACCCTGAGAGACCCCGGCCACAAAATCGAACCCAGAGGGGCCCCACCCACAAAATTGGACCCTGAGTGGCCCCGCCCACCAAATCGGACCCTGAGGGTCCCCGCCCACAAAATCGGACCCTGAGGGGCCCCGCCCTCAAAATCGGACCCTGAGGGGCCCCACCCACAAAATCGGACCCTGAGGGGCCCCACCCTCAAAATCGGACCCTGAGGGGTCCAACCAAGAAAATCGCCACGAAATCGGACCATGAGGGGCCCCGGCCACAAAATCGGACCCTGAGGGGCCCCGGCCACAAAATCGGACCCTGAGGGGTCCTGGCCACAAAATCAGGCCCTGAGGGGCCCCACCCACAAAATCAGACCCTGAGGGGCCCCGGCCATAAAATCAAACCCTGAGGGGCCCCGGCCATAAAATCGTACCCTGAGGGGCCCCGGCCATAAAATCGTACCCTGAGGGGCCCCGGCCACAAAATCGTACCCTGAGGGGCCCCACCCACAAAATCAGACCATGAGGGGCCCCACCCACAAAATCGGACCCTGAGGGGCCCCACCCATAAAATCGGACCCTGAGGGGACCCACCCACAAAATCGGACCCTGAGGGTCCACACCCACAAAATCGGACCCTGAGAGGCCACACCCACAAAATCAGACCCTGAGGGGCCCCACCCACAAAATTGGACCCTGAGGAATCCCGGCCACTAATTCAAATCCTGAGGAGCCCAGGCCACCGAATCGGATCCTGAGGGGCCCCACCCACCAAATCTGACCCTGAGGCCAAAGTGGCCCCTGAGAGGCACACACATTTAAAACGGATACTGAGTTGAAAGTCTTGCAGGGGCAGCAGCCAAGTCTCTCTTAAAGGGGCAGCCCAGGCACCATTTCAAACCACTATCTGTACTTCCTTCAGGAAATACACATCTAGTATTATTATTACTATTCAGTTGATTTCCGCAATTAATGCGGCCCGAACCGCTACACGCACAGACTCCGTTGAGGTGTCATTTCGAAGCCAGCGTTCACGAGAGGTGTGCTAAGTATTTTTCGTGTCGATCAGATTTATAGTTTTTGTGTAATTTGCGTTTGAAAAAACATTTTCCTGTCATTGGAATTCACTGTCTCAATGCATTTCAAAAGGAAAATTTTGCCATAGGGAAAACATGGGGCAGTCGTGAGGCGATTCAAATAGCAGTTAAGCTCATTGATATGCGCAGGCACACCCAGTTACTATGCCAACACCTACAAACTTTTCATGACCCCTCCAAGACAGAGTTTCTGGCAGATAATATCAGCTCTTAAAGCGAAACCCAGAGCACAAATGCAAATCTAGCTTCATCACATGACGCATGCCCCTGAGAGAGAATGTGCGCCAAAGTGGATTTAGAAGCCCAGTGAGCCAAACTGGCTCTTAAACGGCCGACGCGCCTAAGAGATTCTTAAAGGGCCGGCGCACCAAAATGAGTCTTAAAGGGCCGGCGCGCCAAATCGAAAGCTGAGTGACCCCAGGCTCCAAATCAGAGGCTGATTGACCCTGGCCTACAAATCGGAGGCTGATCGTCCCTGGCCTACAAAACGGAGACTGAGCCACCCTGGCCTCCAAATCGGACCCTGAGGTGCCCCGCCCACCAAATCGGATGCAGAGTGGCCACGCCCACCAAATCAGACCCAGAGTGGCCCCGCCCACCAAATCAGACCCAGAGTGGCCCGCCCACCAAATCAGACCCAAAGTGGCCCCGCCCACCAAATCAGACCCAGAGTGGCCCCACCCACCAAATCGGACCCTGAGGTGCCCCGCCCACCAAATCGGACCCTGATGGGCCCTACCCACCAAATCAGACCCTGAGGTGCCCCAACCACAAAATCGGACCCTGAGGGGTCCAGGCCATAAAATCGGACCCTGAGGGGCCCCGGTCACAAAATCAGACCTTGAGGGGCTCCGGCCACAAAATCGGACCCTGAGGGGCCCCAACCACAAAATCGGACACTGAGGGGCCCCGCCCACAAAATCAGACCCTGAGGGGCCACACCCACAAAATCGGACCCTGAGGGATCCCGGCCACCAATTCAAGCCCTGAGGAGCCCAGGCCACCGAATCGGATCCTGAGGGGCCCCACCCACCAAATCAGACCCTGAGGCCAAAGTGGCCCCTGAGAGGCACCCACAGTTAAAACGGATCCTGACTTGAAAGTCTTGCAGGGGCAGCATACAAGTCTATCTTAAAGGGGCAGCCTGGGCACCATTTCAAACCACTATCTGTACTTCCTTCAGGAAATACACATCTAGTATTAATGTTGTAATCCAAACGCTGCTAACTTTTTCTTTTTAGTCAGTTGATTTCCGCAATTAATGCGGCCCGAACCGCTACACGTACAGACTCCGTTGAGGTGTTGTTTCAAAGCCAGCGTCCACGAGAGGTGTGCTAAGTATTTTTCGTGTTGATCGGATTTGTAGTTTTTGCGCAATTTGCGTTTGAAAATTTTTTTTCCCGTCATTGGAATACATGTCTCAATGCTTTTCAATGGGCAACTTAAAATGTGCCCTGAGGCAATTCAAATGGCAGTAAAGCTCATTGATATGCGCAAGCACACCCATTTACTATGCCAACGCCTATGAACGTCACATGACACCCCCAGGACAGAGCTTCTGGCACATAATATCAGCTCTTAAAGCGAAACCCACAGCGCAAATGCAAATCTAGCCTCATCACATGAAGCATGTCCCTGAGAGAGACCCTGAGGGGATTCGGCCACAAAATCGGACCCTGAGGGGCCCCGGCCACAAAATTGGACCCAGAGGGGCCACACCCACAAAATCGGACCCTGAGGGGCCACACCCACAAAATCAGACCCTGAGGGGCCACACCCACAAAATCGGACCCCGAGGGGCCACACCCACAAAATCGGACCCTGAGGGGCTTCGACCACAAAATTGGACCCTAAGGGGCCCCGGCCACAAAATCAAACCCTGAGGGGATCCGGCCACAAAATCAGAATCTGAGGGGCCCCGGCCACAAAATCGCAACCTGAGGGGCCCCACTCACAAAATCGGACCATGAGGGGCCCACCCACAAAATCGGACCCAGAAGGGCCACACCCACAAAATCAGACCCTGAGGGTGCCCACCCACAAAATCGGACTCTGAGGGGCCACACCCACAAAATCGGACCCTGAGGGTCCACACCCACAAAATAGGAGCCTGAGGGATCCCGGCCAACAATTCAAGCCCTGAGGAGCCCAGGCCAAGGAATCAGATCCTGAGGGGCCCCACCCACCAAATCAGACCCTGAGGCCAAAGTGGCCCCTGAGAGGCACATACAGTTAAAACAGATCCTGAGTTGAAAGTCTTGCAGGGGCAGCAGGCAAGTCTCTCTTAAAGGGGCAGCCCGGGCACCATTTCAAACCACTATCTGTACTTCCTTCAGGAAATACACATCTAGTATTAATGTTGTAATCCGAACGCTGCTAACTTATTCTTATTATTCAGTTGAATTCCGCAATTAATGTGGCCCGAACCGCTACACGCACAGACTCCGTTGAGGTGTCGTTTGGAAGCCAGCGTCCACGAGTGGTGTGCTAAGTATTTTTCGTGTTGATCGCATTTGTAGTTTTTGCGCAATTTGCGTTTGAAAATTTGTTTCCACATCATTGGAATGTACTGTCTCAATGCATTTCAATAGGAAAATTTTGCCATAGGAAGACATGGGGCAGCTTCATCACATGAAGATGAGAGAGAATGTGCGCCAAAGTGGATTTAGAAGCCCAGTGCGCCATACTGGCTCTTAAAGGACCGACACGCCAAAGTGATTCTTAAAGGGCCGGCGCACCAAAACAAGTCTTAAAGGGCCGGCACGCCAAATCGAAAGCTGAGTGACCCCAGGCTCCAAATCGGAGGCTGATTGAACCTGGCATCAAAATCGGAGGCTGAGCCACCACGGCCTCCAAATCGGAGGCTGAGCCACCCCTGCCTCCAAATCGAAGGCTGAGCCACCCCTGCCTCCAAATCGGAGGCTGAGCCACCCCGGCCTCCAAATCGGAGGCTGATCGACCCCTGCCTCCAAATCGGAGGCTGATCAACCCCGGCCTCCAAATCAGAGGCTGAGCCACCCCGTCCTCCAAATCGAAGGCTGAGCCACCCCTGCCTCCAAATCGGAGGCTGAGCCACCCCGGCCTCCAAATCGGAGGCTGAGCCACCCCGGCCTCCAAATCGGAGGCTGAGCCACCCCGGCCTCCAAATCGGAGGCTGAGCCACCCCGGCCTCCAAATCGGAGGCTGAGCCACCCCGGCCTCCAAATAGGAGGCTGAGCCACCCCGGCCCCGACCCAGCGTGGCCCCGCTCAAAAAATTGGACCCAGAGTGGCCCCGCTCACCAAAACGGACCCAGTGGCACAGCCCACCAAATCGGACCCTGAGGGGCCCCGCCCACCAAATCAGACTCAGAGTGTCCACGCCCACCAAATTGGAGCCTGAAGGGCCCCGCCCACCAAATCGGACCCAGAGAGGCCCCGCCCACCAAATCGGACCCTGAGGAAAACCGATTACCAAATCGGACCCTGAAGGGCCCCGCCCACCAACTCGGACCCAGAGTGGCCCCGCCCACCAAATCGGACCCTGAGGGGCCCCGACCACCAAATCGGACCCTGAGGGGCCCCGACCACCAAACCGGACCCAGAGGGGCCCCGCCCACCAAATCAGACCGAGAGTGGCCCCGCCCACCAAATTGGACCCTGAGGGGCCCCACCCACAAAATAGGACCCTGAGGGGCCCCGGCCACAAAATCGGACCCTGAGGGGCCCCTGCCACAAAATCGGACCCTGAGGGGCCCCGGCCACAAAATCGGACCCTGAGGGGCCCCGGCCACAAAATCGGACCCTGAGGGGCCCCGGCCACAAAATTGGACCCTGAGGGGCCCCACCCACAAAATCACCCACAAAATCGGACTCTGAAGGGCCCCACCCACAAAATCGGACCCTGAGTGGCCACGCCCACCAAATCGGACTCTGAGGGGACCCGCCCACCAAATTGGACCCAGAGGGGCTCCGCCCACCCACCAAATCGGACCCTGAGGGGCCCCGCTCACCAAATCAGACCCAGAGTTGCCCAACCCACCTATTCGAACCCTGAGGGGCCCCACCCACCAAATCGGACCCTGAGGGGACCCGCCCACAAAATCGGACCCTGAGGGGCCCCACCCACAAAATCGGACCCTGAGGGGCCCCTGCCACAAAATCGGACCCTGAGGGGCCACGCCCACTAATTTGGACCCTGAGGGGCCATGCCCACCAAATCGGACCCTGAGGGGCCCCACCCACAAAATCGGACCCTGAGGGGCCCGCCCACCAAATCGGACCTAGAGGGGCCCCGCCAAAAAAATCGGTACCAGAGGGGCTTCGCCCACCAAATCGGACCCTGAGGGGCCCCACTCACCAAATCGGAGCCTGAGGGGCCCCGCTCACCAAATCGGACCCTGAGGGGTCTAGCCTACCAAATCGAACCCTGTGAGGCCCCGCCCACCAAATCGAACCCTGAAGGGCCCCGCCCACCAAATCGGACCCAGAGGGGCCCCACCCACCAAATCAGACTCTGAAGGGCCCCGGCCACCAATTCAAGCCCCGAGGAGCCCAGGCCACCGAATTGGATCCTGAGGGGCCCCAAAGGCCAAAGTGGCCCCTGAAGGGCCCCGCTCACCAAATCAGACCCTGAGGGGACCGCTCACCAAATCGGACTCTGAAATGCCCTGCCAACTAAATCGGACCCTGAGGGGCCCCGCCCACGAAATCGAACCCTGAGGGGCCCCGCCCACCAAATCGGACCCTGAGGGTCTCCGCCCACAAAATTGGACCCAGAGTGGCGCCGCCCACCAAATCAGACCCTGAGGGGCCCCACTTACCAAAGCGGACTCAGAGGGGCCCCGACCACCAAATCGGATCCTGAAGGGCCCCGCCCACCAAATTAGACCCAGAGTAGCCCTGCCCATCAAATCGGACCCTGAGGGGCCCCACCCACCAAATCGGACCCTGAGGGGCCCCGTTCACCAAATCAGACCCTGAGGGGCCCCGCTCACCAAATCAGACCCTGAGGGGCCCCAACCACCAAATCGGACCCTGAGGGGCCCCACCCACTAAATCGGACCCTGAGGGGCCCCGGCCACCAAATCGGACCCTGAGTGGCCCCACCCACCAAATCGGACCCTGAGGGGCCCCGGCCAGAAAATCGGACCAAGAGGGGCCCCACCCACAAAATCGGACCCTGAGGGGCCCCACCCACAAAATCGGACCCTGAGGCCAAAGTGGCCCCTGAGAAGCACCCACAGTTAAAACGGATCCTGAGTTGAAAGTCTTGCAAGGGCAGCAGGCAAATCTCTCTTAAAGGGGCAGGCCGGGCACCATTTCAAACCACTATCTGTACTTCCTTCAGGAAATACACATCTAGTATTAATGTTGTAATCCGACCGCTGCTAACTTTTTCTTTTTATTCAGTTGATTTCCGCAATTAATGCAGCCCGAACCGCTACACGCACAGACTCCGTTGAGGTGTCGTTTCGAAGCCAGCGTCCACGAGAGGTGTGCTAAGTAATTTTCGTGTCGATTGGATTTGTAGTTTTTGCGCAATTTGCATTAGAAATTTTTTTTTCCCGTCATTTGAATGTAGTCTCAATGCTTTTCAATGGGGAAATTTTGCCTTAGAGAAAATATGCCCTGAGGCGATTCAAATGGCAGTTTAGCTCATTGATATGCGCAGGCAGACCCAGTTACTATGCCAACGACAAAGAACTTCACATGACGCCCCAAGGACACAATTTCTGGCAGATAATATCAGCTCTTAAAGCGAAACCCACAGCACAAATGCAAATCTAGCTTCATCACATGACGCATGCCCCAGAGAGAGAATGTGTGCCAAAGTGGATTTAGAAGCCAAGTGCGCCAAACTGGCTCTTAAAGGGCCGACGCGGCTAAGTGATTCTTAAAGAGCCGGCGCACCAAAATGAGTCTTAATGGGCCGGCACGCCAAATCGAAAGCTGAGTAACCCCAGGCTCCAAATCGGAGGCTGATCGACCCTGGCCTACAAATCGGAGGCTGAGCCACCCAGGCCAACAAATCGGCCCCGGAGTGGCCCCGCCCTCCAAATCGGACCCAGAGAGGCCCTGCCCACCAAATTGGACCCTGAGGGGCCCCGCTCACCAAATCAGACCCGTAGTGGCCCCGCCCTCCAAATCGGACCCAGAGTGGCCCGCCCACCAAATCGAACCCTGAGGGGCCCTTCCCACCAAATCAGACTCAGAGTGGTCCCGCCTACCAAATTGTACCCTGAAGGGCCCCGCCCACCAAATTGGACCAAGAGTGGCCCCGCCCACCAAATCAGACCCTGAGGGGTCCCACCCACCAAATCTTACCCTAAGGGGCCCCGCCCACCTAATCAGACCCAGAGTGGCCCCGCCCACCAAGTCAGGCCATGAGGGGCGCCGCCCACCAAATCAGACCCTCATGGGCCCCACCTGCCAAATCATACCCTGAAGAGCCCCACCCACCAAATCGGATCCTGAGGGGACCCGCCCACCAAATCGGACCCTGAGAGGCCCCGTCTACCAAATCGGAACCAGAGGAGCCCCGCCCATGAAATTGGACCCTGTGGGGCCCCACTCACCAAATCGGACCCTGTGAGGCCCCGCCCACCAAATTGGACCCAGAGTGGCCCCACCCACAAAATCAGACCCTGTGGGGCCCCGGCCATAAAATCAAACCCTGAGGGGCCCCGGCCATAAAATCGTACCCTGAGGGGCCCCGGCCATAAAATCGTACCCTGAGGGGCCCCGGCCACAAAATCGTACCCTGAGGGGCCCCACCCACAAAATCAGACCATGAGGGGCCCCACCCACAAAATCGGACCCTGAGGGGCCCCACCCATAAAATCGGACCCTGAGGGGACCCACCCACAAAATCGGACCCTGAGGGTCCACACCCACAAAATCGGACCCTGAGAGGCCACACCCACAAAATCAGACCCTGAGGGGCCCCACCCACAAAATTGGACCCTGAGGAATCCCGGCCACTAATTCAAATCCTGAGGAGCCCAGGCCACCGAATCGGATCCTGAGGGGCCCCACCCACCAAATCTGACCCTGAGGCCAAAGTGGCCCCTGAGAGGCACACACATTTAAAACGGATACTGAGTTGAAAGTCTTGCAGGGGCAGCAGCCAAGTCTCTCTTAAAGGGGCAGCCCAGGCACCATTTCAAACCACTATCTGTACTTCCTTCAGGAAATACACATCTAGTATTATTATTACTATTCAGTTGATTTCCGCAATTAATGCGGCCCGAACCGCTACACGCACAGACTCCGTTGAGGTGTCATTTCGAAGCCAGCGTTCACGAGAGGTGTGCTAAGTATTTTTCGTGTCGATCAGATTTATAGTTTTTGTGTAATTTGCGTTTGAAAAAACATTTTCCTGTCATTGGAATTCACTGTCTCAATGCATTTCAAAAGGAAAATTTTGCCATAGGGAAAACATGGGGCAGTCGTGAGGCGATTCAAATAGCAGTTAAGCTCATTGATATGCGCAGGCACACCCAGTTACTATGCCAACACCTACAAACTTTTCATGACCCCTCCAAGACAGAGTTTCTGGCAGATAATATCAGCTCTTAAAGCGAAACCCAGAGCACAAATGCAAATCTAGCTTCATCACATGACGCATGCCCCTGAGAGAGAATGTGCGCCAAAGTGGATTTAGAAGCCCAGTGAGCCAAACTGGCTCTTAAACGGCCGACGCGCCTAAGAGATTCTTAAAGGGCCGGCGCACCAAAATGAGTCTTAAAGGGCCGGCGCGCCAAATCGAAAGCTGAGTGACCCCAGGCTCCAAATCAGAGGCTGATTGACCCTGGCCTACAAATCGGAGGCTGATCGTCCCTGGCCTACAAAACGGAGACTGAGCCACCCTGGCCTCCAAATCGGACCCTGAGGTGCCCCGCCCACCAAATCGGATGCAGAGTGGCCACGCCCACCAAATCAGACCCAGAGTGGCCCCGCCCACCAAATCAGACCCAGAGTGGCCCGCCCACCAAATCAGACCCAAAGTGGCCCCGCCCACCAAATCAGACCCAGAGTGGCCCCACCCACCAAATCGGACCCTGAGGTGCCCCGCCCACCAAATCGGACCCTGATGGGCCCTACCCACCAAATCAGACCCTGAGGTGCCCCAACCACAAAATCGGACCCTGAGGGGTCCAGGCCATAAAATCGGACCCTGAGGGGCCCCGGTCACAAAATCAGACCTTGAGGGGCTCCGGCCACAAAATCGGACCCTGAGGGGCCCCAACCACAAAATCGGACACTGAGGGGCCCCGCCCACAAAATCAGACCCTGAGGGGCCACACCCACAAAATCGGACCCTGAGGGATCCCGGCCACCAATTCAAGCCCTGAGGAGCCCAGGCCACCGAATCGGATCCTGAGGGGCCCCACCCACCAAATCAGACCCTGAGGCCAAAGTGGCCCCTGAGAGGCACCCACAGTTAAAACGGATCCTGACTTGAAAGTCTTGCAGGGGCAGCATACAAGTCTATCTTAAAGGGGCAGCCTGGGCACCATTTCAAACCACTATCTGTACTTCCTTCAGGAAATACACATCTAGTATTAATGTTGTAATCCAAACGCTGCTAACTTTTTCTTTTTAGTCAGTTGATTTCCGCAATTAATGCGGCCCGAACCGCTACACGTACAGACTCCGTTGAGGTGTTGTTTCAAAGCCAGCGTCCACGAGAGGTGTGCTAAGTATTTTTCGTGTTGATCGGATTTGTAGTTTTTGCGCAATTTGCGTTTGAAAATTTTTTTTCCCGTCATTGGAATACATGTCTCAATGCTTTTCAATGGGCAACTTAAAATGTGCCCTGAGGCAATTCAAATGGCAGTAAAGCTCATTGATATGCGCAAGCACACCCATTTACTATGCCAACGCCTATGAACGTCACATGACACCCCCAGGACAGAGCTTCTGGCACATAATATCAGCTCTTAAAGCGAAACCCACAGCACAAATGCAAATCTAGCCTCATCACATGAAGCATGTCCCTGAGAGAGACCCTGAGGGGATTCGGCCACAAAATCGGACCCTGAGGGGCCCCGGCCACAAAATTGGACCCAGAGGGGCCACACCCACAAAATCGGACCCTGAGGGGCCACACCCACAAAATCAGACCCTGAGGGGCCACACCCACAAAATCGGACCCCGAGGGGCCACACCCACAAAATCGGACCCTGAGGGGCTTCGACCACAAAATTGGACCCTAAGGGGCCCCGGCCACAAAATCAAACCCTGAGGGGATCCGGCCACAAAATCAGAATCTGAGGGGCCCCGGCCACAAAATCGCAACCTGAGGGGCCCCACTCACAAAATCGGACCATGAGGGGCCCACCCACAAAATCGGACCCAGAAGGGCCACACCCACAAAATCAGACCCTGAGGGGCCCCACCCACAAAATCGGACTCTGAGGGGCCACACCCACAAAATCGGACCCTGAGGGTCCACACCCACAAAATAGGAGCCTGAGGGATCCCGGCCAACAATTCAAGCCCTGAGGAGCCCAGGCCAAGGAATCAGATCCTGAGGGGCCCCACCCACCAAATCAGACCCTGAGGCCAAAGTGGCCCCTGAGAGGCACATACAGTTAAAACAGATCCTGAGTTGAAAGTCTTGCAGGGGCAGCAGGCAAGTCTCTCTTAAAGGGGCAGCCCGGGCACCATTTCAAACCACTATCTGTACTTCCTTCAGGAAATACACATCTAGTATTAATGTTGTAATCCGAACGCTGCTAACTTATTCTTATTATTCAGTTGAATTCCGCAATTAATGTGGCCCGAACCGCTACACGCACAGACTCCGTTGAGGTGTCGTTTGGAAGCCAGCGTCCACGAGTGGTGTGCTAAGTATTTTTCGTGTTGATCGCATTTGTAGTTTTTGCGCAATTTGCGTTTGAAAATTTGTTTCCACATCATTGGAATGTACTGTCTCAATGCATTTCAATAGGAAAATTTTGCCATAGGAAGACATGGGGCAGCTTCATCACATGAAGATGAGAGAGAATGTGCGCCAAAGTGGATTTAGAAGCCCAGTGCGCCATACTGGCTCTTAAAGGACCGACACGCCAAAGTGATTCTTAAAGGGCCGGCGCACCAAAACAAGTCTTAAAGGGCCGGCACGCCAAATCGAAAGCTGAGTGACCCCAGGCTCCAAATCGGAGGCTGATTGAACCTGGCATCAAAATCGGAGGCTGAGCCACCACGGCCTCCAAATCGGAGGCTGAGCCACCCCTGCCTCCAAATCGAAGGCTGAGCCACCCCTGCCTCCAAATCGGAGGCTGAGCCACCCCGGCCTCCAAATCGGAGGCTGATCGACCCCTGCCTCCAAATCGGAGGCTGATCAACCCCGGCCTCCAAATCAGAGGCTGAGCCACCCCGTCCTCCAAATCGAAGGCTGAGCCACCCCTGCCTCCAAATCGGAGGCTGAGCCACCCCGGCCTCCAAATCGGAGGCTGAGCCACCCCGGCCTCCAAATCGGAGGCTGAGCCACCCCGGCCTCCAAATCGGAGGCTGAGCCACCCCGGCCTCCAAATCGGAGGCTGAGCCACCCCGGCCTCCAAATAGGAGGCTGAGCCACCCCGGCCCCGACCCAGCGTGGCCCCGCTCAAAAAATTGGACCCAGAGTGGCCCCGCTCACCAAAACGGACCCAGTGGCACAGCCCACCAAATCGGACCCTGAGGGGCCCCGCCCACCAAATCAGACTCAGAGTGTCCACGCCCACCAAATTGGAGCCTGAAGGGCCCCGCCCACCAAATCGGACCCAGAGAGGCCCCGCCCACCAAATCGGACCCTGAGGAAAACCGATTACCAAATCGGACCCTGAAGGGCCCCGCCCACCAACTCGGACCCAGAGTGGCCCCGCCCACCAAATCGGACCCTGAGGGGCCCCGACCACCAAATCGGACCCTGAGGGGCCCCGACCACCAAACCGGACCCAGAGGGGCCCCGCCCACCAAATCAGACCGAGAGTGGCCCCGCCCACCAAATTGGACCCTGAGGGGCCCCACCCACAAAATAGGACCCTGAGGGGCCCCGGCCACAAAATCGGACCCTGAGGGGCCCCTGCCACAAAATCGGACCCTGAGGGGCCCCGGCCACAAAATCGGACCCTGAGGGGCCCCGGCCACAAAATCGGACCCTGAGGGGCCCCGGCCACAAAATTGGACCCTGAGGGGCCCCACCCACAAAATCACCCACAAAATCGGACTCTGAAGGGCCCCACCCACAAAATCGGACCCTGAGTGGCCACGCCCACCAAATCGGACTCTGAGGGGACCCGCCCACCAAATTGGACCCAGAGGGGCTCCGCCCACCCACCAAATCGGACCCTGAGGGGCCCCGCTCACCAAATCAGACCCAGAGTTGCCCAACCCACCTATTCGAACCCTGAGGGGCCCCACCCACCAAATCGGACCCTGAGGGGACCCGCCCACAAAATCGGACCCTGAGGGGCCCCACCCACAAAATCGGACCCTGAGGGGCCCCTGCCACAAAATCGGACCCTGAGGGGCCACGCCCACTAATTTGGACCCTGAGGGGCCATGCCCACCAAATCGGACCCTGAGGGGCCCCACCCACAAAATCGGACCCTGAGGGGCCCGCCCACCAAATCGGACCTAGAGGGGCCCCGCCAAAAAAATCGGTACCAGAGGGGCTTCGCCCACCAAATCGGACCCTGAGGGGCCCCACTCACCAAATCGGAGCCTGAGGGGCCCCGCTCACCAAATCGGACCCTGAGGGGTCTAGCCTACCAAATCGAACCCTGTGAGGCCCCGCCCACCAAATCGAACCCTGAAGGGCCCCGCCCACCAAATCGGACCCAGAGGGGCCCCACCCACCAAATCAGACTCTGAAGGGCCCCGGCCACCAATTCAAGCCCCGAGGAGCCCAGGCCACCGAATTGGATCCTGAGGGGCCCCAAAGGCCAAAGTGGCCCCTGAAGGGCCCCGCTCACCAAATCAGACCCTGAGGGGACCGCTCACCAAATCGGACTCTGAAATGCCCTGCCAACTAAATCGGACCCTGAGGGGCCCCGCCCACGAAATCGAACCCTGAGGGGCCCCGCCCACCAAATCGGACCCTGAGGGTCTCCGCCCACAAAATTGGACCCAGAGTGGCGCCGCCCACCAAATCAGACCCTGAGGGGCCCCACTTACCAAAGCGGACTCAGAGGGGCCCCGACCACCAAATCGGATCCTGAAGGGCCCCGCCCACCAAATTAGACCCAGAGTAGCCCTGCCCATCAAATCGGACCCTGAGGGGCCCCACCCACCAAATCGGACCCTGAGGGGCCCCGTTCACCAAATCAGACCCTGAGGGGCCCCGCTCACCAAATCAGACCCTGAGGGGCCCCAACCACCAAATCGGACCCTGAGGGGCCCCACCCACTAAATCGGACCCTGAGGGGCCCCGGCCACCAAATCGGACCCTGAGTGGCCCCACCCACCAAATCGGACCCTGAGGGGCCCCGGCCAGAAAATCGGACCAAGAGGGGCCCCACCCACAAAATCGGACCCTGAGGGGCCCCACCCACAAAATCGGACCCTGAGGCCAAAGTGGCCCCTGAGAAGCACCCACAGTTAAAACGGATCCTGAGTTGAAAGTCTTGCAAGGGCAGCAGGCAAATCTCTCTTAAAGGGGCAGGCCGGGCACCATTTCAAACCACTATCTGTACTTCCTTCAGGAAATACACATCTAGTATTAATGTTGTAATCCGACCGCTGCTAACTTTTTCTTTTTATTCAGTTGATTTCCGCAATTAATGCAGCCCGAACCGCTACACGCACAGACTCCGTTGAGGTGTCGTTTCGAAGCCAGCGTCCACGAGAGGTGTGCTAAGTAATTTTCGTGTCGATTGGATTTGTAGTTTTTGCGCAATTTGCATTAGAAATTTTTTTTTCCCGTCATTTGAATGTAGTCTCAATGCTTTTCAATGGGGAAATTTTGCCTTAGAGAAAATATGCCCTGAGGCGATTCAAATGGCAGTTTAGCTCATTGATATGCGCAGGCAGACCCAGTTACTATGCCAACGACAAAGAACTTCACATGACGCCCCAAGGACACAATTTCTGGCAGATAATATCAGCTCTTAAAGCGAAACCCACAGCACAAATGCAAATCTAGCTTCATCACATGACGCATGCCCCAGAGAGAGAATGTGTGCCAAAGTGGATTTAGAAGCCAAGTGCGCCAAACTGGCTCTTAAAGGGCCGACGCGGCTAAGTGATTCTTAAAGAGCCGGCGCACCAAAATGAGTCTTAATGGGCCGGCACGCCAAATCGAAAGCTGAGTAACCCCAGGCTCCAAATCGGAGGCTGATCGACCCTGGCCTACAAATCGGAGGCTGAGCCACCCAGGCCAACAAATCGGCCCCGGAGTGGCCCCGCCCTCCAAATCGGACCCAGAGAGGCCCTGCCCACCAAATTGGACCCTGAGGGGCCCCGCTCACCAAATCAGACCCGTAGTGGCCCCGCCCTCCAAATCGGACCCAGAGTGGCCCGCCCACCAAATCGAACCCTGAGGGGCCCTTCCCACCAAATCAGACTCAGAGTGGTCCCGCCTACCAAATTGTACCCTGAAGGGCCCCGCCCACCAAATTGGACCAAGAGTGGCCCCGCCCACCAAATCAGACCCTGAGGGGTCCCACCCACCAAATCTTACCCTAAGGGGCCCCGCCCACCTAATCAGACCCAGAGTGGCCCCGCCCACCAAGTCAGGCCATGAGGGGCGCCGCCCACCAAATCAGACCCTCATGGGCCCCACCTGCCAAATCATACCCTGAAGAGCCCCACCCACCAAATCGGATCCTGAGGGGACCCGCCCACCAAATCGGACCCTGAGAGGCCCCGTCTACCAAATCGGAACCAGAGGAGCCCCGCCCATGAAATTGGACCCTGTGGGGCCCCACTCACCAAATCGGACCCTGTGAGGCCCCGCCCACCAAATTGGACCCAGAGTGGCCCCTCCCACCAAAACAGACCCTGTGGGGCCCCGCCCACCAAATCAGACCCTGAGGGGTCCCACCCACCAAATCTTACCCTAAGGGGCCCCGCCCACCTAATCAGACCCAGAGTGGCCCCGCCCACCAAGTCAGGCCATGAGGGGCGCCGCCCACCAAATCAGACCCTCATGGGCCCCACCTGCCAAATCATACCCTGAAGAGCCCCACCCACCAAATCGGATCCTGAGGGGACCCGCCCACCAAATCGGACCCTGAGAGGCCCCGTCTACCAAATCGGAACTCTGAGGGGCCCCGCCCACCAAATCGGACCCAGAGGGGTCCCACCCGCCAAATCAGACCCTGGGGGGCCGTGCCCACCAAACCGGACCCTGAGGGGCATCGCTCACCAAATCGGCCCACCAATTCAAGCCCTGAGGAGCCCAGTCCACTGAATCGGATCCTGAGGGGCCCCACCCACCAAATCAGACCCTGAGGGGCCCCACAGGCCAAAGTGGCCCCTGAGAGGTACCCACAGGTAAAACGGTTACTGAGTTGAAAGTCTTGCAGGGGCAGCAGGCAAGTCTCTCTTAAAGGGGCAGCCCGGGCACCATTTCAAACCACTATCTGTACTTCCTTCAGGAAATACACATCTAGTATTAATGTTGTAATCCGAACGCTGCTAACTTTTTCTTTTTATTCAGTTGATTTCCGCAATTAATGCGGCCCGAACCGCTACACGCACAGACTCCGTTGAGGTGTTGTTTCGAAGCCAGCGTCCACGAGAGGTGTGCTAAGTATTTTTCGTGTCGATCGGATTTGTAGTTTTTGTGCAATTTGCGTTTGAAATTTTTTTTTCCCGTCATTGGAATGCATTTCTCAATGCTTTACAAAGGGCAACTTAAAACGTGCCCTAAGGCAATTCAAATGGCAGTAAAGCTCATTGATATGTGAAGGCACACCCATTTACTATGCAAACACCTACGAACATCACATGACGCCCCCAGGACAGATCTTCTGACACATAACATCAGCTCTTAAAGCGAAACCCACAGCACAAATGCAAATCTAGCCTCATCACATGAAGCATGCCCCTGAGAGAGAATGTGCGCCAAAGTGGATGTAGAAGCCCAGTGATCCACCCTGTCTCTAAAACGGCCGACGCGCCAAAGTGATTCTTAAAGGGCCAGCGCGCCAAATCGAAAACTGAGTGACCCCAGGCTCCAAATCAGAGGCTGATCGACCCTGGCCTCCAAATCGGACCCAGCATGGCCCCGCTCAAGAAATCGGACCCAGAGGGGCTCCGCTCACCAAATCAGACCCAAAGTGGCCCCGCCCAGCAAATCGGACCCAGAGTAGCCCCGCCCACCAAATCGGACCCTGAGGGGCCCCGCCCACCAAATCGGCCCCCAAGTGGCCCCGCCCACCACTTCGGCCCCCGAGTGGCCCCGCCTACCATATTGGGCCCCGAGTGGCCCCACCCACCATATCGGGCCCTGAGTGGCACCATCCACCAAATCGGCCCCCGAGTGGCACCGCCCACCAAATGGGACCCTGAAGGCCCCAACCACAAAATCGGACCCTGATGAGCCCCGGCTACAAAATCGGGCCCTGAAAGGCCCCACCCACAAAATTGGACCCTGAGGGGCCCCGGCCACAAAATCGGACCCTGAGGGGTCCCACCCACAAAATCGGACCTGAGGAGATCCGGCCACAAAATCAGACCCTGAAGGGCCCCGGCCACAAAATCGGACCCTGAGGGGTCCCACCCGCAAAATCGGACCTGAGGAGATCCGGCCACAAAATCAGACCCTGAGGGGCCCCGGCCACAAAATCGGACCCTGAGGGGCCACACCCACAAAATCGGACCCTGAGGGGCCACTCCCACAAAATCGGACCCTGAGGGGCCACACCCACAAAATCGGAGCCTGAGGGATCCCCATCAACAATTCAAGCCCTGAGGAGCCCAGGCCAAGGAATCAGATCCTGGGTGGCGTCCCTGAGTTGAAAGTCTTGCAGGGGCAGCAGGCAAGTCTCTCTTAAAGGGGCAGCCCGGGCACCATTTCAAACCACTATCTGTACTTCCTTCAGGAAATACACATCTAGTTATAGTGGTTTGAAAAAACCACTATATTGTAATCCGAACGCTGCTAACTTATTCTTCTTCTTATTATTATTAAGTTGATTTCCGCAATTAATGCAGCCCGAACCGCTACACGCACAGACTCCGTTGAGGTGTCGTTTCGAAGCCAGCGTCCATGAGAGGTGTGTTAAGTATTTTTCGTGTCGATTGGATTTGTAGTTTTTGCGCAATTTGCGTTTGAAAATTTTTTTCCCGTCATTGGAATGCACTGTGTCAATGCTTTTCAATGGGAAGCTTAAAACGTGCCCTGAGGCGATTGAAATGGCAGTTGAGCTCATTGATATGCGCAGGCAGACCCAGTTACTATGCCAACGCCTACGAACTTCACTTGAACCCCAGCACAGAGCCTCTGCCACATAATATCAGCTCTTAAAGCGAAACTCACAGCACAAATGCAAATCTAGCTTCATCACATGACACATGCCCCTGAGAGAGAATGTGTGCGCCAAAGTGGATTTAAAAGAAGCCCAGTGAGCCAAACTAGCTCTTAAAGGGCCAACGCGCCAAAGTGATTGTTAAAGGGCCAGCGCACTCAAATGAGTCTTAAAGGGCCGACACACCAAATCGGAGGCTGAGCCACCCCGGCCTCCAAATCGGAGGCTGAGCCACCCCGGCCTCCAAATCGGAGGCTGAGCCACCCCGGCCTCCAAATCGGAGGCTGAGCCACCCCGGCCTCCAAATCGGAGGCTGAGCCACCCCGGCCTCCAAATCGGAGGCTGAGCCACCCCGGCCACCAAATCGGAGGCTGAGCCACCCCGGCCTCCAAATCGGAAGCTCATCGACCCCGGCCTCCAAATCGGAGGCTCATCGACCCCAGCCTCCAAATCGGGGGCTCTTTGACCTCGGCCTCCAAATCGGAAGCTCAACGACCCCGGCCTCCAAATTGGAGGCTGAGCGACCCCAGCCTCCAAATCTTACCCAGAGTGGCCCCACCCACCAAATCAGACCCAGAGAGGCCACACCCACAAAATATGAGCCTGAGAGATCCCGGCCAACAATTCAAGCCCTGAGGTGCCCCACCCTCAAAATCGGACCCTGAGGGGCCCAATCAACAAAATCGGACCCTGAGGGGCCCCAGCCACAAAATCGGACCCTGAGGGGCCCCACCCACAAAATCGGACCCTGAGAGGCCCCACCCGCAAAATCAGACCCTGAGGGGCCCCGGCCATAAAATCAGACCCTGAGGGGCCCCGGCCATAAAATCGGACCCTGAGGGGCCCCACCCACACAATCAGACCATGAGGGGCCCCACCCACAAAATCGGACCCTGAGGGTCCCCACCCATAAAATCGGACCCTGAGGGGACCCACCCACAAAATCAGACCCTGAGGGGCAAACACCCACAAAATCCGACCCTGAGGGGCCACACCCACAAAATTGGACCCTGAGGAATCCCGGCAACTAATTCAAATCCTGAGGAGCCCAGGCCACCGAATCGGATCCTGAGGGGCCCCACCCACCAAATCAGACCCTGAGGCCAAAGTGGCCCCTGAGAGGCACCCACATTTAAAACGGATCCTGAGTTGAAAGTCTTGCAGGGGCAGCAGGCAAGTCTCTCTTAAAGGGGCAGACCGGGCACCATTTCAAACCACTATCTGTACTTCCTTCAGGAAATGCACATCTAGTTATAGTGGTTTGAAAAAACCACTATATTGTAATCCGAACGCTGCTAACTTATTCTTCTTATTATTATTATTAAGTTGATTTCCGCAATTAATGCGGCCCGAACCGCTACACGCACAGACTCTGTTGAGGTGTCGTTTCGAAGCCAGCGTCCACGAGAGGTGTGCTAAGTATTTTTCGTGTCGATCGGATTTGTAGTTTTTGCGCAATTTGCGTTTGAAATTTTTTTTTCCCGTCATTGGAATGCACTGTCTCCAATGCTTTTCAATGGGTAATGGCAAAACGTGCCCTGAGGCGATTGAAATGGCAGTTGAGCTCATTGATATGCGCAGGCAGACCCAGTTACTATGCCAACGCCTACGAACGTCACATGACATCCCAAGGATAGAGCTTCTGCCACATAATATCAGCTCTTAAAGTGAAACCCACAGCACAAATGCAAATCTAGCTTCATCACATGACACATGCCCCTGAGAGAGAATGTACGACAAAGTGGATTTAGAAGCCCAGTGAGCCACCCTGGCTCTTAAAGGGCCGACGTGCCACAGTGATTCTTAAAGGGCCAGCGCACCGAAATGAGTCTTAAAGGGCCGGCGCGCCAAATCGAAAGCTGAGTGACCCCGGCCTCCAAATCGGAGGCTGAGCCACCCCGGCCTCCAAATCGGAGGCTGAACCACCCCGGCCTCCAAATCGGAGGCTGAGCCACCCTTGCCTCCAAATCGGACCCAGTGTGGCCCCGCTCAAAAAATCAGACCCAAAGTAGCACAGCCCACCAAATCGGATCGTGAGGGGCCCCGCCCACCAAATCAGACTCCGAGTGGCCCCGCCCACCAAATCGGACCCTGAAGGGCCCCGTCCACCAAATCGGACCCTGAGGAGCCCCGCCCACCAAATCAGACCCTGAGAAGCCCCGCCCACCAAATCGGACCCAGAGTGACCCCGCCCACCAAATCGGACCCTGAAGGGCCCCGCTTATCAAATCGGAACCAGAGTGGCCCCGCCCACCAAATCGGACCCAGCGGGGCCCCGCCCATCAAATCGGACCCTGAGGGGCCCCGCCCACCAAATCGGAACCTGAGGAGCCCCGCCCACCAAATCGGACCCAGATTGACCCTGCCCACCAAATCGGACCCCAAGGAGCCCCGCCCACCAAATCGGACCCAGATTGACCACGCCCACCAAATCAGACCCTGAAGGGCCCCGCCCACTAAATCGGACCCAGAGGTGCCCCGCCCACCAAATCGGACCCTGAAGGGCCCCGCCCACCAAATCGGACCCTGAGTGGCCCCGCCCACCAAATCGGACCCTGAGGGGCCCCGGCCACAAAATCGGACCCTGAGGGGCCCCGGCCACAAAATCGGACCCTGAGGGGCCCCACCCACCAAATCGGACCCTGAGGGGCCCCTCCCACAAAATTGGACCCTGAGGGGCCCCGACCACAAAATCAGACCCTGAGGGGCCCCACCCACCAAATCGGACCCTGAGGGGCCCCGACCACAATATCGGCCCCCGACGCTCCAAAGTGATTCTTAAAGAGCCGGCGCACCAAAATGAGTCTTAAAGGGCCGGCGCGCCAAATCGAAAGCTGAGTGACCCAAGGCTCCAAATCGGAGGCTGATAGACCCTAGCCTACAAAAAGGAGGCTGAGCCATCCTGGCATCCAATTTGGACCCAGAGTGGCCCCGCCCACCAAATCAGACCCAGAGTGGCCCCGCCCACCAAATCAGACCCAGAGTGGCCACGCCCACAAAATCAGACCCTAAGGGGCCCCACCCACAAAATCGGACCCCGAGGGGCCCCAACCACAAAATCTGACCCTGAGGGGCCCCACCCACAAAATCAGACCCTAAGGGGCCCCACCCACAAAATCGGACCCTAAGGGGCCCCACCCACAAAATCGGACCCTGAGGGGCCCCAACCACAAAATCGGACCCTGAGGGGCTCCACCCACAAAATCAGACCCTGAGGGGCCCCAGCCACAAAATCGGACCTGGAGGGGCCCCGGCCACAAAATCAGACCTTGAGGCGCCCCGCCCACCAAATTGGACCCTGAGGGTCCCCACCCACCAAATCAGACCCTAAGGGACCCCACCCAACAAATCGGACCCTGAGGGGCCCCGCCCACCAAATAGGACCCTGAAGGGCTCCCCACCAAATTGGACCCAGAGTGGCCCTGCCCACCAAATCAGACCCAGGGGGCCCCACCCACAAAATTGGACCCTGAGGGATCCTGTCCACCATTTCAAGCCCTGTGGAGCCCAGGCCACCGAATCGGCTCCTGAGGGGCCCCACCCACAAAATCAGACCCTGAGGGGCCCCGCCCACCAAATCGAACACTGTGTGGCCCCGCCAACTAAATTGTACCCAGAGTGGTCCTGCCCACCAAATTGGACCCAGAGGGGCTCCGCCCACAAAATCAGACCCTAATGGACCCCACCCACAAAATCAGACCCTGAGGGGCCTCGGCCACAAAATCGGACCCTGATGGGCCCCAGTCACAAAATCGGACCCTGATGGGCCCCGGCCACAAAATCGAACCCTGAGGGTCCCCGGCCACAAAATCGGACCCTGAGGGGCCCCAACCACAAAATCGGACCCTGAGGGGCCCCAACCACAAAATCGGACCCTGAGGGGCCCCACCCACAGAATTGGGCCCTGAGGGGCCCCACCCACAGAATTGGACCCTGAGGGGCCCTGACCACAAAATCGGACCCTGAGGGGTCCCACCCACAAAATCGGACCCTGAGGGGCCCCGGCCACCAAATCGGACCCTAAGGGGCCCCGGCCACCAAATCGGATTCTGAAGGGCCCCAACCACAAAATCGGACCCTGAGGGGCCCCGGACACAAAATCGGACCCTGAGGGGCCCCACCCACAAAATCAGACCCTGAGGAGCCCCACGCACCAAATCGGACCCAAGGGGCCCCACCCACAAATCGGACCCTGAGGGGCTCCGGCCACCAAATCGGACCCTGAGGGGCGTCAACCACAAAATTGGACCCTAAGGGGCCCCGGCCACAAAATCGGACCCTGAGGGGCCCCACCCACCAAATCGGACCCTGAGGGGCCCCACCCACAAAATCAGACCTTGAGGGGCCCCGGCCACAAAATCGGACCTTGATGGGCCCCACCCACCAAATCGGACCCTGACGGGCCCCGCCCACCAAATTGGACCCTGAGGGGACCCGCCCACTAAATCGGACCCCGAGGGTCCCCGACAACCAAATTGGACCCTGAGGGGTCCCGCCCACCAAATCAGACCCTGAGGGGCCCCGCCCACCAAATCGGACCCTGAGGGGCCCCGGCCACCAAATCGGACCCTGAGGGGCCCCGGCCACCAAATCGGACCCTGAGTGGCCCCGGCCACAAAATCGGACCCTGAGGGGCCCCACCCACAAAATCGGACCCTGAGGGGCCCCACCCACAAAATCAGGCCCTGAGGGGCCCCACCCACAAAATCAGACCCTTAGGCCAAAGTGGCCCCTGAGAGGCACCCACAGTTAAATCGTATCCTGACTTGAAAGTCTTGCAGGGGCAGCAGGCAAGTCTCTCTTAAAGGGGCAGCCCGGGCACCATTTCAAACCACTATCTGTACTTCCTTCAGGAAATACACATCTAGTTATTATTATTATTATTAAGTTGATTTCTGCAATTAGCACAGCCCGAACCGCTACACGCACAGACGCCGTTGAGGTGTTGTTTTGAAGCCAGCGTCCACGAGAGGTGTGCTAAGTATTTTTCGTGTCGATCGGATTTGTAGTTTTTGCGCAATTTGCGTTTGAAATTTTTTTTTCCCGTCATTGGAATGCACTGTCTCCAATGCTTTTCAATGGGTAATGGCAAAACGTGCCCTGAGGCGATTAAAATGGCAGTTGAGCTCATTGATATGCGCAGGCAGACCCAGTTACTATGCCAACGCCTACGAATGTCACATGACATCCCAAGGACAGAGCTTCTGCCACATAATATCAGCTCTTAAAGTGTAACCCACAAATGCAAATCTAGCTTCATCACATGACACATGCCCCTGAGATAGAATGTGCGAAAAAGTGGATTTAGAAGCCCAGTGAGTCACCCTGGCTCTTAAAGGGCCGACGTGCCACAGTGATTCTTAAAGGGCCAGCGCACCGAAATGAGTCTTAAAGGGCTGGCGCGCCAAATTGAAAGCTGAGTGACCCCGGCCTCCAAATCGGAGGCTGAACCACCCCGGCCTCCAAATCGGAGGCTGAGCCACCCCGGCCTCCAAATCGGACCCAGTGTGGCCCCGCTCAAAAAATCAGACCAAGAGTAGCACAGCCCACCAAATCGGATCCTGAGGGGCCCCGCCCACCAAATCAGACTCCGAGTGGCCCCGCTCACCAAATCGGACCCTGAAGGGCTCGTCCACCAAATCGGACCCTGAGGAGCCCCGCCCACCAAATCAGACCCTGAGAAGCCCCGCCCACCAAATCGGACCCAGAGTGACCCCGCCCACCAAATCGGACCCTGAAGGGCCCCGCCCATCAAATCAGACCCAGAGTGTCCACGCCCACCAAATCGGACCCAGAGGGGCCCTGCCCATCAAACCGGACCCTGAGGGGCCCCGCCCACCAAATTGGAACCTGAGGAGCCCCGCCCACCAAATTGGACCCAGATTGACCCCGCCCACCAAATCAGACCCCGAGGAGCCCCGCCCACCAAATCGGACCCAGATTGACACCGCCCACCAAATCGGACCCTGAAGGGCCCCGCCCACCAAATCGGACCCAGGAGGCCCCGCCCACCAAATCGGACCCAGGGGGCCCCGCCCACCAAATCGGACCATGAGGGGCCCCGCCCACCAAATCGGACCATGAGGGGTACCGCCCACTAAATTGGACCCAGGGGGCTCCACCCACAAAATCAGACCCTGAGGGGCCCCAACCACAAAATCGGACCCTGAGAGACCCCGGCCACAAAATCGAACCTAGAGGGGCCCCACCCGCAAAATCGGACCCTAAGGGGCCCCGGCCACAAAATCGGACCCTGAGGGGCCCCAACCGCAAAATCAGACCCTAAGGGGCCCCACCCGAAAAATCGGACCCTGAGGGGCCCCACCCGAAAAATCGGACCCTGAGGGGCTCCAACCGCAAAATCGGACCCTGAGGAGCCCCGGCCCCAAAAATCGGACCCTGAGGGGCCCCAACCACAAAATCGGACCCTGAGAGGCACCGGCTACAGAATCGGACCCTGAGGGGCCCCGGACACAAAATCGGACCCTGAGGGGCCCCGGCCACAAAATCGGACCCTGAGGGGCCCAACCCACAAAATCAGACTCAGTGTCCCGCCCACCAAATTGGACCCTGAAGGGCCCCGTCCACCAAATCGGACCCAAAGTGGCCCCGCCCACCAAATCAGACTCAGAGTGGCCCCGCCCACCAAATGGGACCCTGAGGGGCCCCGCCCACCAAATGGGACCCTGAGGGGCCCCGCCCACCAAATAGGACCCTGAGGGGCCCCGCCCACCAAATGGGACCCTGAGGGGCCCCGCCCACCAAATGGGACCCTGAGGGTCCCCGCTGACCAAATTGAACTCTGAGGGGCCCCGCCCACCAAATCGGACCCAGAGTGGCCCGCCCACCAAATCAGACCTAGAGTGGCCCCGCTCACCAAATCGGACCCCGAGGGTCCCCACCCACCAAATGGGACCCCGAGGGGCCCCGCCCACCAAATCGGACCCTGAGGGGCCCCGCCCACCAAATTGGACCCTGAGGGGCCCCGCCCACTAAATCGGTCTTGAAAGGCCCCAACCACAAAATCATACGCTGAGGGGCCCCACCCACAAAATCGGACCCTGAGGGTCCCCGCTGACCAAATTGAACTCTGAGGGGCCCCGCCCACCAAATCGGACCCAGAGTGGCCCGCCCACCAAATCAGACCTAGAGTGGCCCCGCTCACCAAATCGGACCCCGAGGGGCCCCACCCACCAAATCGGACCCCGAGGGGCCCCACCCACCAAATCGGACCCCGAGGGGCCCCGCCCACCAAATCAGACCCCGAGGGGCCCCACCCACCAGATCAGACCCCGAGGGATCCTGCCCACCAAATCGGACCCCGAGGGTCCCCGCCAACCAAATTGTACCCAGAGTGGCCCCGCTCACCAAATCGGACCCTGAAGGGCTCGTCCACCAAATCGGACCCTGAGGAGCCCCGCCCACCAAATCAGACCCTGAGAAGCCCCGCCCACCAAATCGGACCCAGAGTGACCCCGCCCACCAAATCGGACCCTGAAGGGCCCCGCCCATCAAATCAGACCCAGAGTGTCCCCGCCCACCAAATCGGACCCAGAGGGGCCCTGCCCATCAAACCGGACCCTGAGGGGCCCCGCCCACCAAATCGAAACCTGAGGAGCCCCGCCCACCAAATTGGACCCAGATTGACCCCGCCCACCAAATTGGACCCCGAGGAGCCCCGCCCACCAAATCGGACCCAGATTGACCCCGCCCACCAAATCGGACCCTGAAGGGCCCCACCCACCAAATCAGACCCAGAGGGGCCCCGCCCACCAAATCGGACCCAGGGGGCCCCGCCCACCAAATCGGACCATGATGGGCCCCGCCCACCAAATCGGACCATGAGGGGTACCGCCCACTAAATTGGACCCAGGGGGCTCCACCCACAAAATCAGACCCTGAGGGGCCCCAACCACAAAATCGGACCCTGAGAGACCCCGGCCACAAAATCGAACCTAGAGGGGCCCCACCTGCAAAATCGGACCCTAAGGGGCCCCGGCCACAAAATCGGACCCTGAGGGGCCCCAACCGCAAAATCGGACCCTGAGGGGCCCCACCCGAAAAATCGGACCCTGAGGGGCCCCACCCGAAAAATCGGACCCTGAGGGGCTCCAACCGCAAAATCGGACCCTGAGGAGCCCCGGCCCCAAAAATCGGACCCTGAGGGGCCCCAACCACAAAATCGGACCCTGAGAGGCACCGGCTACAGAATCGGACCCTGAGGGGCCCCGGACACAAAATCGGACCCTGAGGGGCCCCGGCCACAAAATCGGACCCTGAGGGGCCCAACCCACAAAATCAGACTCAGTGTCCCGCCCACCAAATTGGACCCTGAAGGGCCCCATCCACCAAATCGGACCCAAAGTGGCCCCGCCCACCAAATCAGACTCAGAGTGGCCCCGCCCACCAAATGGGACCCTGAGGGGCCCCGCCCACCAAATGGGACCCTGAGGGGCCCCACCCACCAAATGGGACCCTGAGGGGCCCCGCCCACCAAATTGGACCCTGAGGGGCCCCGCCCACCAAATCGGACCCTGAGGGGCCCCGCCCACCAAATCGGACCATGAGGGGCCCCGCCCACTAAATCGGTCTTGAAAGGCCCCAACCACAAAATCGTACGCTGAGGGGCCCCACCCACAAAATCGGACCCTGAGGGTCCCCGCTGACCAAATTGAACTCTGAGGGGCCCCGCCCACCAAATCGGACCCAGAGTGGCCCGCCCACCAAATCAGACCTAGAGTGGCCCCGCTCACCAAATCGGACCCCGAGGGTCCCCACCCACCAAATGGGACCCCGAGGGGCCCCGCCCACCAAATCGGACCCTGAGGGGCCCCGCCCACCAAATCGGACCCTGAGGGGCCCCGCCCACTAAATCGGTCTTGAAAGGCCCCAACCACAAAATCATACGCTGAGGGGCCCCACCCACAAAATCGGACCCTGAGGGTCCCCGCTGACCAAATTGAACTCTGAGGGGCCCCGCCCACC
The DNA here is from genome assembly GCF_039654945.1 of Dendrobates tinctorius. NCBI lineage: Eukaryota > Metazoa > Chordata > Amphibia > Anura > Dendrobatidae > Dendrobates > Dendrobates tinctorius. The sequence goes on along the minus strand of NW_027361705.1, from coordinate 8,948,841 downwards.
AAATCGGACCCAGAGTGGCCCACCCACCAAATCAGACCTAGAGTGGCCCCGCTCACCAAATCGGACCCCGAGGGGCCCCACCCACCAAATCGGACCCTGAGGGGCCCCACCCACCAAATCGGACCCCGAGGGGCCCCGCCCACCAAATCAGACCCCGAGGGGCCCCACCCACCAGATCGGACCCCGAGGGATCCTGCCCACCAAATCGGACCCTGAGGGTCCCCGCCAACCAAATTGTACCCTGAGGGGCCCCGCCCACCAAATCAAACCCTGAGGGGCCCAGCTCACCAAATCGGACCCAGAGTGGCCCCGCCCACCAAATCGGACCCAGAGTGGCCCCGCCCACCAAATCAGACCCAGAGTGCTCCCGCCCACCAAATTGTACCCTGAGGGGCCCCACCCACAAAATCGGACCCTAAGGGGCCCCACCCACAAAATTGGACCCTGAGGGGCCCTGGCCACAAAATTGGACCCTGAGGGGCCCCACCCACAAAATCAGACCCTGAGGGGATCCGGCCACAACATCGGACCCTGAGTGGCCTCACTCACAAAATCGGACCCTGAGGGGCCCTACCCACAAAATCGGACCCTGAGGGGCCCCAACCACAAAATCGGACCCTGACGGGCCCCGGCCACAAAATCGGACCCTGAGGGGCCCAACCCACAAAATCGGGCCCTGAGGACCCCACCCACAAAATCGGACCCTGAGGCCAAAGTGGCCCCTGAGGCACCCACAGTTAAAACGGATCCTGAGTTGAAAGTCTTGCAGGTGCAGCAGGCAAGTCTCTCTTAAAGGGGCAGCCCGGGCAGCATTTCAAACCACTATCTGTACTTCCTTCAGGAAATACACATCTAGTTCTTCTTCTTATTATTATTATTATTAAGTTGATTTCCGCAATTAATACAGCCCGAACCGCTACACGCACAAACTCCGTTGAGGTGTCGTTTCGAAGCCAGCGTCCATGAGAGGTGTGCTAAGTATTTTTCGTGTCGATCAGATTTGTAGTTTTTGCGCAATTTTTTTCCCGTCATTGGAATGAATTGTCTCAATGCATTTGAATGGGGAAATGGCAAAATATGCCCTGAGGCGATTGAAATGGCAGTTGAGCTCATTGATATGCGCAGACAGAACCAGTTACTATGCTAACGCCTACGAACGTCACATGACATCTCCAGAACAGAGCTTCTGCCACATAATATCAGCTCTTAAAGGGAAACCCACAGCACAAATGCAAATCTAGCTACATCACATGACACATGCCCCTGAGAGAGAATGTGCGCCATAGTGTATTTAGAAGCCCAGTGAGCAAAACTGGCTCTTAAAGGGCCGAAGCGCCAAAGTGATTCTTAAAGGGCCGGTGCACCGAAATGAGTCTTAAAGGGCCGATGCGCCAAATCGAAAGCTGAGTGACCCCAGGCTCCAAATCGGAGGCTGAGCCACCCCGGCCTTAAAATCGGAGGCTGAGCCACCCTGGCCTCCAAATCGGACCCAGAGTGGCCCCGCCCACCAAAAACGGACCCAGAGTGGCACAGCCCACCAAATCGGACACTGAAGGGCCCCGCCCACCAAATCGGACCCAGAGGGGCCATGCCCACCAAATCGGACCCTGAGGAGCTCCGTCCACCAAATCGGACCCGGAGTGACCCCGCCCACCAAATCAGACCATGAAGGGTCCCGCCCACCAAACAGGACCCTGAGGGACACTGCCCACTAAATCGGACCGAGAGAGGCCACGCCCACCAAATCGGACCCTGAGGAGCCCCGCCCACCAAATCAGACCCCGAGGGGTCCCGCCCACCAAATCAGACCCTGAGGGGCCCCGCCCACCAAATCGGACCCAGAGTGGCCCCGCCCACCAAAATGGACCCAGGGGGGTCCACCCACAAAATCGGACCCTGAGTAGATCCGGCCACAAAATCAGACCCTGAGGGGCCTCACCCACAAAATCGGACCCTGAGGGGCCCCGGCCACAAAATCGGAACCTGAAGGGCCCCGGCCACAAAATCGGACCCTGAGCGGCCCATCCACAAAATCGGACCCTGAGGGGCCCCGGCCACAAAATCGGACCCTGAGTGGCCCGCCCACCAAATCAGACCTAGAGTGGCCCCGCTCACCAAATCGGACCCCGAGGGGACCCACCCACCAAATCGGACCCCGAGGGGCCCCACCCACCAAATCGGACCCCGAGGGGCCCCGCCCACCAAATCAGACCCCGAGGGGCCCCGCCCACCAGATTGGACCCCGAGGGATCCCGCCCACCAAATCGGACCCCGAGGGTCCCCGCCAACCAAATTGTACCCTGAGGGGCCCCGCCCACCAAATCAGACTCTGATAGATCCCGCCCACCAAATCAAACCCTGAGGGGCCCAGCTCACCAAATCGGACCCAGAGTGGCCCCGCCCACCAAATCGGACCCAGAGTGGCCCCGCCCACCAAATCAGACCCAGAGTGGCCCCGCCCACCAAATTGTACCCTGAGGGGCCCCACCCACAAAATCGGACCCTAAGGGGCCCCACCCACAAAATTGGACCCTGAGGGGCCCTGGCCACAAAATTGGACCCTGAGGGGCCCCACCCACAAAATCGGACCCTGAGGGGATCCGGCCACAACATCGGACCCTGAGGGGCCCCACTCACAAAATCGGACCCTGAGGGGCCCTACCCACAAAATCGGACCCTGAGGGGCCCCAACCACAAAATCGGACCCTGACGGGCCCCGGCCACAAAATCGGACCCTGAGGGGCCCAACCCACAAAATCGGGCCCTGAGGCCAAAGTGGCCCCTGAGGCACCCACAGTTAAAACGGATCCTGAGTTGAAAGTCTTGCAGGTGCAGCAGGCAAGTCTCTCTTAAAGGGGCAGCCCGGGCAGCATTTCAAACCACTATCTGTACTTCCTTCAGGAAATACACATCTAGTTCTTCTTCTTATTATTATTATTATTAAGTTGATTTCCGCAATTAATACAGCCCGAACCGCTACACGCACAAACTCCGTTGAGGTGTCGTTTCGAAGCCAGCGTCCATGAGAGGTGTGCTAAGTATTTTTCGTGTCGATCAGATTTGTAGTTTTTGCGCAATTTTTTTCCCGTCATTGGAATGAATTGTCTCAATGCATTTGAATGGGGAAATGGCAAAATATGCCCTGAGGCGATTGAAATGGCAGTTGAGCTCATTGATATGTGCAGGCAGAACCAGTTACTATTGCAACACCTACGAACGTCACATGACATCTCCAGAACAGAGCTTCTGCCACATAATATCAGCTCTTAAAGGGAAACCCACAGCACAAATGCAAATCTAGCTACATCACATGACACATGCCCCTGAGAGAGAATGTGCACCAAAGTGTATTTAGAAGCCCAGTGAGCAAAACTGGCTCTTAAAGGGCCGAAGCGCCAAAGTGATTCTTAAAGGGCCGGTGCACCGAAATGAGTCTTAAAGGGCCGATGCGCCAAATCGAAAGCTGAGTGACCCCAGGCTCCAAATCGGAGGCTGAGCCACCCCGGCCTTAAAATCGGAGGCTGAGCCACCCTGGCCTCCAAATCGGACCCAGAGTGGCCCCGCCCACCAAAAACGGACCCAGAGTGGCACAGCCCACCAAATCGGACACTGAAGGGCCCCGCCCACCAAATCGGACCCAGAGGGGCCATGCCCACCAAATCGGACCCTGAGGAGCTCCGTCCACCAAATCGGACCCAGAGTGACCCCGCCCACCAAATCAGACCATGAAGGGTCCCGCCCACCAAACAGGACCCTGAGGGACACTGCCCACTAAATCGGACCGAGAGAGGCCACGCCCACCAAATCGGACCCTGAGGAGCCCCGCCCACCAAATCAGACCCCGAGGGGTCCCGCCCACCAAATCAGACCCTGAGGGGCCCCGCCCACCAAATCGGACCCAGAGTGGCCCCGCCCACCAAAATGGACCCGGGGGTCCACCCACAAAATCGGACCCTAAGGGGCCCCACCCACAAAATTGGACCCTGAGTAGACCCGGCCACAAAATCAGACCCTGAGGGGCCCCACCCACAAAATCGGACCCTGAGGGGCCCCGGCCACAAAATCGGAACCTGAAGGGCCCCGGCCACAAAATCGGACCCTGAGCGGCCCATCCACAAAATCGGACCCTGAGGGGCCCCGGCCACAAAATCGGACCCTGAGGGGCCCCGGCCACGAAATCGAACACTGAGGGGCGCTGGCCACAAAATCGGACCCTGAGGGGCCCCAACCACGAAATCAGACCCTGAGGGGCCCCGGCCACAAAATCAGACCCTGAGGGCCCCCAACCACAAAATTGGACCCTGAGAGACCCCGGCCACAAAATCGAACCCAGAGGGGCCCCACCCACAAAATTGGACCCTGAGGGGCAACGACCACCAAATCGGACCCTCAGGGGCCCTGCCCCCAAAATCGGACCCTGAGGGGCCCCGCCCTCAAAATCGGACCCTGAGAGGCCCCGCCCACCAAATCGGACCCTGAGGGGCCCCGCCAACCAAATTGGACTCTGAGGGGCCCCACCCACAAAATCAGACCCTGAGGGCCCCCAATCACAAAATCGGACCCTGAGTGGCCCCAACCACAAAATCGGACCCCTGAGAGGCACCCACAGTTGAAACGGATCCTGAGTTGAAAGTCTTGCAGGTGCAGCAGGCAAGTCTCTCTTAAAGGGGCAGCCCGGGCAGCATTTCAAACCACTATCTGTACTTCCTTCAGGAAATACACATCTAGTATTATTATTACTATTCAGTTGATTTCCGCAATTATCGCGGCCCGAGCCGCTACACGCACAGACTACGTTTAGGTGGCGTTTCGAATCCAGCATCCACGAGTGGTGTGCTAAGTATTTTTCGTGTCAATCGGATTTGTATTTTTTGCGCAATTTGCGTTTGAAAAAAACATTTTCCTGTCATTGGAATGCATTGTCTCAATGCATTTTAATGGGAAAATGTTGCCATAGGGAAAACATGGGGCAGTCGTGAGGTGGCAGTTAAGCTCATTGATATGCGCATGCACACCCAGTTACTATGCCAACGCCTACAAACTGTACATGACCCCAGCAGGACACAGTGTCTGCCAGATAATATTAGCTCTTAAAGCGAAACCCAAAGCACAAATGTAAATCTAGCTTCATCACATGACGCATGCCCCAGAAAGATAATGTGCGCCAAAGTGGATTTAGAAGCCCAGTGCGCCAAACTGGCTCTTAAAGGGCCGACGCGCCTAAGTGATTCTTAAAGGGCCGGCGCACCAAAATGAGTCTTAAATGGGCCGGTGCGCCAAATTGAAAGCTGAGTGACCCCAGGCTTCAAATCGGAGGCTCATCGACCCTGGCCTACAAATCGGAGGCTCATTGACCCTGGCCTACAAATCGGAGGCTGAGCCACCCTGGCCTCCAAATCGGACTCAGAGTGGCCCCGCCCACCAAATTGGACCCAGAGTGGCCCCGCCCGCCAAATCAGACTTTGAGGGGCACGCCCACAAAATCAGACCCTGAGGGACCCCGCCCACCAAATCAGACCCTGAGGGGCCCCGGCCACAAAATCAGACCCTAAGGGTCCCCACCCACAAAATCGGACCCTGAGCGGCCCCACCCACAAAATCGGACCCTGAGGGGCCTCACCCACAAAATCAGACTTTGAAGGGCCACACCCACACAATCGGACCCTGAGGGGCCATGCCCACCAAATCGAACCCTGAGGGGTCCCGCCCACCAAATCAGACCCTGAGAGGCCCAGCCCACCAATTCGGACCCTGAGGGGCCTCTCCCACCATATCAGAACCTGAGGGGCCCTGCCCATCAAATCAGATCTTGAGGGGCCCCGCCCACCAAATCAGACCCTGAGGGTTCCCGCCCACCAAATCGGACCCAGAGTGGCCCCGCCCACCAAATCGGATCCTGATGGGCCCCGCCCACCAACTTGGACCCTGAGGGGCCCCACCCACCAAATCAGACCCTGAGGGGCCCTGCCCACCAAATTAGACCCGGAGGGGCCATGCCCACAAAATCAGACCCTGAGGGGCCCCTGCCACAAAATCGGACCCAGAGTGGCCTCGCCCACCAAATCGGACCCTGAGGGGTCCCGTCCACCAAATCGGACCCTGAGGGGCCCCTGCCACAAAATCGGACCCTGAGGGGCCACGCCCACAAAATCGGACCCTGAGGGGCCACGCCCACCAAATCGGACCCAGAGTGGCCCCGCCCACCAAATCGGACCCTGAGGCGCCCTCGCCCACCAAATCAGACCCTGAGGGGGCAACCCCTCCAATTCAGACCCTGATGGGCCCCTGCCACAAAATCGGACCCTGAGGGGCCACGCCCACAAAATCAGACCCTGAGAGGCCACGCCCACAAAATTGGACCATGAGGGGCCACGCCCACAAAATCGAACCCAGAGTGGCCTTGCCCACCAAATCGGACCCTGAGGGGCCCCGTCCACCAAATCGGCCTCTGAGGGGCCACGCTCATCAAATAGGACTCTGAGGGGCCTCGCCCACCAAATCGGACCCTGAGGGGCCCCGCCCACCAAATCAGACCCTGAGGGGCCTCGCCCACCAAATCGGACTCTGAGTGGCCCCGCCCACCAAATCGAACACTGAGGGGCCCCGCCCAGCAATTCAAGCCCTGGGGAGCCCAGGCCGCCGAATCGGATCCTTAGGGGCCCCACCCACCAAATCTGACCCGGGGGGCCCCACAGGCCAAAGTGACCCCTGAAAGGCACCCACAGTTAAAACGGATCCTGAGCTGAATGTCTTGAACAGGCAGCAGGCAAGTCTCTCTTAAAGGGGCAGACCGGACACCATTTCAAACCACTATCTACTTCCTTCAGGAAATACACATCTAGTTATTAGTTGTTTTTCTTCATGTAGAATTAACCTACAAGGAAAGAAAGGGTTTTTTTTAATTCCGATATTTCTGTCCCATTGACTTGAATGGGACTTCCGGGATCGGAATCGGCGATACCCGATAATTTTTGGGTATCGCCCGATCCAATCCGATCCGATATTTTTCAATATCGGATGGTATCGCTCAACACTAGTGAAGAATCAACAACAAGTGGGACACAATTGTGAAGTTGAACAAAACTTATTGCTTACATTTTTTTGGAAATACAAAAACTGAAAAGTGGGGCATGCAATATTATTTGACCCTTTTACTTTCAGTGCAGCAAACTCACTCCAGAAGTTAATTGTGGATCTCTGAATGACCCAATGTTGTCCTAAATGACTATGGATGATAAATATAATGCACCTGTGTGTAATCAATTCTCCGTATTAATGCATCTGCTCTGTGATAGTCTCAGGGTTCTGTTTAAAGCTCAGAGAGCATCGTAAAGACCAAGGAACACAACAAGCAGGTGTGTGATACTGTTGTGGAGAAGTTTAAAGCCGGATTTGGATGCAAAATGATTTCCAAAACTTTAAACATCCCAAGGAGCACTGTGCAAGCGATCGTATTGAAATGAAAGGAGTATCATACCACTATAAATCTACCCAGACCCAGCCATCTCTCTAAACTTTCATCTCAAATAAGGAGAAGACTGATCAGAGATGCAGCCAAGAGGCCCATGATCACTCTGGATGAACTGCAGAGATCTACAGCTGAGCTGGGACAGTCTGTCCATAGGACAACAATCAGTCATACAGTGCACAAATCTGGCCTTTGTGGAAGATTGGCAAGAAGAAAGCCATTTCTCAAAGATATCCATAAAAAGTGTTGTTTAAAGTTTGCAACAAGCCACCTGGGAGACACACCAAACATGTGGAAGAAGGTGCTCTGGTCAGATAAAACCAAAATTGAACTTTTTGGCAACAATGCCAAATGATATGTTTGGCGTAAAGGCAACACAGCTCATCACCCTGAACACACCATCCCCACTGTCAAACATGGTGGTGGCAGCATCATGGCTTGGGCCTGCTTTTCTTCAGCAGGGACAGGGAAGATGGTTAAATTTGATGGGAAAATGGATGGAGCCAAATACAGGACCATTCTTGAATAAAACCTGTTGGAGTCTGCAAAAGACCTGAGACTGGGACGGAGATTTGTCTTCCAACAAGACAATGATCCCAAACAAAAAGCAAAATCTGCAATGGAATTGTCATGGTCACGCGTGTCTGGACGCAGATGTTTCCGCAAGGCGAACCCATAACACACGTGACCCTGGATACAGCGCCTCCAGTGGGGCGAATTTAAATAATAAAACGTGCAGATGGATACACCGCCTCCACCTGGCGGATTTAGGTATTACACGTTAATAAACATTCTGGAAACCCCGCCTCCAGTATGGCGAATTTAAATAATAAGGGGGACCTGGGAAACATTAACAGTGGTGGGCCCTGCGATAGGGAAAAGGGAAGTGGAGACCTCCTGAGCTCCCCTGAGCCAGTGTCCCTGCACTCCTAACGTTCCCTATGCCGGTTCCGCACCGGGCGCCGCACGCGTACCTCAACGCCCTTGCTCGCCCTGACCCTAAACCCTCACTAGGGAATTGGTCGGTGCGGAAACTAATCCCACCACTGCACTAACAACACACATGAGGGAAAGAGACAATACAGGGGGACACCACTTAGCTTTATGCTCTGTGCTTATGCTCCTGCAACAGAGCCCTCCACCTGCGTGCATCTTCTCCTCCACCAGGATCCATCACCATAACAGGATCCTTCACCACAGTGCAGCCTTGGAGCAGAGTCCACCACCAGTTGCTGCTGCTTAGTAACAGAGTCCCAAGGATGAGTTCAGCTTCTGACACAAAGTCAAACATGCTTGAGTCCATCTCAGCAGCCAAGTCCCACATGGTGAGTGCCACTCTCCATAGTCGCCACTCCACCAGTCCATGCAGACACTTCCTGCCAACACCATCACTGCGACCCCACCACGCCATGCCATCCCTTCGTCCAGACACCATAGCTGACACACGTCCCCCTGGCTAAGCTGCGCAGGACTCCTCCTCAGCTCCATCCTTCCACCAGGCCCTCACGAACTCAGAATCCATGAAAGAATGAATCAGTATCACCAGCCGTGATTACACACACTGAGACTCATTTATAGAGCCCCACACCTGATTCATAATTATGTGCACATTAAACCTAAAGTGCGATACCACTAACCACCACCGGGGACAGTCAAGTCACTTGGCACTTGCCAAAGTAAAAAAAGTTCACCCTGTGCAATTTAAAACTGTCAGATCAAATTCAGATTATGACAGGAATGGTTCACAAATAAACGTATCCAGGTGTTAGAATGGCTAAGTCAAAGTCCAGACCCGAATCCAATCGAGAATCTGTGGAAAGACTGCTGTTCACAAATGATCTCCATCCAACCTCACTGAGCTCGAGCTGTTTGCCAAGGAAGAATGGGCAAGAATTTCAGTCTCTCGATGTACAAAGCTGATAGAGACATACCCCCAGTGACTTGCAGCTGTAATTGCAGCAAAAGGTGGTGTAACAAAGTATTACGTTAAAGGGGCCGAATAGTATTGCACGCCCCACTTTTCAGTATTGGAATTTCCACAAAAATTTAAAATAACCAATAAATTTCATTCAACTTCACAACTGTGTGCCACTTGTTGATTCTTCACCAAAAATTTACATTTGGTATCTTTCTGTTTAAAGCAAGATATGTGGGAAAAGGTTGAAAAGTTCCAGGGAGCCGAATACTTTTTCAAGGCACTGTAAATGTTATTTGTGATACTAACTTATTCTCATGCTTTTATTTATGTTAGGAACATTAAAGGGGTTGTCCAGGTTTGTGCTGAGTCTGCAGACATTCTATGTGACTGCAGACTTCTGAATTCTCGCAGTGCTCACTGAACGCTGTTAGGATTCTCTCATGCCGGTAATTTACATACATGCAGTCACATGATAACTAGACATGTATGGCCTCACTCAATGAAAATGTACAGAGCGAGTCCGGGCACGTCTAGTTGGAGTGTGGCCAGAAGTATACAAATCACATACTTGTGCTGACATGACTGTACATCGGCAGGGGAGAATCCTAAATGTGTGCAGTGCATTAGTTGTGTGAATTCAGAAGCCTGCAATGTCAGGATTCAGCTCTGCAGGTTCCAGTAGTCATCACATGGACACTTCACTCATATGCGATTTTCATACTTATGGTCCTGTGACAACGAGCTTCTCTTCCTGCTTCTTTCAGTTTTTTACTGAACATTGAGAGCATTAGGGAGAGCAGCTCGTAGGTACACAGGTTTATGTACTGTGTCCATCAATGAGGTACTGTTCCTTGGACTTTTTGATTCTGGAAGTCAATTGACCCTAATCAATGCTTCACTACCCCACCAGTTTATCCCTAATAAACTGGGCATCTGCTGCATATACGGAGACACTAAGGACTACCTTGTAGCCAGAGTGACCATGGGAACAGATGGTGGTACTAAGTCCCATGAGGCTGGAGTAGTAAATTACTTAATATATCCTGTTATACTGGGGCGGTCACTAGTTTGGAACTTGTGGCAAAAGGGGGCTGCACAGAGTGTCTCAGACAAAAGACAGGTCCCTCTGGAAGAGGCTCCATCAAAAATAAAGATGGAGGAGTTTCCTCTATGTGTCCTTGCTGGAGAGGAGGACGAGATGGTGAACCCATCTTCCCTGAGTTAGAAGTGCCTGAAGAGAACTTTGGGACTGCTCAACTTAGAGATTTTACATTAAAGGGAGCATTTGATAATTATACCATACAGTGGGGAAAAAAGTATTTAGTCAGCCACCAATTGTGCAAGTTCTGCCACTTAAAAAGATGAGAGAAGCCTGTAATTGACATCATAGGTTGATCACAACTATGAGAGTCAAAATGAGAAAGCAAATCCAGAAAATCACCTTGTTTGATTTAGCAAGATTTATTTTTCACATTATGGTGGAAAATAAATATTTGGTCATTAACACAAGTTCATCTCAATATTTTGTTATACATACTTTGTTGGCAATGTCAGAGGTCAAACATTTTCTTTAAGTCTTCAGAAGGTTGGCACACACTGTCGGTGGTATGCTGGCCCATTCATCCATACAGATCTCCTCTACAGCAGTGATGTTTTGGGTCTGTTGCTGGGTAACACAGACTTTCAAATCCCTCCAAAGGTTTTCTATGGGGTTGAGATTTGGAGACTGGCTAGGCCACTCCAGGACCTTCATATGCTTCTTATGAAGCCACTCCTTCATTGCCCTGGCAGTGTGCTTGGGATCATTATCATGCAAAAAGACCCATCCACGTTTCATCTTCAATGACCTGGCTGAGGGAAGGAGGTTTGCACTCAAAATCACACGATACATGGCCCCATTCATTCTTTCATGTACACGGATCAGTCATCTGTGTCCCTTTGCAGAGACACAGCTCCAAAGTGTGATATTGCCACCACCATGCTTCACAGTAGGTATGGTGTTCTTTGGATGCAACTCGGCAGTCTGTCTCCTCCAAACACAATGAGTTTTGTTTCTGCCAAACAGTTCAACATTGCTTTCATCAGACCACATGACATTCTCCCCAAACTCTTCTGAATAATCCAAATGCTCTCTAGCAAACTTCAGATGGGCCTGGACATGTACTGGCTTAAACAGGGGGGACTGTTGTGAGTTCATTTTCTGGTCCACCAGTTGTGAGTTCTCCTGCCAGGCTACCTCTGGTGGTAACAGGAGGTAGTGAGGCTGATTTAATCAGTAGAGATCTGCCACCTGATAATGAGGATGACGATTGCACCTCAGGAATCTCAGACTGGATTTAAGACAGCCGACTCCCTATTCTGGTGCTGGTGATTCCTTCTGGCTTGTCAGGTCTTGGTTTTCAGCTCTGTTCCAGTCATCTAAAGCTAAGTTTTTCTGCTAATATTCACACTTGATTTTGTTGGTCTATTCAGTTTTTTGTGTGGTCAGCCAGCCTCGGCTGGGGCTGTGCTGAATTTCCACTCTTATTTACCTGTATTTGCCAATTTGCTTTTTGTCCCTTATTAGATTGGCCTCTTTTTGCTCTGTCTCTAGAATATTTCAGAGTGCTGATATATTGGGAGAAGTCTAGTGACTTCAGGGTTAATTTTGCTATCAGTAGTGTTGGACATTATTTTTGTACGTTTTTTGCAGATTGCAGACAGTGTCTTTCCTTTCCTATACTTTCTAGTTAGTTTGGGCCCCATCGTTTGTTCAGCCTATTTTCCTGCCTGTGTTTGTGCTTTCATCTTGTTTCACCATCAATACATGTGTGGGGGCTGTCTTTCCTTTGGGGTCTGCTCTGGGGCAGTTAGTTTTCCCCTTTTCTTGATTCAGGCTTATGTAGTTCTCCGGCTGTGACGAAGCGTCTAGGATCATCATAGGTATGCTCCACGGCTGCTGCTAGTTGTGTGGTTAGGATCAGGGATCTGCAACATGCATAGTTACCAACGTCTCTGGTTTTCTGTGACTTAGCTTGTTTTTTTTTTTTCTCCTCGGTGACCCATTCATAACAGGGGACTAGTGTTGAGCATTCCGATACTGCAAGTATCGGGTATCGGCCGATACTTGCTGTATCGGAATTCCGATACCGACTTCCGATATTTTTTCAATATCGGAATTCGGCATCGGAATCGGAAGTTCAGTTGATTGACGGCCTGACGTCATCATGATGCGCGGTGTGTGCGCATCATGATGCGCCGTCATTTCGGGCCTTCCGGGGGTCTCTGCCGGCCTGCCAGGGGGCTGTGCCGGCCTGCCGGGGGGCTGTGTGGACTGCCCGGGGTCTGTACCGGCCTGCCGGGGGGCTGTGCCGGCCTGCCGGTGGTCTGTGCACCCTGTGGGGGTCTGTACCGGCCTGCCGGGGGGCTGTGCCGGCCTGCCGGGGGGCTGTGCTGATGTCCGGGGGTCTGTGCAAGCATCGTCCGATGGGACTACAAGTCCCATCGGGCGATGCCTGCTACCATGACAGTGATTGACACATTAGCCAATGATGGGACAGTAGTAGTCCCATCATCCGGCTAATGTGTTAAATGTAAAAAAAAAAAAAATACTACATACATACTACATGCTACATACATACTACATATATACTACATATATACTACATACATACTACATACATGCTACATACATACTACATGCATGCTACATACATACTACATGCTACATACATACTACATGCATGCTACATACATACTACATATATACTACATACATGCTACATACATACTGCATGCTACATACATACTACATACATACTACATACATACTACATGCATGCTACATACATACTACATGCATGCTACATACATACTACATGCTACATACATACTACATATATACTACATACATACTACATACATGCTACATACATACTGCATGCTACATACATACTACATACATACTACATACATACTACATGCATGCTACATACATACTACATGCATGCTACATACATACTACATGCATGCTACATGCATGCTACATACATACTACATGCTACATACATACCACATACATACTACATACATACTACATACTACATATATACTACATGCATGCTACATACATACTACATGCTACATACATACCACATACATACTACATACATACTACATACATACTACATGCTACATACATACTACATATATACTACATGCATGCTACATACATACTACATGCTACATACATACCACATACATACTACATACATACTACATACATACTACATGCTACATGCATGCTACTTACATACTACATACATACTACATGCTACATACATACCACATATATACTACATACATACAATACATTCATACAATACATACATAGACATACAGTACATATAACATAGAGTAACATACTTACCAATACTTGTCACATTGTTCCCCGAAGCCATTGTCTTTTCCGGAATAAATATTAACATAACAAACCACAAAAATACTCACCCACGATCCGAAGCAGTCCACGAGTGTGTCCCACGACGATCTTGGGTAGAGAACTGCAGCATCAGATGATGCTGCCGTTCTCTACGGGCTGCAGGAATCCAATGACGGAAGGTAGGTATCCTTCCGCACTGTATTCCTCCGCCACTTAAAAAAAAAAAAGTCCCTAGTCTCACTTTATGCCATTGCTGTGTGGGAATTTCCCACACAGCAATGGCATAAAGTGAGACTAGGGACTTTTTTTTTTTTTAAGTGGCGGAGGAATACAGTGCGGAAGGATACCTACCTTCCGTCATTGGATTCCTGCAGCCCGTAGAGAACGGCAGCAACAGCTGATGCTGCAGTTCTCTACCCAAGATCGTCGTGGGACACACTCGTGGACTGCTTCGGATCGTGGGTGAGTATTTTTGTGGTTTGTTATGTTAATATTTATTCCGGAAAAGACAATGGCTTCGGGGAACAATGTGACAAGTATTGGTAAGTATGTTACTCTATGTTATATGTACTGTATGTCTATGTATGTATTGTATGAATGTATTGTATGTATGTAGTATATATGTGGTATGTATGTAGCATGTAGTATGTATGTAGCATGCATGTAGCATGTAGTATGTATGTAGCATGCATGTAGCATGTAGTATGTATGTAGCATGCATGTAGTATATATGTAGTATGTATGTAGCATGCATGTAGTATATATGTAGTATGTATGTGGTATGTATGTAGCATGTAGTATGTATGTAGCATGTATGTAGTATATATGTAGTATGTATGTAGCATGTAGTATGTATGTAGTATGTATGTAGTATGCATGTGGTATATATGTAGTATGTATGTAGCATGTAGTATGTATGTAGTATGTATGTGGTATGTATGTAGCATGTAGTATGTATGTAGCATGCATGTAGTATATATGTAGCATGTAGTATGTATGTAGTATGTATGTGGTATGTATGTAGCATGTAGTATGTATGTAGCATGCATGTAGCATGCATGTAGTATGTATGTAGCATGCATGTAGTATGTATGTAGCATGCATGTAGTATGTAGTATGTATGTAGTATGTATGTAGCATGCAGTATGTATGTAGCATGTATGTAGTATGTATGTAGCATGTATTATGTATGTAGCATGCATGTAGTATATATGTAGTATGTATGTAGCATGCATGTAGTATGTATGTAGTATGTATGTAGTATGTATGTAGCATGCAGTATGTATGTAGCATGTATGTAGTATATATGTAGTATGTATGTAGCATGTAGTATGTATGTAGCATGCATGTAGTATGTATGTAGTATTTTTTTTTTTTTTTTAACATTTAACACATTAGCCGGATGATGGGACTACTACTGTCCCATCATTGGCTAATGTGTCAATCACTGTCATGGTAGCAGGCATCGCCCGATGGGACTTGTAGTCCCATCGGACGATGCCTGCACAGACCCCCGGAGCCTGCACAGCCCCCCGGCAGGCCGGCACAGCCCCCCGGCAGGCCGGCACAGCCCCCCGGAGCCTGCACAGCCCCCCGGCAGGCCGGCACAGCCCCCCGGCAGGCCGGCACAGCCCCCCGGAGCCTGCACAGACCACCGGCAGGCCGGCACAGACCACCGGAGCCTGCACAGACCCCCTGGCAGGCCGGCACAGCCCCCCGAAAGGCCCGTACAGACCCCAGAGAGGCTGTACAAGGGCAGGAAAGGGTTTTTCTTATTCCGATACCGGAAGTCCCATAGACTTGAATGGGACTTCCGGTATCGGAATCGGCGATACCGATACTTTTTTTAAAGATCGGCCGATACCATCCGATACGATACTTTGAAGTATCGGACGGTATCGCTCAACTCTACAGGGGACACGTCAGGCACTGCAGGACCTGAGTCCTGGGCGGCATAGTGTGTTACTAATGGTAGCCTTTGTTACCATGGTCCCATCTTATGAATGAGTCACCCAGGAGGAAAAACTAAAACAAGCTAAGCCACAGAAAACCAGAGAGGTTGGTAACTAAGCGGATTGCAGACCCCTGATCCTATCCGCACAACTAGCAGTAGCCGTGGAGCATACCTACGATGATCCTAGATGCCTCGTCACAGCCGGAGAACTAAATAAGCCTAAAGCAAGAAAAGGGGAAGTCTAAACTGCCCCAGAGCAGACCCCAAAGCAATAGACAGCCCCCAAACATGTATTGTCGGTGAGACAAGATGAAAACACAAACACAGATAGAAAAATAGGCTGAGCAAATGATGGGGCCAGACACGTGCTACAAAAGGCAGGAAAGGAAAGATACTTTCTGCAGTCACGCACAAAACCCTGCCAAAAAATGTCCAACAGTTTCTGATAACAAAAATCATGAAGTCGCTAGACTTCAATTCCCTATATCAGCAATCTGGTATATTCTGAAGACAGAGCAAAAAGAGACCAATCTGATCAGGGACAAAAAGCAAACTGGCATAAACAGAGACATAAGAATGGAAATTCAGCACAGCCCCAGCAGGGGCTGGCTGACCACAAAAACTGAGTAAACCAGACCAAATCTCATGTGAAAAAATAGCAGAGCACACTTAGCTTGAGAAGGCAGGAACAGAGCTGGAAACCAGAACCTCAGGGCAGGAAAAAATCACCAGCACAAAATTAGGGAGTCGGCTGTCTTAAATCCAGTCCGAGACTCCTGACGTCCACTCACATTCCTCCTCCTCAGGTGGCAGGTCTCTGCCATTTAGATCAGCTTCATTACCTACTGTCACCACTAGAGGGAGCCTGGATGGAGAACTCACGACTCCTCTATCAACACATCCAGCTCCACCACCCTCACCAGAAGCCAGAGGTAAACCAGAAAATGAGATCACAACAGTACCCCCCCATGAGGAGGGGTCACCGAACCCTCATCCACACCACCAGGCCGATCAGGATGGGCCCGGTGAAATGCACGAACCAATCTATCGGCATGAATGTCAGAGGCAGAGACCCAAGAATTGTCCTCCTGGCCATAACCCTTCCACTTGACCAGATACTGGAGTCTCCATCTAGCCAGGCGAGAATCCAGTATTTTCTCTACCTCATATTCCACATTACCTTCAACCAACACAGGATCAGGAGGTGCTCCCATAGGAACCACTGGCTCAACAAACCTCTTCAACAGAGACTTATGAAACACGTTATGGATCTTAAACGTAACTGGAAGAGCCAATCGAAAAGAAACTGGGCTAAGAATCTCCAAAATCCTATAAGGTCCAATAAATCTTGGCTTGAACTTTGGAGACTCAACCTTCATAGAGATATTTTTTGACGACAACCAAACCATATCACCCACTTTAAACCAGGGACCAATGGTCCTATGCTGGTTGGAAAACCGCTGGGCCTTTTCTTGAGAGAGGGACAACTTATCCACGACTTGGTCCCAAATCTGCTGCATTCTCTCTCCCACAGTGTCAACACCTGGGCAGGCTGAAGATTCCACTTGCCCAGAAGAAAATCGAGGATGAAACCCAAAGTTACAGAAAAAGGGCGACATCAATGTGGCAGAACTAGCTCTATTATTTAGGGCGAATTCGGCCAAGGGCAAAAATGAGACCCAATCATCCTGATCAGCAGATATAAAACATCTCAAATAGGACTCCAAAGTCTGGTTTGTTCTCTTAGTCTGCCCACTGGTCTGTGGGTGTAACACAGAGGAGAAGGATAACTGAATTCCCAGCTTGGAACAAAAAGCTTTCCAAAATCTGGAGACAAACTGGACTCCTCTGTTTGACACAATGTTCTCAGGAATCCCATGCAACCGAACCATCTGTTGTAAAAACAAGGGCACCAACTCTGAGGAAGATGGCAGCTTTGGGAGTGGTGCAAGATGAACCATCTTAGAAAATCTGTCACAAATCACCCAGATAACAGTCATTCTCTGAGAGACAGGAAGATCAGAAATAAAATCCTTTGAGATATGGGTCCATGGCTTCTTGGGCACTGGCAAGGGCATCAACAACCCACTAGAACGAGAACAGGCTTTAGACCGAGAACAAGTCCCACAGGACTGGACAAAATTCCTGACATCATGAGATAAGGCAGGCCACCAAAAAGACAGACTCACCAAATCTCTGGTACCAAAAATGCCTGGATGACCAGCCAACGAGGAGCAATGAACTTCAGACATCACTCTCTTCCTCCACTGGTCAGGAGCATACAATTTTCTCATAGGACAACGCCCAGGTTTGTCCTCCTGAAATTCTTCCAGGGCACGTCTCAAATCGGGTGAGATGGCAGAAAGAACTACCCCCTCACCTAGGATGGCAGTAGGATTGGTCACAATAGGAGAATCAGCAAACAAACTCCTAGAAAGGGCGTCTGCCTTAACATTCTTAGTGCCCAGAAGAAAGGAGACCACAAAATCAAAACGCGTTAAAAACAAGGCCCACCTAGCCTGTCTAGGATTCAAGCATTTGGCCGACTCCAGGTAAATCAAATTCTTGTGGTCAGTGAGGACCACAACTTGATGTCTAGCTCCCTCCAACCAATGTCTCCACTGCTCGAATGCCCACTTCATGGCCAACAATTCTTTCGGGAAAAGAAGGCACAGGGATTCATTTTAGAAGTCACCGGATCTTTTTGGGACAAAACAGCTGCTGCACCAATCTCCGAAGCATCTACCTCTACCTGAAATGGAAGTGAGACATCAGGTTGCCGTAAAACTGGAGCAGAAGTGAACCTCTGCTTCAGCTCCTGAAATGCTAAAACAGCCTCTGGAGACGAATTCAGCACATCAGCGCCCTTCTTGGTCAGATCAGTCAGTGGTTTGGCAATACCAGAAAAATTAGCTATAAATTTACGATAAAAATTAGCAAAACCCAAAATCTTCTGGAGAGCCTTCAAAGAAGTGGGCTGAACCCAGTCATAAATGGCCTGTACCTTGGCCGGGTCCATTTCAATAGTTGACGGAGACAAAATAAATCCCAAAAATGAAATCCTCTGTACACCAAAAAGGCATTTCGATCCCTTAACATACAGGGAATTCTCCCTCAAAATCCGGAAAACAGTCCGAACATGTTCCACATGAGAATCCCAATCACTGGAAAAGATCAGAATATCATTCAAATAGATGATCAAAAACTTATCCACAAAGTCCCGGAAAATATCATTCATGAAGGATTGGAAGACAGAAGGGGCATTAGTGAGCCCAAAAGGCATCACCAGGCACTCAAAATGTCCCTCCGGAGTATTAAACGCCGTCTTCCATTCATCCCCATGCTTGATGCGAATAAGATTATATGCCCCCCCTGAGGTCAAGCTTAGTAAACCAGCAGGCACCTTTAACTCTGGAGAATAAATCAGAAATCAGGGGTAACAGATACTGATATTTTAATCTTGTTAAGGGAACGATAGTCAATACAAGGCCTTAATGAACCATCTTTCTTAGCCACGAAAAAAAACCCAGCACCTAAGGGTGAAGAGGATGGACTAATATGACCCTTCTCCAACAACTCCTTAATATAAGATCGCATAGCCTCGTGTTCAGGTACAGATAAGTTGAAAAGCCAACCCTTGGGAAATTTACACCCAGGCCTCATCTCAATTGCACAGTCATAACTCCTATGAGGAGGCAGGGACACAGACTTACTCTCACTAAATACATCATAAAAATCAGCCAAATAGTCAGGAACATCATGAGACTGGGGAGAGGTGGAGAAAACAGGAGTGTCACCAAGAGCACACCGACAGCCCCAACTCACCACAGACACAGATTTCCAATCCAAAACTGGATTATGGATTTGCAACCAGGGAAAACCCAGAACAATAGTATCATGCAAATTTTTTTAGTACCAAAAATCTACAATTTTCTTGGTGGTCTGGGGTGACCCGCATTATCACCAAGGTCCAAAACTGAGATTTATTCTCCGCCAAAGGAGTAGCATCAATACCCCTCAAAGGAATAGGCGTCCGCAGAGGTATCATGGGAAAACCACAACGTTTAGCAAAATCCAAATCCATCAGATTCAAAGCTGCTCCTGAATCCACAAAAGCCTTGGTGGAAAATGTGGATAAGGAGCAGATCAGAGTAATTGCCTAAAGAAACTTAGGTTGTACGCTACCCACAGCAAATGTGTGTGCAAAACGTTTCTCTCGTTTAGGGCAGACAGAAATAATATGAGGCATCTCCCCAGAAAAAACAAAGCTTATTACACCTTCTATACTCCTGACGTTGTACCCTAGACAAAACTCTATCACATTGAATAGGTTCAGACATTTCTTGAAAAGGTGGCAACACCTCTCGTGTAGTTTTACGTTCACGTAAACGCCGATCAACTTGAATGGCTAATGACTAGAGATGAGTGACTTTGCCTTTTTTCGGGTCGAGTCGGGTTTCATGAAACCCGACTTTCGCAAAAGTCGGGTCGAACGATATCGGCCGATTTTTGTGAAAAGTCGAAGGCCGACTGAAAAACGAAACCCAATGCAAGTCAATGGGGAAGCAAAGTCGGCAGGGAATGGAGGACAGGAAACACACCTACAGTGCCCTTTTGAAGGCCAAAAACATCAATTCTTATTACTGAAGCATTTCAACCTTAATTTACTTCATAATACTAGTTACGCACTGAAAAATGGGGGTTATTTGGCTAAATTTGTGGGGGGGTAGGGCTGGCTCCAGGTTTTCATGAGCAGGGGGGGCCCACTCATTGGCGACAGCACTGGCACAGAGCTCCTCATTATACGGTGGTGTGTCTGACGACGGGTGGGCCGAACCTGCACTTTCATCTGCACCTTCCTCTTTGTCAGTGTGTAAGGTGGTCCAGTATATGGGAAGGGTAACCTGAGTTTCATCAGGGTCAGATTCTGGCTGTGTAGAGTGCGAGGGGAATGTAGTGGTCTGGGTCAATCTACCAGCAGAATCATCTAGCAGTGGCTGGGCATCAGTGCACTTGTGGCGTCCCCAGGAGTACGGTCACCACAGTGGCATTACCTTCCTTCTAGGGAGTGTGATGTCATGCTTGGGAGCAATGAAGGATCTCTCTAGCAGTTAAACCAATGCACAGCACATTTCTCACTCCAGGCCAGCAGGGAGACCTCTGAACCTGACTGTTGAGGAGCTGCTCTCTGTGGTTGGGAGGCGGTAAGTTAGGGCAGTCTGTGAAGGGAAGGGGAAGTGTGTGGACGTGAGAAGGGGAGCTGGAGGATGAGCAGAGTTAAGGCTCACTCCTAGCTGGAGCGCATGGTCCGGATTCCGGTCTCCGAGTTTGTAGGGACACTGACGTTCCTGCAGCCGAAACCGTAGGAAGCAGCAGTTGTAAATGCTCTGTACCCAACTAAGGCTCGGAGGCCCCAGCAGCGACGTGTGGGAGCCAGAAGGAAAAGGCTACGGCTGCCTGCCATATGAGATAGTTCAAAAAGAGAGTCAACAGGGGGAACTTCATTGAACTCAGCAATGCGAGTACCTCAGATTGGCTTCCAGGCTGACCAACTCCTTCTCCATCTGTACTCTGGGTCCTGGACGGCACTTACCAAGTACAGGTAAAGGAACTGCACGACTGTGTCTGTCATCTTTCTCCTGTGCCTGGCGCACGGCTCTGCTACATCCTGCACTGCACACCATCTACCAACTCTTTCATCTGCCCTGCGACTACGGCCCTACCTGTGCAGGGCTTCTACATCTTAGCTGCACCACAACATCTGTCCCAGAGAAGCGATACTGCAGCGCTGGTCAATCTAATCGTAAACCACAGGTGGAGTCACGTATCATTCACCTCTAAACGTAATTCACCCCTTTGCATGGACGCCCAGGGCCACGGAATGGGTCACCACCACCGTGACACATCCCTGTGAGACACGGGCCCGGTACCGATTAACCCCACTGCCCTGGTTGACCACCCACACTCCATGTCAGATTCATCTTGGACTGGGGAATTCACGATTTGACTTGATAACCCAGGCATAGTATGATAGAAAGAGCTACATGGACTAATGTGAAGTGTGGCCTGCTGCATCATTCATTTTGGGTGGGGGTGCAGGACACAAGGAATGGGGTTCTTCCTGACCAGGAGCCAGCACTTGACGACTCAGTGCTTGCATTTTTTGAAACTTCAGAAGAGGAGGGCATATTTGCTGGAGTCTGTTTCGGCAATGTAAGCCAAAACCAGTTCCTCATGCTCCGGCTTTAAAAGCGGTTAACCTACTCCCAGAAAAGGTAGCCTTCCAGGCGTTCCGGTGCCAGACCATGACGCAGGCTCAACACCTCCTGCCTTAGCTGCTATTGTGCTTTTGCCACTACCAGCAGATGCACCACCACCATCAGCACCAGCTGTCACCCCCCACGCCCACGTCCGCGGCCTCTTCCGCCAAACTTCAAAATTTAGCACAAATTAGACACAAATTAACATCAGATATATGGCACTGTATCAGAAGCGTGCAGCTCTATTCAGTCAAAGAATAATTGTCAATTTCCATATATATTCCATCAGTCACACAGAGACGCTCACAGGCTCAGTATAGATTAGACAAGAATATAAAAAGTAGACAAAGTGTACAGTATCATCAGATAGCAGGTATATATAGCATACTTTAAACATTAACAATGTACATCTATATATCAGGAGTAGGGTTGAGCCACCCCGCTAGTGTTTTGGTTCGTCGCACAGGAGGCAAGTTCGTCGAATGTTCTTCGAACCACATTGAAAACAATGGCAGGCAAACACAAACACATACAAACACATAGAAAACAATTAGAAAACACCTTAAAAGGTGTCCCAAAGCTGAAAAAATGCTCAGAAGACAAAAATTAACATGGAAAAGGGCAACTACATTTAGAAAAGAGGTGGAGGAGTAAAAGGAGGAGGTGGAAGAGACACAGATATAGGCTTGTCATGCCCTTATGAAGTCAAAAAAGGCTGGAATAAAAATGTAAAATGCAAACCAAAAAAAAAAAATTCTGAAATCGAACACGATCATATACCATCGGACTTCCCACCAATAAATAATGCCAACTGGCAATCGGGCGGCGTTATTCCCACGAACCTCCAAACAGCGTCCATGAAGGCAAAGTGCTTGCTTAACGGGGGCAGTATGATTGCAAAGCTGAACCTTAAAGGAATGTCCAAAAGGGCAACACCAGGAGTGGAGTCTGCGGCTTAATTGGACTCCACCCGGGAAACCACAACCATGCCACCTCAAGAAAAGATGCACACATTGAAAGTTTTGTCGATTCTGTGTGTGGTGTGGTATGTCCATTTGTAGTTGTGCTAGCGATTTGTCAGCTTTATTCCGTTAACGAACGAGACTCCGGCATGCCCCCGCGCTACACATCAAGCTTACTAGAGGCATACTCGAGGCTCTGGCACGCGAGATCGAGCAATAACAGGTCTATCATGGCCTTACATGTCCGGGGCTGCATGCGTGCTACACTGAGAGGACCAGCTTTTGTCGCTTACAGGTGCAGATAACCCGCTGAACACCGGTAGTGATGGGGATCTGTGATTCCAATTATTCCCTGTGAACGATGATTTCCCAGTAAATGCAGGTCAACCGCAATTCCTGAATTAGGCCTAACCAGCATTCCTGAAAAAATGCAAAAAATTACGTGTCCAAACCACAGATGCTGTAGCTTGCTTAACAGCTCAGCAGCCGTTCTCAGGCCCAGTATGAATTCGACAAGATTCTAGAAAGTTGATAAAGGGTAAAGTTTCACCGGATAACACGTATATATGTAGCCTAGTTTACACATTAAAAACCTATGTCTATAGAACAGGAGGCAGGCTCCGACGGTCTCAGGCCCAGTATGGATTAGACGTGACAGGACAAAGGTGACAAAGGGTACAGTTTCACCGGATAACACGTATATATAGCATTGTTTACACATTAAAAGCCTATGTATATAGATCAGGAGGCAGGCTCAGACGTTCTCAGGCCGAGTATGGATTTGACGTGATTAGACAAAGGTGATAAAGGGTACAGTTTCACCGGATAGCACGTATATATGTAGCATAGTTTAAACATTAAAAATCTATGTCTATATATCAGTAGGCAGGCTCAGACGGTCTCAGGCCCAGTATGGATTAGACGTGATTGGACAAAGTTGAGAAAGGGTACATTATCACTGGATAGCAGGTATATATAGCATAGTTTACACATTAAAAATATATGTCTATAGATCAGGAGGCAGACTCAGACGTTCTCAGGTCCAGTATGGATTTGACCTGATTGTACAAAGTTGAGAAAGGGTACATTATCACTGGATAGCAGGTATATATAGCATAGTTTAAACATTTAAAATCTCCGTGTTCTCTGTAAGGATTAGACAACAACCTAAAAAATCGAAAACAGGAAATGTATTTGAAGCGCAGACCAGTATACACTTTTGGTGGTATTTTTTAATCTTCATATATATTTCTGTCTCAGTAAGACAGTCCAGACTCTCCGCAGTAGGAAATGAGATGCATACAATTACTGACATAAAGTCTACTGATTGCAGAAATCTAGGAATTAATATTCACGGGAAAAACTTCCGTCACAATTCTCAGAGGCGATGCTGACCCTCAATTAATTAGTGTGTGGAGACAGCAAAAACCTTTGTTTGTGAAGAAAGTCTTGCTGTATCGCAGTACCATTGATCCCATCGCCGTTACTCATATCCATCCAATTTTGATCACAGGGAGAGATGTAAACATGGTGCTCACTGCCTATCATGATCTGTCACGTAACTTTGGAGTGCAAAACACAGAAGCCACAGGCCGTAGGCGATTCAATTGGATTGGCATGAGAGGGCACATTTAAAATAGTGCGCTGGAATGTCACACGTCTGTGGGTAGGAAAACTGTGAAAGCTGATGACAAACCACCACTGCATCTCATTGCGAGTCGATGTCCATAAGAAATGGAAGACTTTGATCATCTGAAGCTAGATCACAACGAGCGGGACAGGGCATAGCTACGTCTTAACCATCATCTTCTATCAGTTCATCAAATTTGTAGTGGCAGTGCCAGTGAAGGATTTGACAGCCCAGACTACACAGCGGAGGAGCAGGGAGAGGTAAACATTGCAAATGCTGGGGCCCTGCCCAAGCAAGGGGGCCCACTCGCGGGCATCGGTACTGGCACTGGGCCCCTCATAGTACGGCGATGTGTCTGACGGCGGGTGTGCACCCCCACCGTCAGAGACACTTGATTGCACTATGAGAGACCCTGTGCCAGTGCCCGCGCCCAAGAGTCGGCCCACCCACCTGTCTAGGGCAACTGCACTCGCACGGTTGCGTGCGCTAGGTGGTGACCCCGGCCATGGGGGGAGGAGGCAGCCCAGTTAGGGAGGTTTACAAAATGGCATTTGTTGATGTTGGACATTCACCTGCTGCTAAAGGCGAAATTGGTCAAGTCCCACGAAGAGGAGTACCAAAGAAAGCCATTTTTCTTGCAACCTATGTGTCATCAGGGTAAGGTGTGACAAAATCCTTGGAAACCCATGCATGGTTCATTTTAATGAAGGTTAGATCATCCACATTTTGGGTCGAGAGATGGGTCCTTTTTTCTGTGAGGATTGATCCAGCAGCACTGAAGACTCATTCCGATAGCACACTTGCAGCTGGGCAAGCAAGCTCCTGTAAGGCATACTGGGCCAATTCAGGCCAGGCGTCCAGTTTAGTGGCCCAATAGTCAAATGGGAATGACCTGTGAGGGAGAACATCGATATGGGACGAGAAGTAGTTTGTAACCATAGTTGACAAGTGCTGTCTCCTGTCACTTTCAATCGATGCAGTATTACCAGTCGTGTGAGCGGGACTTGAAAAATCAGTCCACAACATGGTCATGAAACCCCTGTCTCCAACGCCACTTCTGATGTGTGCACCACCAACACCTCTTCCAAGTTGCACCCGGCCCCTACGGCTCGTGTGAGAACCATCACCACTGCTGTGTGCTGGGAATGCCTCAACCAACCGGTTTACCAGAGTTGCTTGTTTGTTAACCAATATTAGGTCAAGGTTCTCCTGTGGCATGATGTTTTGGAATTTGCCTTTATAGCGTGGATCCCAGGATGCTGGCCAACCAGTAGTCGTCATCGTTCATCATTTTGGCAATGTGGGGGTCCCTTTTTAGGATCTGCAAGGCATAATCTGACATGTGGGCCAATGTTCCCGGTGTCAATGATGCACTGCGAGTGCTGGGTGGAGGAGCACTTTCTGGCAAATCCACATCCCTCCAGTCACACACAAAGCCTGTACCAGACCTTGCCACGTCAACATTTTCTCTTGCCCCACGAGAAGCATCCTCCTCCCCTAAATAATCATCCCCATCATCATCCTCCTTCTCCTTTTCCTCTTCTTCCTCCACCTCGTCCAGGAGAGGTCCATGAGCAGACAATGGCTGACTGTCATCAAGGCTTCCCTCCTCCTCCTCTTCCTCATCATCCTCGGCTGCAGATGCCTACTCCTTAATGTGAGTCAATGTTTGCATGAGCAGACGCATAAGTGGGATGCTCATGCTTATGATGGCGTCGTCTGCGCTTACCAGCCGTGTGCATTTCTTCAAAACACTGAAGGACTTTACAGAGGTCTTTCAGCTTTGACCACTGCACACCTGTCAATTCCATGTCTGCCCTCAAAGTGCCTGCCCATGTATCCTCCCACAAATTCATTATGGCCTGCCTCTGTTCGCACAGCCGCTCCACCATGTGCAGGGTGGAGTTCCACCTTGTTGCAACGTCGATAATTAGGCGGTGCTTGGGAAGGTGGAGCAATCGCTGCAGCTTCTGCATACGACTGGAGTGTACCGGAAACCGGTGGATGTGCGAGCACAGTCTTCGGACCTTCTGGAGCAGGCCTGTTAACTCCAGATAATTATTGAGGAAGCACTGCACCACCAGGTTCAAGGTGTGAGCCAAGCAAGGTATGTGGCTGAGTTTTGAAAGGGCTATGGCTGCCAAAAAATTCCGGCCGTGATCACTAACTACCTTGCCTGCCTCAAGATGTAGACTGCCCAGCCATGACTCAGTTTGTCACTGAAAGTAGTTGGCCAGTACCTCCGCGGTGTGTCTGTCGTCCAAACACATCAGCTTCAACACAGCCTGCTGACGCTTTTCACTAGCTGATCGATAGGGGGACACCTCGTGTGCAACACTGGCAGCTGCGGATGGAGTGCTCGTGTGACTGCACTCTGTGGACGAGCTTTCTCTTCTGGAGGAGGAGGAGGAGGAGGGTCGACCGCCTACAGCCAACTGTTTCCTATACCGTGGGCTAGACAGAACTGTCCCACCACCGCTGTCCCCTGTGGACCCTGCATCCACCACATTAACCCAGTGCGCAGTGATGGACACGTAACGGCCCTGGCCATGCCTACTGGACCATGCAAAATTTATGAGGTGCACCTTTCCACTCACTGATTGCTTGAGTGCATGTACAATGCGGCCTTTCACATAAAGGTGGAGGGCTGGGATGGCTTTGCGAGAAAAGAAGTGGCGACTGGGTAGGTCATAGCGTGGTACTGCGTAGGCCATGAGTTCGCGGAAAGCTGCGCTTTCAACCAACTGATAGGGCATCATCTCTAACGAGATTAGTATGGCAATGTGGGCGTTCAAACCCAGTGTACGCGGATGAGAGGATGAGTACTTTCTTGTCCTACTCATAGTCTCTGGTAGGGTGAACTGGACTTGAGAGCTTGAGAGCTGCATATGGTCGAACTAGCGGTGGGCATGGTGGACTGAGAGAGGGTTGATGATGGTGATGGAGTTGGTGTTCTTTCTGATGGCCTAGATTCAGTCTTTCGTTGCAATAACAGTGTGATTCCCTGACTGATTTTCCCTTGCGACGACAACTCTACATTTGCTGCTGGTGGTGTGCTAACTGGTGGGCTTACACTGGGGGAAACAATGTAGTGTTGCTGACTACCTTCTTTGGGAGCAGTTGCACATGTGGTACGTGAGGTTTGGTAGTCCGTCCACGCTTGCAAGTGCATGGTGGTTAAGTGCCTTAGCATGCAACTGGTATTCAAATTTCTCAGATTTTTCCCTCGGCTAAAGGTCTTTGCGCACTTCTTACAGATAATCTTTGCCTGATCATTAGGATTTTGTTCAAAAAAGTGCCACACTGCACTCTTCCTACCATGGAAGACATTTTGAGGCCTTGCACGCTGTGCTAATTTGACCGTCTGGCCTAGCTGTCCTGCAACTCTTTTGGTTTTTGTAACCCGTTTTTGGACTGCTCCAGGCCTGCCAGATAACAGCTGTTGTGATGTCGATGCCTGCTGCAGATGCTCCTCCTCTTCTGAGCTATTGGCAGCGGCACCCTCTTCCCCCAATTGATGCCTATCTGGGTCAACAACTGGGTCATCCATCACCTCCTCTTCAATGTCATGTGCACCTTCCTCTGTGTCACCGTGTATGGTGGTATAGTATGCGGGAAGGGGCACCTGAGTTTCATCAGGTCAGATTCTGTCTCAGTACACTGCAAGGACAATGTGGTGCTCTGAGTGAATGTGCCAGCAGAATCATCTATCAGTGGCTGTGCATCGGTGCACTCCATGTCAGATTCATCTTGGCCTGGGTAATTCACGATTTGACTTGATAACTCAGTCATGGTATGTGAAAACAGCTCCATGGAGTAATCTGTAGTGTGGCCTGCCGCATCCTTCGATTTTGGTTGGGGTGAAGGACACAAGGAAAGGTGTGGTTCATGACCATGAGCCTCCAATGACGACTCAGTGTTTTTATTTTTTTAAACTTCAGAAGAGGAGGCGATAGAGCTGGAGGCTGAGTCAGCAATGTAACTTGTTCTTGAAGCTCCGGCCTTAAAAGCGGTTTACCTACTTCCAGAAAAGAGAGCCTTCGAGGCCTTGTGGAGCCAGACGATGACGCAGGCTCAACACCTCCTGCATTAGGTGCTATTTTGCTTTTGCCACTACCAGCAGATCCACCACCAACAAAAAACTCCATCATTACCAGCTGCCAACCCCCGCCCACTTCCATGGACTCTTCCACCACACTTCCTCATTTTTGGGGAAATTGTACCCAAAAAACCACCAACTATATGGTACTGTAAAAAAAGGTACAAGGTGTATAAAGTAGTGGGGAGAATTTGAATCTCTCTGCACTTCAGGACACAGTTGGATTCTGTCAGGCCCTGTTTATATTACACCGCAATGTGACAGGCAGATTCTGGATGGTGTAAGAAAGGTGTATAGAGGACTGGGGAGAATTTGAATCTCTCTTGACTTCAGGACACAGTTGGATTCTGTCAGGCCCTGTTTATATTACACCGCAATGTGACAGGCAGAAATTGCCTAGTATATGACAAACTACAAGGTGTATATAGAATTGGGCAGAATTGGAATCTCCCTAGATTGTAGGTCTGTAAGAACGGACAAACTCCTCGGCTTTTCCTTACAGAGTCACACACTTAGCTTCAATTTGGCCGTGATAACAGCCGTTACACGGTACTGTGAGAGGAGCATACACGTACACCGCTGTACGGTGTATGTAAAATTGTCAAGCTCCGTGTTTTTGTATACAGACTGATACAACTGTCTCTCTCTAGTTTTGAATGTAATCAAACAGCAAATATACTAAACTGTTTGATAAACGGACAAAACTATAAGGTGTAGGCCTGTAAGAACGGACAAACTCCTCGGCTTTTCCTTGCAGAGTCACTCACTTAGCTTCAATTTGGCCATGATAACAGCTGTTACAAGGTACTGTGTGAGGAGCGTACACCGCTGTACAGTGTGTGAAAAAAGAATGCTCAGTACCTCACCAGGACAAAACAATAACATTTGAATTGCTTTTAAAAAAGCAGTTTGAACACCAGTGTGCACACAGCAATGCAGCTAGCCTTAAAAGGCAGGCAAATCACCACCAGCGCTGCTGCACAAAGGCAAAAATCTTCACCTTTCACTGCACAGTAACTACAGTGAAAAGCGCTATCAGCAGAAGCAGTTTTTTTTTCTTTTTGCCCTCCTAATGCTCTCCCTACAGAATCATCAGCAGAAGCAGCAGCTCTCCCTATTCTGAGATCAGCATGAGTAACATGGCGGTCGGCGTGCACGCCCTTTTATACCCCCTGTGATGCCCCACAAAGCAAGCCAATCACTTGCTTGCCCTTCTCCGAGATGGTGGTGACCGCTGCCTATGTCATCACGTTGCCCACAGTGTCCGTTCTTCCTGATTGGTTGAAAAAGGGTGCTAAAGCATCTTTTGAAACGCGACTTTGGCGCTAAAGTCGCCAACCTCGTGGCCGACCTCACGCTAAGGTCGGGTTTAGTTTCATGAAACCCGACTTTGGCGAAAGTCGGCGACTTTTGAATTTTGTCGACCCGTTTCGCTTAACTCTACTAATGACATAGAATTGTCAAGACCAGAGGGAACAGGAAATCCCACCATAATATCTTTTACGGTTTCTGATAAACCCTTGCGAAAGAGAGCTGCCAAGGCACCATCATTCCATGTAGTAAGGACCTCCCACTTTTGGAATTTTTGACAGTATAACTCTGCAGAATCCTGACCCTGGTTCAATGCCAATAGGGCTTTCTCAGCTTGATCAATAGCATTAGGTTCATCATACAACAACCCCAAGGCTTGAAAAAATGCATCCCCATTAGTCAGAATAGGATTTTCAGGTGTCAAAGAAAATGCCCAATCCTGGGGATCGCCGCGCAGCAAGGAGATGACAATTTTAACCTGCTGCGCAGAGCTCCCCAATGAGTTAGGCTTCAAGGCAAGAAATAATTTACAATTATTCTTAAAATTCAAAAATTTAGACCGATCCCCAGAAAACACATCAGGAGTAGGGATTTTTGGTTAAGCACCATGTGATTGAGCGAGATAGGCGGAAATTCCCCGCACTTCAGCAGCGAGCTGCTCCACACGATCAGACAATTGCTTAATCTCCATTAAGGAAAAAATCCTCCTACGGCCCAGAGAAAAAGGCATATAAAAAAAAAATTCTGACGCTTTTTTTTTCTTTCCCCTGCTTTTGAGTACCCTAGAATCTGCGGTATGGCTGGTGATTCTGTTATGAATGAGTCACCGAGGAGGAAAAACAAAAACAAGCTTTTAGCCACAGAAAACCAGAGAGGTTGGTAACTAAGCGGATTGCAGACCCCTGATCCTATCCACACAACTAACCGTAGCCGTGGAGCGTACCTACGATGATCCTAGACGCCTCATCACAGCCGGAGAACTAAATATGCCTAAAGCAAGAAAAGGGGAAATCTAAACTGCCCCAGAGCAGACCCCAAAGCAATAGACAGCCCCCAAACATGTATTGTCGGTGAGACAAGATGAAAACACAAACACAAATAGAAAAATAGGCTGAGCAAACGATGGGGCCCACACGCGCTAGAAAGGACAGGAAAGGAAAGATACTGTCTGCAATCACGCACAAAACCCTGCCAAAAAATGTCCAACACTTTCTGATAACAAAAACACTGAAGTCGCTAGACTGCAATTCCCTATATCAGCACTCTGGTATATTCTGAAAACAGAGCAAAAAGAGACCAATCTGATCAGGGACAAAAAGCAAACTGGCATAAACAGAGACATAAGAATGGAAATTCAGCACAGCCCCAGCAGGGGCTGGCTGACCACAAAAACTGAGTAAACCAGACTAAATCTCATGTGAAAAAATAGCAGAGCACACTTAGCTTGAGAAGGCAGGAACAGAGCTGGAAACCAGAACCTCAGGGCAGGAAAAAATCACCAGCACAAATTTAAGGAGTTGGCTGTCTTAAATCCAGTCCGAGACTCCTGACGTCCACTCACAGTCCTCCTCCTCAAGTGGCAGGTCTCTTCCATTTAGATCAGCTTCATTACCTACTGTCACCACTAGAGGGAGCCCGGATGGAGAACTCATGACTCCTCTATCAACAAAGCCAGCTCCACCACCCTCACCAGAAGCCAGAGGTAAACCAGAAAATGAGTTCACAACAGTCCCAGCTCTTTACAGATCATTCACTAGGTCCCTCCGTGTGGTTCTGAGATTTTTGCTCACCGTTCTTGTGATCATATTGACCCCACACGGTGAGATCTTGCGCGGAGCCCCAGATCGAGGGAGATTATCAGTTGTCTTGTATGTCTTCCATTTTCTTATTATTGCTCCCACAGTTAATTTTATCACAACAAGCTGCTTGCTTATTGCAGATTTAGTCTTCCCAGCCTGGTGCAGGGCCACAATTTTATTTCTGGTGTCCTTCAACAACTCTTTGGTCTTCACCGAAGTGGAGTTTGGAGTGTAACTGTTTGAGGTTGTGGACATGTGTCTTTTATACTGTTAACAAGTTCAAACAGGTGCCATTATTACAGGTAATGAGTGGAGGACAGAGGAGCCTCTTAAAGAATATGTTACAAGTCTGTGAGAGCTAGACATTTATGTTTATAGGTGGCCAAATACTTTCTACCATAATTTGCAAAAAAATCTTGCCAAATCAGACAAGGTAACATAGTTATTAAGGTTGAAGGAAGACTTTAAGTCCATCTAGTTAAACCCATTCCCTATTTTCTGGATTTGCTTTCTCACTTTGACTCTCATAGTTGTGGTCTATGATGTCAATTACAGGCCTCTCTCATCTTTTTAAGTGGGAGAACTTGCACAATTAGTGGCTGACTTTTTTCCCCACTGTATGTAATGTAGGGATTTGCTCCGGTAGGCAGTGGCAGGGCTGCAGTAATGAGGCAACACACAGGCTGAGTCCAACTTCAGTGGTTTAATGTCACTTTAAACAGCAGGTTAACAGAAAGCAAAGAAAAACACAAATATACTCCAGCTTGGAGAACCACTGGTCCCAGACTCACCCTTGAATGGGACAGGCTTAACTAAGCAGCTGTCATGTCAGCGGCATCCGCCAGGTGCCATTCCCAGGGTTGTTTTGAGTCTTGCTGCTAAAGCTTTGCAGTGCCTTTAGCCTGAATTTGTTTTGCTGGACTAACTCTAGCCAAGTTCCTAATATCTTCCACACACTCACCATGTGCAAAACCCCAACCTCCATTACATAGCCCATAACCCCACCCACAGGTGAGGTACACATCACATGGGCTGATCACGTGACCGTGACATCATCACAGATCCTTGACTTTAGGGAAAATTCCAGCCAAACTTTATCCTGCTGGGAGAAATGTATCTCCCATCCAGCACTATACCCTTTGCTGTACAACAGTAATTGGATGCTCAATAGCCAGGGGCTGACATCAGGTTCCTTCACTTTGCAGTCAATGGCGATTTATTGTATTGGGTTACCAAACTGAGGGGAGGTGAGATAGTGGAGCAGCTGTTAGTTCTGGAACTTTACCAATGGAGGGTTTTAGACATGGCCCATTCGCATGTTTTGGGGTGACATCTGGGGGTAAAGAAAACTCAGGAGAGAGCAATGCAGAGATTCTATTGGTCAGGATGTTAATAGGAAATCCTAAATTATCGTAGGTTCTGCTCCACCTGTTAAATAACTGCTCCTACTTCTCACTTCTGAAACCTCTTTGTCCTTTTGCATATGATAGAGGTCCACTTTGAGAGGATTGCCACAGTAAATCTGCACAGTGCCATCAGTGCATCCTAGTTGTCATGGACTGTGTGACCCGATACCCTGAAGCGGTGCTACTAAGGAACTCTTTGGCTAAGAGTATCACCCGGGAGCTTGTCCACATCTTTGCTAGGATTGACCTATGAAAGGGAACCCTTTTATGAGCAAAGTGATGAGGGAGCCGTGTAGAGTCCTCCAGATTACCCAGCTGCAAACCTCAGTTTACCATTCGCAGATCGATTGCCTGGTGAAGTGCTTCAAATAGACCTTGAAGGCCATGTTCAAGAAGGTCATTGAAAAGGATGTCCGAGACAGGGAAAATCTGCTTCAATTTCTGCCCATTTCCATCAGAGAAGTCTGTCAAGCCTCCACTGGTTGCTCGCCTTTCGAGCTACTGTTTGGTCAACATTCGTGAGGGCTCCTGGGCACTGCCAAGGAAGCCTGGGAAGCTGAGGTCACGCCACACCAGAGCATCATTGAGCATGTCGCCTAGTGGCAGTAGAGGATGGCGCACGTGATGACTATCATGAAGGAATATCTTCTACAGGCACAGACACGGGTATTATCCCCATGGTGGAGAGCAAGTTCCTAGCCAAGTGGTAAGGCCCATTCGAGGTGGTGGAAAAACTGGGTGAGTTAAATTACAAGTTACACCAGCCTGGTCGAAGAAAGCTGCACCAAGTGTACCATGTGAACTTGCTCAAACCATGGCGAGACTTTGAATCCCTGGAAGCTCCTTGCCTGGGGCCCATCCTGAAGCCAAAGTAGATGCACAATTGCAGAGATGCTAACACCAGCCCATAAGCAACAATATCGGGAACTATTTGTGACGGAGTCAGCTTCTGCTGAGTTGATTTCTAGAGTGGACCCTCTGGGTCGTAGCACCCACCCACCTAGGGCGAGCTGACCTTGTGAGGAACCACCCCCTATACAGGGAGTGTCAGGGGTAAGACCAAGGGGGTGAGCCACCATGACTGCTGGAACCAGACGGCCGGCTCAAGGAAGACACAGGTGTGTGTGTCTGGCAACAGGGAACGTGCAGGGTACAAGACATAACAAAGTGTGGTCACAGGGTGTCTTCAATAAAGCATGGACTCAGGATTTAATCAGGAACAAGACATAGTAACAAGGACAAAGTGAAATATAGCAAGGTGCATGCGTGGGCATGCCAAGGTCCAAGGCATGATACGTGCTCGGTGGCACGCCAGGGTTCCAGCAAGGGCTAGATGGCATCGGACTCCGGACATCTGGCAACAATCGACAGACATCAGGCTGCGGACATCAGCTCCGAACATCAGGCTGCAGTCATCAGGCTCCGGACCTCTGGCAGCGATCGGCAGGCTCCGGGCATCCGGCAGGCAAGCCAGGGTTCAGGCAATGAGGCACGCCAAAGTTCAAGACATGGTGCATGTTAGGAGACACGCCAAGGTCCATGACAGGGTTCCAGGCAGGATGCATGCTAGGAGACACACCAGGGTCCAGGGCAGGGTTCAAGGCAGGGTGTGTGCTAGGGGGGACACAAGGGTCCATGGCAGGGTGCGTGCTAGCGAGCACACCAGGGTTCAAGGCAGGGTTCATGCTAGGGGGCACACCAGGGTCCAAGGCAGGGTGCAAGGCAAGGTGCATGCTAGGGGACACACCATGGTTCAGGCTAGGGCAAGGGCCAAGGGCCTGCACGTGCTAGGAGGCATGCCAGGGTTCAGGCTAGGAGGCATGCCAGGGTTCAGGCTAGGGTCTGTGCATGCTAAGAGACACGCCAGGGTTCATGGCAGGGCCTGCGCGTGCTTTAGAGAAGCACGGGGAGGTATGCCAAGGAGCAGGCTAAGGCCTGCGCGTGCCAAGAGGACACGCAATGCACAGTGCAGGGACAGCGTGAGTGCAATGAAGCACGGACAACACAGCTGGGGCACTGGCTGGCTGGTCGGTCTGAGGCACAGACAAGCAGGCATGACTGAGGAAGGCTCGGCTGAGGCACAAACAGGCAGACACAGCTAAGTCACTGGCCAGCGAGCACGGCTGAGGCACAAACAGGCAGGCATGACTAAGGCGAGCATGGCTGAGGCACAAACAAATGGGCAAGTTAAGACCAGGCACATGCAAAGGACACGCCGAGAAACAAGGCAAGTATAAGGGAACTACAAAGAAAAGAATTGACAAAAGATCTAAAGATATCAGATTGCTCAATTACCATAAGGTATGAATGTTGTATAAAATCTAAAGCCACAAGAATATCTATTCCAAAAGAAAGTGAGATGAAAAGCAAAAGACCACTTGATTTGGTGCATACTGACGTATGTTGACCCATGAAAGTGACTACATCAGGAGGAAATAGATACATGGTGACTTTCATAGATGACTACTCAAGATACAGTCATATGCTTAATTAAGAACAAAAGTGAAGTTTTTGATAAACTTGTAGACTACTTAACAAGGTCGAGTAACAATTTTCAAAGGAAGCCAATTGTCATCAGAAGTGATAATGGAGGTGAATTTACAGGTCATGAAATAGAAAACTACTTAAGACAAAATGGAATAGAACACCAGAAAACTGTTACATACACACTTGAACAAAATGGAGTAGCAGAAAGGAAAAACAGAACTCTGACAGAAATGATGAGATGTATGCTGACAGATTCCAAACTACAAGAGAAATATTGAGATGAGGCAGCAATGACAGCTACATATCTACAGAACAGACTTTTTTTTTCCAAAAAAACTGAAGAAAACTACTTATGAACTGTGGCAAGGTATGAAATCAAGTGTCAATCATTTAAAAGTTTTTGGATGTAAAGTTTTTATATTCATTCCAACAGAAAAACGTTCCAAACTTCAAAACAGATCCATGGAGGGAATATTTGTTGGATATAGTGAAAATTGCAAGGGATACAGAATCCTAGATCCCAAAACAGACAGAGTCACGGTGAGTGACAGTGTGACATTCATTGAAAACTTAAATGAAGATGTCATGATGTCAATTGACAAAAAATGAGAAAAACAGCAGTGACATAGCTGAAGAGGTATCTGATGAGAAAGTAGTTTAAATTGATGAAGAACAGAATACTGAAAATGAAGAAATCCAACTACAAACAGACACAGAACCAAGACGTTCAATGAGAAAGAACAAAGGTAAACCACCAAAACATCTCTCATACAAGACAAGAACAATTAAAATTTATGATCCTACCTCTTTGGAAGACATATCTAAACTCCCTGAAGAAGAAGCTAATAAATGGATAGAAGCAACAGAAACAGAAATGAAATCCATGCATGACTGAAATACATGGACACTGACAGATTTACCAGAAAGAAGAAAAGCCATAGGATGTAAATGGATTTTTAAAGTAAAATACAAAACAGATGGCACAACTGAAAGATACCGAGCAAGACTCGTAGCTAAAGGGTATTCTCAAAAATATGGAGAAGACTATGATGAGATATTTGCTCCAGTTGTTAAACATACTACAATAAGAACTTTACTTACAGTTGCAGCAATGAAACAGATGGAACTGTTACATCTGGATGTAAAGACAGCATTTTTGAATGGAGATGAAAGAATGAAACAAGAATGAAAAAAGAATGAAAAAAGATGAAAGAAACCCAAACAAATTTTGCAAACTACAGAAAAGCATACATGGTTTAAAGCAAGCAGCTAAAGCGTGGAATGACAAAATCACGGAAGTGCTTTCAAATAAAAAATTTCAAAGAAGCAAAGCTGATCCATGCTTGTACACAAAAAGGCTGATGAATAGATGGATTTATGTATTCATATATGTAGACGACATTTTGATTTGTTCTGAACAAGAAAGGGATAAAGAAAACATTCAAAAAATCCTGAAGTGACATTTTGAAATCAAAGACTTGGGAAATGTGACACAGTACCTAGGAATACAGGTAGAAAGAGAAGACGGAAGTTTCCTACTGAATCAAAATCACATGATTCAAGACATAACAGAAAAATTTGGATTGAAGGATGCAAAAACAGTAAAGTATCCAATGGAAACTAATTATCTTAAAGAGATGAATAGTGAGAAAAATATGTTACCAACTAATGAAGAGTACAGAATGGCAATAGGAAAATGACTGTATCTAGCGAGTGTTACAAGGCCAGCAGTAGGAATCCTGAGTAGAAAGGTGTCAAAACCAAATAAAGCTGACTGGAATGCTGTGAAGAGAGTAATGCGTTATTTGAAAGGAACCAGCAACGTTAAGTTCAAACTACCCACAAGTGATAATTGCATTTTAACTGGATACGTTGTTGCAGATTGGGCTTGAGATCCAACTGACAGAAGATCTACCAGTAGACACATTTTTTTCCTCTCAGGTGGACCAATAAGTTGGACAAGTAAGAAACAGTCAATTGTGACACTGTCTTTGACAGAAGCAGAATATGTTGCCACAGCACATGCAAGTCAAGATGTTCTGTGGTTAAGACAATTGTTGACAGACTTAGGACAACCACAGTTGGAACCAACAAAACTGAAAGAGGACAATCAAGGATGTCTTGTTCTTCCTCAGATGGAAAGAGTCAATCCAAGAACCAAGCATATTGATGTTAGGTATCATTTCTTGAGAGATCTTCAGGAACAAGGAGTCTTGATGATAGAATATTGTCCTACTGAAGAAATGACAGCAGACATCTTCACAAAGGCGTTGAATGTAGGGATGAGTGAGCATATTCATGGGTATTCAGTACACAGCAAGTAATGCGGTACTCGCCGTACTCGATACATCGCGAGTATTTCACTACTCACCTTGCACTATTCAGTTCTCCCGCCCAGCAGTTGCCAATCACAGTAATGCCGCACCCTTCTTGGTTGTGGGTGGCATTACTATGATTGGCTGGCCGCCCAGCGTCCTATGTGTCATCATAGCCTGGCACTAAGCCCTGCCGCTGCCATTTTCTGCACATTGCTTGGAGAACACAGCTAGTGTACGGAGAGTGTGAGCAGCTGCTAGGGAGAGTTGTGTTTTTTGTAGCAAATCTTCCAGAAATCCTCTGTGAAACCCAAAAGTTCTTTTCAGAGCTGAAAGTATAAGGTCACAGAATTAATAGTGACCATTTTCCCAGCTTTTTTTGAGGTCACATTTACCCCTGCAGGGCAGTTTTTTAGTGCTGTTGCGGTTCTGTGCTCACAT
This sequence comes from Dendrobates tinctorius, assembly GCF_039654945.1. Classification (NCBI taxonomy): domain Eukaryota; kingdom Metazoa; phylum Chordata; class Amphibia; order Anura; family Dendrobatidae; genus Dendrobates; species Dendrobates tinctorius. Next base: position 8,910,371 of record NW_027361705.1, on the reverse strand, counting down.
AATCACAATGAATAGTATGCACGCACGGTACTGCACAACTGACATGCAGCCAGCACCGCTGTCTTGTGTGGTGTCTGGGCTGCATATTCTTGCCTTAAACCTCAGGGCAGTTTTTTGTGCAGTTGCGGTGCTGTGTTCACAGCGAATCGTACGCATGCAAGGTACTTGCCAACTAACTCGCAACCAGCACCGCTGTCTTGTGTGGAGTCTTTGGTGCGTATTCTTGCCTTAAACCTCAGGGCAGTTTTTTTGTGCAGTTGCGGTGCTGTGTTCACAGTGAATATTACGCATGCACGGTACTTGCCAACTGACACGCAGCCAGCACCGCTGTCTTGTGTGGTGTCTGTGGTGAGTATTCTTGCCTTAAACCTCAGGGCAGTTTTTTTGTGCAGTTGCGGTGCTGTGTTCACAGTGAATAGTACACACGCACAGTACTGCACAACAGGCACGCAGCCAGCACTGCTGCCTTGTGTGGTGTCTGGCCTGCGTATTCTTGCCTTAAACCTCAGGGCAATTTTTTAGTGGCAGCACCGCTGTCTTGTGTGGTTACTGGGGTGCATAATCTCACCTTAAACCTCAGGGCAATTTTTTTCTGCTGCTGCGGTGCTGTTTGTAAAACACAAAGCAGTACTAGGCTGTAGTGCTACCTTCCACAAAGCAATAACTGCTCCTTGTTCCCCAATATCTGCATTTGAACATCTGCAACTATGGCAGAAAAATCCAAAATTCCTTAAAAGGCTGTTGTGAAGGGACAGGGACGTGGACCTGGGGTCGTTGGTGCCAAATAAGGCACAGAGTCTGGGAGATCGAAGAAGGTTGATGCATCTAGCTTCCTGGCAAATTTCCTGATCTGGTTCATAAACGGGCCTGGAAGCCAGAAGAACAAGAGCAGATACTGTCTTGGATGGCTGATAAGGCCTCAATGAAATGTCCCTAGCAGCACCCAATCGTCCATGACAAAACAGTATACTGTCCATAAAGATAACGCTGGGTCATCCTATTCTCAACCTGTTCCTAGTTCATCACCCGGTCAGGAATCGCAGGAAACATTTGACCCCAACCTTGTTCAGTCTGAGGATCTGTTTGATCCATTTCCTTGCATTGCCTCTGGCCTCTCACCGCATGACATTGAAGAGGAACGTGAGGGGTATCGTCTGTTGAAGATGGCCAAATATTTGAAACCCCACGTCCAGAAGAAAGCCACTTTCATCCACTTGATATACCGCGTGAAGAGGTGGAGGCTGATGGTGATGACACACAGTTGCCATCTGGCCAGTCGCCAATATCAACACGGAAGGAGGATGACATGGACGACGAGGTGGTCGATGATGAGACCACTGATCCGACCTGGGCCATTGGCACGCATAGCCAGCACAGCAGCACAGAGGATGAAGGTGGATACGTAGCACCAACAAAGACACCAAGGGCTACTGGTTTGAGTAGAGTGCGAAGTGTGTCAACTGTTGCCAAGAGCAATCCCTCTGTGCCCCAAGTCAAGGCAAGGGTGCGTTCAGCCGCTGTCTGGAAATTTTTTTCCGATAGTCCTTCTGAACCAAATGTTGTCATCTGTAGCATCTGCCATAGGAAGCTGAGCAGAGGCCAGGGCAAAGGCAACCAAAGCACCACCAGTATGCGGAAACACATGGCAGCCAAGCACCCTAGTCAGTGGGCTGAACAACAAGGTACCAAATCAGTGTCTGCGACTATGGGTGAAGCCACTGCCATGTCGCTTGTGATACGTCCTTTCCAATCTGCTGGGCAGGAGGAAGGTAATCATCATACCTCTTGCTCACAAGCTGCGGTTGCACAGAACAGGCCACAACAAGCTCATCCACTTGTAGTCCCAGGAAAGCGTCCAATTGTCTGTGTCCCAGATGTATAAAAGAACGCGTAAATGCCAAGCCACACACCCACAAGCACAAATACTGAACGCGCACATTGCCAAGTTGCTAGTCGTGGAGATGTTGCCGTTTAGGCTTGTGGGGACATGGTCTTTCCATGATCTTTTGGCTGTGGCTGCCCCACGATACTCGGTTCCCAGCTGGTACTATTTTTCGCAGTGTGCCGTCCCCACATTACACCAGCACGTGTTAAACAATCTAAAGCATGCTCTCACCAACGCCGTAACCGGGAAAGTCCATCTTACAACAGACACATGGACAAGTACTTGTGGCCAGGGATGATACATCTCTGTCACGGCACACTGGCTCAACCTGGTGGAGGGTGGGACAAAGTCTCAAACTGGACCATCAACACATATCCTACACACGCCACGAATAGCGGGCCCAACCTCAATAAGGGTTTCCACCTCAACTTATACGTCCAGTCTCCCCCTCTTCCTCCTCCGCTTCATCATCTCGTCATCCTATGCTGAATTACCCTCCACAACACTCCCATGTTGGGAGCTGTGCAGCAGCGCATCGACAAAGCGGCAAAATGCTCTGCTGAAACTGATTTGCTTAGGTGAAACACCACACACTGCAGCAGAGCTGTGGCAAGGAATAAAACAACAGACCGATCAGTGGCTCTCCCCACTGCAACTCCAACCTGGTCTGGTTGTCTGCGACAATGGGCGTAATCTGGTGGTGGCTTTAAAGCTCGGGAAGCTGGTACACATGCCATGCATGGCTCATGTGCTGAACCTGGTGGTGCAGAAATTTATAAAAACATACCCTGACTTCCTTGTGAGTGGTGATCAGGCTATTAGCATAGGGATGGTTACGCTGATATGTCTGCTGAAAAAATCGCTGCTGAATCAAAAAATGGAATCTTTGCATGCCCAGCAGCTGGGTATGGAGCAAGATTTCACAATGGGTGATCCTCCCCAGCCCAGCCAATATCATCAGGTAACATTGGGGGATGAAGATGATGATGAAAATGAGGAGGGAGAGGACATCTTTTTCAGTGGTACTGAGGGGACACCTCATGCTACAGAGGGGAATCCCAACCCCAGCTTCATGTCTGTCCAGCATGGGTGGGCTGAAGAGGAGGAGGTGGAGGAGGAGAGTCAGTGTGAGGAGAGGATGGGTATTGTTCCTCCTTCAGGGGTCACAGAACATTTGCCTCTTTGCAGCTTGGCATACATGGCACACTTGAAATCTGACTGTCTGTGCCAAGACCCTCACGTAATCCATATTTTCAATAGCAGAGTATACTGGATGGCCACTTTTCTAGACCCACGGTACAAGGACAAATTTCCTTCGCTACTATTGCAGTCAACAAGGGGTTTCACAATGGAATCCTTCAAGAAGGCCGTTGTCGATCATTTGAAGGCAACAGCAGCCTCAGACACCACTGCTAGCAGAGATAACAGCTCTGTGCAACAGCATGCATTAATGGGGAGAGATACGCCAAGCAGGTCCAAAAGAGGTGATGATAAAATGTCCACAAACTGGGCCATCTTCAATAAACCGGCACATCACCAAGGACTAGCTGGAACAGTAGCAATGTCAAGGAGGAAGAAGTTGAACAAGATGGTCAACGACTATCTAAGTGACCATACCTGCATTCTTCCTGACTACTATGCTAGTAGTCCTGGCTTTATCATAATAGTTTGGCCCTTCAGACCTGCCTTGCTTCCTTCATCAACCATGATACAGCCCCTTGGGCTAATTTTTGGAGACACTATTGCTATGCCTGGACACTGGGTACAGCCACCTCTATGCTAGTAGTCCTGGCTTTATAATAATTGTTTGGCCCTTCAGACCTGCCTTGCTTCCTTCATCAACCATGATACAGCCCCTAGGGCTAATGTTTTGAAGACACTATATCTATGCCTACACATTGGGCAGTGGCACAACAAGGACAGTAGTCCAAGCTTTATAATTGTGAATCCCTTGTGATGATGATGGGTGGCTTCTTCCTGCGTTAACCATAACACAGCCCATAGGGCAGATTGCTCTCCTTACACCACTTACACACTTAGCTGTCAGAAAATCGCCTCCATCAGCACTTGCTCTTACGGCACTTCTGATATACCACTGGCACTGCGTAAGTGGCGTACGAGTCCCGCTCTTCCGGCAAAAAACTACAGGACTTCAAATAGTGTTTGTACATTCTAGTGAAGCAGTGGTGTAAAAACAATCATGCAGCCCCTGACCAGGTGCCCTCATGTTATATACATTTGTTTACAGCATACATTTTTTAACATTTACACATTTTTTAGCCTTTTCCTCAGCCCCCAGAGCGCTTTGTAAGGTCCAGCAGACAATTACTCGCATTTTCCATTGACTATCATTGGACTCGCTATTCGTACCGAATACCCGAGTATTAAGGTATACTCAGTACGAGTATAGCGAGTCTGAATACTTCAGTACTCGCTCATCCCTAGTTGAATGCTGATAAACACCAGAGACTAATAAAAGAAAGTTTGGTTTGATTGAATAAGTCCTTAAGGTACTGTCACACTTAGCGATGCACCAGCGATCCCGACCAGCGATATGACGTGGTCAGGATCGCTGGTGCATCGCTAAGTGGTCACTAGTGAGCTGCCACACAGGCAGATCTCACCAGCGACATCGCTGGGGACGGGGGTCGCTACTTACCTGTCACACTAGGCGATCTTGCGTCCTCCCGCCCGGCTCCACGCTCGTCGCTCGTCTCTCCACAGGAAGTGCAGCAGGAAGCTGACGACGAGAAACGGTCCAGGACGTTCTCGCGCGATCAGCGATAACCAGCGGGGGAGCGGGTCGGAGGTAAGTATCACATACAGCGATATCGCTAGCAATATCGCTATAACGTCACAAGTTATAGCGATATTGCTAGAGATATCGCTTAGTGTGACAAGCCCTTTACTGTTGAGAAAGGGTGTTGACATATGCAACAAATCGGGACTTATAAGTGAAGGGAGGACTTTACACTAACCTGACAGCAGATGGCAATAGTGTGAAGTTATATGTTTTGCTGTATTGTGGGGAGGGAAGTTCCCTATTGTTGTTACTTTTACTTTAGTTTTTGATTGTATTATGGCAGCAGCACGGAATAATGCTTCTGATTTCTTTTATCTCATGTTTACCCATATGAAGTAAATACTGTTTACTCAAGATAACTTGCTCAGTGATGTTCTCTCATGTACCGGTGGTTATTCTCAGAACATGCACTCTGCTACAGAGTACAGGGGCACAGAATACAGGGAGCAATCGAGCAGACCAAACAGCCTAGCAGGGAAGCAACACGATACTCAGGCCCCAACCATAGGAAGGGGAAGTCTGATATAGGGCATTAGCACCTGGACTTCCGGGTCAGGACCATGGGGGAACTTCCGGGTCAGGTCCTGCAGCACCATAGAGCGGATCGATGGGTCAGGTCCTCCTGGACCATAGAGAGGATCACATGGTTGGGTCCTCCAGGACTATAGAGAGGATTGCTGGGTCAGGTCCTCCTGGACCATAGATAGGATCACATGGTCAGGTCCTCCAGGACCATAGAGAAGGTTGCTGGATCAGGTCCTCCCTGACGATAAAGGGTTGCTGGATTTGGTCCTCCAGGACCATGAAGAGGGTTGCTGGATTCAGTCCTCCAGGACCATAGAGAGGACTGCAGCATGCAGAACAGAGATGGGCGCACACACAGCAACGGCATGCAGCCATGAGGTAAAGCACACATGCGCACAGCAAAGGCATGCAGCCATGGTGAGGTACGCGTGCACACTAGCGATGGCGCACAGCCATGAGATGAAGCACATGTGTGCACAAGCAAGGCGTACAGCCATGAGGTAGAGCATGAGTGTGCACCAGCAAAGGCAGGAAGCCATGAGATGAGGTGCGCGTGCACACTGCTCCAGGGGTCATGCAGCATAACAGACCCGAAAGGCATAACAGTGAGGTGCGCATGCACACTGCTCCAGGGTCATGCAGCATAACAGACATGACGGGCATGACACTATTGCAGCAGAACAGTTACCTGTTCTCAGCTTTGCCAGGGTGTACACAGGTGGTGGAGCATGATGTGTTTACAGAGCTTCATGTAATGGTGAAACTCAAGCCCTATAGGATTCTTGAAGCACGCTGGGAGATAGTATCAAAGAAGGCTAAGAGAATGCTAGACCTCTGTGTTATAGTGGAGTTAAAAAGCCCCATCGTCCTCTTGCTGAAGCCCAGTGGCAACTGGCGGTTTTGTAATGGCTGAATCAGGTAGACAAACTCATTGAGCGACTTGGGCCCACTAGATACATTACAACCCTCGACCTGACGAAGGGGTACTTGCAGATCACCATGTCCAAGAGTGCCAAAGAAAAGATGTCCTTCTTGACGCCTGATGGGTGATTCCAATACACCAGAATGCCCATCAGACTGCAGGGGGCCCCAGCTACCTTCCAGGGGCCAATGGATCGGATCTTCGCTCCACATAAGAAATATCTCGCAACTTACCTGGATGTCATTGTCGTCTTCAGCCCGCACAGGATTAGTCATCATACAGGCAATTCTAGATGCATTAAGAAAAGCTGGGTTCACCATAAATGCAAAAATCTGTGCCACAGGAAAGAAAGAGGCCAAGTGCTTACTCTACATCGTAAGGAGAGGCGAAATCAAGCCACAGTTAAATAAGATCGAGGCAATCGCTCTCCAAGATGCAAGTGAGGGAGTTTCTTGGAATTGTGGGGTATTACTGGCAGTTTATCCCAAATTTTGCCATAATTGTGGCACCATTAATGGATCTCCTTAAGGGCACCAAGTCGACAATGGTGAAATGGACTACTGATACAGAATTGGCATTTCAGGAGCTTAATCGGGCTCTGTGCAAGCATCCGGTACTGGTCACACTGGACTTTAGCAAAGAATTTGTGGTCCAGATGGTTGCTTCAGAAGTCAGGATGGGAGCTGTGCTGTCTCAGGAAATAGAGAAGAGCGTCCCATCCTGTGTCTTAGCCAGAAACTCTCTTCCTGTGAGAAAAATTGTGACTGTTGACAAGTAGGAGTGCTCAGCCATAAAGTGGATACACTGAAATATTACCTACTAGGCTGAAAGTTCTAACTAATGTCAGACCATACCTCTCTGAGATAGTTAAGAGAAAATATGATTTCAGTTTCCATGTAGAGCATAGGCCAGGGAAATTACATGGTAATGCAGATGTTCTCTCCCGAATCCCCTGTTTGGTGTCTGAAGGTGCCAAAGCCCCCAACTTTCGGCATCGGGGGGAAATATGTGACAGGATCACTGGCACGGTATATGAGGGGAGATTTGTGTCACGAAGATTGTTTTCTTCCGTGATCTAAAAACCCATCAGTTTCAATCCAGCATGCTATGTGCTGAAGGAGTAAATCATCCATATTATGGGATGGGTTTGTAGGTGAGTAGGTAAGAGATGGGCAGGATGCCTACTCACTATATCTCCAACTCAAGGGTGTGGCTGGGATGTTAAATGTACAGTCACTGTTTTGTTTCTTAAGCCCCCGTCACACATAGCAATCTCGCTAGCGAGATCGCTGCTGAGTCACAAGTTTTGTGATGCAACAGCAATCTCACGAGTGAGATTGCTGTGTGACAGCTATCAGCGACCGGCCCCCCTTCCAGGTATCGCTGAACACTGTGGAAACCTCTGGACATTTTTGGGGTCGCTGGTCTCCCGCTGACCAGCACGCATTGCTGCGTGTGATAGGCGGGAGACCAGCGAGCAGGAGCTGGTAACTAGGGTAAACGCAGGGTTTCTAAGGGGCGTGCAGCGCCTAGAAACCCGATGTGTACCTTAGTTACCAGCGCGCTGATGCAGGGAGCTGGTAACCAAGGTACACATTGGGTTTCTAAGTGATGCACGCCCCTTAGAAACCGGATGTGTACCTTAGTTACCAGCTCCCTGCATCAGCGTGCTGGTAACTAAAGTACACAGCGACACCGCGCGCTCGGCGTCGCTGGTGCTGATCGCTGGTGAAGCTGTCTGTTTGACAGCTCACCAGCGATCATGTAGCAACTCACCAGCGATCCTGACACGTTGATATCATTGTCGGGATCGCTGGTGAGTCGCTATGTGTGACGGAGCCCTTAGTGTTGTGGTTTGGAGAGGAGAGACTCCAGACGTGGCTCCAGGTGGAGCTGAAGACACATGGTGGTGAGCGTGCAAACCCCTCACAGACATATGGATTTTGCTGTATGTTATCTTTTTGTTTTTCCTTTATGCCAGAAAGGCCATGTTTACTTTGCTGAACCCATCTATGGTTTGTGCTATTCCATAATAAACCAGCAGATGATTTACAACAAGAAGCATTCCTGTTTCTACTTCTGAAAGCAGCCGAGTGAGTCAACCCCTCACAGTGCATATATCATAGAAGAAAGATGCTACATTAACATTGTCATTCCAAAGAATGTAGCATCAATTCAGAGGAACAGTAATGGAATAATGGGAATCTAGTCCATAGCTGCTGTATGCTACGGTAGCATGTTTAGTAGTAGTAGTAGTAGCATGAACAACATACGAAATAGTCTTTGGTGTTACGTTGTTGAAAACTGTAGATGATAGTGTTTCTGGACTTTGCAAAGGTGTGGGACAATGTCCCATATAGACGCCCAATTAAGGTCTAGAGGCTTAGAAAGTGCTCTTTGTATTTGTTCCAGAAACTGGTTTAAGAAGCACAACCAGAGTTGTGGTGTATGACTGCTAATCTGAATCTGAAAGGTCCCCAGTTATAAGTGGAGTATCCCAAGGCTCAGTGCTGGGTCCACTTTTATTCAACTTATTTTATAATGATACAGAAGATGATATTAATAGTGTCTCTATTTTTTCAAATGACAGCAATATATGTAATAAACTGTATTCTATGGAAGACGACTTATATAGACTGAGTATTTCGGAATTTCCATAATAGATGATTATGGAGAGATGTAAAGTTATGCACTTGGACACTAGTGGTATGCAGACTTCACATATCCTAGTGGAAGTAAAACTAGGAGAGTCACTTGTAGAGAAGGTTCTGGGCAGCATGGAGGCTGAGTCGTTAGCATTGTAGCCTTGCATCAATGGGGTCCTGCTTACAAATCCCTCCAAGGACATCTGCAAGGAGTTTGTATGTTCTCCCTATGTGTGTGGCTGTTCTCTAGCTTCCTCTCACCCACAAAAGACATACTGAGAGGGAATTTAGATTGTGAGATCCAATGAGGACAGTGATATCTGTAAATTGCTGTGGAATTAATGATGCTATTTAAGGAAAGTAAATAAATACTTTTTGATCACAAACTACATAACAGCATGCAATTTCAAACAGCGGTTTCTTGACCGTGGATATTGTCATGTTTTAAAAAAGGTAATAGCTCAAACCACTTAGCAAAGTGTTATTTTAACCTCAACTGGGGTATGCAAATCAGTTCGAGGCACTGACACCCAGCAACGATCGCCGACGCACAGTCCGCCTGTGTGTGGGTGTTCACCATGATGTACATGTACTCATTTATGTTTATATGACGTACATGTACTGCAAATGTCGGGAAGGGGTTAACATGTTAATTTTATGTTGCAGGTCAATATGAATATAATAATACCCAATTTACACATTTTTATGTTTTACTACATTTGCACAGTACCAATGCTTTTAAAAATATATACTTTTTGTCATGTTCTAAGAGCTCTTACTTTTTTGTTTTTTGTGTTTCCATAGCTGTATGTGTCTGTTTTCTGCATAACAAGCTGTAATCTTTATTGATACCTCTTTGGAATACATATCACTTTTGATTACTCATTATTTTATTTTGTTTGTGGGATGAGATGACATACAGATACTTCCATTTGGGTAAAGGGGTTACATCTTCGCAAACGCTACTAAATACTAAATGTTAATCAATATTAACATTTATTCTTATGGGATACCTCGCTCACATAGCAGATAGTCTATTAATATGTACTACCTCTATGCTCCACACATTTGTATGAGTTCAAACAATAGATGACGATCACTACTTAGAAACCACATTTTGTTTATGTACATAACATACTATGCTCAGTTTGAAAAGCATGCCTTTTTCTGAAATTAATTCATATATACAATCATAATTCAAATTGTGCCCAAAAGACAAAATTAAAGTGCTAGGCACTCGAAGCATAGATACCCACACTACCTGTAATAGAAGTATTCTACTGCCCAGGGATACAAAGTGATTCCAGCAAAAATAATAAAAACATGATTTATTGAATAATATTAAAAAGCAAACATAAAGGAAAAAGAAAAAAACAGGGTGGGAATGAACCTCCAAAGGGGATGTGCAGAGAAAGAGGAGGCTGGGTCTACCATACAAATCAGATTATTGGTGACATAAACATGCACTTCATAGAATACACAATTAATTAGCCATATATATCAATCTATACAGTTCTGTCTTTTTTGTGTTATCAAAAATCAAGGGTTCCAAAGGTATAAAGTGCTTAGTGCCATAAAGGAGTCCAATAGATACCTGCTTATTAATAGACTGTCATATGGACATATAAAGTGGCCCATACTAATATAAACCACATGTTGCATTACAGAGTGCCATGAAAAATCACCAAAATTGAAAAAAGTACATCACGATTGACCAGACTTGAGGGAAGACCAGGACAGCCACACATCCCCAACCCCTGCGCCATTTCGAAAACACTTCTTTACGGTGGTTGGGGATGATGTCCTAGTCTTCCCTCAAGTCTGGCCTTTCCTAACCAACTCAGGTGATGTACTTTTTTCAATTTTGGCGATTGCATTGTCAGTGCAGTGTCAACCTTTATTACATCGTCAACCAAGACATTTTTACTTTTTCTTTTGGCAGGGGCATACACAGGGATGATGAGTCCCTTAGTAAATGTTAAAATGAGGCCCCAGTTCGATGCTGGTTAATGTTACCAATTGAAAAAAATTACAAAAATGACTTGGGGCTTGTTTGCTCACATTGTTTACATCTACTTCCACGAGTCCTGGAAAAAATCTCTGCAATTTGTTTGAAGGAGAGAATGAATAAAGGATTCTAGCAATGGCCTATGTACCATGGCATGTTACTTTGCTATTTTTCTTTACAAATGAGAAACTGGGTCTGAGCAGAAAAAGTAAATTAATGTGCATGCAAAATGTAATTGCATATGAACACATGACCTTTACACAGAGAAAACCAAAAGCAAAACACAAAACAAATATCCTGGAATAAAAAAGTAAAAAAAAAAAAAAAAGTAAAAAAATATATTGCAAAAACTGCATGAAGGTAGTAATAATAGTAATAATAAGGGTATTTAGTTAACATAATATTTTTCTTTACAGAAATGTGTCTGTTTTCAGGTCAAGTCATCACATTTGACAACTGGCGGATTTTACATGGACGGAAAAGCTACGAATCAGGAGCAGAAATCTCACGTCATCTTGAGGGCTCCTATCTGGATTGGGATGTGGTTATGTCCAGACTGAGGGCACTGAAGAACAAGTTGCTGAATTTGACCTGATTCTTGTCCTTATTACATAAGTCGACATGTTTCTGTTATATAAGTTGCAACCATAATATAACATAGTAACATAGTAACATACTTAGCAAGAAAAAAAAAAGGCATTAGTCCAACCAATTCAGCCTATATCCCATCAGAATAAATCCCCAGATCTACGTCCTTCTAAAGAACATAATAACTGTAAGATACAATATTTTTATGATACAGGAAGACTTCCGGGCCTCTCTTGAACCTCTCTACTGAGTTCTCGACATAATATCATTATGTCGAGAACACAGAGGAGGCAGCACACGTAAATGTTGAAAAAGCGGAGAGGATCCTTCATTCACGCATACAAGCTGCATTTCATGGAGCCTTTCTCAAGCAGATTATATAGTTATTTGGTAACTTTAACAAATGGTAATAAATTATTTTAACAAAGGAGGTTATCTTCAAGTAATTATAATATTTATTTTAATGTATATTATAATGTTGCTTTTTTTGCTGATCACGTCACCACTTATTTTACTACTGTCATATCTGCTATTAATAAGGATTCATTCAGACACCTGTGAGTTTTCTTGTATGCGAAAACACAATTCCATCAGTGCTTGGATCAGATTTTTATCAGTGTTTGGTCAATGTGTCAGTTTTATCAAAGTTTTAGCAGTTTGAGAGGGGCGGATTTTGCATGCGAGTAGCTTTCTCAAGCTTTTCATATCAAACATGAAAATTGGACATCACATGATGGCATCTGGATGCTCTCCAATTTTTCACTGACCCATAGGCTAGCAAGAGGGAGCATCAGGTATGGACTGGGGCAGAAATTCACTCATAGTAACATAGTAACATAGTTTTGAAGGCTGAAGGAAGACCTTATGTCCATCTAGTTCAGCCTATTTTTAGTGCAGCTGTTCTGCATTGTTGATCCTGGGGAAGGCAAAAAACCCACAGAATAGAAGCCAATTTTCTCCATAGGGAAAAAAATTCCTTCCCCTAAGCTAGGTCAACCATCTACCTATAATATTGTTATTCGTAACCTTCTTTACTGTTACTCACAAGAAAAGCATCCATTCCTTTCTTAAATTCATTCAGTGAGTTGGCCATCACCACTTCCTCAGGAAGAGAATTCCAGAGCCTCACTGCTCTTACCATGAAGAACCCTCTTCTATGCTGGTGCAGAAATTGTCTTTCCTCCAAATGAAGAGAATGCCCCCTTGTTCTTGTCACAGTCCTTGGTACAAACATTTCATTGGAGTGATCTCTGTATTGCCCTCTGATATACTTGTACATATATATTAAGTCTCCCCTAAGTCTTCTCTTTTCTAGAGTAAAGAGACCTAATTTTGATAATCTTTTTGGGTATTGTAGTGAACCAACTCCATTTATCATTTTAGTAGCCCGCCTTTGAACCCTTTCAAGTTCAGTAATGTCTTTCTTGAGCACCGGCATCCAAAATTGCACACAATACTCCAAGTGTGGTCTGACGAGTGATTTGTACAGAGGGAGAATTATGTTTTCATCTCGTGTCCCCAGACCTCTTCTAATGCATCCCATGACCCTATTTGCTTTGGTGGCAGCTGCTTGACACTGGGCACTCCAATTTAGCTTCTTATTGACTAAGATGCCTAAGTCTTTTTCCATGTCTGATTTCCCCAGCAGTTTCCCATTTAGTAAGTAATTATAGCATCTGTTTCTCCTTCCCATGTGCATAACCTTACACTTATCTGTGTTAAACTTCATTTGCCATTTTTCAGCCCAATTCTCCAATTTACTCAAATCTGTCTGTAGTTGCAAACTGTCCTCCCTTGTGTTAACTACCTTACATAGTTTTGTATCTTCTGCAAATACTGATATTTTACTGTGTAAGCCATCCACTAGATCATTAATAAATATATTAAATAGTAGGGGGCCCAATACAGAACCCTGTGGTACCCCACTAGTAACCCTGGCCCAATAGTATGCACCATTAATAACCACTCCTGGCTTTTCAAATCACACAGGCCCATGTTGTCCCCATCTCCATGAACCAGATGGGATATATTACTAATTGTTAGGAATCTGGGTTCTATGCTGCCTATGTGGGAATCCAGGTTCTCACATTTGTCTCCAGAGGCCAAGTCCTTTTTTCCAACTTCTGAGCATGCCCACGGGACGAGCTCCCATTGGAGTTCAGGAGTCAGGTGCTCAGGTCCTGCTCCTGATTCCATTGGCTTAGCTCAGGGCTCTGGAGATTTCTGGCAGGTCCCGTACGCTATAAAAAGTGTGCATGGCCGCTATGCCATGCGCTAGTATTTTTATACTGCTGCTGTGTGAATGGTGACGGATGTTTGGACTGGTGACTGACTCATTATGAAACCCCTTCCCTCGGTTATTATGTCTGTGTGAGTGAGTGGTATTCTGTCAGCACCTGCGCTAACGCCAACGCGCACAAGCTCCATATTCCAGCAGCTTAGCGTCCTGCATCGCGCTTGTGATATTTGCGGTTGCAGCCTTTCCAGGCATGCACAGTTGCGACGCCGAGCACACGTGTACACAGTAAGTCCGCTCGGTTGTAGTGACTATCCTTAACTACTCCGGTTTCCGGCTACCGCACGTGTGCCACTGAGATCCTGTGCTGTTAACAGGCTCAGTAACACTATTTTGTGTTATTTTTCTCTGCAGCTCTGTGTGCTTTAACAGGGCTTGCTTTATTGCATCTGGGTGAGTTAGAACCCTGTGCATATTAGTGCTCTGCCTCTCCCAGCAGCGGTTTTGTCAACCACCGCACGGTGGACCCCGAGTGGCGAAGGCACTTTAATTATTTTTTTTTTTAGTGCCTTCCACCACTCCTAACATAATACTAGCGCCAGGGTCTGGCTGGAGATGGCAGATCAGCAGCAACTGTTGCAGTGCGTGTGACAGCTCGAGACTCACTTGGCTACCCTTGAGCGAGCTCTCGCAGCTTCGCAGGCCACAGAGGCTGCTGTCCAAGCACTCCCGGACGCGGTAGGGCGTATGTCCATGTCCGCCTTTACGCCGACAGTTACCCGCCTCCCGTTACCCAAAAAATATTCTGGGGATGGCGCCTCCTGTAGAGGTTTTATCAGCCAGTGCTCGATCCACCTGGAGCTGTTGGCTGCGCAATTCCCTACAGAGCCGGCCAAGGTGGCCTTTATTATATCCCTACTGTCAGGTAAGGTGCTGGAATGGGCTACGCCACTATGGGAACGTGGTGACCTGGATATCCGGACCGCAGCTAATCTGCTAACTGCTATCAAGCAGGTTTTTCTTTGTCCACGGGTTACACACGATACCTCTCTCCAACTGCTCTCCTTGTCTCAAGGATCACTCTCGGTCAGTCAATACGCCATCTGTTTTCAGAAACTGGCATCTGAGTTGGAGTGGTCTGACAAGGCTCTGATTCCTGTCTTCTGGAAGGGATTAGCGGAGCATGTAGAGGATGCTCTCTCCACGAGAGAAATTCCTACCAGTCTCGAGGAGTTAATATCAATCTCCTCGCAGATTGACCTCCGATTTTCGTAGTATGGTTTGGAGTGAGTTCACTCCAAACGGAGAGGTACCCCGGCTCCCAAATTTTTTGAATCTCTGGATCCGCCTGAGCCAGAGGTTCCGCCACCTGAGCCCATGGAAGTGTCTAACGCCATTTCTGACACATGTCCGGCTCATGAGTCCATATGCGGTTGTTTTCATCCACCCGCTGCTTCTCTGGAAGACAGCGCCCCGCAGTGGTCTGACGATGAGTCGGTAGGCGAGGTTTTTGTCCCTTCTTGCCAGCGGTCTAAAGTCCTCACGTGGGCACACGCGCCCAATGCAGACAGCCATCGTGGCTATATGCAGACCACGCAGTCTCTGGCCGGTTCGTATTGGTGGGCGCACAGGGCTCGGGACATAAAAAGTTTATTCAGGCATGCACCCTGTGTGCTCGGGATAGCC
Source organism: Dendrobates tinctorius (assembly GCF_039654945.1). NCBI lineage: Eukaryota > Metazoa > Chordata > Amphibia > Anura > Dendrobatidae > Dendrobates > Dendrobates tinctorius. The sequence goes on along the minus strand of NW_027361705.1, from coordinate 8,895,073 downwards.
TTCTCGAATGGAGTGTGGCTGCGCCCGCCGTTACACGGCGGCCTCCTCCTAAAACTCCCACTCCTATTGTCTCCCGGGTGTCCCTCCTGAGACCTTTCGATCTTATCTCCCCTGATCGGAAGGTTCAGGGAGGAGGGGGCCCTAGGAGGGGGCTAATGTTAGGAATCTGGGTTCTATGCTGCCTATGTGGGAATCCAGGTTCTCACATTTGTCTCCAGAGGCTAAGTCCTTTTTTCCAACTTCTGAGCATGCCCACGGAACGAGCTCCCATTGGAGTTCAGGAGTCAGGTGCTCAGGTCCTGCTCCTGATTCCATTGGCTTAGCTCAGGGCTCTGGAGATTTCTGGCAGGTCCCGTACGCTATAAAAAGTGCGCATGGCCACTATGCCATGCGCTAGTATTTTTATACTGCTGCTGTGTAAATGGTGACGGATGCTTGGACTGGTGACTGACTCATTATGAAACCCCTTCCCTCGGTTATTACGTCTGTGTGAGTGAGTGGTATTCTGTCAGCACCTGTGCTAACGCCAACGCGCACAAGCTCCATCTTCCAGCAGCTTAGCGTTCTGCATCGCGCTTGTGATATTTGCGGTTGCAGCCTTTCCAGGCATGCGCAGTTGCGACGCCGAGCACACGTGTACACGGTAAGTCCGCTCGGTTGTAGTGACTATCCTTAACTACTCCGGTTTCCGGCTACCGCACGTGTGCCGCTGAGATCCTGTGCTGTTAACAGGCTCAGCGACACTATTTTGTTATTTTTCCCTGCAGCTCTGTGTGCTTTAACAGGGCTTGCCTTATTGCATCTGGGTGAGTTAGAACCCTGTGCATATTAGTGCTCTGCCTCTCCCAGCAGCGGTTTTGTCATCCACCGCACGGTGGACCCCGAGTGGCGAAGGCACTTTAATTATTTATTTTTTTAGTGCCTTCCGCCACTCCTAACACTAATATTACCCTGAAAAGGAGGAAAGGAAGATTTTCTACAAGACCAATATTTCTAATGATACCTGTGGCCTGCTGGGGTAAGTGACGAGTCAGCAACTTTGTGCTCCATCACAACTCTTATCAGTATGTTTGTCTTGAGAACACAGATTCTGTTAACAGCATAGCAGACAAGGCAGCCCATGACCAGACAGGCCCTTCTGACATTTGCCAGAATTGCCAGTCCGGCCCTGGGGAGTATGATTTGCGAGTCGGATCAAAGTCAGTTACATATCTGTGTTTTGGCGCAGACAAATCAGTCCACAAAAATACACTGAAGTGTGGACAGCCCCATATATTATAAAAGGTGTAAGTTCTACCCAAAAACAAACAGAACTCTGACACAAAAAACTTTGTCTGAATGAGCCCTAAGGCAGGAGAAATAAGGTATTCTGCCAATATTTCTTTGACTCAAAGGAAAGATTTACCCATAAGAGTGGAAGAGAAAATTTGTACAATTACCCAAAGCAACCAATCAGGTCACTGCAGCTGGGAGGTAGAAATAAAATGGCTGCTACAGAGAGCATCTATCTTCTCGCTGCTTCAGTTTGTATAAATCTCCTTCAATTTGAAAAAAAAAATCATCAAGTGAGAATGTTCTTGACTGGATTTAAACTAATGCAAAAACGTCATCATATCTTTCAGTTTTATAGGTTCGAGCACAATGATATAGCTAAAGATAGTGCAGGGATAGCGTCTGCTTCTCCAGCCACTAGAAAGCCCAATAACATTGCATTTGAGGCCCTGAAGCTTCAACTAATTTCTTTTCAAAATGGTGGCTGCATGGCAAATTTTGTCAACATACAGGATGGATTCAGACGAAGGTTAAGTCATTGTTTTGTTACAGCCCAAACAATGGATTATGATGTACAATAATTAGATATGAGTAGACTGAATTTTCTGTTATTGACAGTTCCCTGTGTTGGAATAATGCATATTGATCTGTATGTATTGCAACAAATACTACTGTACTGTTTGATATAGTGTGCATATTGTGAGATTGCTAACAAAGTTCAGTGACAAAAAAAAAAAAAGAACAGACAAGATGCCCCCTCCTTCTCTTCCCTTCTTGTTGTTGTAATGCTCCCATGCTGCAAGCCACAGCAGATACCAGACTGATCACATTTCATGCTGTAAGCTGTTCAACCTGGATATGAATAAATCTACATTCTGTGTTGCTGACTCTGGATGTTACGCTGATTAATCCGCTGCTAACAGGTTATGGGCCCAGAGTCCTAGAGTCCTAGATCCCCAGAGCACAGAGAAAAGAAAGGAAGACAGCAAAGATGGCCAACAGCAGCAGCAACTCCATGAAGTTTACAGTAACAAGTCTCACTAACCAGAATTATCAATCCTGGAAATTCAAAGTGAAAATGCTGCTGATAAGAGAAGGTACGTGGAAATACACACAGGAGCCTAAACCTGACCCAGTATCACAGGAGTGGATAGAGATGGATCAGAAAGCACAAAGTACCATATCACTCAGTATAGATGATGATCAGATTGTGCATGTGTGTAAAAGTGAAACTGCAAGAGAAATGTGGGAGCAGCTGCAAAAGGTGCATGAGAGGATAAATTTAAGCAATAAACTTTATCTCATGAGAAAATTGTACCAGTCTAAATGACAGAATGGCCAGGATATGCAGGACTACATAACAAGCATTCTAGAGATTGTAGAACGCCTGAGAGGCATTGGGGAAGATTTGAAGGACTTTCATGTAGCCGCATTACTGCTTAGTGGTCTTCCAGAAAGACATGACACGCTTGTAACCGCACTAGATGCGCGCCCAGATGGTGAGCTTACATTGGAGTATGTCAGAGGGAAGCTCATAGATGAATATAAGCGGAAAGCGGAAGGTGTAAACAGCAGGACATGCGATGCAGAATGTGCTTTACAGACAAAAAATCTAAATGATAACAGAAAGCACCTAAAAGAAACACGTGAATGTTTTGTTTGCAAGAAATCAGGACATTTGAAAGCCGACTGCAGAGTCTGGAAAGCTAGAATGAATCAGCTGAAAAAGCAAAGCAGTCTTCAAAGGGTTAAAAGTGATGTGTCTGCAGAAAATGATTCTGTGAATACTGAAACTGCATTTACTGTCAGTGTAAATACATCAAAGCATGCATGGTTTATAGACTCTGGAGCAACTAGTCACATGACTAATAACAGGGACTTCTTTTCTAAGCTTGGTCTCAGTCTGCAGTGCACAATCCACCATAATCACTACTTGGTCATTTTCATGTGACATTGGCTGTTTATTCTTCGCATATGGTTGAAACCGCCCAAATTGAGACTTCAAGGAAATCTCTGCTGACCAATCGCCAAGAGAAGCATGAAATGCTATTACATGTGAGCTATAGAGTGCTGCTTCCTAAGATAGACACAGGAACGCTTCTTGTGGTAAATCACCGGTTGATTTATTATGGAACAGCATAATCCGTAGCGGGGTTCAGTAAAGTAAACATGGCCTTTCAGGCATAATGGCAAAACCAAAAAAATAGCTTATGGCAAAGTCCATATGCCTTAGCGATTCAACCACTCAGACCCCAATGAGTCTTCACCTCCACCTAGAGCCACATCTGGAGTCTCACCTCTCCAAACCACAGCACAGAAAAAAAACAGTGGCTGTATATTTAACATCCCAGCCACACCCTTGAGATGGAGATATGGTGAGTAGACATCCCGCCCACCTCTTACCTACTCAGCTACAAACCTGTCCCATTATGTCATGGCTGATTAACTCCTTCTAAACATAGCATGCTGAAGAGATACTTATGGCTTTCTAGTTCACGGAAGAACGCAGTCTTGTGACACATATCTCCCCTCATATACCGTGCCAGTGACCCTGTCACAATAGGCAAACCTTCACATCATCTTGCTTTCTGTAGTACATCTCTAGAAAACTAATTTAAAAAAACTGACCATCACAAGCAAGCATAAACATAGTGTGAACAGGTGCTTAACCTATAGTCACCAACTCATATACATTCAAACAAAAAAGGAAGCCCACTGTAGCGCCATAACATGCAAACATGAAATATGAAAAATTAGTTGCATTACAAGTATGAAAAATTGAGAAAGTTTAGCGCATAAAATGGCCAATTTATGTATACCTGGAAGCCATGGTAAGGCATTTCTCATTTTCCAGGACCCTAACCTAATGCCAATCCTCACTTAAACTAAAGTCTTCATCTGAATGGGAACCTATGTAAATTGTCTCCTTAGACTAAAATCTATATCTCTGTGGAGGGGTGGTGGCCCTGCTTTGATTAAAAACACCTGCGGCTAACAGGTGGAGTGCTTAGTCAGAAGGTTAATGAATACAAATTTAAAAAACTGACCGTCACATCCCAGCATAAGCATAGTGTGAACAGGTGCTTAACTTAAGGGCCTTTTACACATAGAGACGCACCAGCGATAACGATAGCGATCCGACCAGGAATAGATCGCTGGTGTGTCGTTACGTGATCGCTAGATAGCTTTCAAACAGTCCAATCTCGTCAACGACTCTAGACAGATCAGCGATCTGCATAGCGACCTCGTTGGTCATTGAGTACCTTTCACATTACTTAACAGAAAGCGATTCAGACCTTGGTGGGCGTGCGTCAGCGTTTCATTTACAACGCCCCCCAAGCACCGATTGGTGGTCACCGATGCACGGTCATTGGCCGGCAGCGTCATTAAAGAGGACGTAGTAGCCTTTCAGTTTAAATCTCTGGAGCGCTGTGGTTAGCTTCTAAACCAGCATTTTTCTCCTTAGAGACAAAAGTGCATTTTTTGGTTTGATTTTGCTATTCGTCCTTCAGCAACCCTCTTGAAGACTCATCAGCGTTATTTTCCAATACCTCCATTTTTGAGACCATCTGAAGAATCAACAGTACTAGTTATGTTATTTTTTTTTCTCCTCCATAACTTTCGGATTTTTCACACCGTCAAAGGTAGGTTTGTTTTGGGTCAAAAGTTATAATTTTTGTGTATGCAATTTTATTTGTTTTATTTTATTATTTTATTTTAATTTAGAAACCGTGCCCGCCCCCACCCCCATTCTTGTAATTGTTGAACGTGATACTTTTATAGGTCAGCGACCAAGCTTATGCGATTCAAACTCTTTTTTATCTAGTGTATGTCCATTGTGTCCATATGCACATGTCTGGGCAGCCATTTTAGTTTAGAAACCGCGCCCGCCCCCATTATTGTTATTGTTGAACGTGATACTTTTATAGGTCAGCGACCAAGCTTATGCAATTCAAACTCTTTTTTATCTAGTGTATGTCCATTGTGTCCATATGCACATTCTTGAACCATGCCGTAACTGAGCCACAGTGCCGAAATGAAACGTTCTCACCATTTCCTTTTCTTTTTTTTTAAAGATGGCAGCAAGTAGCAAGTAGCCAAGACTTCATACGCCAATTTATTGACATGTATCGGTCAATGCCCTGCCTCTGGAAGGTGAAGTCGCCAGACTACAGTAATAAGTACAAAAAGAAGGTTGCATATAAGAAACTTGTGCATCTATATCAAGAACATCATCCCTGCGAATCGGTAGATGAGGCTGTTATTAAAAAAAAAATACAGGCACTACACACTGTCTACAAGAAGGAATTGAACAAGGTGGAAAAGTCTACTAGGTCGGGGGCGGGTACCGATGAAGTGTATGCTCCAAGGTTGTGGTACTACAACTTACTGGAGTTTACACGAGACCAGGAAATCCCCCGGCTTATGCATTGTTCAATGTCACTGCCTGAAGAGGAAGAAACAGTGACACGGCCTGATTCCCCTCTTGTCGATGTAAGTATGTTTTGGGTTTCCCTCAAAAAACCAATGATACATAGTTATGTACATGCTATTGTTGAATTTTAATGAATAAGTCCATGATTGAAAACTTTGTTCACAGCTGATAACTGTACATGTGTAATTGTGTTATCATTACATAATTTCTACAAATGGTCGATGTCATTACATAGCCAGTACCACTTCTCCCCCCTCATAATAATTTCTGACAACACTTTTTAATTTTTCTGTGTTTTAACCTGTTTTTTCTGTTCTTGCAGCATGTTACAGAAGATGTCTCACCTACACCATGTGTCATACAGGAAACCCCAGCAACAGCAAACGTAACCGACGACAGGATGTCCATCATTGCAGAGGAGGAAAGTGTGTCCGCGGGAGCATACACTGTGCAAAGGCGTCTCCCAGTGAGTCGAAAAAGAAAGGCCACCGCTCCTCCTTTTCCATTTTCCAGAGTTTGTAGATTTAGCTAAGAAAATATTGGTGCTGCAGGAGAAACAAGCAATTGGTGGCTTTGCACACATGGTGGACGAAAGACTTCGGTCTCTCGACGGAACGCAAAGGCTTCAGGCCGAGAGACTAATCTTTGAAACGCTAAATAAAGCTTCTGTCGGCAAACTTACATGCACTTATACTCTTGTGGATGGCCAGTCTATGTCACAAAACCCATGGCCGCAGACGCAAGAACATGTAACCAGCACGCCAAGAAGGATGATTCAGCCAATACAGAGCATGAACTTGGAACCCCACATTTCCAGTGTGCCCCATTCATAAATCCTGCAAGGCAGCAACTTAATGACTCTGACTGTTTTTACACTCAATTATAGTTTTAATGTTTACTTTGTTGTATTAATTAAAGAACCCGTTTTAGTTTTGTATCCTTATTGTTTGAAAAAAAGAAATAAAATTTAAATTTTTGCATTACACATGATCCCTGTTACAAGTTCTTTGTAGACTGTGAAAAAGTGGTTTGCTGCGCGATAAAGGCAGGTTTCATTGTCTGCTGTGTAGTTAAGTAAAGCCAGCAATTAGCCCTGTACGTGTAGTGTTCCATACGAAAAAGAGTGTTTTCTTATAACATTAATATTCTATCTGTTACGATGCCAAAAAAAGGTGCCACATGAGAGGTAGAATTGATTTTTCAAAATAACATTTTTTTAATGTTTTAATTACTGACAGTGTCAGTTTCTTAATTTTTAATTTTTTTTTTTTTTTTGGCTTTTTAATTCATTTTTTATGATAGATTTTTAAACAAACCTTTTTAGTTTTACATATGTCATCATGACATATATATATTTTTTTTTAACAAAAAAATAAGAAAAGGTAGAACATAAAATATAACTCGAAACAAAATTAAATGTTTTCACCCTGCGGTTGGGCTGCCACAAATTGGTCCAGCATCACTCCGAGTTGGTGTAACGCAGACATCGCCCTCCTGTGTGCTGCCAAGAGATCAGGTAAGGTTAGTATTTCTGTTGAGGAAATTGACATTGTTTAGATTATTATGCAGGATGTGGCTGCATATGCGGTCATAATCAATGGCCAATATTCTATAGGTGAGAATATGGGGTAATAGCTATAGGCGGCAGCATATGGGGCATAGTATATTTGGCAGCAAAAAGGGGGCTTTTTCAATGTGGCTGCATATGGGGGCATAGTGCGTGGGGCAGCATATGGTGGCATAATGTAGGTGTGGTAGCAAATGGGGCCATATCCTATGGGTCGCAATATGGGGCCATAGTGTAAAGTGGCAGCAGATGGGTGCATACGGTTCATTCTTGCGGTCAAACACTTACGTTTTTGTGCCGCCTCTGACTCATCTGATGAGGAGATAACAGCCCTTCCACGTCGAGTGGCAACACGTACTAGAAAAAAAAAGGTATATATATAATATATATATTATGTCAACAACTATTACACAAATTATCATTTCAAACATGCTTCAAACAAGAAAAAAGTTATTCGATTACCGGAGGTCGAGTCTGCTCCAGCTTCTCGGAGTGATGCTGGAGAAAACACACCCATTGGGGATGAAGTGGAGGAAGCAATTTGTGGTTGAGGCGTTGAGGGGGGCGAGGGGGTCCTTACGGGCTCTGGTATCTAAAAATTGGAAATTGTGCAATGAGCATTTCCAAAGCGGTAAAAACATCCAAAAGCAAACGGTATTGTAATACTATATAATTGAAACCGAATACTTCTTTCTAATGTTGTTATTATCTCTCTCTCCAACAAGCATCTTTTTTGTATATAACTTATATATTTTTTTTTTTTTTAATTTTTACCATCAGGTCTGTTTACAATTTTTTTGCTTTGGTTTCCTCCCTGGATCACACTTTGGGTTTTTTAAATTATTACAAATCAAAATCTCTTTTCCTTCCCCCTCATGTGAACCTTGACTTCCTCCTCCCCCCCTTTTCTTTTATCTTTCAACCCAATTAAAATACTAATAACATAAATAAACGTATTTTAAAAACTTACGGGCTCAGCTTCAGGAGATGCTTGCAGCGGCGGGCTTGCGTGTTCTGCGGGGGCTGGTGGTGATGGGGCTGGGGCCGCTGCATGCGCCGCTGTTGGGAAAAAATTAATACTGAGCGCAATACCACTTCAACTTGAGTTGTGCAATTTAACATGTGCGAATGGAAATTTTTTTATTTTTTAAACTGTAAACCCTGTCGTAAAAAAAAAAAAACACTTTAAAAAGTAATATAACATGTGTAAAAACCATACTATCTGGAACACTCACCTCGCTCCCTTCGCACTTGTTGTTGGAGGCTGGTGAGGAGGTCTCTTGAGCGAAAGCGCAGATCCGCCAGTTTTTTCCTTATTTGTGTCGTGGTGCGCTCGACTCCGAAATGGCGTAACAGCCCTCGCCGGATCCTCCGCAACACAGCCCGCTTGTGTCTCATGGGGTGTGCATGCGCCTGTCCACACGCATAATCCCGCCTCTCCATCTCCTGTACCAGGAAGCGCATTTCGGCCTCCCCAAGGTGTAGCTCTCTGTCTGCCAGCCATTGCTTCCTGTTTTACTTTCACTCCGCAGCAGGGACGACCACAAGAAAGTCGTGACGTCACGACGTTATCGTGCCTCTTTTGGTGACGCTACTGCGTTATTCAAATTAATATGGTACTAGTGCGCGCTTATCGGTGACGCTATAGCGTCCACTTGAGGGCGGTTATAAAATGGCGTCTTCACGCCGATGCTACAGTGCTGATACTGTGTCGCAGGGCCATGTGCGGGATTTTACTGTATATACCAGGCTGGGCTGGGCTTTATATAACGTGTGTGGCTACCCACCATATAGCATGCGGGGCTGGGCTTTAAATACCGTGTGGGGCCGGGCTGTATATACCGTGCGGGGCTGGTATTTATATACCGTGTGTGGCTGCCCAGCATATAGCATGCGGGGCTGGGCTTTATATACCGTGTTGGACTGCCTTGTATATACCATGCGGGGCTGGGCATTGTATAATGTGTGTGGTTGCCTTGTATATACCGTGTGGGGATGTCCTGTATATACTGTGTGGAAAATAGCACATTGGAACGTTCCCTTTTTTTCTTTTTTCTTTTAAAAACCACAAACACTTTGTAAAGTAGTAACAATTTGAATTTATTGTTGTATTTATCACACAAGAATAAAATAAACATGTTAAATATACACTTTTGCTGTTTAGATTTGATGCTGCCAAGTAACAGCACCAGGCTCATTAAAATATTGGCAGTAATGCTCCCTGCAGGCCTTTGCATCATCACGGTTTCTTCCCCTTGCCAGTGCTTGAAGTCCAGGTACTGCGGGATCATTGTCACGCCACCCACCAAGAAGAACCTGACCATTTGTCGTGTCAACAGAGTCCACAAAGGCAGGCGGAGTGTAATCATTTGCATCGCGGCGCCGCAGAAAATTGTGCAGCACGCAACAAGCCATAACGACCGAGTCAATGGATTCCAACTTTAGGTTTATGGGTGTGTGGAAAATCCGAAAGCGGCTGGCCATGATGCCAAACGCATTCTCCACAACCCTTCATGCCCTTGACAAATGGTAGTTAAATATCCGTGTTTGCTCTGTCACACTTTTTTGGGGGTACGGTTTCAGCAGATTGGCATGCAGCGGGAAGGCTTCATCACCGACAAAAACAAAGTTGAGGTTGGCAGTTGTCTCTGTGTTGGGAGGCAGGTTCAGGTCACATTTGTTCAATCGCTCTCCAAAAAGTGTATGTTCTAACACTCCCCCATCTGAAACCCTGCCGTTCATGCCTACATCAACATTTATGAACTCGTAGTTTGCATTAACAAGGGCCATAAGGATTACACTAAAATAGCCCTTATAATTGAAAAAATAGGATCCACTTTTCGGCGGTTGGGTGATCCTCACATGTTTACCATCCAAAGCCCCCCCACAGTTTGGGAACTGCCAAAGCCGCTGAAAATCAGAGGCAATATTTTTCCAGTCCGCCTCTGTTTTTGGAAACTGGATGTAGCTCGTGAGGCTTTGAACTATGGCATTGCATGTTTCAGGAATCAAACTGCAGAGCAGTGACAAAGAAACGGCAGAAGAAAATTGCAGATCTTTGAGTGATCGTCCGGTGGCCCGGAATCTCAGCGTCACGGTCAATCGTTCGTCTACCGGCACAGCAGCTCGCATTTTGGCATTTCTCCTTTCAATGAATGGGGTCACCCTGGCTAGTAAAAATTTGAAAGAGTCCTCTGACATCCGCAGATAGTTCCTGAAATCCTGAGGATTGTTCTCCTGCAGTTCTCTTACGAGCTGCATGTGTGAGAATTCGGACCTCTTCGCCAGCCACTCTCTGGTCCTTATGCGCCGCTTTCTTTTGGACCGCCTCTTTTGCATCAGTGCCTCTTCATGTAGCCGACCACCCTCCAACACCAAAGCAGCAGCCACAATAGTACGTTCTGCGCTGTTCATGATATACAAACTGCAAAATAAAATAAAATCATTAGACAATTTGGAAACAAGAGCTTCAATTGTATAAAGCCAACAGATAACAACAATGGGGTGGGAGCGGTCTGACACCTGAAATGTATGCCCCAGGCCAGTGCGTATGGACACTATGAACATACCATAGGAAACAGTGAAAAACTGATGCATGGTCGCTGAGCTCTAAAAGTGTCACGCTGAAAAGTAGCAAGAAAAGGGGGGCGGGCGCGGTCTGAAACTAAAATGGCTGTGCAGGCCCAGTGCGTATTGACACAATGGACATACAAAAGGTAAAAAAAAATTAAATTGCTGAAACATGGTTAATAATAAGCAATAAAAGTATTACGCTACAAAACAGCAAGCATGGAGGCGGGCGCGGTCTGTCATCTAAAATGGCTGCCAACGACAATGCGTATGGACACAATCGCCATAGAAAAGGAAATAAAAAAGAGTTTGAATTGCAGATACATGGTCGCTGTGCTTTCAAATTGTTACGCTCAAAAATAGCAAGAATGGGGTGGGCACGGTTTTTAACAAAAAATGGATGCCCAGTCCAATGCATATGGACACAATGTACATAGAAATGTTTAAATTGCTGATCTTGGATCGCAGAGCTTGAAAAGTGAACGCTTATCAATAGAGAAAATGGAGGTGGATGAGTGTACAACAAGGGGCAAACTACAATGGGGGAAGGCAACTTTCGGTACTATTTAAATACATACCTGGCAAACAGAGTTGTTCTTTGATAAATAAAATGAATCCACAAATAAAAGCGCAATAGCGATTGCGATAGGGACGCTGAAGCAACCGCGGTGTGAAAGCCGTTAAAATAAAAACGCTGTAGCGACTCACACAGGAACATTGAAGCCAAACTGGTTAATAACATCCACTATGCACGGGAACAAAGTGTTGAATGAGGCACTGTGAGCGCTGTAAAGACCAATAGGGGCAGAGGAGGCATGGCCGGTTAAGTCACGCCTGTGTCGCTGAGCCCTGCGTCACTATCGACGTCGCTCGTCGTTTTTAAGCTTCAAACACAACGATAATTACTGGCCAGCGGGACGCAAGCGATGGAAAAATGTACCTGCACATTCGAGCACGATCAGCGATAGCCGATGGGGCGTCCGGTCGCCGCTACATTTCACACGTAGCGAGATCGCTAGCGATATCGCTGTCGCGTCACAATATCGGTGACTCTTGAGCGACATCGCTAGCGATCTCGCTTAGTGTGAAACCCCCTTTAGAGTCACCAACTCATATACATTCAAACAAAAAAGGAAGCACACTGTAGCGCCATAACATGCAAACATAGTTTTTCATTCTTCTAATGCAGTAATGCAATTCATTTTTCATAGGCCACCTCCCCTCCACAGAGATATAGATTTCAGTCTAAGGAGAGGATTTACATAGGTTCCCATTCAGATGAAGACTTTAGTCAAAGTGAGGAATGGCATTAGGTTAGGGTCCTGGAAAATGAGAAATGCCTTACCGTGGCTCCCAGGTACACATAAATTGCCCATTTTATGAGCTAGACTTTCTCAATTTTTCATACTTCTAATGCAGCAATACAATTCATTTTTCATATTTCATGGTTGCATGTTATAGCGCTACAGTGTGTTTTTAGAAAACTAACCTTGAGGTTGCAGTTTTTTGGGATGTTTTGTGGCCAATCCTGGGTAGAGCGAGGGAGGGTAACATTTTCTAAAAAAAATGGATATCTTTTAGCCACAATGACATTATTTCAACACCCCAGACCCACAAAACCGATTACCTGATTGTGTAAGCTGCAAAAATACAAGTATTGCCGACAAATCGGCTATAGAAGTTTTGTGCAAATGAGGCTGAAAATTCAACAAAGAGACAGCAGTTCCACTCCCTTGGCTCTCAGCTCCATTCTCAGCCTAACTCCACCATCCACTAGGTGATTGACAGTGCTGGTGCAGTATGTCAGTCACCAAGGGGAGAGTGGAGTCAGGCTGAGAATGGAGCTGGGAGACAAGGCAGTGAAAGTTTTCCCCTGTCCTTCCCCTCCAGAGCTTTTCCAGCATTTTAATTTCAATACAGCAGCACTTTTGTTTGATAAAGGTACGAAATTACTTATATTGTCATAGCCCACTCAGTCATGTAATCAGTTTAGGGGGAGGCTGAATGAGCTGGTAGATTCCCTTGGACCCTTAATGACCAATGCTACGCGTTTTCATTATTGTATCATATTCCTCAGTGCTGCCTTTTTATGACACTGAGGAATAAGTACAGTGTTCCCATGTCAGCAGCAACTGAATGGGTATCAGCTGTTCACTACAGCTGACACCATGATGCCATTGCTGCAGTCTATTCTAGCACTGACTGTGGCTATTTAGCCTCTTAGATGCTGCTGTCAATAGCATCAGTGGCCATAATTAACAGATGGAGGGGGTTCAGAGTTTGCCTGCCATGGTAGCCATAAGCAGGGGCTGTCAGGCCAAGTGTTAGTGTAAAATTACACATGAAATGCACTGCCATACATGAGTATTACCTTGTATTATGCCAGTTAAAGTAAAATATTAAAGTCCCATAATGAGAGTAAGCAAAAAGTGAAAAAAGGTTCAATAAAGTTTGTTAAAACATAAAAAAAAGCAGAAACATGTTTTGCCATTATATGTTATAAAAATCATGCATAAGTGGTATTGCTATATACAGAATCACGCAACTTATACATGGTCACATTGTTTAACCAGAATAGTGAATATGGAAAAAAATGTATACATCCAAAACGGTGTATTCTTTTTTCATCAGCCGCACAAAAACTGTTATAAGAATCACACAAAAAGTTATACACAAACCAATGTACAGCGTGGGCCATTTATATGGATACACCTAAGTAAAATGGGAATGGTTGGTGATATCAACTTTCTATTTGTGGCACATTAGTATATGGGAGGGGGGAAACTTTTCAAGATGGGTGGTTACCATGGCAGCCATTTTGAAGTCAGCCATTTTGGATCCAACTTTATTTTTTCCAGTGGCAAGAGGGTCATGTGACACATCAAGCTTATTGAGAATTTCACAATAAAAACAATGGTGTGCTTGGTTTAAACGTAGCTTTATTCGTTCATGAGTTATTTACAAGTTTATAACGACTTACAAAATGTAAGAATAAATCAAACTTCACTGCGCTTATGCTCAAGAAGTAATATAATGAAACTGGGAAACAGAAAAGCGCAATAGGGTCTTATCTGGTGGTAATGAGATAAATATGACAAAGGTCTACTCACCCTTTCCAGGAGAGATATAAGCATATAAAACTGCCGTCAGCCTGCTGCACGCCCGAAGGTCCACTGCGTGACCTCCAATACGGATCCTTATGGATATAATGTTATTCTCGGGCTTACTGTGCGCTGCTTGACCAGAATGAAATCACCACAATATGAGAAATTTGACCATTTATTTCTACGGGAAATAAATGGTCAAATTTCTCATATTGTGGTGATTTCATTCTGGTCAAGCAGCGCACAGTAAGCCCGAGAATAACATTATATCCATAAGGATCCCTATGCTCAAGAAGTAACAGATGAACAAAGGCCAAAAAATCACAATAACCAAGGTTACAATTGGAATATAACCCTTTGCTAATGTTACACCCAAACACTGACAAGTAGCGGTGAGGCTATAATTAGAGGTAACAGGTGAACAATGGCCAAAGATATCGCAACAACCAAGGTTACAATTGAAATATGACCCTCTGCTGATGTTGCACACAAATACTGACAAATAATGGTGAGGCTATTATTAAACCACACAAACGTTGAGTAAATTCAGCTCATAAGCCCCTAAAAAGCTCAGATGATTAGAGGCCAAAAAAAACCCCCTGCTCTAAACAGAGGTTGCATTAGCACACACTCCCTAAGAGATGGTGGTGAGGCAGTGGTTAAATCACACACATTGCGCTCTAACCCACACCAATGAATGGTGGCAAGTTTAGATACCTACTTGCAATGATAAGGTGTTGGGTTGCCAAGTTTCGCTTCAAAGCAGTGAAGTAGCGTGTGACATGTAGAGGTGCGCTCGCAGAGCGGCGCTGATTAATGAAATCCAGCTGACAGGCGGGGGTAGAGAGCAGGGAGCTCTGAGAAGGCAGAGGCTGACGGCGGGCTCCAGCCGTAGAACCGCCGCCGACACACTGTAGGAAACAGGTCGCTGGGAGCGTGACTTCACAGGACCAGCTGCTAGGCTGGACGGGGAGTGTGAGGGGTCCGTTTGAACGATGCGTTTTGAGGTACGCAGTCCCTGTTCATCGAGGTTACAGGCACTGACCCTGGCCCGTCCTGATAACCCCCTGCCTCCCAGTTTAGCTCCGCCCACTCTACTTCAATTTACATTTAAACACCGCCTATGTGAAAGTGATTGCACAGACTTATGTCCACAATATTGGAGACATATATTTTAAATTAAATTAAATAAATTAAATTAAATAAATGCAAAATTGACTGTAAAGTGCAATGGAAGTTAAAATAGTTAAATTAATAGAATAAACATATAAAACTAAATCTATTCTCTATTTAATTATTAATAAGAATGAAATAAAACATAGGGAATTAAAAAATAAAGAATCTTGTGTGCACAACAACATAAGACCTGCATGCTGGATTGCGATATTTGAATAAAACAGCAGAAATGAAAAATACAAATAAAAGGAATTCTTTCTGAAAAGGAGGACCCCATAGATCGGTTTTGCAAAGACGAAATTAAATTTTTAAGTTTATATTTGGATTTGGATTCAAATTTAAAAGGCATAAAATTCAATTTCGTAATTTAGGCCTTTGGGGGCCATACTATCCAGGAGGAAAATCCACCTGTATGCAATTCTGGACATTTGTTTTAAAAACTCGCCCCCTCTTGGATTGGAGTGCACTAGTTCAATACCACAAAAGGATATGCCATGACAAGATCGATTGTGGGTATCCAAGAAGTGGCGAGACAGGGGATGACCTCTAAACCCCTTGTTAATGTTATCTAAATGTTCCTTGATGCGAACTGATAGCCTTCTTTTTGTCCGACCTACATACAGCTTATTGCAGGGACATAACAAGCATTCTAGAGATTGTAGAACGCCTGAGAGGCATTGGGGAAGATTTGAAGGACTTTCATGTAGCCGCATTACTGCTTAGTGGTCTTCCAGAAAGACATGACACGCTTGTAACCGCACTAGATGCGCGCCCAGATGATGAACTTACATTGGAGTATGTCAGAGGGAAGCTCATAGATGAATATAAGCGGAAAGCGGAAGGTGTAAACAGCAGGACATGCGATGCAGAATGTGCTTTACAGACAAAAAATCTAAATGATAACAGAAAGCACCTAAAAGAAACACGTGAATGTTTTGTTTGCAAGAAATCAGGACATTTGAAAGCCGACTGCAGAGTCTGGAAAGCTAGAATGAATCAGCTGAAAAAGCAAAGCAGTCTTCAAAGGGTTAAAAGTGATGTGTCTGCAGAAAATGATTCTGTGAATACTGAAACTGCATTTACTGTCAGTGTAAATACATCAAAGCATGCATGGTTTATAGACTCTGGAGCAACTAGTCACATGACTAATAACAAGGACTTCTTTTCTAAGCTTGGTCTCAGTCTGCAGTGCACAATCCACCATAATCACTACTTGGTCATTTTCATGTGACATTGGCTGTTTATTCTTCGCATATGGTTGAAACCGCCCAAATTGAGACTTCAAGGAAATCTCTGCTGACCAATCGCCAAGAGAAGCATGAAATGCTATTACATGTGAGCTATAGAGTGCTGCTTCCTAAGATAGACACAGGAACGCTTCTTGTGGTAAATCACCGGTTGATTTATTATGGAACAGCATAATCTGTAGCGGGGTTCAGTAAAGTAAACATGGCCTTTCAGGCATAATGGCAAAACCAAAAAAATAGCTTATGGCAAAGTCCATATGCCTTAGCGATTCAACCACTCAGACCCCAATGAGTCTTCACCTCCACCTAGAGCCACATCTGGAGTCTCACCTCTCCAAACCACAGCACAGAAAAAAAACAGTGGCTGTATATTTAACATCCCAGCCACACCCTTGAGATGGAGATATGGTGAGTAGACATCCCGCCCACCTCTTACCTACTCAGTTACAAACCTGTCCCATTATGTCATGGCTGATTAACTCCTTCTAAACATAGCATGCTGAAGTGATACTTATGGCTTTCTAGTTCATGGAAGAACGCAGTCTTGTGACACATATCTCCCCTCATATACCGTGCCAGTGACCCTGTCACAATAGGCAAACCTTCACATCATCTTGCTTTCTGTAGTACGTCTCTAGAAAACTAATTTAAAAAAACTGACCATCACAAGCAAGCATAAACATAGTGTGAACAGGTGCTTAACCTATAGTCACCAACTCATATACATTCAAACAAAAAAGGAAGCCCACTGTAGCGCCATAACATGCAAACATGAAATATGAAAAATTAGTTGCATTACAAGTATGAAAAATTGAGAAAGTTTAGCGCATAAAATGGCCAATTTATGTGTACCTGGAAGCCATGGTAAGGCATTTCTCATTTTCCAGGACCCTAACCTAATGCCAATCCTCACTTAAACTAAAGTCTTCATCTGAATGGGAACCTATGTAAATTGTCTCCTTAGACTGAAATCTATATCTCTGTGGAGGGGTGGTGGCCCTGCTTTGATTAAAAACACCTGCGGCTAACAGGTGGAGTGCTTAGTCAGAAGGTTAATGAATACAAATTTAAAAAACTGACCGTCACATCCCAGCATAAGCATAGTGTGAACAGGTGCTTAACTTAAGGGCCTTTTACACATAGCGACGCACCAGCGATAACGATAGCGATCCGACCAGGAATAGATCGCTGGTGTGTCGTTACGTGATTGCTAGATAGCTTTCAAACAGTCCAATCTCGTCAACGACTCTAGACAGATCAGCGATCTGCATAGTGACCTCGTTGGTCGTTGAGTACCTTTCACATTACTTAACAGAAAGCGATTCAGACCTTGGTGGGCGTGCGTCAGCGTTTCATTTACAACGCCCCCCAAGCACCGATTGGTGGTCACCGATGCACGGTCATTGGCCGGCGGCATCATTAAAGAGGACGTAGTAGCCTTTCAGTTTAAATCTCTGGAGCGCTGTGGTTAGCTTCTAAACCAGCATTTTTCTCCTTAGAGACAAAAGTGCATTTTTTGGTTTGATTTTGCTATTCGTCCTTCAGCAACCCTCTTGAAGACTCATCAGCGTTATTTTCCAATACCTCCATTTTTGAGACCATCTGAAGAATCAACAGTACTAGTTATGTTATTTTTTTTTCTCCTCCATAACTTTCGGATTTTTCACACCGTCAAAGGTAGGTTTGTTTTGGGTCAAAAGTTATAATTTTTGTGTATGCAATTTTATTTGTTTTATTTTATTGTTTTATTTTATTTTAATTTAGAAACCGTGCCCGCCCCCACCCCCATTCTTGTAATTGTTGAACGTGATACTTTTATAGGTCAGCGACCAAGCTTATGCGATTCAAACTCTTTTTTTATCTAGTGTATGTCCATTGTGTCCATATGCACATGTCTGGGCAGCCATTTTAGTTTAGAAACCGCGCCCACCCCCATTATTGTTATTGTTGAACGTGATACTTTTATAGGTCAGCGACCAAGCTTATGCGATTCAAACTCTTTTTTATCTAGTGTATGTCCATTGTGTCCATATGCACATTCTTGAACCATGCCGTAACTGAGCCACAGTGCCGAAATGAAACGTTCTCACCATTTCCTTTTCTTTTTTTTTAAAGATGGCAGCAAGTAGCCAAGTAGCAAGTAGCCAAGACTTCATACGCCAATTTATTGACATGTATCGGTCAATGCCCTGCCTCTGGAAGGTGAAGTCGCCAGACTACAGTAATAAGTACAAAAAGAAGGTTGCATATGAGAAACTTGTGCATCTATATCAAGAACATCATCCCTGCGAATCGGTAGATGAGGTTGTTATTAAAAAAAAAATACAGGCACTACACACTGTCTACAAGAAGGAATTGAACAAGGTGGAAAAGTCTACTAGGTCGGGGGCGGGTACCGATGAAGTGTATGCTCCGAGGTTGTGGTACTACAACTTACTGGAGTTTACACGAGACC
Organism: Dendrobates tinctorius; assembly: GCF_039654945.1. Taxonomy (NCBI): domain Eukaryota; kingdom Metazoa; phylum Chordata; class Amphibia; order Anura; family Dendrobatidae; genus Dendrobates; species Dendrobates tinctorius. The sequence goes on along the minus strand of NW_027361705.1, from coordinate 8,876,247 downwards.
AGGAAATCCCCCGGCTTATGCATTGTTCAATGTCACTGCCTGAAGAGGAAGAAACAGTGACACGGCCTGATTCCCCTCTTGTCGATGTAAGTATGTTTTGGGTTTCCCTCAAAAAACCAATGATACATAGTTATGTACATGCTATTGTTGAATTTTAATGAATAAGTCCATGATTGAAAACTTTGTTCACAGCTGATAACTGTACATGTGTAATTGTGTTATCATTACATAATTTCTACAAATGGTCGATGTCATTACATAGCCAGTACCACTTCTCCCCCCTCATAATAATTTCTGTTATGTGTTTAGACAACACTTTTTAATTTTTCTGTGTTTTAACCTGTTTTTTCTGTTCTTGCAGCATGTTACAGAAGATGTCTCACCTACACCATGTGTCATACAGGAAACCCCAGCAACAGCAAACGTAACCGACGACAGGATGTCCATCATTGCAGAGGAGGCAAGTGTGTCCGCGGGAGCATACACTGTGCAAAGGCGTCTCCCAGTGAGTCGAAAAAGAAAGGCCACCGCTCCTCCTTTTCCAGAGTTTGTAGATTTAGCTAAGAAAATATTGGTGCTGCAGGAGAAACAAGCAATTGGTGGCTTTGCACACATGGTGGACGAAAGACTTCGGTCTCTCGACGGAACGCAAAGGCTTCAGGCCGAGAGACTAATCTTTGAAACGCTAAATAAAGCTTCTGTCGGCAAACTTACATGCACTTATACTCTTGTGGATGGCCAGTCTATGTCACAAAACCCATGGCCGCAGACGCAAGAACATGTAACCAGCACGCCAAGAAGGATGATTCAGCCAATACAGAGCATGAACTTGGAACCCCACATTTCCAGTGTGCCCCATTCATAAATCCTGCAAGGCAGCAACTTAATGACTCTGACTGTTTTTACACTCAATTATAGTTTTAATGTTTACTTGTTGTATTAATTAAAGAACCCGTTTTAGTTTTGTATCCTTATTGTTTGTTTGAAAAAAAGAAATAAAATTTAAATTTTTGCATTACACATGATCCCTGTTACAAGTTCTTTGTAGACTGTGAAAAAGTGGTTTGCTGCGCGATAAAGGCAGGTTTCATTGTCTGCTGTGTAGTTAAGTAAAGCCAGCAATTAGCCCGGTACGTGTAGTGTTCCATACGAAAAAGAGTGTTTTCTTATAACATTAATATTCTATCTGTTACGATGCCAAAAAAAGGTGCCACATGAGAGGTAGAATTGATTTTTCAAAATAACATTGTTTTAATGTTTTAATTACTGACAGTGTCAGTTTCTTAATTTTTAATTTTTTTTTTTTTTTTTTGGCTTTTTAATTCATTTTTTATGATAGATTTTTAAACAAACCTTTTTAGTTTTACATATGTCAACATGACATATATATATTTTTTTTTAACAAAAAAATAAGAAAAGCTAGAACATAAAATATAACACGAAACAAAATTAAATGTTTTCACCCTGCGGTTGGGCTGCCACAAATTGGTCCAGCATCACTCCGAGTTGGTGTAACGCAGACATCGCCCTCCTGTGTGCTGCCAAGAGATCAGGTAAGGTTAGTATTTCTGTTGAGGAAATTTACATTGTTTAGATTATTATGCAGGATGTGGCTGCATATGCGGTCATAATCAATGGCCAATATTCTATAGGTGAGAATATGGGGTAATAGCTATAGGCGGCAGCATATGGGGCATAGTATATTTGGCAGCAAAAAGGGGGCTTTTTCAATGTGGCTGCATATGGGGGCATAGTGTGTGGGGCAGCATATGGTGGCATAATGTAGGTGTGGTAGCAAATGGGGCCATATCCTATGGGTCGCAATATGGAGCCATAGTGTAAAGTGGCAGCAGATGTGTGCATACGGTTCATTCTTGCGGTCAAACACTTACGTTTTTGTGCCACCTCTGACTCATCTGATGAGGAGATAACAGCTCTTCCACGTCGAGTGGCAACACGTACTAGAAAAAAAAAGGTATATATATATATTATGTCAACAACTATTACACAAATTATCATTTCAAACATGCTTCAAACAAGAAAAAAGTTATTCGATTACCGGAGGTCGAGTCTGCTCCAGCTTCTCGGAGTGATGCTGGAGAAAACACACCCATTGGGGATGAAGTGGAGGAAGCAATTTGTGGTTGAGGCGTTGAGGGGGGCGAGGGGGTCCTTACGGGCTCTGGTATCTAAAAATTGGAAATTGTGCAATGAGCATTTCCAAAGCGGTAAAAACATCCAAAATCAAACGGTATTGTAATACTATATAATTGAAACCGAATACTTCTTTCTAATGTTGTTATTATCTCTCTCTCCAACAAGCATCTTTTTTGTATATAACTTATATATTTTTTTTTTTTTTTTAATTTTTACCATCAGGTCTGTTTACAATTTTTTTGCTTTGGTTTCCTCCCTGGATCACACTTTGGGTTTTTTAAATTATTACAAATCAAAATCTCTTTTCCTTCCCCCTTATGTGAACCTTGACTTCCTCCTCCCCCCCTTTTCTTTTATCTTTCAACCCAATTAAAATACTAATAACATAAATAAACGTATTTTAAAAACTTACGGGCTCAGCTTCAGGAGATGCTTGCAGCGGCGGGCTTGCGTGTTCTGCGGGGGCTGGTGGTGATGGGGCTGGGGCCGCTGCATGCGCCGCTGTTGGGAAAAAATTAATACTGAGCGCAATACCACTTCAACTTGAGTTGTGCTATTTAACATGTGCGAATGGAAATTTTTTTATTTTTTAAACTGTAAACCCTGTCGTAAAAAAAAAAAAAAACACTTTAAAAAGTAATATAACATGTGTAAAAACCATACTATCTGGAACACTCACCTCGCTCCCTTCGCACTTGTTGTTGGAGGCTGGTGAGGAGGTCTCTTGAGCGAAAGCGCAGATCCGCCAGTTTTTTCCTTATTTGTGTCGTGGTGCGCTCGACTCCGAAATGGCGTAACAGCCCTCGCCGGATCCTCCGCAACACAGCCCGCTTGTGTCTCATGGGGTGTGCATGCGCCTGTCCACACGCATAATCCCGCCTCTCCATCTCCTGTACCAGGAAGCGCATTTCGGCCTCCCCCAAGGTGTAGCTCTCTGTCTGCCAGCCATTGCTTCCTGTTTTACTTTCACTCCGCAGCAGGGACGACCACAAGAACGTAGTGACGTCACGACGTTATCGCGCCTCTTTTGGTGACGCTACTGCGTTATTCAAATTAATATGGTACTAGTGCACGCTTATCGGTGATGCTATAGCGTCCACTTGAGGGCGGTTATAAAATGGCGTCTTCACGCCGATGCTACAGTGCTGATACTGTTTCGCAGGGCCATGTGCGGGATTTTACTGTATATACCAGGCTGGGCTGGGCTTTATATAACGTGTGTGGCTACCCACCATATAGCATGCGGGGCTGGGCTTTAAATACCGTGTGGGGCCGGGCTGTATATACCGTGCGGGGCTGGTATTTATATACCGTGTGTGGCTGCCCAGCATATAGCATGCGGGGCTGGGCTTTATATACCGTGTTGGACTGCCTTGTATATACCATGCGGGGCTGGGCATTGTATAATGTGTGTGGTTGCCTTGTATATACCGTGTGGGGATGTCCTGTATATACTGTGTGGAAAATAGCACATTGGAACGTTCCCTTTTTTTCTTTTTTCTTTTAAAAACCACAAACACTTTGTAAAGTAGTAACAATTTGAATTTATTGTTGTATTTATCACACAAGAATAAAATAAACATGTTAAATATACACTTTTGCTGTTTAGATTTGATGCTGCCAAGTAACAGCACCAGGCTCATTAAAATATTGGCAGTAATGCTCCCTGCAGGCCTTTGCATCATCACGGTTTCTTCCCCTTGCCAGTGCTTGAAGTCCAGGTACTGCGGGATCATTGTCACGCCACCCACCAAGAAGAACCTGACCATTTGTCGTGTCAACAGAGTCCACAAAGGCAGGCGGAGTGTAATCATTTGCATCGCGGCGCCGCAGAAAATTGTGCAGCACGCAACAAGCCATAACGACCGAGTCAATGGATTCCAACTTTAGGTTTATGGGTGTGTGGAAAATCCGAAAGCGGCTGGCCATGATGCCAAACGCATTCTCCACAACCCTTCATGCCCTTGACAAACGGTAGTTAAATATCCGTGTTTGCTCCGTCACACTTTTTTGGGGGTACGGTTTCAGCAGATTGGCATGCAGCGGGAAGGCTTCATCACCGACAAAAACAAAGTTGAGGTTGGCGGTTGTCTCTGTGTTGGGAGGCAGGTTCAGGTCACATTTGTTCAATCGCTCTCCAAAAAGTGTATGTTCTAACACTCCCCCATCTGAAACCCTGCCGTTCATGCCTACATCAACATTTATGAACTCGTAGTTTGCATTAACAAGGGCCATAAGGATTACACTAAAATAGCCCTTATAATTGAAAAAATAGGATCCACTTTTCGGCGGTTGGGTGATCCTCACATGTTTACCATCCAAAGCCCCCCCACAGTTTGGGAACTGCCAAAGCCGCTGAAAATCAGAGGCAATATTTTTCCAGTCCGCCTCTGTTTTTGGAAACTGGATGTAGCTCCTGAGGCTTTGAACTATGGCATTGCATGTTTCAGGAATCAAACTGCAGAGCAGTGACAAAGAAACGGCAGAAGAAAATTGCAGATCTTTGAGTGATCGTCCGGTGGCCAGGAATCTCAGCGTCACGGTCAATCATTCGTCTACCGGCACAGCAGCTCGCATTTTGGCATTTCTCCTTTCAATGAATGGCATCACCCTGGCTAGTAAAAATTTGAAAGAGTCCTCTGACATACGCAGATAGTTCCTGAAATCCTGAGGATTGTTCTCCTGCAGTTCTCTTACGAGCTGCATGTGTGAGAATTCGGACCTCTTCGCCAGCCACTCTCTGGTCCACATGCGCCGCTTTCTTTTGGACCGCCTCTCTTGCATCAGTGCCTCTTCATGTAGCCGACCACCCTCCAACACCAAAGCAGCAGCCACAATAGTACGTTCTGCGCTGTTCATGATATACAAACTGCAAAATAAAATAAAATCATTAGACAATATGGAAACAAGAGCTTCAATAAAGCCAACAGATAACAACAATGGGGTGGGAGCGGTCTGACACCTGAAATGTATGCCCCAGGCCAGTGCGTATGGACACTATGAACATACCATAGGAAACAGTGAAAAACTGATGCATGGTCGCTGAGCTCTAAAAGTGTCACGCTGAAAAGTAGCAAGAAAAGGGGGGCGGGCGCGGTCTGAAACTAAAATGGCTGTGCAGGCCCAGTGCGTATTGACACAATGGACATACAAAAGGTAAAAAAAAATTAAATTGCTGAAACATGGTTAATAATAAGCAATAAAAGTATTACGCTACAAAACAGCAAGCATGGAGGCGGGTGCGGTCTGTCATCTAAAATGGCTGCCAACGACAATGCGTATGGACACAATCGCCATAGAAAAGGAAATAAAAAAGAGTTTGAATTGCAGATATATGGTCGCTGTGCTTTCAAATTGTTAGGCCGGTTTCACACTAGCGCATTTTCAACGCGCGCACGGCCGGGGGTAGCTCCGCCCCCGATCCGGCTCTCTGCCCGGCGTGCCCGCCCCTTCCTTGTAGCGCCGCCTCCTAGCGGACGGCGGCGCCTGCGATCGGCGCACCCTATCTTTAGCATAGGGTGCGCCGATCGTGCGCAGGCCGTGCGCTAGTTGCGCTTTGACCTGCGCTGCGCACTTTTGACGGTGCGCCGTGCGCGCCAAAATCCGAAAAGTTTGATTTTGGCGCGCACGGCGCACCGTCAAAAGTGCGCAGCGCAGGTCAAAGCGCAACTAGCGCACGGCCTGCGCACGATCGGCGCACCCTATGCTAAAGATAGGGTGCGCCGATCGCAGGCGCCGCTGTCCGCTAGGAGGCGGCGCTACAGGCAAGGGGCGGGCACGCCGGGCAGAGAGCCGGATCGGGGGCGGAGCTACCCCCGGCCGTGCGCGCGTTGAAAATGTGCTAGTGTGAAACCGGCCTTACGCTCAAAAATAGCAAGAATGGGGTGGGCACGGTTTTTAACAAAAAATGGATGCCCAGTCCAATGCATATGGACACAATGTACATAGAAATGTTTAAATTGCTGATCTTGGATCGCAGAGCTTGAAAAGTGAACGCTTAACAATAGAGAAAATGGAGGTGGATGAGTGTACAACAAGGGGCAAACTACAATGGGGGAAGGCAACTTTCGGTACTATTTAAATACATACCTGGCAAACAGAGTTGTTCTTTGATAAATAAAATGAATCCACAAATAAAAGCGCAATAGCGATTGCGATAGGGACGCTGAAGCAACCGCGGTGTGAAAGCCGTTAAAATAAAAACGCTGTAGCGACTCACACAGGAACATTGAAGCCAAACTGGTTAATAACATCCACTATGCACGGGAACAAAGTGTTGAATGAGGCACTGTGAGCGCTGTAAAGACCAATAGGGGCAGAGGAGGCATGGCCGGTTAAGTCACGCCTGTGTCGCTGAGCCCTGCGTCACTATCGACGTCGCTCGTCGTTTTTAAGCTTCAAACACAACGATAATTACTGGCCAGCGGGACGCAAGCGATGGAAAAATGTACCTGCACATTCGAGCACGATCAGCGATAGCCGACGGGGGGTCCGGTCGCTGCTACATTTCACACGTAGCGAGATCGCTAGCGATATCGCTGTCGCGTCACAATATCGGTGACTCTTGAGCGATATCGCTAGTGATCTCGCTTAGTGTGAAACCCCCTTTAGAGTCACCAACTCATATACATTCAAACAAAAAAGGAAGCACACTGTAGCGCCATAACATGCAAACATAGTTTTTCATTCTTCTAATGCAGTAATGCAATTCATTTTTCATAGGCCACCTCCCCTCCACAGAGATATAGATTTCAGTCTAAGGAGAGGATTTACATAGGTTCCCATTCAGATGAAGACTTTAGTCAAAGTGAGGAATGGCATTAGGTTAGGGTCCTGGAAAATGAGAAATGCCTTACCGTGGCTCCCAGGTACACATAAATTGGCCATTTTATGAGCTAGACTTTCTCAATTTTTCATACTTCTAATGCAGTAATACAATTCATTTTTCATATTTCATGGTTGCATGTTATAGCGCTACAGTGTGTTTTTAGAAAACTAACCTTGAGGTTGCAGTTTTTTGGGATGTTTTGTGGCCAATCCTGGGTAGAGCGAGGGAGGGTAACATTTTCTAAAAAAAATGGATATCTTTTAGCCACAATGACATTATTTCAACACCCCAGACCCACAAAACCGATTACCTGATTGTGTAAGCTGCAAAAATACAAGTATTGCCGACAAATCGGCTATAGAAGTTTTGTGCAAATGAGGCTGAAAATTCAACAAAGAGACAGCAGTTCCACTCCCTTGGCTCTCAGCTCCATTCTCAGCCTAACTCCACCATCCACTAGGTGATTGACAGTGCTGGTGCAGTATGTCAGTCACCCAGGGGAGAGTGGAGTCAGGCTGAGAATGGAGCTGGGAGACAAGGCAGTGAAAGTTTTCCCCTGTCCTTCCCCTCCAGAGCACTTCCAGCATTTTAATTTCAATACAGCAGCACTTTTGTTTGATAAAGGTACGAAATTACTTATATTGTCATAGCCCACTCAGTCATGTAATCAGTTTAGGGGGAGGCTGAATGAGCTGGTAGATTCCCTTGGACCCTTAATGACCAATGCTACGCGTTTTCATTATTGTATCATATTCCTCAGTGCTGCCTTTTTATGACACTGAGGAATAAGTACAGTGTTCCCATGTCAGCAGCAACTGAATGGGTATCAGCTGTTCACTACAGCTGACACCATGATGCCATTGCTGCAGTCTATTCTAGCACTGACTGTGGCTATTTAGCCTCTTAGATGCTGCTGTCAATAGCATCAGTGGCCATAATTAACAGATGGAGGGGGTTCAGAGTTTGCCTGCCATGGTAGCCATAAGCAGGGGCTGTCAGGCCAAGTGTTAGTGTAAAATTACACATGAAATGCACTGCCATACATGAGTATTACCTTGTATTATGCCAGTTAAAGTAAAAAATTAAAGTTCCATAATGAGAGTAAGCAAAAAGTGAAAAAAGGTTCAATAAAGTTTGTTAAAACATAAAAAAAAGCAGAAACATGTTTTGCCATTATATGTTATAAAAATCATGCATAAGTGGTATTGCTATATACAGAATCACGCAACTTATACATGGTCACATTGTTTAACCAGAATAGTGAATATGGAAAAAAATGTATACATCCAAAACGGTGTATTCTTTTTTCATCAGCCGCACAAAAACTGTTATAAGAATCACACAAAAAGTTATACACAAACCAATGTACAGCGTGGGCCATTTATATGGATACACCTAAGTAAAATGGGAATGGTTGGTGATATCAACTTTCTATTTGTGGCACATTAGTATATGGGAGGGGGGAAACTTTTCAAGATGGGTGGTTACCATGGCAGCCATTTTGAAGTCAGCCATTTTGGATCCAACTTTATTTTTTCCAGTGGCAAGAGGGTCATGTGACACATCAAGCTTATTGAGAATTTCACAATAAAAACAATGGTGTGCTTGGTTTAAACGTAGCTTTATTCGTTCATGAGTTATTTACAAGTTTATAACGACTTACAAAATGTAAGAATAAATCAAACTTCACTGCGCTTATGCTCAAGAAGTAATATAATGAAACTGGGAAACAGAAAAGCGCAATAGGGTCTTATCTGGTGGTAATGAGATAAATATGACAAAGGTCTACTCACCCTTTCCAGGAGAGATATAAGCATATAAAACTGCCGTCAGCCTGCTGCACGCCCGAAGGTCCACTGCGTGACCTCCAATACGGATCCTTATGGATATAATGTTATTCTCGGGCTTACTGTGCGCTGCTTGACCAGAATGAAATCACCACAATATCAGAAATTTGACCATTTATTTCTACGGGAAATAAATGGTCAAATTTCTCATATTGTGGTGATTTCATTCTGGTCAAGCAGCGCACAGTAAGCCCGAGAATAACATTATATCCATAAGGATCCCTATGCTCAAGAAGTAACAGATGAACAAAGGCCAAAAAATCACAATAACCAAGGTTACAATTGGAATATAACCCTTTGCTAATGTTACACCCAAACACTGACAAGTAGCGGTGAGGCTATAATTAGAGGTAACAGGTGAACAATGGCCAAAGATATTGCAACAACCAAGGTTACAATTGAAATATGACCCTCTGCTGATGTTGCACACAAATACTGACAAATAATGGTGAGGCTATTATTAAACCACACAAACGTTGAGTAAATTCAGCTCATAAGCCCCTAAAAAGTTCAGATGATTAGAGGCCAAAAAAAAACCCCTGCTCTAAACAGAGGTTGCATTAGCACACACTCCCTAAGAGATGGTGGTGAGGCAGTGGTTAAATCACACACATTGCGCTCTAACCCACACCAATGAATGGTGGCAAGTTTAGATACCTACTTGCAATGATAAGGTGTTGGGTTGCCAAGTTTCGCTTCAAAGCAGTGAAGCAGCGTGTGACATGTAGAGGTGCGCTCGCAGAGCGGCGCTGATTAATGAAATCCAGCTGACAGGCGGGGGTAGAGAGCAGGGAGCTCTGAGAAGGCAGAGGCTGACGGCAGGCTCCAGCCGTAGAACCGCCGCCGACACACTGCAGGAAACAGGTCGCTGGGAGCGTGACTTCACAGGACCAGCTGCTAGGCTGGACGGGGAGTGTGAGGGGTCCGTTTGAACGACGCGTTTCGAGGTACGCAGTCCCTGTTCATCGAGGTTACAGGCACTGACCCTGGCCCATCCTGATAACCCCCTGCCTCCCAGTTTAGCTCCGCCCACTCTACTTCAATTTACATTTAAACACCGCCTATGTGAAAGTGATTGCACAGACTTATGTCCACAATATTGGAGACATATATTTTAAATTAAATTAAATAAATTAAATTAAATAAATGCAAAATTGACTGTAAAGTGCAATGGAAGTTAAAATAGTTAAATTAATAGAATAAACATATAAAACTAAATCTATTCTCTATTTAATTATTAATAAGAATGAAATAAAACATAGGGAATTAAAAAATAAAGAATCTTGTGTGCACAACAACATAAGACCTGCATGCTGGATTACGATATTTGAATAAAACAGCAGAAATGAAAAATACAAATAAAAGGAATTCTTTCTAAAAAGGAGGACCCCATAGATCGGTTTTGCAAAGACGAAATTAAATTTTTAAGTTTATATTTGGATTTGGATTCAAATTTAAAAGGCATAAAATTCAATTTCGTAATTTAGGCCTTTGGGGGCCATACTATCCAGGAGGAAAATCCACCTGTATTCAATTCTGGACATTTGTTTTAAAAAATCGCCCCCTCTTGGATTGGAGTGCACTAGTTCAATACCACAAAAGGATATGCCATGACAAGATCGATTGCGGGTATCCAAGAAGTGGCGAGACAGGGGATGACCTCTAAACCCCTTGTTAATGTTATCTAAATGTTCCTTGATGCGAACTGATAGCCTTCTTTTTGTCCGACCTACATACAGCTTATTGCAGGGACACTTTAATAGATAAATGACCCTGCTTGAATGACACTAAATTGCAGATTTGATGCTGAACTCATTCGTGTTATCCGAATTGGAGAACGTGGTTTGCAGTTCATTTTTAATACATGTCCGTAGGAAGCAAACACATTTACCACATGGAGAGAAACCCATTTTAGGAGTCAAAAAATGACTTTTAAGTGTTGGTTTTGATGAAAAGATGGGTTTAGTGGTTGGTGCTAGCAGAAGGCCAAGGTTTGGGGCTTTTTTGTATACAAATTTGGGGTGTGGTGGTAAGAGGTTACCAATAACCTTATCTTTCTTCAATACCGGCCAGTATTTTCTGATAATTTTATTGAATTTAGTGTGTCCTGAATGGAACTGAGTGATAATGGGCAGTTGATGGATTTGTTCCTGTAGACTAGGTGGATCCTTGTTTAGGATGGGTTTGTGAATAAGATTATTTCGAGAGATATTTTTAATAGTTAGTCGGGTTTTCTCCAACGATTGAAAATCATAGCCTTTAGCTACTAGTTGGTGAGTAAGATGTTTGGATTCGTTGTCATAGTCATCATTTTTTGAACAGTTTCTTCTTATTCGGACGAATTGTCCTTTAGGGACATTGGTTAGCCAGATTGGTAGGTGGCAGCTGTTAAGATGGATATAACTATTAGAATCCACATATTTTCTGTGACATTTAGTTACTAATTTCTGATCTTTAACAAAAATTGTGAGGTCAAGAAAGTTGACACTGGTTTGGCTTATGGTTGGTGTAAATTCTAAACCATACTGGTTTTGATTTAAGCTTCTAAGGAAGTTCTCCAATGCTGGTTTTGAGCCCTTCCAGACAAAGAAAATGTCGTCTATGAATCGACACCATAACCCCAGTCCCTTTCTTAAATGACCTTCCTTGGTATAGATAGTTGATTGCTCCCACATGCCAAAATAAGTGTTGGCATAACTGGGCGCAAACCGCGTACCCATTGCAGTGCCACATATCTGCAAATAAAATTGTTTTTCATATCAAAATAATTATGGGTAAGGATGAATTCAATACTCTTCCCAATGAAATCAATCTGAGTATCCTCATAGACTCCCAGTTTTGAGGAAAATAAGTGGCTGCTTCACACCCTTTTTGGTGATTAATCACCATATACAATGATTTAATGTCGAGTGTACCCAAAAAATGGTTTGGTTCCCAATGTACAGTTTGCAAAATTTTAAGTACATGAGCAGTATTCTTTAGATACGCTGGTAAGAGACACATGGATTTTTGAAAATGTGTGTCTACATAGTTAGATAAATTTGCTGTTAAGCAATTGATCCTGGATATGATTGGCCTGCCGGGGGGATTGGTTAGGTTTTTATGGATTTTTGGGATATGGTAATAAAACTGCCAGTGTCGGTGTTTTGTTTGTAATAAACAGAAACTCCTTTTTATTGAGAATACCAGAGGTTTTACCAAGTAGAGCCAAGTTATTCAGTTATTTAACAAAAGTAGTGGTAGGGTCACCTGATAGTTTACGATAAGTTGTGGTATCCTCAAGTAATCTAACCGATTCCAAGTGGTACTGCATGCGGTCAAGGACCACAATACCCCCCCCCCCCTTATCAGCTGGTCTTATGATTATGTTGTTATTTTCCTGAAGATCAACCAGTGATTTCTTTTCCTGGTTACTAAGGTTACCTTTTAGGAATTTAGATTTTCCCCTGTATAATTTTCTTAAATCTGAGATGACCAAAGATTCAAATGAGTGGTACACATTGGAATACTCACTCACTGGATTGAATAAAGAGGGATTAGCCAAAGTTGTATGAATAAATGATGTATTGGTTTGGGTTGGTACAATGGGCACATGGGATGACTGATTTCTTTTAAAAAAATACTTTTTAAGAGCTAGGTTACGTAAAAATTTCTTAACACTAATGAATAAATTGAATGAACTAGTAGTTCTTGTGGATGCAAATTTCAATCCTTTTTGGAGTAATAATTGTTCATTAGTGGTTAATGAATAAGAGCTAAGATTAAAATTTTTTTGTTGCTGTAATGGATCTATTTGTATCATTTTCTTTTTGGTGAGTTGCCCACCCCTCTTACCTCTTTTGGTTTTCCGGTATTTACCCGAAAAAAATTCCTCTTGATAGTGGATTGAAAAATAGGACCTCTATTTCTCCTCAGTGGATTACTGGTTTTATGTCTAGATTGACCTTTCGCAGTACCAATGCTGCTAGATATAGATGGGCGGTGTAGCTGGTTTGGCCCCATATTTGCCCTGAATGAGCCTACATTTGTTTTGCCCCTTGTTTTCCCAGAATTGGGTGTAGTTGAAGTGGGCACCCAAGAACTAGGGCCTGGTTCCTCTATGTCTGGTGTATCCTCCAGATTTTGAGATAATTGGGAGTACCTGTTTGATGTAGAGATTCCATTGAAGTAAAGTGGTGATTCATCCGGTAAGGGTTTAGCTCCTGCTGCTATGCTGGAACTAAATTCCCCAGAGGTATGTTTAGCAAGACCAGTACCTCGTGGGGGAACACCGCTGGTGGTTGATCTTGGATTCATTTTATGTGTAGAGACTGGGGTGTACTGGGTCGAATTTGTATCCGTATATGTCGAGAAAGCCATAGAATTATCAATTAGGGTTGCAGATGGCGTTAATTGGTATTCGTCCAATGTTGTTGTGGTAGAGTACTAGATTGTGACCTTTCCTTATAAGTGATAGGAGAAACAGGAATGATGCCTGAGTTGAGAGGTACTTTGTCACTAGAGATGAGCGACTTTGCCTTTTTTCGGGTCGAGTCGGGTTTCATGAAACCCGACTTTCACAAAAGTCGTGTCGAACGAAAACGGCCGATTTTTGTGAAAAGTCGAAGGCCGACTGAAACACGAAACCCAATGCAAGTCAATGGGGAAGCAAAGTCGGCAGGGAGTGGAGGACAGGAAACACACCTACAGTGCCCTTTTGAAGGCCAAAAACATCAATTCTTATTACTGAAGCATTTCAACCTTAATTTACTTCATAATACTAGTTATGCACTGAAAAATGGGGGTTATTTGGCTAAATTTGTGAGGGGGTAGGGCTGGCTCCAGGTTTTCATGTGCCCTGGGCCAAAGAGCGCCCCTTTAACACATAGCACAACTCATGAGGCTCCGATACGGCAGAGAAATAGCGGTATAGTACAATGAAAAATACTTTTTACATCTCATGACTGATATTCATTTTAAATTCTCCAATAGCTCCAAAAACGGACAGTATATTACTCCATACAGTATTATTGCCACAGCATAGTGCACTATACAGAGTAATGAGGCACATACACTCACTGGCCACTTTATTAGGTACACCATGCTAGTAACGGGTTGGACCCCCTTTTGCCTTCAGAACTGCCTCAATTCTTCGTGGCAGAGATTCAACAAGGTGCTGGAAGCATTCCTCAGAGATTTTGGACCATATTGACATGATGGCATCACACAGTTGGCGCAGATTTGTCGGCTGCACATCCCTGATGCGAATCTCCCGTTCCACCACATCCCAAAGATGCTCTATTGGATTGAGATCTGGTGACTGAGGAGGCCATTTGAGTACAGTGAACTCATTGTCATGTTCAAGAAACCAATCTGAGATGATTCGAGCTTTATGACATGGCGCATTATCCTGCTGAAAGTAGCCATCAGATGTTGGGTACATTGTGGTCATAAAGGGATGGACATGGTCAGCAACAATACTCAGGTAGGCTGTGGCGTTGCAACGATGCTCAATTGGTACCAAGGGGCCCAAAGAGTGCCAAGAAAAAATTCCCCACACCATGACACCACCACCACCAGCCTGAACCGTTGATACAAGGCAGGATGGATCCATGCTTTCATGTTGTTTACGCCAAATTCTGACCCTACCATCCGAATGTCGCAGCAGAAATCGAGACTCATCAGACCAGGCAACGTTTTTCCAATCTTCTACTGTCCAATTTCGATGAGCTTGTGCAAATTGTAGCCTCAGTTTCCTGTTCTTAGCTGAGAGGAGTGGTACCCAGTGTGGTCTTCTGCTGCTGTAGCCCATCTGCCTCAAAGTTCGACGCACTGTGCGTTCAAAGATGCTCTTCTGCCTACCTTGGTTGTAACGGGTGGCAATTTGAGTCACTGTTGCCTTTCTATCAGCTCGAACCAGTATGCCCATTCTCCTCTGACCTCTGGCATCAACAAGGCATTTCCGCCCACAGAACTACCGCTCACTGGATTTTTTTTCTTTTTCGGACCATTCTCTGTAAACCCTAGAGATGGTTGTGCGTGAAAATCCCAGTAGATCAGCAGTTTCTGAAATACTCAGACCAGCCCTTCTGGCACCAACAATCATGCCACGTTCAAAGGCACTCAAATCACCTTTCTTCCCCATACTGATGCTCGGTTTGAACTGCAGGAGATTGTCTTGACCATGTCTACATGCCTAAATGCACTGAGTTGCCGCCATGTGATTGGCTGATTAGAAATTAAGTCTTAACACACAGTTGGACAGGTGTACCTAATAAAGTGGCCAGTGAGTGTATATTTCTCCATACAGAATCATTGGTCCCATATAATGTTTGAAACAGTATATGATGAGCTCCACATAATGCTACAGTATATGTTGGTCCCCATGGATGAAGCTGCACTGTCTTATGGGCCCAAATAATGCTCCATATGTAATGGGCCCCATTTCTAATGCTCTAGTGTATAATGAGCCCTGTAAATGCTGCTCCAGTGTCTGATGTCCACCTTTGGAATGCTCCAGTGTATGGTGGGCCCCATATATCATTCTCCAGAGTATAGTGCTCCCCAAAAATTGCTGTCCCAACATTGAAAACAAATAAGTCTCCTCAAATTAGTCTCGCTAGGGAATCCCTGTACTAGTCTATGCGTACAGACTTGATGTCATTGCGCTCTCTGATCAGAATATCACTGTCAGGAAACGCGGAAGATGTCATGGCGGTGGAGCAGGGAGAGGTAAGTAATTCAACTTTGCAAGTGCTGTGATCATGAGCAAGAAGGGGGGGCCCACTCGTTGGCGACGGCACTGGCACAGAGCCCCTCATAGTACAGCAGTGTGTCTGACGGCGGGTGGGCCGAACCTGCACTTTCATCTGCACCTTCCTCATTGTCATCGTGTAAGATGGTACAGTATATGGGAAGGGTAACCTGAGTTTCATCAGGGTCAGATTCTGGCTGTGTAGAGTGCGAGGGGAATGTAGTGGTCTGGGTCAATGTACCAGAAGAATCATCTAGCAGTGGCTGGGCATCAGTGCACTTGTGGCGCCCCCAGGAGTACGGTCGCCACAGTGGCATTACCTTCCTCCTAGGGAGTGTGATGTCATGCTTGGGAGCAATGAAGGATCTCTCTAGCAGTTAAACCAACACACAACACATTTCCCACTCCAGGCCAGCAGGGAGACCTCTGAACCTGACTGCTGAGGAGCTGCTCTCTGTGGTCGGGAGGAGGTAAGTTAGGGCAGTCTGTGAAGGGAAGGGGAAGTGTGTGGACGTGAGAAGGGGAGCTGGAGGATGAGCAGAGTTAAGGCTCACTCCTAGCTGGAGCGCATGGTCCAGATTCCGGTCTCCGAGTTTGTATGGACACTGATGTTCCTGCAGCCGAAACCGTAGGAAGTAGCAGTTGCAAATGCTCTGTACCCTACTAAGGCTCGGAGAACCCAGCAGCGACGTGTAGGAGCCAGAAGGAAAAGGCTTCGGCTGCCTGCCATACGAGAAAGTTCCAAAAGAGAGTCAACAGGGGGAACTTCATTGAACTTAGCACTGCGAGTACCTCAAATAAGCGCTAGAACGGAGGCCACACTATCTATCTGCAGAGAGAGAATTCCAAATTGGCTTCCAGGCTGACCAACTCCTTCTCCATCTGTACTCTGGGTCCTGGATGGCACTTACCAAGTACAGGTAAAGGAACTGCACGACTGTGTCTGTCATCTTTCTCCTGCGCCTGGCACACGGCTCTGCTACATCCTGCACTGCACACCATCTACCAACTCTTTCATCTGCCCTGCGACTACGGCCCTACCTGTGCAGGGCTTCTACATCTTACCTGCACCACAACACCTGTCCCAGAGAAGCGACACTGTAGCGCTGGTCAATCTAATCATAAACCACAGGTGGCATCACGTATCATTCACCTATAAACGTAATTCACCCCTTTGCATGGACGCCCAGGGCCACGGAACGGGTCACCACCACCGTGACACATCCCTGTGAGACACCGGCCCGATACCGATTAACCCCACTGCCCTGGCTGGCCACCCACACTCCATGTCAGATTCATCTTGGACTGGGGAATTCACAATTTGACTTGATAACCCAGGCATGGTATGATAGAAAGAGCTACATGGACTAATGTGAAGTGCGGCCTGCTGCATCATTCACTTTGGGTGGGGGTGCAGGACACAAGGAAAGGGGTTCTTCCTGACCAGGAGCCAGCACTTAACGACTCAGTGCTTGCATTTTTTGAAACTTCAGAAGAGGAGGGCATATTTGCTGGAGTCTGTTTTGGCAATGTAAGCCAAAACCAGTTCCTGATGCTCCAGCTTTAAAAGCGGTTAACCTACTCCCAGAAAAGGTAGCCTTCCAGGCGATCCGGAGCCAGACCATGATGCAGGCTCAACACCTCCTGCCTTAGCTGCTATTGTGCTTTTGCCACTACCAGCAGATGCACCACCACCATCAGCACCAGCTGGTCCCCCCACGTCCACGGCCTCTTCCACCAAACTTCAAAATTTAGCACAAAATAGACACAAAATAACATTAGATATATGGCACTGTAACAGAAGCGCACAGCTCTATTCAGTCATAGGATAATTGTCAATCTCCATATATATATTCCATCAGTCACACAGAGACGCTCACAGGCTCAGGATGGATTAGACAAGAATATAAAAAGTAGACAAAGTGTACAGTATCATCAGATAGCAGGTATATATAGCATACTTTAAACATTAACAATGTACGTCTATAAATCAGGAGTAGTGTTGAGCTACCCCGCTAGTGTTTTGGTTCGTCGCACAGGAGGCAAGTTTGTCGAATGTTCGTCGAACCACATTGAAAACAATGGCAGGCAAACACAAACACATACAAACACATAGAAAACAATTAGAAAACACATTAAAAGGTGTCCCAAAGCCGAAAAAAATGCTCAGAAGGCAAAAATTGACATATGGAAAAGGGCAACTACATTTAGAAAAGAGGTGAAGGAGTAAAAGGAGGAGGTGGAGGAGACACAGATATTGTTAGGAGTGGCGGAAGGCACTAAAAAAAATAAATAATTAAAGAGCCTTCTCCACTCGGGGTCCACCATGCGGCAGGTGATATGACCGCTGCTAGAGAGGCAGAGCACTGTGGCATTAATGTGCACGGGGTTAACTGCACCCAGAGTGCACCAAAGCAAGCTCTGTTGAGGACACAGAGCTGCAAACATAAAGCACACAAAAACGCTGTGTCTGTTTAACTCACAGAACAACAGCGATATAGACACGGTATTAAAAAGTCACAGGAGTAGCCTTAAACGTCAGGACTACTCCCAAAGGACCTACCGTGAAAAAGAGGTGCGTGGCGTCGCAACTGCGAACGCTCGGAGAACTGCAATCGCAGCGCTGTGTGAACGAAGCCCAAGAAGAGACTCCGCAATATCGCTGGCGCGATGCAGGACGCTAGCTGCTGAGACAGATATAGCTGGAGCACGCTGGCGCAAGCGCTGCTACTGGCGGCTGCCCAATCACTCACACATTCGTATTATCCGAGGAAAGGGGTTTCATAATAAGTCAGCCACGAGTCCATGCATCCGTCACCATACATACAGCAGCAGTATGAAATACTAGCGCACGGCAGAACAGTCATGCGCGCTTTTTATGCCAAACGGGACCTTCCAGAGATCTCCCAAACTCCAGGAGGAGCCAATAGGATTAGACACAGGACCTGAGCATGTGACTCCCGAACTCCAATGGGAGCTCGTCCCATGAGCATGCTCAGTGGAGGGAACAGAGGACTTAGCCTCTGAAGAGAGTTGCCACAAAGCACTCTCCTCTGCAATCTCCTTTACTGCAGATGAACCGCAGGAGACTGCAGCATGTAAGGGTCTAGATTTCACCATAGAGAAGGGAGAAATCAGACTCCAAACATTACCCCCCCTCCTAGGGCCCCCACCTCCCTGAGCCTTCCGAACCATCAACCTGGACTCAAACTCACCCGAAGGAGAGCTTGATGTCCTGGTAGGTGTTACAGTAAACCGGGACACCTGGAAGGCATCAGTGGGCGCAAGGTCACCAGGTTTCAACAGAGACACCTGGGAGATGGCAGGAGCTGGCGAAGCAACTGGACGCCGCCGTGAATCAGTGGCTGTCACCACTCTCCGCTTAGGAGAGCTACCCTTGGCACATAAAGTGCAAGCCTGGATACATTTTTTAATATCCCGAGCTCTATGAGGCCACCAATACGCTCCAGACAAGAGCTTTGAGATTTGCATGTAACTTCGATGTTGAGGCGCCACGGGAGGCATGCGCCCATGCGAGAACTTGAGCCCTAAGATGAGGAGGGACAAAAGTCTCAGTGACCGGTTCAGACTCTGACCATTGCGGGGAGCTGGTCTCCGGAGAAATCGCACATACATGGTGACAACCGCAAATAGATTCCTGATCAGAGTCTGTAGTGAGATCGGTACGAGACAACTCCATGGGCTCAGGAGGTGTAACCTCTGGCTCGTACAGCTCAGGACGTACAAGAAATTTAGGAGCTGAGACAGCTCTTCGCTTGGAGTGAGGCCGCTCCATACCGTGCTCCGAAAAACGGAGGTCGATACGTGAGGAGATGGAGATTAGCTCCTCCAAGCTGGTGGGGATCTCTCTAGTGGAGAGAGCATCCTTCACGTGATCTGCTAAACCTCACCAAAAAACGGGGATAAGCGCTCTGTCGGACCATTCCAACTCGGATGCCAGTGTCCGAAAACGGACGGCATACTGGCTAACCGAGAGCGACCCCTGAGTAAGGGCGAGCAGCTGCAGAGACGTATCGTGCGTAACCCGAGGACCGAGAAATACTTGCTTGATGGCTGTTAGCAAGTTGTCCGCAGTCCGAATCTCGAGGTCACCACGTTCCCATAGAGGCGTAGCCCATTCCAGAGCCTTGCCCTACAGTAGGGAGATAATGAAGGCCACCTTAGCCCGCTCTGTAGGAAACTGCGCAGCCAGCAGCTCCAGGTGTATTGAGCACTGGCTGATGAAACCCCTGCAGGAGGCGCCATCCACAGAAAATTTTTCGGGCAACGGGAGGCGGGTAACTGTCGGCACAAGGGAGGACATGAACGTACGCCCTACGGCATCTGTGAGTGCCTGAACAGCAGCATCTGTGCCCTGCGCAACTGCGAGAGACCTCTCAAGGGTGGCAAGATGAGCCTCGAGCTGACGCACAAGCTGTAACAGCTGCTGCTGATCTGCCATCTCTAGCCAGACCCTGGCGCTAGTATTATGTTAGGAGTGGCGGAAGGCACTAAAAAAATAAATAATTAAGGTGCCTTCGCCACTCGGGGTCCACCGTGCGGCAGGTGATATGACCGCTGCTAGAGAGGCAGAGCACTGTGGCGTTAATGTGCACGGGGTTAGCTGCACCCAGAGTGCACCAAAGCAAGCTCTGTTGAGGACACAGAGCTGCAAACATAAAGCACACAAAAACGCTGTGTCTGTTTAACTCACAGAACAACAGCGATATAGACACGGTATTAAAAAGTCACAGGAGTAGCCTTAAACGTCAGGACTACTCCCAAAGGACCTACCGTGAAAAAGAGGTGCGTGGCGTCGCAACTGCGAATGCTCGGAGAACTGCAATTGCAGCGCTGTGTGAACGAAGCCCAAGAAGAGACTCCGCAATATCGCTGGCGCGATGCAGGACGCTAGCTGCTGAGACAGATATAGCTGGAGCACGCTGGCGCAAGCGCTGCTACTGGCGGCTGCCCAATCACTCACACATTCATATTATCCGAGGAAAGGGGTTTCATAATGTCAGCCACCAGTCCAAGCATCCGTCACCATACATACAGCAGCAGTATGAAATACTAGCGCATGGCAGAATAGTCGTGCGTGCTTTTTATGCCAAACGGGACCTTCCAGAGATCTCCCAAACTCCAGGAGGAGCCAATAGGATTAGACACAGGACCTGAGCATGTGACTCCCGACTCCAATGGGAGCTTGTCCCATGAGCATGCTCAGTGGAGGGAACAGAGGACTTAGCCTCTGAAGAGAGTTGCCACAAAGCACTCTCCTCTGCAATCTCCTTTACTGCAGATGAACCGCAGGAGACTGCAGCATGTATGGGTCTAGATTTTACCATAGAGAAGGGAGAAATCAGACTCCTAACAGATATAGGCTTGTCATGCCCTTATGAAGTCAAGAAAGGCTGGAATAAAAATGTAAAATACAAACCAAAAAAAAAAAAATTCTGAAATCGAGCATGATCATATACCGTCGGACTTCCCACCAATAAATTATGCCAACTGGCGATCGGGCGGCGTTATTCCCACGAACCTCCAAATAGCGTCCATGAAGGCAAAGTGTTTGCTTTCCCCCCGGAAAAGTGCAGTATGATTGCGAAGCTGAACCTTAAAGGAATGTCCAAAAGGGCACCACCAGGAGTGAAGCCTGCGGCTTAATTGGACTCCACCCGGGAAACCACAACCATGCCACCTCAAGAAAAGATGCACACATTGAAAGTTTTGTCGATTCTGTGTGTGGTGTTGTATGTCCGTTTGTAGTTGTGCTAGTGATTTGTCAGCTTTATTCCGTTAACGAACGAGACTCCGGCATGCCCCCGCGGTACGCGTCAAGCTTACTAGAGGGATACGTGAGGCTCTGGTATGCGAGATCGAGCAATAGCAGGTCTATCATGGCCTTACATGTCCGGGGCTGCATGCGTGCTACACTGAAAGGACCAGTGTCATGATCCAGGCTGGATCTGACAAGATAAATGCACAAGTGAACTTTTTTCCTTTGGCTGTGTGCCAAACTGTGGTGTTATTGCCCCCGGTGGCTATTAGAATTATTGCACTGTGGTGTCGTTTGTTCTAAGTTGACCCGGTGGTGGTGAGCGGTAGTGGACTCAAATGTAAGGTTAGTGATAATGCCAGGGACTGTGACAACCAGCTTTTGTCACTTACAGGTGCAGATAACCCGCTGAACACCGTTAGTGATGGGGATCTGTGATTCCAATTATTCCCCACGAACGATGATTTCCCAGTAAGTGCAGGTCAACCGCAATTCCTGAATTAGGCCTAACCGGTATTCCTGAAAAAATGCAAAAAATTATGTGTCCAAACCACAGGTGCTGTAGCTTGCTTAACAGTTCGGCAGCCGTTCTCAGGCCCAGTATGGATTCGACAAGATTCTAGAAAGTTGATAAAGGGTACAGTTTCACCGGATAACACGTATATATGTAGCCTAGTTTACACATTAAAAACCTATGTCTATAGAACAGGAGGCAGGCTCAGACGGTCTCAGGCCCAGTATGGATTAGACGTGACTGGACAAAGGTGACAAAGGTTACCGTATCACTGGATAAAAGGTATGTATAGCATTGTTTACACATTAAAAATATATGTCTATAGATCAGGAGGCAGACTCAGACGTTCTCAGGTCCAGTATGGATTTGACCAGATTGTACAAAGTTGAGAAAGGGTACATTATCACTGGATAGCAGGTATATATAGCATAGTTTAAACATTTAAAATCTCCGTGTTCTCAGTATGGATTAGACAACAATCTAAAAAGTTGAAAAAAGGAAATGTATTTGAAGCGTACACCAGTATACACTTTTGGTGGTATGTTTTAATCTTCATATATATTTCTGTCTCAGTATGACAGTCCAGACTCCCCGCAATAGGAAATCAGATGCATACAATTACTGACTAGAGTTGAGCGAAACGGGTCGAACAATTTCAAAAGTCGCCGACTTCTGGCAAAGTCGGGTTTCATGAAACGAAACCTGACCCTAGGATGAGGTCGGCCACGAGGTCGGCGACTTACGCGCCAAAGTTGCGTTTCAAAAGTTTGTTTAGCGCTCTTTTTCAGCCAATCAGGATCCACGGACACTGTGGGCAACGTGATGACATAGGCAGGGGTCGCCACCATCTTTCAGAAGGGCATGCAATTGATTGGCTTGCTTTGGTGGGCGTCACAGGGGTTATAAAAGGGCGTGCACGCCGACCGCCATCTTACTTCTGCCGATCTTAGCATAGGGAGAGGTTGCTGATTCTGTAGGGAGAGCGTTAGGCAGGGAAGAAGACAAAAAAACTGCTTCTGCTGCTAGCGATTTTGCCTGTGCAACACACCAGTCACTGTGTGTGCAGTGCAAGGGGAGGCTATATTGTGGTGGATCAGCGGTGTTGGTTGTTAGGCTGCCTTCTAAGGCTTCCTGACAGCTGCATTGCTGTTTCCCCACTGCTCTGCAAACTGCTTTTTTAAAAGCAATCCCAATTTTTTTTTTGTCCTGCTAAGGTACTAAGCGTGCATTTATTCACACCATACAGCGGTGTACGCTCCTCACACAGTACCGTGTAACGGCTGTTATCACAGCCACAGTGAAGCTATCTATGTGTAACTGTGGAAGGATAAGTGGAGGACTTGTTCCGTTCTTACAGACCTACACTCTAGGGAGATTCCTATTCTGCCCAATTCTACAATTAACTTTTTTCATACCTGTGCCATCGAGCCTGTGACATAGCGCTCTGATAATCAGTGGGCCTCACACAATCCAAAAGTGTCCAGTGTCCACAAGTGTCTGCAGAAATTCAAAATCTCCCTTATCCTGTAGTCACTTTTTTCACACCTGCTGCATCGAGCCTGTGACATAGCACTCTGATATTCATTGGGCCTCACACAATTCAAAAGTGTCCAGTGTCTGCAGAAATTCAAAATCTCCCTTATCCTGTAGTCACTTTTTTCACACCTGCTGCATCGAGCCTGTGACATAGCGCTCTGATATTCATTGGGCCTCACACAATCCAAAAGTGTCCAGTGTCCACAAGTGTCTGCAGAAATTCAAAATCTCCCTTATCCTGTAGTCACTTTTTTCACACCTGTGCCATCGAGCCTGTGACATAGCGCTGTGATATTCAGTGGGACTCACACAATCCAAGTGTCCAGTGTCCACAAGTGTCTGCAGAAATTTAAAATCTCCCTTATCCTGTAGTCACTTTTTTCACACCTGTGCCATCGAGCCTGTGACATAGCGCTGTGATATTCAGTGGGCCTCACACAATCCAAGTGTCCAGTGTCCACAAGTGTCTGCAGAAATTCAAAATCTCCCAGAAACTCAAAATCTCCCTTATCCTGTAGTCACTTTTTTCACACCTGTGCCATCGAGCCTGTGACATAGCGCTGTGATATTCAGTGGGCCTCACACAATCCAAGTGTCCAGTGTCCACAAGTGTCTGCAGAAATTCAAAATCTCCCAGAAATTCAAAATCTCCCTTATCCTATAGTCACTTTTTTCACACCTGTGCCATCGAGCCTGTGACAAGGCACTGTGATATTCAGTGGGCCTCACACAATCCAAGTGTCCAGTGTCCACAAGTGTCTGCAGAAATTCAAAATCTCCCTTATCCTGTAGTCACTTTTTTCACACCTGTGCCATCGAGCCTGTGGCATAGCACTGTGATATTCAGTGGGCCTCACACAATCCAAGTGTCCAGTGTCCACAAGTGTCTGCAGAAATTCAAAATCTCCCAGAAATTCAAAATCTCCCTTATCCTGTAGTCACTTTTTTCACACCTGTGCCATCGAGCCTGTGACATAGCGCTGTGATATTCAGTGGGCCTCACACAATCCAAGTGTCCAGTGTCCACAAGAGTCTGCAGAAATTCAAAATCTCCCAGAAATTCAAAATCTCCCTTATCCTGTAGTCACTTTTTTCACACCTGTGCCATCGAGCCTGTGACATAGCGCTGTGATATTCAGTGGGCCTCACACA
This sequence comes from Dendrobates tinctorius, assembly GCF_039654945.1. Classification (NCBI taxonomy): domain Eukaryota; kingdom Metazoa; phylum Chordata; class Amphibia; order Anura; family Dendrobatidae; genus Dendrobates; species Dendrobates tinctorius. The sequence continues at coordinate 8,851,701 of NW_027361705.1, read as the reverse complement.
ATCCAAGTGTCCAGTGTCCACCAGTGTCTGCAGAAATTCAAAATCTCCCTTATCCTGTAGTCACTTTTTTCACACCTGTGCCATCGAGCCTGTGACATAGCACTGTGATATTCAGTGGGCCTCACACAATCCAAGTGTCCAGTGTCCACAAGTGTCTGCAGAAATTCAAAATCTCCCTTATCCTGTAGTCACTTTTTTCACACCTGTGCCATCGAGCCTGTGACATAGCACTGTGATATTCAGTGGGCCTCACACAATCCAAGTGTCCAGTGTCCACAAGTGTCTGCAGAAATTCAAAATCTCCCAGAAATTCAAAATCTCCCTTATCCTGTAGTCACTTTTTTCACACCTGTGCCATCGAGCCTGTGACATAGCACTGTGATATTCAGTGGGCCTCACACAATCCAAGTGTCCAGTGTTCACAAGTGTCTGCAGAAATTCAAAATCTCCCAGAAATTCAAAATCTCCCTTATCCTGTAGTCACTTTTTTCACACCTGTGCCATCGAGCCTGTGACATAGCACTGTGATATTCAGTGGGCCTCACACAATCCAAGTGTCCAGTGTCCACAAGTGTCTGCAGAAATTCAAAATCTCCCTTATCCTGTAGTCACTTTTTTCACACCTGTGCCATCGAGCCTGTGACATAGCACTGTGACATTCAGTGGGCCTCACACAATCCAAGTGTCCAGTGTCCACAAGTGTCTGCAGAAATTCAAAATCTCCCAGAAATTCAAAATCTCCGTTATCCTCTAGTGACATTTTTCACACCTGTGCCATCGAGCCTGTGACATAGCGCTATGATATTCAGTGGGCCTCACACAATCCAAGTGTCCAGTGTCCACAAGTGTCTGCAGAAAATCTAAATCTCTGTCCTGTAGACACCTTGTACCTTGTTTTACATTACTATATAGTTTGTAGGATTTTGTCTACATTTCTACAAAAAATGAGGAAGGCTGGTGGAAGAGGCCGTGGAATTGGGCGGGGGTTGGCAGCTGGTAATGATGATGTTGGTGGTGGATCTGATGGTAGTGGCAAAAGCAAAATAGGACCGAATGCAGGAGGTGTTGAGCCTGCGTCATCGTCTGGCTCCATAAGACTTCGAAGGCTTAGTTTTCTAGGAGTTGGCAAACCGCTTTTAACGCCAGAGCATCAGGAAAAAGTTTTGTCTTACACTGCTGACTCAGCCTCCAGCTCTATCGCCTCCTCTTCTGAAGTTGTAAAAAGTAAAAGCACTGAGTCGTCATTGGAGGCTCATGTTCATAAACCACACCTTTCCTTGTGTCCTTCACCACAAGCAAGATTGAAGGATGACGCAGGCCATACTACTGATTACTCCATGGAGCTGTTTTCACATACCATGCCTGGATTATCAAGTGAAATGGTGAATTACCCAGGCCAAGATGAATCTGACATGGAGTGCACTGATGCACAGCCGCTGATAGATGATTCTGCTGGTACATTCACTCAGAGCAATACATTGTCCTCGCAGTGTACAGAGCCAGATTCTGACCCTGATGAGACTCAGGTGCCTCTTCCCGCACACTATACCACCATACACGGTGACACAGAGGAAGGTGCACATGACATTGAAGAGGAGGTGATGGATGACCCAGTTGTTGACCCAGATTGGCATCCATTGGGGGAAGAGGGTGCTGCTTCCAATAGCTCAGATGAGGAGCATCCACAGCAGACATCAACATCGCAACAGCTGTTATCTGGCAGGCCCGGAGCACTCCAAAGACAGGTTCCTAAGATCAAAAGAGTTGCTGGACAGCTTGTCCAGAGGGTCAAAACATCACAGCGTGCTAGGCCGCAAAATGTCTGCCAAAGTAGGAAGAGTGCAGTGTGGCACTTTTTTGAACAAAATCCTCATGATCAGGCCAAGGTTATCTGTAAGAAGTGCGCAAAGACCTTTAGCCGAGGGAAAAATCTGAAAAATTTGAATACCAGTTGCATGCTTAGACATTTAACCAGCATGCACTTGCAAGCGTGGACACAACACCAAACCTCAAGTGCCACATGTGCAACTTATCACAAAGAAGGTAGTCAGCAACGCTACACTGTTTCCCCCACTGTAAGCCCACCGGTTAGCACAGCAGCAAATGTTGAGGTGTCGTTGCAAGGCCACAGCAGTCAGGGAATGCCAATGTTATATCAACGAAATACTGAATCTAGGCCATCAGAAAGAACACCAACTCCATCACCATCATCAACCCTCTCTCAGTCCGCCCTGTCCACTGCTACTTCTACCATATGCAGCTCTCAAGTCCAGCTCACCCTCCCAGACACTATAGTAGGTCAAGAAAGTACTCAGTCTCTCATCCGCGTACACTGGGTTTGAACGCCCACATTGCCAAACTAATCTCGTTTGAGATGATGCCCTATCGGTTGGTGGAAAGCGCAGCCACTTCTTCTCTCGCAAAGCCATCCCAGCCCTCCACCATCATGTGAAAGACCGCATTGTCCATGCACTCAAGCAGTCAGTGAGTGGAAAGGTGCACCTCACAACTGATGCATGGTCCAGTCGGCATGGCCAGGGCCGTTACGTGTCCATCACTGCGCACTGGGTTAATGTGGTGGATGCAGGGTCCACAGGGGACAGCGGTGGTGGGACAGTGCTGCCTAGCCCACGGTATAGGAAACAGTTGGCTGTAGGCGTTCCACCCTCCTCCTCCTCCAGAAGCGAAAGCTCGTCCACAGAGCGCAGTCGTACGAGCACTCCATCTGCAGCGCCACTGTTGCACACGAGGTGTCCCCCTATCAAGCAGCTAGCGGAAAGCGTCAGCAGGCTGTGTTGCAGATGATGTGTTTGGGCGACAGCCACACCGCCGAGGTGCTGGCCGAGTACTTGAAGCGACAAACTGAGTCATGGCTGGGCAGTGTACATCTTGAGGCAGGCAAGGTAGTTAGTGATAACGGCCGTAATTTTGTGGCAGCCATAGCCCTTTCAAAACTCAGCCACATACCTTGCTTGGCTCACACCTTGAACCTGGTGGTGCAGTGCTTCCTCAAAAATTATCCGGAGTTAACAGCCCTGCTCCATAAGGTGCGAAGACTGTGCGCGCACATCCGCCGGTCGCCTGTACACTCCGTTCGTATGCAAAAGCTGCAGCGATTGCTCCACCTTCTCAACCACCGCCTCATTATCGACATTGCAACAAGGTGGAACTCCACCCTGCACATGGTGGAGCGGCTGTGCGAGCAGAGGCAGGCCATAATGCATTTGTGGGAGGATACACGGCCAGGCACTTTGAGAGCAGACATGGAGTTGACAGGTGTGCAGTGGTCGAAGCTGAAAGACCTCTGTAAAGTCCTTCAGTGTTTTGAGGAATGCACAAGGCTGGTAAGCGCAGACGACGCCATCCTGAGCATGAGCATCCCACTTATGCGTCTGCTCATGCAAACTTTGACGCACCTTAAGGAGCAGGCGTCTGCAGCCAATATTGACGAGGAGGAAGAGGTGGAGGGAATCCTTGATGACATTCAGCCATTGTCTGCTCAGGGACCTCTCCTGGACGAGTTGGAGGAAAAAGAGGAGGAGGAGGATGATGATGGGGATGATTACTTAGGGGAGGAGGATGCATCTCGTGGGGCAAGTGAAAATGTTGGCGTGGCAAGGTCTGGTACAGGGTTTGTGCGTGACTGGAGGGATGTGGATTTGCCAGAAAGTGCTACTCCACCCAGCACTCGCAGTGCATCATTGACACCGGGAACATTGGCCCACATGTCAGATTATGCCTTGCGGATCCTAAAAAGGGACCCCCGCATTGCCAAAATGATGAATGATGACGACTACTGGTTGGCCAGCGTCCTGGATCCACGCTATAAAGGCAAATTACAAAACATCATGCCACAGGAGAACCTTGACCTAATATTGGCTAATAAACAAGCAACTCTGGTAAATCTGTTGCTTGAGGCATTCCCAGCACACAGCAGCGGTGATGGTTCTCACACGAGCCGTACGGGCCGGGGGCAGCTTGGCAGAGGTGTTCATGGTGCACACAGCAGAAGTGGCGTTGGAGACAGGGGTTTCATCACAATGTTGTGGACTGATTTTTCAAGTACCGCTCACACAACTGGTAATACAGCATCGATGGAAAGTGACAGGAGACAGCAGTTGTCAACTATGGTTACAAACTACTTTTCCTCCCATATCGATGTTCTCCCACACAAGTCATTGCCCTTTGACTATTGGGCTGCTAAACTGGACACCTGGCCTGAATTGGCACAATATGCCTTACAGGAGCTCGCTTGCCCAGCTGCAAGTGTGCTATCGGAAAGAGTCTTCAGTGCAGCTGGATCAATCCTGACAGAAAAAAGGACCCATCTGTCAACCCAAAATGTGGATGATCTAACCTTCATTAAAATGAACCATGCATGGGTTTCCAAGGATTTTGTCCCACCTTCCCCTGATGCCACATAGGGTGACAGAAAAATGGCTTGCTTTGGTCCACCTCTTCCTGGGACTTGACCTATTTCGCCTTTTGCATCAGCTGAATGTCCAACATCAGCATATGCCACTTTCTAAAACTCCCTAACTGTGCTGCCTCCCCCCCCCCATGGCCGGGGTCACCACCTAGCACACGACACCGTGCAAGTGCCGTTGCCCTGGACAGGTGGGTATACCGACTCTTGTGCGCGGGCACTGGCACAGGGTCCCTCATAGTGCAATCAAGTGTCTCTGACGGTGGTGGTGCACACCCGCCGTCAGACACACCGCCGTACTATGAGGGGCCCAGTGCCAGTACCGACGCCCACGAGTGGGCCCCCCTTGCTTGGGCAGGGCCCCAGCATTTGCAATCTTTACCTCTCCCTGCTCCTCCGCTGTGTAGTCTGGGCCGTCAAATCCATACTGTGCCTGACACCGTCTGAGCCTGCCTCCTGATGTATAGACATATCTTTTGAATGTGTACGCTATCCATACATGTTATCCGGGGATACGGTACCCTTTCTCACCTTTGTGCAATCACTTGCAAGCCATACTGGGCCTAACACCGTCTGAGCCTGCCTCCTGATGTATAGACATATCTTTTGAATGTGTACGCTATCCATACATGTTATCCGGGGATACGGTACCCTTTCTCACCTTTGTGCAATCACTTGCAAGCCATACTGGGCCTTACACCGTATGAGCCTGCCTCCTGATGTATAGACATATCTTTTGAATGTGTACGCTATCCATACATGTTATCCGGGGATACGGTACCCTTTCTCACCTTTGTGCAATCACGTGCAATCCATACTGGGCCTAACACCGTCTGAGCCTGCCTCCTGATGTATAGACATATATTTTGAATGTGTACGCTATCCATACATGTTATCCGGGGATACGGTACCCTTTCTCACTTTTGTGCAATCACATGCAAGCCATACTGGGCCTAACACCGTCTGAGCCTGCCTCCTGATGTATAGACATATATTTTGAATGTGTACGCTATCCATACATGTTATCCGGGGATACGGTACCCTTTCTCACCTTTGTGCAATCACTTGCAATCCATACTGGGCCTAACACCGTCTGAGCCTGCCTCCTGATGTATAGACATATATTTTGAATGTGTACGCTATCCATACATGTTATCCGGGGATACGGTACCCTTTCTCTCCTTTGTGCAATCACGTGCAAGCCATACTGGGCCTAACACCGTCTGAGCCTGCTTCCTGATGTATAGACATATCTTTTGAATGTGTACGCTATCCATACATGTTATCCGGGGATACGGTACCCTTTCTCACCTTTGTGCAATCACTTGCAAGCCATACTGGGCCTAACACCGTCTGAGTCTGCCTCCTGATGTATAGACATATCTTTTGAATGTGTACGCTATCCATACATGTTATCCGGGGATACGGTACCCTTTCTCACCTTTGTGCAATCACTTGCAAGCCATACTGGGCCTAACACCGTCTGAGCCTGCCTCCTGATGTATAGACATATCTTTTGAATGTGTACGCTATCCATACATGTTATCCGGGGATACGGTACCCTTTCTCACCTTTGTGCAATCACGTGTAATCCATACTGGGCGTGAGAACGGCTGGCGAGCTGTTAAGCAAGCTACAGCACCTGTGGTTTGCACACGTAAGTTTTTCATTTTTTCAGGAATGTCGGTTAGGCCTAATTCCGGAACTGCGGTTGACCTGCACTTACTGGGAAATCATCGTTCGCGAGTAATAATTGTAATCAGTGATCCCCATCACTAACGTTGTTCAGCGGGTTATCTGCACCTGTAAGCGACAAACGCTGGCCCTTTCAGTGTAGCGCACATGCAGCCACAGACATGTAAGGGCATGACACACCAGTTATTGGCCAATCTCATGTGCCAGAGCCTCACGTGTCCCTCTAGTAAGCCGGACTCGGACCGCGGGGCATGACGGAGTCTCGTTCGTTAACGGAATTATGCTTGCAATGTGTGCATCTGTTCTGTAGCTGGCATGGTTGAGGTTGCCCGTGTTGAGTCAAATTACGCCGTAGGCTCCACTCCTGGTGGTGCCCTTCTGGACATTCCTTTAAGGTTCAGCTTTGCAACCATACTGCCCACGTAAAACAAACACTTTGCCTTCATGAACGCTGTTTGGAGGGTCATGACTCGTGGGAATAACGCCGCCCAATCAGTTAACCTGCTAGAGAGATCCTTCGTTGCTCCCAAGCATGACATCACACTCCCTAGGAGGAAGGTAATGCCACTGTGGCGACCGTACTCCTGGGGGCGACACAAGTGCACTGATGCCCAGCCACTGCTCGATGAATCTGCTGGTACATTGACCCAGACCACTACATTCCCCTCGCACGCTACCCGGCCTGAATCTGACCCTGATGAAACTCAGGTTACCCTTCCCATATACAGTTCCATCTTACACGGTGACAAAGAGGAAGCTGCAGATGAAAGTGCAGATTCGGCCCACCCGCCATCAGACACACCACCGTACTATCAGGGGCCCTTTGCCAGTGCCGTCGCCAACGAGTGGGCCCCCCCTGCTTGCTCAGGATCACAGCACTTGCAAGGTTGAAATACTGTGCAGTGAGATGGAAGATGGGGACGACGAGGAGTCCAGACTAGTACAGGGATTCCCTAGCGAGGAGACTTATTTGATTGTTTTCAATGTTGGGACAGCAATTTTTGGGGAGCACTATACTCTGAAGAATGATAGATGGGGCCCACCATACACTGGAACATTCCAAAGGTGGACATCAGACACTGGAGCAGCATTTACAGGGCCCATTATACACTAGAGCATTAGAAATGGGACCCATTATGTTTGGAGCATTATTTGGGCCCATAAGACAGTGGAGCTTCATCCATGGGGACCAACATATACTGTAGCATTATGTGGAGCTCATCATATACTGTTTCAAACATTATATGGGACCAATGATTCTGTATGGAGAAATAGATGGGCCTCGTCATGAGATGTAAAAAGTGAAGTATTTTTCATTGTACTATACCGCTATTTCTCTGCCGTATCGGAGCATGATGAGTTGTGTCATTATGTGTTAAAGGGGCGCTCTTTCACCCAGGGCACATGAGAACCTGGAGCCAGCCCTACCCCCCCCACAACTTTAGCCAAATAACCCCCATTTTTCAGTGCGTAACTTGTATTATGAAGTTAATTAAGGTTGATCAGCTTAAGTAAGAAGAATTGATGCTTTTGGCATTCAAATGAGCACTGTAGGTGTGTTTCCTGTCCTTCTCTCACTGCCGACTTTTATTCCCCATTGACTTACATTGGGTTTCGTGTTTCGGGACGACCCCGACTTTTCCCTATAATCGGCCGATCTTGCTCGACCCGACTTTTGGAAAAGTCGGGTTTCACGAAACGAAACTCGACCATAAAAAACCAAAAGTCGCTCAACTCTATTACTGACATAAAGTCTAGTGATTGCAGAAATCTAGGAATTACTATTCACGGGAAAAACTTCTGTCACAATTCTCAGAGGCGATGCTGACCCTCAATTAATTAGTGTGTGGAGACAGCAAAAACCTTTCTTTGTGAAGTAACTGTTGCTGTATCGCAGTACCGTTGATCCCTGCACCGTTACTCATATCCATCCAATTTTGATCACAGGGAGAGATGTAAACATTATGCTCACTGCCTATCATGATCTGTCACGTAACTTTGAAGTGCAAAACACAGAATTCTCAGGCCGTAGGCGATTCAATTGGATTGGCATGAGAGGGCACATTTAAAATAGTGCGCTGGAATGTCACACGTCTGTGGGTAGGAAAACTGTGAAAGCTGATGAGAAACCACCACTGCATCTCATTGTGAGTCGACGTCCATAAGAAATGGAAGCCATTGATCATCTGAAGCTAGAGCCCGGCCAGCGGGACAGGGCATAGCTGCGTCTTAACCATCTTCTTCTATCAGTTCACCAAATTTGTAGTGGCAGTCCCAGTGATGGATTTGACAGCCCAGACTACACAGCAGAGCAGGGAGAGGTAAACATTGCAAATGCTGGAGCCCTGCCCAAGCAAGGGGGCCCACTCGCGGGCGTTGGTACTGGCACTGGGCCCCTCATAGTACGGCGGTGTGTCTGACGGCAGGTGTGCACCCCCACCATCAGAGACACTTGATTGCACTATGAGGGGCCCTGTGCCAGTGCCCGCGCCCAAGAGTCGACCCACCCACCTGTCCAGTGCAACAGCACTCGCATGGTTGCGTGCGCTAGGTGGTGACACCGGCCATGGGGGGAGGAGGCAGCCCAGTTAGGGAGATTTACAAAATGGCATATGTTGATATGGGACATTCACCTGCTGCTAAAGGCGAAATTGGTCAAGTCCCAGGAAGAGGAGGACCAAAGAAAGCCATTTTTCTGTCACCCTATGTGTCATCAGGGTAAGGTGTGACAAAATCCTTGGAAACCAATGCATGGTTCATTTTAATGAAGGTTAGATCATCCACATTTTGGGTCAAGAGACGGGTCCTTTTTTCTGTCAGGATTGATCCAGCAGCGCTGAAGACTCTTTCCGATAGCACACTTGCAGCTGGGCAAGCGAGCTCCTTTAAGGCATATTGTGCCAATTCAGGCCAGGTGTCCAGATTAGCGGCCCAATAATCAAATGGGAATGACCTGTGAGGGAGAACATCGATATGGGATGAGAAGTAGTTTGTAACCATAGTTGACAAGTGCTGTCTCCTGTCACTTTCAAATGATGCAGTATTACCAGTCGTGTGAGCGGGACTTGAAAAATCAGTCCACAACATGGTCATTAAACCCTTGTCTCTAACGCCACTTCTGATGTGTGCACCACCAACACCTCTTCCTAGTTGCCCCCGACCCCTACGGCTCGTGTGAGAACCATCACTGCTGCTGTATGCTGGGAATGCCTCAACCAACCGGTTTACCAGAGTTACTTGTTTGTTAGCCAATATTAGGTCAAGGTTCTCTTGTGGCATGATGTTTTGGAATTTGCCTTTATAGCGTGGATCCAGGATGCTGGCCAACCAGTAGTCGTCATCATTCATCATTTTGGCAATGCGGGGGTCCCTTTTTAGGATCTGCAAGGCATAATCTGATATGTGGGCCAATGTTCTCGGTGTCAATGATGCACTGCGAGTGCTGGGTGGAGGAGCACTTTCTGGCAAATTCACATCCCTCCAGTCACGCACAAACCCTTTACCAAACCTTGCCATGCCAACATTTTCTCTTGCCCCACAAGAAACATCCTCCTCCCCTAAATAATCATCCCCATCATCATCCTCCTCCTCTTCTTCCTCCACCTCGTCCAGGAGAGTTCCCGGAGCAGACAATGGCTGACTGTCATCAAGGCTTCCCTCCTCCTCTTCCTCATCATCCTCGGCTGCAGATGCCTGCTCATTAATGTGCAACAAAGTTTGCATGAGCAGACGCATAAGTGGGATGCTCATGCTTATGATGGCGTCGTCTGCGCTTACCAGCCGTGTTTTGAGCCATTCCTCAAAACACTAAAGGACTTTATAGAGGTCTTTCAGCTTCGACCACTGCTCACCTGTGAACTCCATGTCTGCCCTCAAAGTGCCTGCCCGTGTATCCTCCCACAAATGCATTACGGCCTGCCTCTGTTCGCACAGCCGCTCAACCATGTGCAGGCTGGAGTTCCACCTTGTTGCAACGTCGATAATTAGGCGGTCCTTGGGAAGGTGGAGCAATCGCTGCAGCTTCTGCATACGACTGGAGTGTACCGGCGAATGGCAGATGTGCGAGCACAGTCTTCGGACCTTCTGGAGCAGGCCTGTTAACTCCGGATAATTATTGAGGGAGCACTGCACCACCAGGTTCAAGGTGTGAGCCAAGCAAGGTATGTGTCTGAGTTTTGAAAGGGCTATGGCTGCCACAAAGTTCCGGCCGTTATCACTAACTACCTTGCCTGCCTCAAGATGTAGACTGCGCAGCCATGACTCAGTTTGTCGCTGAAAGTAATCTGCCAGTACCTACGCGGTGTGTCTGTCGCCCAAACACATCATCTGCATCACAGCCTGCTGATGCTTTCCACTAGCTGATCGATAGGGGGACAACTCATTTGCAACACTGGCAGCTGCGGATGGAGTGCTCGTGCGACTGTGTTCTGTGGACGAGCTTTCGCTTCTGGAGGGGGAGGAGGAGGGTTGAACGCCTACAGCCTACTGTTTCCTATACCGTGGGCTAGGCAGCACTGTCCCACCACCGCTGTCCCCTGTGGACCCTGCATTCACCACATTAACCCAGTGCGCAGTGATGGACATGTACCGGCCCTGGCCATGCCTACTGGACCATGCATCAGTTGTGAGGTGCACCTTTCCACTCACTGCTTGAGTGCATGTACAATGTGGTCTTTCACATGAAGGTGGAGGGCTGGGATGGCTTTGCGAGAAAAGAAGTGGCGACTGGGTAGGTCATAGCGTGGTACTGTGTAGGCTATGAGTTCACCAAAAGCTGATCTTTCAACCAACCGATAGGGCATCATCTCTAACGAGATTAGTTTGCCAATGTGGGCGTTTAAACCCAGTGTACGTGGATGAGAGGATGAGTACTTTCTTGTCCTACTCATAGTCTCTGGTAGGGTGAGCTGGACTTGAGAGCTGCATATGGTTGAACTAGCGGTGGACATGGCAGACTGAGAGAGGGTTGATGATGGTGATGGTGTTGGTGTTCTTTCTGATGGCCTAGATTCAGTCTTTCGTTGCAATAACAGTGTGATTCCCTGACTGATTTGCCCTTGCGACGACAACTCAACATTCGCTGCTGGTGGTGTGCTAACCGGTTGGCTTACAGTGGGGGAAGCAATGTAGTGTTGCTGACTACCTTCTTTGGGAGCAGTTGCACATGTGGTACGTGAGTTTTGGTAGTCCGTCCATGCTTGCAAGTGCATGGTGGTTAAATGTCTTAGCATGCAACTGGTATTCAAATTTCTCAGATTTTTCCCTCGGCTAAAGGTCTTTGCGCACTTCTTACAGATAACCTTTGTCTGATCATTAGGATTTTGTTCAAAAAAGTGCCACACTGCACTCTTCCTACTATGGAAGACATTTTGAGGCCTTGAACGCTGTGCTATTTTGACCATCTGGCCAAGCTGTCCTGCAATTCTTTTGGTTTTTGTAACTTGTTTTTGGACTGCTCCGGGCCAGCTAGATAACAGCTGTTGTGTTGTCGATGCCCGCTGCGGATGCTCCTCCTACTCTTCTGAGCTATTGGCAGCGGCACCCTCTTCCCCCAATGGATGCCAATTTGGGTCAACAACTGGGTCATCCATCACCTCCTCTTCAATGTCATGTGCACCTTCCTCTGTGTCACCATGTATGGTGGTATAGTATGCGGGAAGGGGCACCTGAGTTTCATCAGGGTCAGATTCTGCCTCAGTACACTGCGAGGACAATGTAGTGTTCTGAGTGAATGTACCAGCAGAATCATCTATCAGTGGCTGTGCATCAGTGCACTCCATGTCAGATTCATCTTGGCCTGTGAATTCATGATTTGACTTGATAACCCAGGCATGGTATGTGAAAACAGCTTCATGGAGTAATCTGTAGTGTGGCCTGCCGCATCCTTTAATTTTGGTTGGGGTGAAGGACACAAGGAAAGGTGTGGCTCATGACCATGAGCCTCCAATGACGACTCAGTGCTTTTATTTTTTAAAACTTCAGAAGAGGAGGCGATAGAGCTGGAGGCTGAGTCAGCAATGGAAGCCAAAACTTGTTCTTGAAGCTCCAGCTTTAAAAGCGGTTTACCTACATCCAGAAAAGGGAGCCTTCGAGGCCTTGTGGAGCCAGACGATGATGCAGGCTCAACACCTCATGCATTAGGTGCTAGTTTGCTTTAGCCGCTACCAGCAGATCCACCACCAACACCAACACCATCATTACCAGCTGCCAACCCCGCCCACTTCCACGGACTCTTCCACCACACTTATTCATTTTTGGGGAAAATGTACCCAAAACCCACCAACTATATAGTACTGTAAAACAAGGTACAAGGTGAATATAGTAGTGGGGAGAATTTGAATCTCTCTAGACTTCAGGACACAGTTGGATTCTGTCAGGCCCTGTTTATATTACACCGCAATGTGACAGGCAGATTCTGGATGGTGTAAGAAAGGTGTTTAAAGGACTGGGGAGAATTTGAATCTCTCTTGACTTCAGGACACAGTTGGATTCTGTCAGGCCCTGTTTATATTACACCGCAATATGACAGGCTGATTCTGGATGGTGTAAGAAAGGTGTGTAGAGGACTGGGTAGAATTGGAATCTCTCTAGACTTCAGGACACAGTTGGATTCTGTCAGGCCCTGTTTATATTACACCGCAATGTGACAGGCAGATTCTGGATGGTCTAAGAAAGGTCTATAGATGACTGGGGAGAATTTGAATCTCTCTAGACTTCTGGACACAGTTAGATTCTGTCAGGCCCTGTTTATATTACACCGCAATGTGACAGGCAGATTCTGGATGGTGTAAGAAAGGTGTATAGAGGACAGGGGAGAATTGGAATCTCTCTAGACTTCAGGACACAGTTGGATTCTGTCAGGCCCTGTGTATATTACACCGCAATGTGACAGGCAGAAATTGCCTAGTGTATGACAAACTACAAGGTGTATATAGAATTAGTCAGAATTGGAATCTCCCTAGAGTGTAGGTCTGTAAGAACGGACAAACTCCTCAGCTTTTCCTTACAGAGTCACACACTTAGCTTCAATTTGGCCGTGATAACAGCCGTTACACGGTACTGTGAGAGGAGCGTACACGTACACCGCTATACGGTGTATGTAAAATTGTCAAGCTCCGTGTTTTGTATACGGACTGACACACGCTGTCTCTCTCTAGTTTTGAATGTAATCAAACAGCAGATATAGTAAACTGTTTGAAAAACCGACAAAACTATAAGGTGTAGGTCTGTAAGAACGGACAAACTCCTTGGCTTTTCCTTCCAGAGTCACACACTTAGATAGCTTCAATTTGGCTGTGATAACAGCCGTTACATGGTACTGTGTGAGGAGCGTACACCGCTGTACGGTGTGAAAAAATGAACGCTCAGTACCTCACCAGGACAAAACAATAAAATTTGGATTGCTTTTAAAAAAGCAGTTTGTACACCAGTGTGCACACAGAAATGCAGCTAGCCTTAAAAGGCAGGCTAATCACCACCAGCGCTGCTGCACAAAAGGAAAAATCTTCCCCTTTCACTGCACAGTAACTACAGTGAAAAGCGCTATCAGCAGAAGCAGTTTTTTTTTCTTTTTGCCTTCCTAACGCTCTCCCTACAGAATCAGCAGCAGCAGCTATCCCTATTCTGAGATCAGCATGAGTAACATGGCGGTCGGCGTGCATGCCATTTTATACCCCCTGTGATGCCCCACAAAGCAAGCCAATCACTTGTATGCCCTTCTCCAAGATGGTGGTGACCGCTGCCTATGTCATCACGTTGCCCACAGTGTCTGTTTTTCCTGATTGGCTGAAAAAGGGTGCTAAAGCATCTTTTGAAACGCGACTTTGGCGCTAAAGTCGACGACCTCGTGGCCGACCTAATGCTAAGGTCGGGTTTCGTTTCATGAAACCCGACTTTGGCGAAAGTCGGCGACTTTTGAATTTTTTCGACCCGTTTCGCTCAACTCTATTTGTCACGAATGAATTTTTTCATTTTTTTGTTCATAATATCATTTTCCTTATCTTTTAATCTAGATATTATACTAGAGGTGAGGTCCTGAATCCCCTCTACCTGATTGAATGTTTTGAGTTGCTCAAAAAGGTTGGTGGTAATTTTAGTAGTTTTTTAAAGATTTAATGATCTTTTCTCAATGATAAATTGTAATGCTTGATTAGAAAAGGAGGAAGAGAGAGTATCCCATTCTTTTTGAATGGAGGTGTCTCAAAAATCACTAGCTAGTGTTTTGTATACTGTTAAGCCCCTTGGTACCAATCCTGCTTTGGCATATTGTTCTAAAGAGGCTACCTCCCACATATCCCTCATTTCTATGTGTAGGTGTTTTTCCAAGGTTTTCAGCAGTGATTTTGCCTGCTCAAAATCTGATGAAGCAGGCCATGTTAAATAAACTGCTTCTTAATCAGATTTAACCTAAAGTTCCTATCATGCTATAATTCATTGATGGCCATGGTGAGCTGCCTAAGTGTGTTATGCACAGATCTAATAAAAAGCAATAAAACAGTAAATTCTACACACTGGCGCTCACCCTAGAAACCTACTGCAATAGCTGCTAGTGAAGAACAGGTACTGTGCAGGTCCTGAAGAATACTTTTACAAACTTAAGAATAAAACAAACTTCACGGCGCTTATGCTCAAGAAGTAACAAATGAACAAAGGCCAAAAAATCACAATAACCAAGGTTACAATTTGAATATATCCCTCTGCTGATGTTGCACACAAATACTGACAAAGAGCGGTGAGGCTATAATTAAACCACAGGAACGTTGAGTAAATTCAGCTCATAAGCCCCTAAAAAACTCAGATGATTAGAGGCCAAAAAAAAACAAACCTTGCTCTAAACAGAAGTTGCATTAGCACACACTCCCTAAGAGATGGTGGTGAGGCAGTGGTTAAACCACAAACATTGCACTCTAACCCACACCAATGAATGGCGGAAAGTTTAGACACTTACTTGCAATAATAAGGTGTTGGGTTGTCAAGTTTCGCTTCTAAGCAGTGAAGCAGCGTGTGACATGTAGAGGTGCGCTCGCAGCGGCGCTGATTAATGAAATCCAGCTGATAGGCGGGGGTAGAGAGCAGGGAGCTCTGAGAAGGCAGAGGCTGACGGCGCACTCCGGCCGTAGCACTGCCACCGACACACTGCAGGGAACAGAACGCTGGGAGCGTGATGTCAAGGGACCAGCTGCTAGGCTGGACGGGGAGTGTGAGGGGTCAGTCTGAATGACGCGTTTCGAGGGACGCGGTCCCTCTTCATCAAGTTTACAGGCACTGACCCTGACCAGTCCTGATAAACCCCTGCCTCCCAGTTTAGCTCCGCCCACTCTACTTCAATTTACATTTAAACACCGCCTATGTGAAAGTGATTGCACAGACTTATGTCCACAATATTGGAGACATATATGAGAAATTAAATGAAATAAATGCAAAAAATTGACTGTAAAGTGCAATGGAAGTTAAAATAGTTAAATTAATAGAATAAACATATAAAACTAAATCTATACTTTATTTAATTATTAATAAGAATGAAATAAAACATAGGGAATTAAAAAATAAAGAATCTTGTGTGCACAACAACATAAGACCTGTATGCTGGATTACGATATTTGAATAAAACAGCAGAAATGAAAAATACAAATAAAAGGAATTCTTTCTAAAAAGGAGGACCCCGTAGATCGGTTTTGCAAAGACGAAATGAAATTTTTAAGTTTATATTTGGATTTGGATCCAAATTTAAAAGGCATGAAATTCAATTTCGTAATTTAGGCCTTTGGGGGCCATACTATCCAGGAGGAAGATCCACCTGGATTCAATTCTGGACATTTGTTTTAAAAAATCGCCCCCTCTTGGATTGGGGTGCACTAGTTCAATACCACAAAAGGATATGCCACTACAAGATCGATTGTGGGTATCCAAGAAGTGGCGAGACAGGGGATGACCTTTAAACCCCTTGTTAATGTTATCTAAATGTTCCTCGATGCGAACTGATAGCCTTCTTTTTGTCTGACCTACATACAGCTTATTGCAGGGACACTTTAATAGATAAATGACCCTGCTTAAATGACACGAAATTGCAGATTTGATGCTGAACTCATTCGTGTTATCCGAATTGGAGAACGTGGTTTGCAGTTCTTTTTTAATACATGTCTGTAGGCTGCAATCACATTTACCACGTGGAGAGAAACCCATTTTAGGAGTCAAAAAATGACTTTTAAGTTTTGGTTTTGATGAAAAGATGGGTTTAGTGGTTGGTGCTAGCAGAAGGCCAAGGTTTGGGGCTTTTTTGTATACAAATTTGGGGTGTGGTGGTAAGAGGTTACCAATAACCTTATCTTTCATCAATACCGGCCAGTATTTTCTGATAATTTTGTTGAATTTAGTGTGTCCTGAATGGAACTGAGTGATAATGGGCAGTTGATGGATTTGTTCCTGTAGACTAGGTGGATCCTTGTTTAGGATGGATTTGTGAATAAGATTATTTCGAGAGGTATTTTTAATAGTTAGTCGGGTTTTCTCCAACGATTGAAAATCATATCCTTTAGCTACTAGTTGGTGAGTAAGATGCTTGGATTCGTTGTCATAGTCATCATTTTTTGTACAGTTTCTTCTTATTCAGATGAACTTTGCTTTAGGGACATTGGTTAGCCAGATTGGTAGGTGGCATGTTGTGAGTTCATTTTCCCCTTCACCGTCGATGTCTGATGAACTCCCTCTTCTGGTGAAGGAAGGTAGTGAGGCTGATTACCAAACACCTGATCTGGTAGATGATGACTGGGTAACAGGAAATTCTGACTGGATATAAGGCAGCCGACGCCCTTCTGAGTCGCTGCTGTTTTCTCTGCTGGATTCTTGGAGACCAGTCTGATTCCTGCTTCCCAAAGATAAGTTTTTGCTGTGCTATTGAACTTATTAGTTTTGTTTTGTTTACCTTGTTTTATGGAGTTCAGCCATCCCCGGTCAGGGGTGTGCTGAGTTCCATTTTTGTCTATGATCAGTTTGTCTCTTTGCTCTGTCTTCAGAATTTACCTGAGTGCTGATATAGTCTTTTTGAAGTCCTAGCGACTTCAGGGCCTGTTTTTCCTATCAGACGGTTGGGACATTTTTTGGGAGGGTTTTTTACGGATTGCAGACAGTAGCTTTTCTATCCTGTCCTTTTTAGTTAGCTTGGGCCCCATCGTTTGCTCAACCTATCTTTCTATCTGTGTTAGTGTTTTCATCTTGCTTTGCCGTCATTATATGTTGGGGGCTGCCTATTGCTTTGGGGTCTGCTCTGGGGCAGTTTAGATTTCCCCTTTCTTTCTTTAGGCCTATTTAGTTCTCCGGCTGTAATCGAGGGGTCTAGGGCATCGTAGGAACCCCCCACAGCTACTGTTAGTTGTTGTGGATAGGATCAGGGGTCTGCAATCCGATAGCTGCCAACCTCTCCGGTTTTCTGGACTTAGCATGTATTTTTGTTTTTTACTCCTTTGGTGACTCACTCATAACAGAATCATCAGCCATACCGCAGATCCTAGGGTACTCAATAGCAGGAAAAAATTGTAAAAAGAAAAAAGAGTTTTTCAGAATTTTTTTTTGTGTATATTTTTTCCTCTATGTCTCTGGGAGGGGGGGAATTTTTTTTTCCTTTCTCAATGGAGATGAAGCAATTGTCTGATCGTGTGGAGCAGCTCACTGCTGAAGTGCGGGGAATTTCGGCCTATCTTGCTCATTCACATGCTGCTGAACCAAAGATCCCTACTCCTGATGTGTTTCTTGGGGATGGGTCTAAATTTATGAATTTTAAGAATAATTGTAAATTATTTTTTGCCTTGAAGCCTAACTCGTCGGGGAGCTCTGCGCAGCAGGATAAAATTGTCATCTCTTTGCTGCGCGGCGATCCTCAGGATTGGACGTTTTCTTTGAAACCTGATGATTCTATTCTTACTAATGTGAACACATTTTTTCAAGCCTTGGGGTTGTTGTATGATGAACCTAATGCTTTTGATCAGGCTGAAAAGGCCCTGTTGGCATTGAGCCAGGGTCGGGATTCTGCAGAATTGTACTGTCAAAAATTCCAAAAGTGGGCGGTCCTTACTACCTGGAATGATGGTGCCTTGGCAGCTCTCTTTTGGAAGGGTTTGTCAGAAACCGTAAATGATACTATGGTGGGATTTCCTGTTCCCTCTGGTCTTGACGATTCTATGTCATTAGCCATTCAGGTTGATCAGCGTTTGCGTGAACGCAAAACCGCACGAGAGGTGTTGCCACCTGTTGAACAAATGTCTGAACCTATGCAATGTGATAGAGTTTTGTCTAGGGCGCAACGTCAGGAGTTCAGAAGGTGTAATAAGCTGTGTTTCTTCTGTGGTGATGCCTCGCATATTATTTCTGTCTGCCCCAGACGAGAGAAACGTTTTGCACACACATTTGCTGTGGGTGGTGTTCAACCTAAGTTTCTTCTGGCAATTACTCTGATCTGCTCCCTGTCCACATTTTCCGCTAAGGCTTTTGTGGATTCGGGAGCAGCTCTGAACCTGATGGACTTGGATTTTGTTAAACGTTGTGGATTGCCTATGACACCTCTGCGGATGCCTATCCCTTTGAGGGGTATTGATGCTACTCCTTTGGCGAAGAATAAACCTCAGTTTTGGACCCAGGTGGTAATGCGGGTCGCCCCAGACCATCAAGAGAATTGCAGATTTTTGGTGTTGCATAATTTGCATGATACCATTGTTCTGGGGTTTCCCTGGTTGCAAATCCATAATCCAGTTTTGGATTGGAAATCTGTGTCTGTGGTGAGTTGGGGTTGTCGGTGTGCCCTTAGTGATGCTCCTGTTTTCTCCACCTCTCCCCAGTCGCATGATGTTCCTGACTATTTGGCTGATTATTATGATGTATTTAGTGAGAATGAGTCTGCGTCTTTGCCTCCTCATAGGAGTTATGACTGTGCAATTGAGCTGAGCCCTGTGTGTAAATTTCCCAAGGGTCGACTTTTCAATTTATCTGTACCCGAACACGAGGCTATGCGATCCTATATTAAGGAGTCGTTGGAGAAGGGTCATATTAGACCATCCTCTTCACCCTTAGGTGTTGGGTTTTTTTTCGTGGCTAAGAAAGATGGGTCATTAAGGCATTGCATTGACTATCTTTCCCTCAACAAAATTACTGTTAAATATCAGCATCCGTTACCCCTGATTTCTGATCTATTCTCCAGAGTTAAAGGTGCTTGCTGGTTTACAAAGCTTGACCTCAAGGGGGCGTATAATCTTATTCGCATTAAGCATGGGGATGAATGGAAGACGGCGTTTAATACTCCGGAGGGACATTTTGAGTGCCTGGTGATGCCTTTTGGGCTCACTAATGCACCTTCTGTCTTCCAGTGCTTCATGAATGATATTTTCCGAGACTTGGTGGATAAAATTTTGATCATCTATCTGGATGATATTTTGATCTTTTCCAAGGATTGGGACTCTCATGTGGAACATGTTTGGACTGTGTTCCGGATTTTGAGGGAGAATTCCCTGTATGTCAAGGGATCGAAATGCCTTTTTGGGGTACAGAGGATTTCATTTTTGGGATTTATTTTGTCTCCGTCAACTATTGAAATGGACCCGGCCAAGGTACTGGCCATTTATGATTGGGTTCAGCCCACTTCTTTGAAGGCCCTGCAGAAATTTTTGGGTTTTGCTAATTTTTATCGTAAATTTATAGC
The DNA here is from genome assembly GCF_039654945.1 of Dendrobates tinctorius. Lineage (NCBI taxonomy): Eukaryota > Metazoa > Chordata > Amphibia > Anura > Dendrobatidae > Dendrobates > Dendrobates tinctorius. Next base: position 8,831,896 of record NW_027361705.1, on the reverse strand, counting down.
TAATTTTTCTGGTATTGCCAAACCATTGACTGATTTGACTAAGAAGGGTGCTGATGTGCTGAATTGGTCTCCGGAGGCTGTTTCTTCCTTTCAGGAGCTGAAGCGAAGGTTCACTTCTGCTCCGGTTTTGCGGCAACCTGATGTCTCACTCCCGTTTCAGGTAGAGGTGGACGCTTCTGAGATTGGTGCAGGAGCTGTTTTGTCCCAAAAAGATCCTGTAACATCTAAAATGAATCCCTGTGCTTTCTTTTCCAGAATGTTCTCCCCATCCGAACGTAACTATGATGTGGGGAATCGGGAACTGTTAGCCATGAAATGGGTATTTGAGGAGTGGAGACATTGGTTGTAGGGCGTTAAACATCAAGTCGTGGTCCTTACTGACCACAAGAATTTGATTTACCTGGAGACGGTCAAACGCTTGAATCCTAGACAGGCTAGGTGGGCCTTGTTTTTCACACGTTTTGATTTTGTGGTATCTTTTCTTCCGGGCACTAAGAATGTCAAGGCAGACGCCCTCTCTAGGAGTTTCTTTGCTGATTCTCCTGTTGTGACCAAGCCTGCTACCATCTGAGGTGAGAGGGTAGTTCTTTCTGCCATCTCGCCCGATTTGAGACGTGCTCTGGAAGAGTTTCAGGAGGACAAACCTGAGCGTTGTCCCATTGAAAAATTGTATGTTCCTGACCAGTGGAGGAAGAGAGTGATGTCTGAAGTTCATTGCTCTGCATTGGCTAGTCATCCAGGTATTTTTGGTACTAGAGATTTGGTGAGTCGGTCTTTTTGGTGGCCCACCTTGTCTCGTGATGTCAGGAATTTTGTGCAGTCCTGTGGGACTTGCTCTTGGTCTAAACCTTGTTCTCGCTCTAGTGGGTTGTTGATGCCTTTGCCGGTGCCCAGGAGGCCATGGACCCATATTTCAATGGATTTTATCTCTGATATGCCTGTCTCTCAGAGAATGACTGTTATTTGGGTGATTTGTGATAGATTCTCTAAGATGGTCCATCTTGTACCACTCCCTAAGTTGCCATCTTCCTCAGAGTTGGTGCCCTTGCTTTTGCAACAGGTGGTTCGCTTGCACGGGATTCCTGAGAACATTGTATCTGACAGAGGAGTTCAGTTTGTTTCTAGATTTTGGAGGACTTTCTGTTCCAAGCTGGGAATTCAGTTGTCCTTCTCCTCTGCGTTTCACCCTCAGACCAATGGGCAGACGGAAAGAACAAACCGGACTTTGGAGTAGTATTTGAGATGTTTTATTTCTGCTGGTCAGGATGATTGGGTTTCATTTTTGCCCTTGGCCGAACTTGCTTTAAATAATAGAGCTAGTTCTGCCACTTTGATGTCACCTTTTTTTGTAACTTTGGGTTTCATCCTCGATTCTCTTCAGGGCAGGTGGAGCCTTCTGCCTGCCCCAGTGTTGACACTGTGGTGGAGAGAATGCACCAGATCTGGGACCAAGTGGTGGATAAGTTGTCCCTCTCCCAGGAAAAGGCCCAGCGGTTTTCCAACCGGCATAGGACCATTGGTCCCCAGTTTAAGGTGGGTGATATGGTTTGGTTGTCATCAAAGAATATCGCTATGAATGTGGCTTCTCCAAAGTTTAAACCTAGATTTATTGGACCTTACAAGATTTTGGAGATTCTTAATCCAGTCTCTTTTCGATTGGCTCTTCCTGTTACATTTAAGATCCATAACGTGTTTCATAAGTCTCTGTTAAAGAGGTTTGTTGAGCCAGTAGTTCCTGTGGTGGCACCTCCTGACCCGGTATTGGTTGAAGGTAATGTGGAATATGAGGTTGAGAAGATACTGGATTCTCGCCTGGCTAGACGGAGACTCCAGTATTTGGTTAAATGGAAGGGTTATGGCCAGGAGGATAATTCTTGGGTACCTGCATCCGATATTCATGCCGAAAGATTGGTTCGTTCCTTTCATCGGGCCCATCCTGATCGCCCTGGTGGCGTGGATGAGGGTTCGGTGACCCCTCCTCAAGGGGGAGGTACTGTTGTGAGTTCATTTTCCCCTTCACCGTCGATGTCTGATGAACTCCCTCTTCTGGTGAAGGAAGGTAGTGAGGCTGATTACCAAACACCTGATCTGGTAGATGATGACTGGGTAACAGGAAATTCTAACTGGATATAAGGCAGCCGACGCCCTTCTGAGTCGCTGGTGTTTTCTCTGCTGGATTCTTGGAGACCAGTCTGATTCCTGCTTCCCAAAGATAAGTTTTTGCTGTGCTATTGAACTTATTAGTTTTGTTTTGTTTACCTTGTTTTTTGGAGTTCAGCCGTCCCCGGTCGGGGGTGTGCTGAGTTCCATTTTTGTCTATGATCAGTTTGTCTCTTTGCTCTGTCTTCAGAATTTACCTGAGTGCTGATATAGTCTTTTTGAAGTCCTAGCGACTTCAGGGCCTGTTTTTCCTATCAGACGGTTGGGACATTTTTTGGGAGGGTTTTTTACGGATTGCAGACAGCAGCTTTTCTATCCTGTCCTTTTTAGTTAGCTTGGGCCCCATCGTTTGCTCAACCTATCTTTCTATCTGTGTTAGTGTTTTCATCTTGCTTCACCGTCATTATATGTTGGGGGCTGCCTATTGCTTTGGGGTCTGCTCTGGGGCAGTTTAGATTTCCCCTTTCTTTCTTTAGGTCTGTTTAGTTCTCCGGCTGTGATCGAGGGGTCTAGGGCATCGTAGGAACCCCCCACGGCTACTGTTAGTTGTTGTGGATAGGATCAGGGGTCTGCAATCCGATAGCTGCCAACCTCTCCGGTTTTCTGGACTTACAGTCATGGCCAAAAGTATTGACACCCCTGCAATTCTGTCAGATAATACTCAGTTTCTTCCTGAAAATGATTGCAAACACAAATTCTTTGGTATTATTATCTTCATTTAATTTGTCTTAAATGAAAAAACACAAAAAGAATTGTCCTAAAGCCAAATTGGATATAATTCCACACCAAACATAAAAAAGAGGGTGGACAAAAGTATTGGCACTGTTCGAAAAATCATGTGATACTTCTCTAATTTGTGTAATTAACAGCACCTGTAACTTACCTGTGGCACCTAACAGGTGTTGGCAACAATTAAATCACACTTGCAGCCAGTTGACATGGATTAAAGTTGACTCAACTTCTGTCCTGTGTCCTTGTGTGTACCACATTGAGCATGGAGAAAAGAAAGAAGACCAAAGAACTGTCTGAGGACTGGAGAAACCAAATTGTGAGGAAGCATGAGCAATCTCAAGGCTACAAGTCCATCTCCAAAGACCAGAATGTTCCTGTGTCTGCCGTGTGCAGTGTCACCAAGAATTTAAAGCCCATGGCACTGTGGCTAACCTCCCTAGATGTCGACGGAAAAGAAAAATTGACAAGAGATTTCAATGCAAGATTGTGCGGATGTTGGATAAAGGACCTCGACTAACATCCGAACAAGTTCAAGCTGCCCTGCAGTCCGAGGGTACAACAGTGTCAACCCGTACTATCCGTCGGTGTCTGAATGAAAAGGGACTGTATGGTAGGAGACCCAGGAAGATCCCACTTCTTACCCCGAGACATAAAAAAGCCAGGCTGGAGTTTGCCAAAACTTACCTGAAAAAGCCTAAAACATTTTGGAAGAATGTTCTCTGGTCAGATGAGACAAAAGTAGAGCTTTTTGGGCAAAGGCTTCAACATAGAGTTTACAGGAGAAAAAAAGAGGCATTCAAAGAAAAGAACACGGTCCCTACAGTCAAACATGGTGGAGGTTCCCTGATGTTTTGGGGTTGCTTTGCTGCCTCTGACACTGGACTGCTTGACCGTGTGCATGGCATTATGAAGTCTGAAGACTACCAACAAATTTTGCAGCTTAATGTAGGGCCCAGTGTGAGAAAGCTGGGTCTCCCTCAGAGGTCGTGGGTCTTCCAGCAGGACAATGACCCAAAACACACTTGAAAAAGCACTAGAAAATGGTTTGAGAGAAAGCACTGGAGACTTCTAAGGTGGCCAGCAATGAGTCCAGACCTGAATCCCATAGAACACCTGTGGAGAGATGTAAAAATGGCAGTTTGGAGAAGGCACCCTTCAAATATCAGGGACCTGGAGCAGTTTGCCAAAGAAAAATGGTCTAAAATTCCAGCAGAGCATTGTAATAAACTCATTGATGGTTACCGGAAGCGGTTGGTAGCAGTTATTTTGGCTAAAGGTTGTGCAACCAAGTATTAGGCTTAGGGTGCCAATACTTTTGTCTGGCCCATTTTGGGAGTTTTGTGTGAAATGATCAATGTTTTGCTTTTTGCTTCATTCTCTTTTGTGTTTTTTCATTTAAGACAAATTAAATGAAGATAATAATACCAAAGAATTTGTGTTTGCAATCATTTTCAGGAAGAAACTGAGTATTATCTGACAGAATTGCAGGGGTGTCAATACTTTTGGCCATGACTGTAGCTTGTATTTTTGTTTTTTCCTCCTTCGGTGACTCACTCATAACAGTGTCAGCTGTTAAGATGATTATAACTATTAGAATCCACATATTTTCTGTGACATTTAGTTACTAATTTCTGATCTTCATCAAAAATTGTGAGGTCAAGAAAGTTGACACTGGTTTGGCTTATGGTTTGTGTGAATTCTAAACCATACAGGTTTTGATTTAAGCTTTTAAGGAAGTTCTCCAATGCTGGTTTTGAGCCCTTCCAGACAAAGAAAATGTCTTCTATGAATCTTAAGTGACCTTCCATGGTATAGATAGTTGATTGCTCCCACATGCCAACATAAGTGTTGGCATAACTGGGCGCAAACCGCTTACCCATTGCAGTGCCACATATCTGCAAATAAAATTGTTTTTCATATACAAAAAAATTATGGGTAAGGATGAATTCAATACTCTTCCCAATGAAATCAATCTGAGTATCCTCATAGACTCCCAGTTTTTGAAGAAAATAAGATGCTGCTTCACACCCTTTTTGGTGATTAATCACCGTATACAGTGATTTAATGTCGAGTGTACCCAAAAAATGGTTTGGTTCCCAATGTACAGTTTGTAAAATTTGAAGTATATGTGCAGTATCCTTTAGATATGCTGGTAAGAGAGACATGGATTTTTTAAAATGTGTGTCTACATATTTAGATAAATTTGCTGTTAAGCAATTGATCCCAGATATGATTGGTCTGCTGGGGGGATTGGCTAACCAATGTCCCTAAAGGACAATTCATCCGAAAAAGAAGAAACTGTACAAAAAATGACTATGACAACGAATCCAAACATCTTACTCACCAACTAGTAGCTAAAGGCTATGATTTTCAATCGTTGGAGAAAACCCGACTAACTATTAAAAATATCTCTCGAAATAATCTTATTCACAAACCCATCCTAAACAAGGATCCACCTAGTCTACAGGAACAAATCCATCAACAGGGGCGGCACGGTGGCTCAGTGGTTAGCGCTGCAGCCTTGCAGCCTCCAAATCCCACCAAGGACAACATCTGCAAGGAGTTTGTATGTTCTCCCCGTGTTTGCGTGGGTTTCCTCCGGGCACTCCGGTTTCCTCCCACATTCCAAAGACATACTGATAGGGAATTTAGATTGTGAGCCCCATCGGGGACAGTGATGATGATGTGTGCAAACTGTAAAGCGCTGAGGAATATGTTAGCGCTATATAAAAATAAAGATTAAGATTATTATTATCAACTGCCCATTATCACTCAGTTCCATTCAGGACACACTAAATTCAATAAAATTATTAGAAAATACTGGCCAATATTGATGAAAGGTAAGGTTATTGGTAACCTCTTGGCACCACATCCCAAATTTGTATACAAAAAAGCCCCAAACCTTGGCCTTCTGCTAGCACCAACCACTAAACCCATCTTTTCATCAAAACCAACACTTAAAAGTCATTTTTTGACTCCTAAAATGGGTTTCTCTCCATGTGGTAAACGTGATTACTGCCTGCGGACATGTATTAAAAAAGAACTGCAGACCACGTTCTCCAATTCGGATAACACGAATGAGTTCAGCATCAAATCTGCAATTTCGTGTCATTCAAGCAGGGTCATTTATCTATTAAAATGTCCCTGCAATAAGCTGTATGTAAGGTCGGACAAAAAGAAGGCTATCAGTTCGCATCAAGGAGCATTTAGATAACATTAACAAGGGGTTTAGAGGTCATCCCCTGTCTCGCCACTTCTTGGATACCCACAATCGATCTTGTCGTGGCATATCCTTTTGTGGTATTGAACTAGTGCACCCCAATCCAAGAGGGGGCGATTTTTTAAAACAAATGTCCAGAACTGAATCCAGGTGAATCTTCCTCCTGGATAGTATGGCCCCCAAAGGCCTAAATTACGAAATTGAATTTTATGCCTTTTAAATTTGAATCCAAATCCAAATATAAACTTAAAAATTTCATTTCGTCTTTGCAAAACCGATCTATGGGGTCCTCCTTTTTTAGAAAGAATTCCTTTTATTTGTATTTTTCATTTCTGCTGTTTTATTCAAATATCGAAATCCAGCATACAGGTCTTATGTTGTTGTGCACACAAGATTCTTTATTTTTTAATTCCCTATGTTTTATTTCATTCTTATTAATAATTAAATAAAGTATAGATTTAGTTTTATATGTTTATTCTATTAATTTAACTCTTTTAACTTCCATTGCACTTTACAGTCAAATTTGCATTTATTTCATTTAATTTCTCATATATGTCTCCAATATTGTGGCCATAAGTCTGTGCAATCACTTTCACTTAGGCGGTGTTTAAATCTAAATTGAAGTAGAGTGGTTATCAGGATGGGCCAGGGTCAGTGCCTGTAACCTTGATGAAGAGAGACCGTGTCCCTCAAAACGCGTCGTTCAGACTGATCCCTCACACTCCCCGTCCAGCCTAGCAGCTGGTCCCGTGACGTCACACTCCCAGCGTTCTGTTCCCTGCAGTGTGTCGGCGGCAGTGCTACGGCCGGAGCGCGCCGTCAGCCTCTGCCTTCTCAGAGCTCCCTGCTCTCTACCCCCCGCCTGTCAGCTGGATTTCATTAATCAGCGCCACTCTGCGAGCGCACCTCTACATGTCACATGCTGCTTCACTGCTTAGAAGCGAAACTTGGCAACCCAGCACCTTATCATTGCAAGTAAGTGTCTAAACTTGCCGCCATTCATTGGTGTGGGTTAGAGCGCAATGTTTGTGGTTTATCCACTGCCTCACCACCATCTCTTAGGAAGTGTGTGCTAATGTAACCTCTGTTTAGAGCAGGGTTTTTTTTTTTTTTTTTGGCCTCTAATCATCTGAGTTTTTTAGGGGCTTATGAGCTGAATTTACTCAACGTTTCTGTGGTTTAATTATAGCCTCACTGCTATTTGTCAGTATTAGTGTGCAACATCAGCAGAGGGTCATATTTCAATTGTAACCTTGGTTGCTGCGATATCTTTGGCCATTGTTCACCTGTTACCTCTAATTATAGCCTCACCGCTACTTGTCAGTGTTTGGGTGTAACATTAGCAAAGGGTTATATTCCAATTGTAACCTTGGTTATTGCGATTTTTTGGCCTTTGTTCATCTGTTACTTCTTGAGCATAAGCGCCGTGAAGTTTGTTTTATTCTTAAGTTTGTAAAAGTATTCTTCAGGACCTGCACAGTACCTGTTCTTCACTAGCAGCTATTGCAGTAGGCTTCTAGGGTGAATGCCAGTGTGTAGAATTTACTGTTTTATTGCTTTTTATTTGATCTGTGCATAACACACTTAGGCAGCTCACCATGGCCATCAATGAATTATAGCATGATAGGAACTTTAGGTTAAATCTGACTAAGAAGCAGTTTATCTAACATGGCCTGCTTCATCAGATTTTGAGCAGGCAAAATCACTGCTGAAAACCTTGGAAAAACACCTACACATAGAAATGAGGGATATGTGGGAGGTAGCCTCTTTAGAACAATATGCCAAAGCAGGATTGGTACCAAGGGGCTTAACAGTATACAAAACACTAGCTAGTGATTTTTGAGACACCTCCATTCAAAAAGAATGGGATACTCTAACTTCCTCCTTTTCTAATCAAGCATTACAATTTATCATTGAGAAAAGATCATTAAATCTTTAAAAAACTACTAACATTACCACCAACCTTTTTGAGCAACTCAAAACATTCAATCAGGTAGAGGGGATTCAGGACCTCACCTCTTGTATAATATCTAGATTAAAAGATGAGGAAAATGATATTATGAACAAAAAAATGAAAAAATTCATTCGTGACAAAGTACCTCTCGACTCAGGCGTTATTCCTGTTTCTCCTATCACTTATAAGTAGTGTTGAGCATTCCGATACTGCAAATATCGGGTATCGGCCGATATTCGCTGTATCGGAATTCCGATACCGAGTACCGATATTTTTTCAATATCGGATATCGGAAACGGAAGTTCCCATAATGCAAAGAGCCACTGCTGTGGCTCTGATTGTCTGCCGAAATGATGTCATCATGATGCGCGGTCTGTGCCCATCATGATGCGCCGTCAGTTCGGGCCTTCCGGGGGGTCTGTGCCGACTGCCCGGGGGTCTATGCCGACTGCCCGGGGGTCTGTGCGGACTGCCGGGGGTCTGTACCGGCCTGCCGGGGGGCTGTGCCGGCCTACCGGTGGTCTGTGCCGACTGTCCGGGGGTCTGTGCAGGCATCATCCGATGGGACTACAAGACCCATCGGGCGATGCCTGCTACCATGACGGTGATTGACACATTAGCCAATTATGGGACAGTAGTAGTCCCATCATCCGGCCTATGTGTTCAATGTAAAAAAAAACAAAAAAAACATACTACATACATACTACATGCTACATACATACTACATACATGCTACATACATGCTACATGCATGCAACATACATACGTACTACATATATACCACATATATACTACATGCATACTACATATATACCACATGCATGCAACATGCATACTACATATATACCACATATATACTACATTCATGCAACATACATATCTACTATATATATACTACATGCAACATACATACTACATATATACTACATAGTGTTGAGCATTCCGATACTGCAAATATCGGGTATCGGCCGATATTCGCTGTATCGGAATTCCGATACCGAGTACAGATATTTTTTCAATATCGGATATCGGAAACGGAAGTTCCCATAATGCAAAGAGCCACTGCTGTGGCTCTGATTGGCTGCCGAAATGATGTCATCATGATGCGCGGTCTGTGCCCATCATGATGCGCCGTCAGTTCGGGCCTTCCGGGGGGTCTGTGCCGACTGCCTGGGGGTCTGTACCGGCCTGCCGGGGGTCTGTGCCGATTGCCCGGGGGTCTATGCCGACTGCCCGGGGGTCTGTGCGGACTGCCGGGGGTCTGTACCGGCCTGCCGGGGGGCTGTGCCGGCCTGCCGGTGGTCTGTACCGACTGTCCGGGGGTCTGAGCGGACTGCCGGTGGTCTGTACCGGCCTGCTGGGGGTCTGTGCCGGCCTGCCGGTGGTCTGTGCCGACTGTCCGGGGGTCTGTGCAGGCTGCGGGGGTCTGTGCAGGCATCGTCCGATGGGACTAGAAGTCCCATCGGGCGATGCCTGCTACCATGACGGTGATTGACACATTAGCCAATGATGGGACAGTAGTAGTCCCATCATCCGGCATATGTGTTCAATGTAGAAAAAAAAAAAAAATACATACTACATACATACTACATGCTACATACATACAAAATACATGCTACATACATGCTACATGCATGCAACATACATACATACTACATATATACCACATATATACTACATGCATACTACATATATACCACATGCATGCAACATGCATACTACATATATACCACATATATACTACATGCATGCAACATACATATATACTACATATATACTACATGCAACATACATACTACATATATACTACATAGTGTTGAGCATTCCGATACTGCAAATATCGAGTATCGGCCGATATTCGCTGTATCGGAATTCCGATACTGAGTACCAATATTTTTTCAGTATCGGATATCGGAATCAGAAGTTCCCATAATGCAAAGAGCCACTGCTGTGGCTCTGATTGGCTGCCGAAATTACGTCATCATGATGCGCGATCTGTGCGCATCATGATGCGCCATCAGTTCGGGCCTTCCGAGGGGGTCTGTTCTGACTGCCCGGGGGTCTGTACCGGCCTGCCGGGGGTCTGTGCCGACTGCCCGGGTGTCTGTGCCGACTGCCCGGGGGTCTGTGAGGACTGCCGGGGGTCTGTACCGGCCTGCCGGGGGGTTGTGCCGGCCTGCCGGTGGTCTGTACCGACTGTCCGGGGGTCTGTGCAGGCTGCGGGGGTCTGTACCGGCCTGCCGGGGGGCTGTGCCGGCCTGCCGGTGGTCTGTACCGACTGTCCGGGGGTCTGTGCAGGCTGCGGGGGTCTGTACCGGCCTGCCGGGGGGCTGTGCCGGCCTGCCGGTGGTCTGTACCGACTGTCCGGGGGTCTGAGCGGACTGCCGGGGGTCTGTACCGGCCTGCCGGTGGTCTGTACCGACTGTCCGGGGATCTGTGCAGGCTGTGGGGGTCTGTACCGGCCTGCCGGTGGTCTGTACCGACTGTCCGGGGGTCTGAGCGGACTGCCGGGGGTCTGTACCGGCCTGCCTTGGGGCTGTGCCGGCCTGCCGGTGGTCTGTACCGACTGTCCGGGGGTCTGAGCGGACTGCCGGGGGTCTGTACCGGCCTGCAGGGGCGCTGTGCTGGCCTGCCGGTGGTCTGTACCGACTGTCCGGGGGTCTGTGCAGCTGCGGGGGTCTGTACCGGCCTGCCGGTGGTCTGTACCGACTGTCCGGGGGTCTGAGCGGACTGCCGGGGGTCTGTACCGGCCTGCCGGGGGGCTGTGCCGGCCTGCCGGTGGTCTGTACCGACTGTCCGGGGGTCTGAGCGGACTGCCAGGGGTCTGTACCGGCCTGCAGGGGCGCTGTGCCGGCCTGCCGGTGGTCTGTACCGACTGTCCGGGGGTCTGTGCAGGCTGCGGGGGTCTGTACCGGCCTGCCGGTGGTCTGTACCGACTGTCCGGGTGTCTGAGCGGACTGCCGGGGGCCTGTACCGGCCTGCCTTGGGGCTGTGCCGGCCTGCCGGTGGTCTGTACCGACTGTCCGGGGTCTGAGCGGACTGCCGGGGGTCTGTACTTGCCTGCAGGGGCGCTGTGCTGGCCTGCCGGTGGTCTGTACCGATTGTCCGGGGGTCTGTGCAGGCTGCGGGGGTCTGTGCAGGCATCGTCCGATGGGACTACAAGTCCCATCGGGCGATGCCTGCTACCATGACGGTGATTGACACATTAGCCAATGATGGGACAGTAGTTGTCCCATCATCCGGCCTATGTGTTGAATGTAAAAAAATACATACTACATACATACTACATGCTACATACATACTACATACATGCTACATTCTACATACATACTACATGCATGCAACATACATACATACTACATATATACCATATATACTACATGCATACTACATATATACTACATGCATGCAACATACATATATACTACATGCAACATGCATACTACATATATACTACATGCATGCAACATACATACTACATATATACCACATGCATGCAACATGCATACTACATATATACCACATATATACTACATGCATGTAACATACATACATACATACTACATATATACTACATGCATGCAACATGTATACTACATATATACCACATATATACTACATGCATGCAACATACATACAACATATATACTACATGCATTCAACATGCATACTACATACATATATACTACATGCAACATGCATACTACATATATACTACATGCATGAAACATACATACTACATATATACCACATGCATGCAGCATACATATATACAACATATATATTACATGCAACATACATACTACATATATACTACATGCATGCAACATACATATATACTACATATATACCACATACTACATATATACTACATGCATGCAACATATATACTACATGCATACTACATATATACCACATGCATGCAACATACATATATAAATCATATATACTACATGCATGCAACATGCATACTACATATATACCACATACATACTACATGCATGCAACATACATATATACCACATGCATACTACATGCATGCAACATACATGCATACTACATATATACCACATGCATGCAGCATGCATACTACATGTATGCCACATATATACTACATGCATGCAACATACATATATACAACATATATACTACATGCATGCAACATACATATATACAACATATATACTACATGCAACATACATACTACATATATACTACATGCATGCAACATACATATATACAACATATATACTACATGCAACATATATTCTACATGCATGCAACATACATATAAACTACATGCAACATGCATACTACATATATACTACATGCATGCAACATACATACTACAATATACCACATGCATGCAACATGCATACTACATATATACCACATATATGCTACATGCATGCAACATACATATATACTACATACAATACATTCATACAATACATACATATAGACATACAGTACATATAACATAGAGTACATACTCACCATCACTTGTCACTTTGATCCCCGAAGCCATTGTCATATGTGGAATAAATATTAAAATAACAAACCACCAATATACTTACCCCTTATCCGCAGAAGTCCACAAGTGTCCCACGACGATCTTGCGTGGAGAACAGCAGCATCAGCTGATGCTACCGTTCTCTACGGGCTCCAGGAAGCCAGTGTCGGGAGGTAGGTATCCTTCCGCCCTGTATTCCTCCGCCATTGTAAAAAAAAAAGTCCCTCAATCTCTCATATAGTTCTCTGGATTGTCGTTCCCGACCCTCCACTGTATTATTCAAACGAAATATTCGCAAAAATTGACTATATGGTACTGAATTAACGGTATGTGTGGGATGATAGCTATCAAACCGCAATATGGAATTGGTGGCTATAGGTTTCCTAAAAACCGAAGTACAAATAGTATCATCTTTGATCTCCAACAGGACATCTAAAAACTCTAATTTAACACCTCCAAATTTATGGGTGAATACCATATTCATTTGGTTCACATCATTGAGATAATTAACAAATTCCACAAATATATCTTGTGTACCGTCCCAAATTATGAACACATCGTCCACATATCTGAGGTATAGTCTAATATGTCTAAAATATTTTTGCATGTTGTAAATATATTTCTCCTCGAAAGCTCCCAAAAACAGATTCGCAAACGTACAAGATACTGGTGTACCCATCGCTGTTCCCACATTTTGACAATACCATTTTGAATCAAAAGTGAAGGCATTGTGTGTTAAAATAAAACTCAATGCATCACAGACAAAATCAATAAAACCTTGTTCTTTCCCTATGGTACCTAATATCTCTCTAATAGTGTCAACTCCCAATTGTTGAGGAATCCTTGTATACAGACTCTCTACATCTATTGATGTTAGGAAAAAGCCAGGTTGCCAACCAAACTCATGTATTACTTCTAAAAAAGCTTTCGTGTCTCTTATGTAAGACGGGATCTGAGTGAGCAGTGGTCGTAGTAACCAATCTACATATTGTGAAAGTGCCTCCGTCACTGATCCTATCCCAGAAATAATGGGGCGACCTGTAGGACAAGAGAGGGATTTATGTAATTTTGGTACGTGGTACCAGTGAGGACGTGTGGGAAATTCAGGTAATAATTTTTCTGCCTTTTTTTCAGAAATAGTATTTTTTATAACATACTGCCTAAGTAAAGACCTCAAGTCTCTTATATATTTAGGGGTAGGATCTCCCACCAATTTAGTGTATGTTACTGTATCTGATAATTGGCGGTGGGCTTCTGCTAAATACATTTCTCTGGGCAAAAAAACAGTATTCCCTCCTTTATCTGATGGTCTCACTACTGTGTCCGTCCAATCTCTGATTTCTCTCATTGCTTGCTTCTCTGCCACTGTTAAATTCGAAGGTGCTATAGGATATACTAATGCCTCTACATCTTTAATGACTAACATCTCAAATAAATCGATTAGGTTTCCTGGGGAGACAGGGGGCATATATTGGGATGTTACACCCCTTAAGAATGGGGTTTTAATCATTTGTGGAAAATCACCCTCAGGTTCAGTAATGCTCAACAATAATGCAGCGTCTTCATGCACTTCTGCCAAAGTACCTACCCCTGCCATAAATCCCAAAGGACCCACTTCACATTGTACCTCCCCTGATAATGGAGTGTCAGTAGGTGATTTGAATAAAAACTGCTTATGTAGGTGCATCTTCCTAATAGATTTAAACAAATCAATCTTAATTTCTGTCAAATCAAAATTACCTGGTATACAAAAATTAAGACCCTTAGCTAGTAATGAATAATGAGAATCTTGTAACACATGATCGGTTAGATTAATTACTGCATGCAATGATGTGTCCCTTAACGTCTTGGTCTCCATGAGACCTGTTTTCTCTTGCGATTTTGTCCATAAGGTCTTCCTCCTTCCTCTTCTGATCCTCCGCCTAAAGGGATGTGTGATCCAGACGCACCTGCCTCTGCTGATGCTTGCTGATCAGATGGAATCATGGATAAACTAACACCTTCTCCCATGCTTGAATCAGAATCCGTTGTCAAATAATCTCTCCTAATTGGTGCATGATTCTGTTTGTGGAAATGGCGCTTATATTTCCCTTTTCCTGATTGTCCAGTATGTGCATTCATTCATTGCTTATTCCAGCTGAATATCTGACCATTCAAAAAATCATTTTTATCACGTAAAAATTTGTCTTGTTTCCTTAATTTAATCTCTGCCTGCATCGGTAACAATTTACTGTCCATTTTTTTATTCAATGTAAGCCACTGATTATCCGTCAGTCTTGATTTTAACTCTTCTTGTGATTTTGTTAATTCCTCTTTAACTGTGTCATAATTGCGCAAATTGGTGGCCAGGACTAATTGCAATAAATCTTGTGAACATTTTAGTAGGATGTTTTCCCATTCCGTACGAAAGGAAGCATCACTCCTAAACTCGGAAATTTCCTTCCACACTCTCAATCCACGGGGTACACGTCCACAATCAATGTAGGACTTCAATGAATTGTTAGTCCAAAATAATTTTGTCTCTCTTTCAGCCAGATTCATCAATTTAAATTCCAAAGCTTTAGTGCTTAATGTCTTCACTTTGTCACATGTTTCACACTCTTTAAAATATTTATCAACATCCTCCCGACCAGCCTGTAAGCTCATTCCCAATGTGGCTGTGTCCGCTTCCATGTCTACCGACATGGTCAAACTGCTATATATACAACGTCTATATAATCCACTCTTTAGATCCAGTAACAAAGCGTGCTCAGTCCAGAAACCAGTGCTATAGTAATAAAAAAGAAGAAGCGGGCGGCACCGCTGTTACCGTGCTAGGATCCGTGGCTTGCAGCAGGCGGTGAGCTCACATGGAGGATTCCCGGGTGCTTGACCTCATAACAATGGATGCAGGTGTCCTTTCTTTTGCTGGTATTGAAAAAGTCATGTTACCCCCACAAGGAGGGAATTTGAATAAATTATTATTGAAGCGGGAATCCAAATGGATTATGGATACACGGGCAACTGGTCCCATAGGTTTCAATGATAAAATAGATATGGCCATTTTTTTGTGATAACTGATTTAAATAATGCATTTCTTTAAATACTGGCAGGTTATAAATTAAGGACAATTAGACAAATATCTAGGGGATAATGTAAATTATTGGTGTTAAGTAATGCATATCTCATAAAAAAATATAAAAAAATATAATTAAAAAAATATATAGGTATTTCCTTAATTGGTTAGTTCTGAATCATGCGGTATAATTTGCCCTAAAATCGTTTTAACTAGGACAATACAATGGGCTTAGATCATCATTGTGACATAAATGGCCAAAAGATAGGTGTCAGTAATTTTTTATTTTAATTGCTGGAGCCATGGTAAAATTGCATATATATACCTTGATTAGATCATAATGTATGGAAGCACACACTTCCTATGGATTTAGTATCATGCAGCTCTCGGATTTATATTAATAAGCTGTTTCCTTTGGAACAGATTACCCAGAAGGGTTAATTTGATAATAGGGGTCCTTTAGTTATGTTGATAATCACTCAATAGTCCTTGTAATATTTGTCTTTATATGTAAGATTATTGTTCCCGCTGCAGCGGTGAAATATGTGTGTTTTTTATATGTTTGCACTGAGTACCTGTCTGTTTTACTTGTTAGTTATACAGCGGCTGAGGTAGGAGGAGTGACTGGATGACATGATTTGCTTTAGAATCCGTCATTTCCCCCTGCACTTTGACCCGTGGAAGCGCTCGAGTAGCGCGAAACGGCCGTTGTCAGCCATTTGACACTCTTGTTATCACATCCCCGACGTAACATGTAATTATGTGTCAATAAATCTTCACTATCATCTCGCAGAGTGCGACCTTTTTTCTTTGGAAACCACAAGTGATTTGTTATGAGGTCAAGCACCCGGGAATCCTCCATGTGAGCTCACCGCCTGCTGCAAGCCACGGATCCTAGCACGGTAACAGCGGTGCCGCCCGCTTCTTCTTTTTTATTACTATAGCACTGGTTTCTGGACGGAGCACGCTTTGTTACTGGATCTAAAGAGTGGATTATATAGACGTTGCATATATAGCAGTTTGACCATGTCGGTAGACATGGAAGCGGACACAGCCACATTGGGAATGAGCTTACAGGCTGGTCGGGAGGATGTTGATAAATATTTTAAAGAGTGTGAAACATGTGACGAAGTGCAGACATTAAGCACTAAAGCTTTGGAATTTAAATTGATGAATCTGGCTGAAAGAGAGACAAAATTATTTTGGACTAACAATTCATTGAAGTCCTACATTGATTGTGGACGTGTACCCCGTTGATTGAGAGTGTGGAAGGAAATTTCCGAGTTTAGGAGTGATGCTTCCTTTCGTACGGAATGGGAAAACATCCTACTAAAATGTTCACAAGATTTATTGCAATTAGTCCTGGCCACCAATTTGCGCAATTATGATACAGTTATAGAGGAATTAACAAAATCACAAGAAGAGTTAAAATCAAGACTGACGGATAATCAGTGGCTTACATTGAATAAAAAAATGGACAGTAAATTGTTACCGATGCAGGCAGAGATTAAATTAAGGAAACGAGACAAATTTTTACGTGATAAAAATGATTTTTTGAATGGTCAGATATTCAGCTGGAATAAGCAACGAATGAATGCACATACTGGACAATCAGGAAAAGGGAAATATAAGCGCCATTTCCACAAACAGAATCATGCACCAATTAGGAGAGATTATTTGACAACGGATTCTGATTCAAGCATGGGAGAAGGTGTTAGTTTATCCATGATTCCATCTGATCAGCAAGCATCAGCAGAGGCAGGTGCGTCTGGATCACACATCCCTTTAGGCGGAGGATCAGAAGAGGAAGGAGGAAGACCTTATGGACAAAATCGCAAGAGAAAACAGGTCTCATGGAGACCAAGACGTTAAGGGACACATCATTGCATGCAGTAATTAATCTAACCGATCATGTGTTACAAGATTCTCATTATTCATTACTAGCTAAGGGTCTTAATTTTTGTATACCAGGTAATTTTGATTTGACAGAATTTAAGATTGATTTGTTTAAATCTATTAGGAAGATGCACCTACATAAGCATTTTTTATTCAAATCACCTACTGACACTCCATTATCAGGGGAGGTACAATGTGAAGTGGGTCCTTTGGGATTTATGGCAGGGGTAGGTACTTTGGCAGAAGTGCATGAAGACGCTGCATTATTGTTGAGCATTACTGAACCTGAGGGTGATTTTCCACAAATGATTAAAACCCCAATCTTAAGGGGTGTAACATCCCAATATATGCCCCCTGTCTCCCCAGGAAACCTAATCGATTTATTTGAGATGTTAGTCATTAAAGATGTAGAGGCATTAGTATATCCTATAGCACCTTCGAATTTAACAGTGGCAGAGAAGCAAGCAATGAGAGAAATCAGAGATTGGACGGACACAGTAGTGAGACCATCAGATAAAGGAGGGAATACTGTTTTTTTGCCCAGAGAAATGTATTTAGCAGAAGCCCACCGCCAATTATCAGATACAGTAACATACACTAAATTGGTGGGACATCCTACCCCTAAATATATAAGAGACTTGAGGTCTTTACTTAGGCAGTATGTTATAAAAAATACTATTTCTGAAAAAAAGGCAGAAAAATTATTACCTGAATTTCCCACACGTCCTCACTGGTACCACGTACCAAAATTACATAAATCCCTCTCTTGTCCTCCAGGTCGCCCCATTATTTCTGGGATAGGATCAGTGACGGAGGCACTTTCACAATATGTAGATTGGTTACTACGACCACTGCTCACTCAGATCCCGTCTTACATAAGAGACACGAAAGCTTTTTTAGAAGTAATACATGAGTTTGGTTGGCAACCTGGCTTTTTCCTAACATCAATAGATGTAGAGAGTCTGTATACAAGGATTCCTCAACAATTGGGAGTTGACACTATTAGAGAGATATTAGGTACCATAGGGAAAGAACAAGGTTTTATTGATTTTGTCTGTGATGCATTGAGTTTTATTTTAACACACAATGCCTTCACTTTTGATTCAAAATGGTATTGTCAAAATGTGGGAACAGCGATGGGTACACCAGTATCTTGTACGTTTGCGAATCTGTTTTTGGGAGCTTTCGAGGAGAAATATATTTACAACATGCAAAAATATTTTAGACATATTAGACTATACCTCAGATATGTGGACGATGTGTTCATAATTTGGGACGGTACACAAGATATATTTGTGGAATTTGTTAATTATCTCAATGATGTGAACCAAATGAATATGGTATTCACCCATAAATTTGGAGGTGTTAAATTAGAGTTTTTAGATGTCCTGTTGGAGATCAAAGATGATACTATTTGTACTTCGGTTTTTAGGAAACCTATAGCCACCAATTCCATATTGCGGTTTGATAGCTATCATCCCACACATACCGTTAATTCAGTACCATATAGTCAATTTTTGCGAATATTTCGTTTGAATAATACAGTGGAGGGTCGGGAACGACAATCCAGAGAACTATATGAGAGATTGAGGCAACGAGGATATCCTGACCATTTATTGGACACCACACTTCAACAAGTGAGATCACATTGGGATGACAGTAGGAGATGTGTAGTTTATCAACAGAGTAAAGAGAGTAAGAAGGAAAAGAGATTCACCTTTTGTTTCCGTTATGGTCCGATGGATAGGCAGATTAGATCGGTAATTAGGAAACACTGGCACATTTTGGAACAAGATAGAGAGCTGTTTGATATAGTGTCAAGAGGACCACTTATTTCTAATAAACGTAGTACAAGGATTAGGGATGTTCTAGTGCAGAACCGATTAATAACTCCACGTGATACATGGTTGAATCAAGTAATACCTAAGGGAAATTATAAATGTGGACAATGTCCTTATTGTAGATATCATTGCACTGACCATATACTACAAATAGGTGCGGTTAGACATACAGTGTCCAGTCTAATTACATGTAAGACCGATCATGTGGTTTATGTCATCTTCTGTACATGTCGATTTTTTTACATAGGAAAGACAATACGTCCACTCTATGTTCGATTTCGGGAACACTTCAAGTCGATAACAACGGGAAAAGGAGTGCCACGTCTTATTGATCATGTTAGGACTGTACATGGGATGGATCCAGGTGTCCTTTCTTTTGCTGGTATTGAAAAAGTCATGTTACCCCCACAAGGAGGGAATTTGAATAAATTATTATTGAAGCGGGAATCCAAATGGATTATGGATACACGGGCAACTGGTCCCATAGGTTTCAATGATAAAATAGATATGGCCATTTTTTTGTGATAACTGATTTAAATAATGCATTTCTTTAAATACTGGCAGGTTATAAATTAAGGACAATTAGACAAATATCTAGGGGATAATGTAAATTATTGGTGTTAAGTAATGCATATCTCATAAAAAAATATAAAAAAATATAATTAAAAAAATATATAGGTATTTCCTTAATTGGTTAGTTCTGAATCATGCGGTATA
Organism: Dendrobates tinctorius; assembly: GCF_039654945.1. NCBI lineage: Eukaryota > Metazoa > Chordata > Amphibia > Anura > Dendrobatidae > Dendrobates > Dendrobates tinctorius. Next base: position 8,811,808 of record NW_027361705.1, on the reverse strand, counting down.
ATTTGCCCTAAAATTGTTTTAACTAGGACAATACAATGGGCTTAGATCATCATTGTGACATAAATGGCCAAAAGATAGGTGTCAGTAATTTTTTATTTTAATTGCTGGAGCCATGGTAAAATTGCATATATATACCTTGATTAGATCATAATGTATGGAAGCACACACTTCCTATGGATTTAGAATCATGCAGCTCTCGGATTTATATTAATAAGCTGTTTCCTTTGGAACAGATTACCCAGAAGGGTTAATTTGATAATAGGGGTCCTTTAGTTATGTTGATAATCACTCAATATTCCTGTAATATTTGTCTTTATATGTAAGATTATTGTTCCCGCTGCAGTGGTGAAATATGTGTGTTTTTTATATGTTTGCACTGAGCACCTGTCTGTTTTACTTGTTAGTTATACAGCGGCTGTGGTAGGAGGAGTGACTGGATGACATGATTTGCTTAAGAATCCGTCATTTCCCCCTGCACTTTGACCCGTGGAAGCTCTCGAGTAGCGCGAAACGGCCGTTGTCAGCCATTTGACACTCTTGTTATCACATCCCCGACGTGACATGTAATTATGTGATATAAATCTTCACTATCATCTCGCAGAGTGCGACCTTTTTTCTTAGTATATATGTATGTTGCATGCATGTATCATATATGTGGTATATATATAGAATGCATGTTGCATGCATGTGGTATATATGTAGTATGTATGTATGTATGTTGCATGCATGTAGTATATATGTAGTATGCATGTTGCATGTAGTATATATGTATGTTGCATGCATGTAGTATATATGTAGTATGTATGTTGCATGTAGTATATATGTTGTATATATGTATGTTGCATGCATGTAGTATATATGTTGTATGTATGTATGTTGCATGCATGTAGTATATATGTTGTGTATATGTAGTATGCATGTTGCATGCATGTAGTATATATGTTGTATGTATGTTGCATGCATGTAGTATATATGTGGTATATAAGTAGTATGCATGTTGCATGCATGTGGCATATACACTCACTGGCCACTTTATTAGGTACACCTGTCCAACTGTGTGTTAAGACTTAATTTCTAATCAGCCAATCACATGGCGGCAACTCAGTGCATTTAGGCATGTAGACATGGTCAAGACAATCTCCTGCAGTTCAAACCGAGCATCAGTATGGGGAAGAAAGGTGATTTGAGTGCCTTTGAACGTGGCATGATTGTTGGTGCCAGAAGGGCTGGTCTGAGTAATTCAGAAACTGCTGATCTACTGGGATTTTCACGCACAACCATCTCTAGGGTTTACAGAGAATGGTCCGAAAAAGAAAAAAAATCCAGTGAGCGGCAGTTCTGTGGCCGGAAATGCCTTGTTGATGCCAGAGGTCAGAGGAGAATGGGCATACTGGTTCGAGCTGATAGAAAGGCAACAGTGACTCAAATTGCCACCCGTTACAACCAAGGTAGGCAGAAGAGCATCTCTGAACGCACAGTGCATCGAACTTTGAGGCAGATGGGCTACAGCAGCAGAAGACCACACTGGGTACCACTCCTCTCAGCTAAGAACAGGCATCTGATGGCTACTTTCAGCAGGATAATGCGCCATGTCATAAAGCTCGAATCATCTCAGATTGGTTTCTTGAACATGACAATGAGTTCACTGTACTCAAATGGCCTCCTCAGTCACCAGATCTCAATCCAATAGAGCATCTTTGGGATGTGGTGGAACGGGAGATTCGCATCAGGGATGTGCAGCCGACAAATCTGCGCCAACTGTGTGATGCCATCATGTCAATATGGTCCAAAATCTCTGAGGAATGCTTCCAGCACCTTGTTGAATCTCTGCCACGAAGAATTGAGGCAGTTCTGAAGGCAAAAGGGGGTCCAACCCGTTACTAGCATGGTGTACCTAATAAAGTGGCCAGTGAGTGTATGTAGTATGTATGTTACATGCATGTAGCATATATGTAGTATGCATGTTGCATGTAGTATATATGTAGTATATATGTATGTTGCATGCATGTAGTATATATGTGGTATATATGTAGTATGCATGTTGCATGTAGTATATATGTTGTATATTTGTATGTTGCATGCATGTGGTATATATGTAGTATGCATGTAGTATATATGTGGTATATATGTAGTTTGCATGTGGTATATACTGTATGTAGTATGTATGTATGTTGCATGCATGTAGTATATATGTAGTATGCATGTTGCATGTAGTATATATATATATATATATTGCATGCATGTAGTATATATGTAGTATGCATGTTGCATGCATGTAGTATATATGTTGTATGCATGTAGTTTATATGTTGTATGTATGTTGCATGCATGTAGTATATATGTGGTATGTATGTAGTATGCATGTTGCATGCATGTGGTATATATGTAGTATGTATGTATGTTGCATGCATGTAGTATATATGTAGTATGTATGTTGCATGTAGTATATATGCAGTACATATGTATGTTGCATGCATGTAGTATATATGTTGTATATATGTAGTATGCATGTTGCATGCATGTGGTATATATGAAGTATGTATGTATGTTGCATGCATGTAGTATATATGTAGTATGCGTGTTGCGTGTGGTAGATATGTATGTTGCATGCATGTAGTATATATGTAGTATGTATGTTGCATGTAGTATATATGTAGTATGCATGTTGCATGCATGTAGTATATATGTTGTATGTATGTATGTTGCATGCATGTAGTATATATGTAGTATGTATGTTGCATGTAGTATATATGTTGTATATATGTATGTTGCATGCATGTGGTATATATGTAGTATGCATGTTGCATGCATGTGGTATATATGTATTATGTATGTGGTATGTATGTTGCATGCATGTAGTATATATGTAGTATGTATGTTGCATGCATGTAGTATATATGTGGTATATATGTAGTATGCATGTTGACTGCATGTGGTATATATGTAGTATGTATGTACAGTATGTATGTTGCATGCATATAGTATATATGTATGTTGCATGCATGTAGTGTATATGTAGTATGCATGTTGCATGCATGTGGTATATATGTAGTATGTATGTTGACTGCATGTGGTATATATGTAGTATGTATGTACAGTATGTATGTTGCATGCATATAGTATATATGTATGTTGCATGCATGTAGTGTATATGTAGTATGCATGTTGCATGCATGTGGTATATATGTAGTATGTATGATGCATGCATGTAGTATATATGTAGTATGCATGTTGCATGTAGTATATATGTATGTTGCATGCATGTAGTATATATGTAGTATGCATGCTACATGCATGTAGTATATATGTTGCATGTTGCATGCATGTAGTATATATGTTGTATGTTGCATGCATGTAGTATATGTGGTATATATGTAGTATGCATGTTGCATGCATGTAGTATATATGTAGTATGTATGTATGTTGCATGCATGTAGTATATATGTGGTATATATGTAGTATGCATGTTGCATGCATGTAGTATATATGTAGTATGTATGTATGTTGCATGCATGTAGTATATATGTGGTATATATGTAGTATGCATGTTATATGCAAGTAGTATATATGTAGTATGTATGTATGATACATGCATGTAGTATATATGTAGTATGCATGTTGCATGTAGTATATATGTATGTTTCATGCACGTAGTATATATATGTAGTATGCATGCTACATGCATGTAGTATATATTTTGCATGTTGCATGCATGTAGTATATATGTTGTATGTTGCATGCATGTAGTATATGTGGTATATATGTAGTATGCATGTTGCATGCATGTAGTATATATGTAGTATGTATGTATGTTGCATGCATGTAGTATATATGTGGTATATATGTAGTATGCATGTTGCATGCATGTAGTATATATGTAGTATGTAAGTATGTTGCATGCATGTAGTATATATGTGGTATATATGTAGTATGCATGTTGTATGCATGTAGTATATATGTAGTATGTATGTATGTTGCATGCATGTAGTATATATGTAGTATGCATGTTGCATGCATGTAGTATAAATGTGGTATATATGTAGTACAGTCATGGCCAAAAGTTTTGAGAATGACACAAATATTAATTTTTACAAAGTCTACTGCTTCATTTTTTCTAATGGCAATTTGCATATACTCCAGAATGTTATAAAGAGTGATCAGCTTAACAGCAATTACTTGCAAAGTCAATATTTGCCTAGAAAATGAACTATATCCCCCAAAACACATTTCAACATCATTGCAGCCCTGCCTTAAAAGGACCAGCTAACATCGTTTCAGTGATTGCTCCATTAACACAGGTGTGGGTGTTGATGAGGACAGGGCTGGAGATCAATCTGTCATGATTAAGTAAGAATGACACCACTGGACACTTTAAAAGGAGGCTGGTGCTTGGCATCATTGTTTCTCTTCTGTTAACCATGGTTATCTCTAAAGAAACACATGCAGTCATCATTGCACTGCACAAAAATGGCCTAACAGGGAAGAGTATCGCAGCTAGAAAGATTGCACCTCAGTAAACAATCTATCGCATTATCAAGAACTTCAAGGAGAGAGGTTCCCTTGTTGCCAAAAAGGCTCCAGGGCGCCCAAGAAAGACCAGCAAGCGCCAGGACCGTCTCTTAAAAGTGTTTCAGCTGCGGGATCGGGCTACCAGCAGTGCAGAGCTTGCTCAGGAATGGCAGCAGGCAGGTGTGAGTGCATCTGCACGCACTGTGAGGCAGAGACTCTTGGAGTAAGGCCTGGTCTCAAGGAGGGCAGCAAAGAAGCCACTTGTCTCCAGAAAAAACATCATGGACAGACTGATATTCTGCAAGAGGTACAGGGAGTGGACTGCTGAGGACTGGGGTAAAGTCATTTTCTCTGATGAATCCCCTTTTCGATTGTTTGGGACATCTGGAAAACGGCTTATTCGGAGAAGACCAGGTGAGCGCTACCACCAGTCTTGTCTCATGCCAACTGTCAAGCATCCTGAAACCATTCATGTGTGGGGTTGCTTCTCAGCCAAGGGAATGGGCTCTCTCTCAGTCTTGCCTAAAGATTCACAAGTAGGACTTTTATGGATTAAAACGTGCGCTGCCAGACCATCAATCCTCACAAGTTGTGTACTTAATATATTTATTTTCCAACGCGTTTCGAGGTCATAAAACCTCTTCCTCAGGGGATGACATGTACAGGCAGGTAAAGACATTGCCGGTTTTATACATACACAGTTCAAATATTGGCGCCAAGAGTCACATGTTGGGAAGGGGATAAAGGTCAGAGATCATCAGTGTAAATGTTTAAAAACTTAGTGCATCCAACAGAATTAATTCATTTGGTGTGTTCCCAGGTAAAAGATAGAGAAGATATATCTTCTCTATCTTATTATTAGAAGTGAATGTGTTAAAATCTTTATTAGTATATAAAATGCTTTATTATTATTTAAAATTATTTATTATTCACTTCTAATAATATTCACATCATTTTTATCATATATTTTCCCATAATGGCTCCCATTTTTATTCTTATTCTTTTTCTTCCTCTCTTTCAGCAACTTCTCCTCTGCTCACTTGGAGTAGCGGATTATACAGTGGCTATCACTTTCTTTCGTTCCTTTTCTGCGGGTTCGTGTAGCGCTTTTTTTCTTTTTTTCTTTTATTTCTTCTTTATTTTTCTTTCTCTTCTCTATCTTTTACCTGGGAACACACCAAATGAATTAATTCTGTTGGATGCACTAAGTTTTTAAACATTTACACTGATGATCTCTGACCTTTATCCCCTTCCCAACATGTGACTCTTGGCGCCAATATTTGAACTGTGTATGTATAAAACCGGCAATGTCTTTACCTGCCTGTACATGTCATCCCCTGAGGAAGAGGTTTTATGACCTCGAAACGCGTTGGGAAATAAATATATTAAGTACACAACTTGTGAGGATTGATGGTCTGGCAGCGCACGTTTTAATCCATAAAAGTCCTACTTGTGAATCTGAAGATTTATGGCCACAGCGTGGTCATTTGGATGTGCAGCAAGCTGACCGCATTTCTTTATGCTTGTTACTCTCCTATATACGGTGAGTATAAATTACTATTTGATATCTTGGTTTTCTCAGATAAGACCCTATTGCGCTTTTTTTCCTTGCAGTTTCAATTATTCAGTCTTGCCTAAAAACATAGCCATGAATAAAGAATGGTACCAGAATGTCCTCCAAGAGCAACTTCTCCCAACCGTCTAAGAGCAGTTTGGCGATCAACAATGCCTTTTTCAACATGATGGAGCACCTTGCCATAAAGCAAAGGTGATAACTAAATGGCTCAGGGAACAAAACATAGAAATTTTGGGACCATGGCCTGGAAACTCCCCAGATCTTAATCCCATTGAGAACTTGTGGTCAATCATCAAGAGACGGGTGGACAAACAAAAACCTTCAAATTCAGACAAAATAAAAGCATTGATTTTGCAAGAATGGACTGCTATAAGTCAGGATTTGATCCAGAAGTTGATTGGGAGCTTGCCAGGGAGAATTGCTGAGGTCCTGAAGAAGAAGGGTCAACACTGCAAATTTTGACTTGCTGCATTAACTCATTATAACTGTCAATATAACCTTTTGTTACTCATAATATGATTGCAATTATATTTCTGTATGTGATAAAAACATCTGACAAACACACATGAAAACCAGAGGGCAGCAGATCATGTGAAAATATAATATTTGTGTCATTCTCAAAACTTTTGGCCATGACTGTATGCATGCATGTTGCATGCATGTAGTATGTATGTAGCATGTAGCATGTATGTAGTATGCATGTAGCATGTAGTATGTATGTAGTATGTATTTTTTTTACATTCAACACATAGGCCGGATGATGGGACTACTACTGTCCCATCATTGGCTAATGTGTCAATCACCGTCATGGTAGCAGGCATCGCCCGATGGTACTTGCACAGACCCCCGGACAGTCGGCACAGACCACCGGCAGGCCGACACAGCCCCCCGGCAGGCCGGTACAGACCCCCGGCAGTCCGCTCAGACCACCGGACAGTCGGTACAGACCACCGGCAGGCCGGCACAGCCCCCCGGCAGGCCGGTACAGACCCCCGCAGACTGCACAGACCCCCGGACAGTCGGTACAGACCACCGGCAGGCCGGTCCAGACCACCGGCAGTCCGCTCTGACCCCCGGACAGTCGGTACAGACCACCGGCAGGCCAGCACAGCCCCCCGGCAGGCCAGTACAGACCCCCGCAGCCTGCACAGACCCCCGGACAGTCGGTATAGACCACCAGCAGGCCGGTACAGACCCCCGGCAGTCCGCTCAGACCCTCGGTCAGTCGGTACAGACCACTGGCAGGCCGGCACAGCCCCCCGGCAGGCCGGTACAGACCCCCACAGCCTGCACAGACCCCCGGACAGTCGGTACAGACCACCGCCAGGCCGGCACAGCCCCCCGGCAGGCCGGTACAGACCCTCGGCAGTCGGCACAGACTCCCGGCAGGCCGGTACAGACCCCCGGCAGTTGGCACAGACCCCCCGGAAGGCCCGAATTGACGGTGCATCATTATGCGCACAGACCGCGCATCATGATGACGTCATTTCAGCAGTCAATTAGAGCCACAGCAGTGGCTCTTTGCATTATGGGAACTTCCGATTCCGATATCTGATATTGAAAAAATATCGGTACTCAGTATTGGAATTCCGATACAGCGAATATTGGCCGATACCCGATATTTGCAGTATCGGAATGCTCAACACTATGTAGTATATGTAGTATGTATGTTGCATGTAGTATATATGTAGTATATATGTATGTTGCATGCATGTAATATATGTGGTATATATGTAGTATGCATGTTGCATGCATGTGGTATATATGTAGTATGTATGTTGCATGCATGTATTATATATGCTGTATATATGTACTATGCATGTTGCATGCATGTAGTATATATGTAGTATATATGTATGTTGCATGCATTTAGTATATATGTGGTATATATGTAGTATGCATGTTGCATGCATGTGGTATATATGTTATATGTATATATGATGCATGCATGTAGTATATATGTAGTATGCATGTTGCATGTAGTATATACGTAGTATATATGTATGTTGCATGCATGTAGTATATATGTGGTATATATGTAGCATGCATGTTGCATGCATGTAGTATATATGTAGTATATATCTATGTTGCATGCATGTGTTATATATGTAGTATATATGTAGTACGTATGTTACATGTATGTAGAATATATGTAGTATGTATGTTGCATGTAGTATATATGTAGTATATATGTAGTATGTATGTTGCATGTAGTATATATGTAGTATATATGTAGTATGTATGTTGCATGTAGTATATATGTTGTATATATGCATGTTGCATGCATGTAGTATATATGTTGTATGTATGTTGCATGCATGTAGTATATATGTAGTATGCATGTTGCATGTAGTATATATGTAGTATGCATGTTGCATGTATGTGGTATATATGTAGTATGTATGTATGTTGCATGCATGTAGTATATATGTAGTATGTGTGTAGCATGTATGTAGTATGTATGTTGCATGTATGTGGCATGTAGTATGAATGTAGTATGTATGTATGTTGTATGAATGTAGTATATATGTAGTATGTATGTAGTATGTATGTTGCATGTATGTAGCATGTATGTAGTATGTATGTAGCATGTAGCATGTATGTAGTATGTATTTTTTTTTGTACATTCAACACATTAGCCGGATGATGGGACTACTACTGTGCCATCATTGGCTAATGTGTCAATCACCATCATGGTAGCAGACATCGCCCGATGGGACTTGTAGTCCCATCGGATGATTCTGCACAGACCTCCGCAGCCTGCACAGACCCCTGGACAGTCGGTATAAACCACCGGCAGGCCGGCACAGCCCCGCAACAGGCCGGTACAGACCCCCGCAGCCTGCACAGACCCCCAGACAGTCGGTACAGACCACCGGCAGGCCAGTACAGACCCCCGGCAGTCCGCACAGACCCCCGGGAAGTTGGCACAGACCCCCGGAAGGTCCGTACACCCCCCCGAGAGGCTGTACAAGGACAGAAAAGGGTTTTTCTTATTCCGATACCGGAAGTCCCATAGACTTGAATGGGACTTCCGGTATCGGAATCGGCGATACCCGATACTTTTTTCGTATCGGGCCGATACCATCCGATCCGATATTTTAGGGTATCGGATGGTATCGCTCAACACTACTTATAAGGAAAGGTCACAATCTAGTCCTCTACCGCAACAACTTATAACCTTGGACGAATACCAATTAACGCCATCTGCAACCCTAATTGATGATTCTATGGCTTTCTCGACATATTCGGATACAAATTCGACCCAGTACACCCCAGTCTCTATGCATAAAACGAATCCAAGATCAACCACCAGCGGTGTTCCCCCATGAGGTAATGGCCTTGCTAAACATACCTCTGGGGAATTTAGTTCCAGCATAGCAGCAGGAGCTAAACCCTTACCGGATGAATCACCACTTTACTTCAATGGTATCTCTACATCAAACAGGTACTCCCAATTATCTCAAAATCTGGAGGATACACCAGACATAGAGGAACCAGGCCCTAGTTCTCGGGTGCCCATTTCAACTACATCCAATTCTGGGAAAACAAGGGGCAAAACAAATGTAGGCTCATTCAGGGCAAATATGGGGCCAAACCAGCTCACCGCCCATCTATATCTAGCAGCATTGGTACTGTGAAAGGTCAATCTAGACACAAAACCAGTAGTCCACTGAGGAGAAATAGAGGTCCTATTTTTCAATCCACTATCAATAAGAATTTTTTTCGGGTAAATACCGGAAAACCTAGATAGGTAAGAGGGGTGGGCAACTCACCAAAAAGAAAATGATACAAATAGATCCATTACAGCAACAAAAAATTTTTAATCTTAGCTCTTATTCATTAACCACTAATGAACAATTATTACTCCAAAAAGGATTGAAATTTGCACCAACAAGAACTACTAGTTCATTCAATTTATTCATTAGTGTTAAGAAATGTTTACGTAACCTAGCTCTTAAAAAGTATTTTTTAAAAAGAAATCAGTCATCCCATGTGCCCATTGTACCAACCCAAACCAATACATCATTTAGTCATACAACTTTGGGTAATCCCTCTTTATTCAATCCAGTGAGTGAGTATTCCAATGTGTACCACTCATTTGAATCTTTCATCACCTCAGATTTAAGAAAATTATACAAGGGAAAATCTAAATTCCTAAAAGGTAACCTTAATAACCAGGAAAAGAAATCACTGGTTGATCTTCAGGAAAATAACAACATAATCATAAGACCAGCTGATAAGGGGGGTATTGTGGTCCTTGACCGCATGCAGTACCACTTGGAATTGGTTAGATTACTTGAGGATACCACAACTTATCATAAACGATCAGGTGACCCTACCACTACTTTTGTTAAACAACTGAGTAACTTGGCTCTACTTGGTAAAATCTCTGGTATTCTCAATAAAAAGGAGTTTCTGTTTATTACAAACAAAACACCGACACTGGCAGTTTTTTACCATATTCCAAAAATCCATAAAAACCTAACCAATCCCCCCGGCAGACCAATCATATCCGGGATCAATTGCTTAGCATCAAATTTATGTAAATATGTAGACACACATCTACAAAAATCCATGTGTCTCTTACCAGCATATCTAAAGGATACTGCTCATATACTTCAAATTTTGCAAGCTATACATTGGGAATCAAACAATTTTTTGGGTACACTCAACATTAAATCACTGTATACAGTGATTAATCACCAAAAAGTGTGTGAAGCAGCCACTTATTTTCTTCAAAAACTGGGAGTCTATGAGGATACTCAGATTGATTTCATTGGGAAGAGTATTGAATTCATCCTTACCCATAATTATTTTGTATATGAAAAACAATATTATTTGCAGATATGTGGCACTGCAATGGGTACGCGGTTTGCGCCCAGTTATGCCAACACTTATGTTGGCATGTGGGAGCAATCAACTATCTATACCAAGGAAGGTCACTTAAGAAAGGGACTGGGGTTATGGTGTCGATTCATAGACAACATTTTCTTTGTCTGGAAGGGCTCAAAACCAGCATTGGAGAACTTCCTTAGAAGCTTAAATCAAAACCAGTATGGTTTAGAATTCACACCAACCATAAGCCAAACCAGTGTCAACATTCTTGACCTCACAATTTTTGTTGAAGATCAGAAATTAGTAACTAAATGTCACAGAAAATATGTGGATTCTAATAGTTATATCCATCTTAACAGCTGCCACCTACCAATCTGGCTAACCAATGTCCCTAAAGGACAATTCATCCGAATAAGAAGAAACTGTACAAAAAATGATGAGTATGACAACGAATCCAAACATCTTACTCACCAACTAGTAGCTAAAGGCTATGATTTTCAATCGTTGGAGAAAACCCGACTAACTATTAAAAATATCTCTCAAAATAATCTTATTCACAAACCCATCCTAAACAAGGATTCACCTAGTCTACAGGAACAAATCCATCAACTGCCCATTATCACTCAGTTCCATTCAGGACACACTAAATTCAATAAAATTATCAGAAAATACTGGCCGGTATTGATGAAAGATAAGGTTATTGGTAACCTCTTACCATCACACCCCAAATTTGTATACAAAAAAGCTCCAAACCTTGGCCTTCTGCTAGCACCAACCACTAAACCCATCTTTTCATCAAAACCAACACTTAAAAGTCATTTTTTTGACTCCTAAAATGGGTTTCTCTCCATGTGGTAAATGTGTTTGCTGCCTGCGGACATGTATTAAAAAAGAACTGCAAACCACGTTCTCCAATTCGGATAACACGAATGAGTTCAGCATCAAATCTGCAATTTCGTGTCATTCAAGCGGGTGTCATTTATCTATTAAAGTGTCCCTGCAATAGGCTGTCTGTAGGTCGGACAAAAAGAAGGCTATCAGTTCGCATCAAGGAACATTTAGATAACATTAACAAGGGGTTTAAAGGTCATCCCCTGTCTCGCCACTTCTTGGATACCCACAATCGATCTTGTAGTGGCATATCCTTTTGTGGTATTGAACTAGTGCACCCCAATCCAAGAGGGGGCGATTTTTTAAAACAAATGTCCAGAATTGAATCCAGGTGGATCTTCCTCCTAGATAGTATGGCCCCCAAAGGCCTAAATTACGAAATTGAATTTTATGCCTTTTAAATTTGAATCCAAATCCAAATATAAACGTAAAAATTTCATTTCGTCTTTGCAAAACCGATCTATGGGGTCCTCCTTTTTAGAAAGAATTCCTTTTATTTGTATTTCTCATTTCTGCTGTTTTATTCAAATATCGTAATCCAGCATACAGGTCTTATGTTGTTGTGCACACAAGATTCTTTATTTTTTAATTCCCTATGTTTTATTTCATTCTTATTAATAATTAAATAAAGTATAGATTTAGTTTTATATGTTTATTCTATTAATTTAACTATTTTAACTTCCGTTGCACTTTACAGTCAATTTTGCATTTATTTCATTTAATTTCTCATATATGTCTCCAATATTGTGGACATAAGTCTGTGCAATCACTTTCACATAGGCGGTGTTTAAATCTAAATTGAAGTAGAGTGGGTGGAGATAAACTGGGAGGCAGGGGGTTATCAGGACGGGCCAGGGTCAGTGCCTGTATCCTTGATGAAGAGGGACCGCGTCCCTTGAAACGCGTCATTCAGACTGACTCCTCACACTCCCTGTCCAGCCTAGCAGCTGGTCCGTGATGTCATGCTCCCAGCGTTCTGTTCCCTGCAGTGTGTCGGCGGCGGTGCTACGGCCAGAGGCCGCCGTCAGCCTCTGACTTCTCAGAGCTCCCTGCTCTCTACCCCCGCCTGTCAGCTGGATTTCATTAATCAGTGCCGCTCTGCGAGCTCACCTCTACATGTCACACGCTGCTTCACTGCTTAGAAGCGAAACTTGGCAACCCAGCAACTTATTATTGCAAGTAAGTGTCTAAACTTGCCGCCATTCATTGGTGTGGGTTAGAGTGCAATGTTTGTGGTTTAACCACTGCCTCACCACCATCTCTTAGGGAGTGTGTGCTAATGCAACCTCTGTTTAGAGCAGGGTTTTTTTTTTGGCCTCTAATCATCTGAGTTTTTTAGGGGCTCATGAGCTGAATTTACTCAGCGTTTGTGTGGTTTAATTATAGCCTCACTGCTATTTGTCAGTATTTGTGTGCAACATCAGCAGAGGGTCATATTTCAATTGTAACCTTGGTTGTTGCGATATCTTTGGCCATTGTTCACCTGTTACCTCTAATTATAGCCTCACCGCTACTTGTCAGTGTTTGGGTGTAACATTAGCAAAGGGTTATATTCCAATTGTAACCCTGGTTATTGCGATTTTTTGGCCTTTGTTCATCTGTTACTTCTTGAGCATAAGCGCAGTGAAGTTTGTTTTATTCTTAAGTTTGTAAAAGTATTCTTCAGGACCTACACAGTACCTGTTCTTCACTAGCAGCTATTGCAGTAGGTTTCTAGGGTGAGCGCCAGTGTGTAGAATTTACTGTTTTATTGACTTACAAAATGTGTTCAAAGTGCTGCCCATTGTGTTGGAATGCCAATGCAACCCTCTTCTCCCACTCTTGACACACTGATAGCAACACAGCAGAGGAAATGCTAATCAAAGGGGGTCATATTCCTTTTAGTAATTCTATGGCTTTCTCGACATATTCGGATACAAATTCGACCCAGTACACCATCTTCAGTGCATAAAGAGGGCATCACATCATCATGTAGCAATTTCAGATATCCAGTGGCATTGAGGCTTCGACTGATGAAGAATGGCCCCACCATCTTTGTACCACATATACGACACCATACCATCAATTTTGGGTGTCAGGTCCGAGCATTCCTACATGGACAGTTTCCTGGAAAGTGGATTGGTCATCGTGGGCCAGTTGAATGGCCAAAACAAAACCTCAAAATAAATATTAGGGTTCGGGAGTAAATTATCAAAACCAGAAAGCACAGAGAAAACCGTTAAAATTAACTTTTAATACAATCATCTATATCGTCTACAACTAGGGTGCCAACCTCCGCAGTTAGGAAGGGATGTATTAGGGCTTACTAGGGCATTATAGCCTTTACCCCCATCTACATATCTATATCTTTAATAGACATTTTCGTATATTGGTGTTTGATCTTTGACCCCCTGGTATTCAGTAATGTCCTATTTATGGGTTGTTTTAATGATTGTATTAAAAGTTACATTTTAAGGGTTTTTCTCTGTGCTTTCTGATTTTGACCAGTTGAATGGCCATCAAGGTCTTCCGATCTGAACCCCTTAGACTTTTATCTTTGGGGTCATCTGAAGGCAATTGTATATGCTGTGAAGATACGAGATGTGCAGCATCTGAAACAACGGATACTGGAAGCCTGTGCTAGCATTTCTTCTGCAGTGTTGCTATCAGTGTGTCAAGAGTGGGAGAAGAGGGTGGCATTAACAATCCAACATAACAGCACTTTGTTTTCCAAATGTTTTATTTGAGTTTCAATAAATGGGGAGGATGGGGAGGAGAGATGGGGAAAAAAGGGGGGGAATGTAAAGGGAAATAAGGAAAAAGGAAGGACAATAAAGTCCAACTATAAAGAAGACATAAAATGAAACAAGTTAATGCAGAAGCATGTTATGCAGTGAATTATTACAAAGGTAGCTATTTAAGAATATAATATATTAATATATATGTTCCAAAGACCCAAATACAAGGGGCCTTAGGCAGGTGCACGCTGGGTGAAGACTTAAGAGAACAACTCCAGCCATCTAGACCATTTCCTAGAATATTTAGCAAATTGATCATGCACATTCGCAAATTTCAATTAAAAAAAAAGATGAAGGCTGTTTGTCAATAATTTCATTAATTTGTGGGGGTTTGGGGTTTTTCCAAAGAAAGGCAATACTATGTTTGGAGACTAGTAAAATGTGCATAATCAATAGCCTGTTAGAAGAATCAATTTTGTCTGCATCCAGAGAAAGAAGGGCCAGACGAGGAGACAAAATAAGTCGTGTTCCTAGGATAAAATCGATAAGGTTAGAAATCTTTCTCCAAAAGGGAACAATTTTGGAACTTTGCCAAAATATATGCAAGATATTTCCTGGCCTTCCACAACCCCTCCAACAGAGCGGAGAATTGTCAGGGTTGATTCTATGAAGTCTAACGGGGGTATAATACCATCTCGTTAAAAGCTTGAAGTGGGTCTCTTGTAGTGATAAGCAAATGGAAGAGGCATACGAGAGGGTACATGCCTGTTCAAGGTCAGAAGGGTCAATTGTCGTGTGCAATTCGGTTTCCCATTTGACAATATTTTGTGTCTTTACCGCCTCAAAGCTATTGTTACACCATTTGTACGTTTATTCAAAACTCCAAAAAATATTATGATCTATATTACAAATAAGGTTAACTGCTGGTTCAGAGATTCTCAGGTAGACAGTAAGGAACTCATGGATTATGTCTTTGAGGATAACATATTCTAAGAAAGCAGGGGTAGTAGATTGAAATCTTTCCTTGAGTTTATTGTAAGGTGTACAAGTAACGCCATCGTATAAATCTTTAATCTTTTTAAGTCCAAGTTCAGACTAAATGGGGTCAATGGTCTGATTATATGCTTGAAAGATAACTGATAGAGCCAGATTTTTTATTGTGACTTCTTTGTTAGAGCCTCTTTTTGGAGCAGAAAATTTTTTCCAAGTTTCAGAAATAGCTTGAAAAATCGGAAAAGAATTTGTAATTACTTTTTTATGAAGGAGTTGGTTCAGAATTAGTAGGTGAAGAGGTTTATAATTATTAAAGAACAGTTCTAGCTCATGCCAAGCTGGTGTCGTATCATGAGGCCACCAGTATGAGCTTTGTTTGACTAAATTTGCAATTTAATAGGCCGTAATATTTGGGGAACCAGCTCCACCATAAGATTTATGGTTGTATAGATTATTTTTTGCTATTCTGGGTCTTTTGTTATTCCATATAAAAGAGTTTAATGAGGCTTGAAGGTTTGTGAGAGAGGAAGTGGGTATATTTAAAGGCAGTGAGCGAAGTAGGTATAGGATTTTTGAGAAAATATTCGACTTGACCATCATGATTCTTCCCCACCAAGAAAGCCCATCATCTCTAGATGTACAGAATTCATTAAAAAGCTTTTTATTAAGCAGCTCTAAGTTTATTTTTATTAGAGAGTTTACGTTTTTGACAAATTTTAGGCCTAGATATGTCAGCCCATCAGTGGCCCACCCCCAAGGTGAGAGCCCCTCAATTTCCTCTTGGTCTGATCCAAGGTTAAAGCCAAGTATTTTGGATTTTGAGTCGTTTATTTTAAAATAAGAGATTTTAGCAAAAGTCTGGATTAAGGTTTGTAAGGCAGAGCTAGAGTTGCTTGGATCTGTGAGGGTAAGAATAATATTGTCTGCATACAACGCTATTTTAAAATCTCTGTGCAAAATTTTGATTCCCGAGATCTTTGTGCTGTTCCTGATTAGTTGGGCCAGAGGTTCAATAGCTAATGTAAAAAGCAATGGTGACAATGGGCAACCCTGTCTGGTCCCATTAGCTATATTAAACGTAGAGGAAAGATGATTGTTGGAATAAACCCTCGCATCAGGGCCGGAGTACAAAGCCATAATACTTCTCGTGATCTGAGAAGCCATTCCAAATTTTTTGAGAGTTGCTTCAAGATATGACCAATTAAGGCGTCAAACGCTTTCTCAGCATCAAGAGAGATAATAATGGCCCTGAGTTTGTTCGAGGAAATAAGCTTAATTATGTTAATGAGTCTTCTAGTACCATCTATGGATTGTCTTCCTTTGATGAAGCCTATCTGATCATTGGAAATTAAACTCGGGAGGAATTGATTTAGTCTATTGGCCAGGATCTTGGCATAAATTTTTACATCTGTATTGATGAGGGATATTAAAAATTTGGCTAGTGTCAGAATTTGGTTTTGGGATTACGATAATTATCGCTTCCAGCATCTCTTTAGGAAATTGACCTGTTTGGAAAGCTGAGTTAAATACTTTGACAAGGTGGGGGGTTAATATATTACTAAAAGACTTGAAATAATCATTACTAAACCTGTCTGGGCCAGGTGATTTGAATGTTTTAAGTTTGTTTATAGTATCTAGGACTTCTTGTTCATTGAAGGGAGAAGACAAAAATGATAAGTCTTCAGGGTTAAGCTTTGGAAGGTTCATGCTGGAAAGAAATGATCCAATCTCTGAGGTAGATGGCTGCATATTGTGGTTGTCTTGGTTGATATTGTACAGATTTTTGTAATAATCGGCAAAAGCTCCTACAATATCTTTAGGGTGGACCAGGGATGTACCATTAGAGGAAGTTATACTGCCAATTCTCTTCCGTTTCCGTATATTCTTAATTCTGTTTGATACGTATTTTGAAGGGCGATTTATAGTTAAGTAATGTTTGCATTTTGCTGATCTAATAGCTGAGTCGTAAAAATTGAATTTCCTTAACTGCAACCTGAGATCAGTAAGTTGTGATAATACAGCTTATTTGTTAGAGGAAACAGAGGATCGACATAGTTCCTCTTCTTTAGATTTAATAGGCTGCTGTAGGGTAAGGATTTTATCCCTATTAATTTTTTTTGCTTGGAGGAAATTTGAATCAAGACTCCCCTCAACATCGCCTTGTGAGCATTCCAATAGGTAAACGGATTGAGGAGGTTTGATTCGTTTTCACTAAAATAATTTTGTAAGGCTGAGCTGATTTCAGATTTGATGGTGGGGTTATGAAGCAGAGAGGAGTTGAATTTTCACATGAATTGGGGACCCTATTATCAGTTCTGCAGTTACTGGGGAATGATCTGAAATAGATTTATTAAGTATGGAGCTGGAGGAGAACCTTGGCAAGGAAAGACATCTGTGAGTATCAGATCTATTCTAGATGCCGACTGATGGCCATCAGAAAAATGAGTAAATTCTCTAGATGTGGTGTTCAAACAGCGGAATCAGTCGAATAGCTCTTGATTATAAATCCAACTGTTCAAGGATTGCGTTGTTTTGTCTGCTGGGAGAGGTGGAGTCTAGTACACCATCTGGCACCATAAAGTCCCCTAACAAAAGTAGGGTTCCTGATCGAAAGGTGTCTAATTTTTTCATTAGCTTATTCAGGAAGCTAATTTGTCTGATGGTGGGAACATAAGTATTAACTATTGTGAAGGTTTGGCTGTTCAATTTGCACAGGAGAATATGATAATGTCCTTTTTCGTCTTTTACTTCAGAAAGCAATTCAAAGGAAATTGAGTTACTAATCAGGGTTAAAACCCCAGCTTTCTTTCATGGGCTGCAAGATTCAAATACAAATGGGAATTTTTTGAGATTTATAGAAGGGTGGTTGTCTGTTTTTAACTTGGTTTCTTGAAGGCATACAACCTCAGGATGCATCCCGCTAATCTCCCTACCAATGGAAAATCTCTTCCAAGGGCTATTTAGCCCCCTGATATTGTATGATACAAATTTTATTTTCATGTTACAAGAATGGCTGGGTTCGTATGAAGTGGGGTAGTGGAAATGCAGAAACCAGAGTGCACCTACCTTTGTAGAAATTATTTGTCCTAAAGCCTCAAACTATATACCTATTTGAAACCAAAAACAAAAGAGACACAAAAACAATAAGAACAAAATTGTCCTTCAGGAAGAGCCGATCCGGAAGGCTCTAATTCCTTAGTGAGGAAAGTTTGTGTATGGATCCCATTGGAGGCATCCCTTGGCATAACAACACTATTCCCAGAAGGAAAATAATCTCATGTGATATATGAGTCCATAAAGTAGTAGTAGAGAAGTGAGAAAACCTGTGGAAAGAAGAATAATAAGCAGTACAGTACAATACATTGACCAAATAATCAAGAAGTGTAGAGAGGCCTTATAACAAGGTGAGTAAATATATTGGCCAGGGCTCTCCGTTGGATCATCCCTTCTCTGACGAGGGTCCAGGGTCTTGAGAGTTGGAGATTCTATGGCGGTCAGGTATCCTGTAGTAGGACAGGAAATCTCTTCCTTCTTTAGATACAGGAAAGATGTATATCTTTGTACCGTGTTAGCCAGTAGATAGAAAAATATTCAGGATTGAGAGTCCTCAGTAGTTGATACCTTTTAATGGCTAACTGAAAAGATGGTAACACATTGCAAGCTTTCGAGACTACCCAGGTCTCTTCATCAGGCTAGACTAATACAAAATCTGAAGTCACATATTTATGCACAATACAGCCTAGAAAAAATGCAATAGATAAGACAAGTGACGTGAAGCAGAACTATCAATATGGGAGAGGGAGAAACATAAATATAAACATTGGACTAGTTCATAGATAAGGAGTCCGGATGTTTTATGGTCCTCTGATTGGGGTCTAGTTCTGTGTTGTGAAGCCCCCACACGGTTTTAAAAGGAAATTCCTTAATTGATGTAAAAAGACATGAATCCATGCGACACATTCATTCCAGCACTGAGAGTGTCAAAGTTCGTCATAAATTTGTACTCCCAAACTCGTCGCTCTCTCTGAGAATTGAAGTTACCTTTCAATACCAGTAATTTCATATCCACGCTGCTGTGATCAGGGATACAGAAATGTTTTGCCACAGGTAGATCCATTCTTTTTTCTCTTATTGTGTGACGATGAGCATTCATCCTTGTTCTAAGCTTTTGCCCTGTCTCCCCCACATACAGACCCCCAGTTGGACATTTAGTACAAATAATTAAGTACACCACATTAGATGTAATGCAGGTGAAAGTGCCTGGGATCTTGTAGTCCTGATGTGAGTTGGGGATCTTTATTTTGTCCGTGGTCATTATAAATGGACAGGTTTTACATTTTTTCTGGTTGCAAGGAAAGGTTCCTGCAGCTGTTGGAGAGGACAGGGAGCTTCTGACAATGATGCTTCTTAAATTTGGGGGCTGCCTAAAACACAGCAGTGGGGGGTCTGGAAAAATGGATTTTAATCGGGCATCTTTTTGTAGTAAAGGTGGTAATTTCCGTGCAGCTCCCCTTAGCACCTCCAGATTTGGATTGTAGGTGACTACTAGAGGCACTCGGTTATTTTCCTCTTTAGCTTTGTAATTTAGCAGGTGATTCCTTGACAATCTGGTGGCTCTTGTAATTTGGTTTTCAATTGTTCTTGGATGGTAACCCTGATTCAAAAAGGTCTTTTTGAGGCGACCAAGGTGTTTGTCTCTATCCATGGGGCTGGAACATATACGATTGTTTCTGATGGCTTGGCTATAGATAATAGAGTTCTTTATGTGTTTTGGATGGAAACTGTCCCATTTAAGGTATGTTGGACGGTCGATTGGCTTCTGATACAGGGATGTCTCTATTTCATTGTTTTTTAGCTTAATGATGGTGTCCAAAAAATTTAATCTCAGTACTGGAGTAGTTGAGTGTTAAATTGATGGTGGGATGAAATTGATTAATCTGTTGGTGGAACGTCTTTAGCTGTTGCTCAGACTCCGTCCAGATGATTAAAATAAAACCGTGTGGGGGCTTCACAACACAGAACTAGACCCCAATCAGAGGACCATAAAACATCCGGACTCCTTATCTATGAACTGGTCCAATGTTTATATTTATGTTTCTCCCTCTCCCATATTGATAGTTCTGCTTCACGTCACTTGTCTTATCTATTGCATTTTTTCTAGGCTGTATTGTGCATAAATATGTGACTTCAGATTTTGTATTAGTCTAGCCTGATGAAGAGACCTGAGTAGTCTCGAAAGCTTGCAATGTGTTACCATCTTTTCAGTTAGCCATTAAAAGGTATCAACTACTGAGGACTTTCAATCCTGAATATTTTTCTTCCTTCTTTAGGTGAGAATAGGACAGTCGTCTTTCCTTTGTAGATTATCAAAAGTTTAAGTGGGAAGCCCCATTTATAGGGGATATTATTTTCCCTCAAGGTGGAAGTGACTGGCTTAAAAGATTTTCTTCCTTCAATTGTTTCCTTTGAAAGATCCGTAAATAGCTGAAGGTGAGCATAGGGTTCTGGAAAACCTCCTAAATCTTTAACCGATTGTTGAATTTTTTCCTTAATCTTGAAGAAGTGTACCCTTAAGATGGTATCTCTAGGTAGATCTTTATCGATATTCTGTGGTTTGGGAAGTCTGTGGATCCTATCTATGATGAGATCTTGGTCTGTAAGTGTCGGTAGTAATTTTTTGAAAATTGTCTTGACGAAGTCTTCTAGTTTATCCGCTGAGATAGATTCTTGTATTCCTCTTATTTTCAAGTTGTTTCGTCTGTTCCTGTCTTCTATATACGCACCTTTGATTTTAAGTCTGTGAAATTCAGATTTGAGGTCATGGGTGTCTTTTGATAAATCATCAGTGTGTTCTTCCACTACAGTTAGCCGTTTTTCGTGGTTATCTAACCTGCTGCTAAATTTATCCAAGGTGGACTGTAAAATTTTACTTTGGTTTTCAAATGATTGAGACATACTAGACGTGATTTTCTGGGCGAGAGTAGTATCCATGTAAGAGTGTATGGATATAACATCCAGATTTTGGGAAGGAGAAGGATTGGTGTTATCCATCTTAAATTTTGACCTTTCCGGCGAAAAGTTTGGTGAATTATCTCCAGACTCAGGACTTGAAGCGTCGGCTGGCGATGTGAATTTTTCAGAAGTTTTACCAGGATTTTTCCTTTTTGATGAGAGAGATGTATCCATGACCTCTTTATGAGGAGATCTGGCCTTAAATGGGTTGATGATATCCACTTGATCTTTAAAGTGAGGATTGTAAGAATCCTGAAATTTTTGTGCTTTTTGAGGAGTTGTATTAGACACTTTCGTTGATTTGGACACTGGAGTAGCCTTGTGACTCATCTTGTGCCCTTTTTTGAATCCTGCCTCGCAGGGATTTTATTAGAGAGAATTGATATTATTGTTGATGTTTATACTGAATAAACGTTAAAAATATAGAAAATTCTTGTCTTCCTATGCCTTTTTATAAAAGGGACCGTGAGGAATGAGATACACCACAGAATCAGATGGCACTTTTAATATTGTACGATGCATACAATAAAATCCTTTATTAACTGTGCACCAATATAGACGCGCTCCCTGTGACTCTAAATGCAGCCGTGACAGGTGGCTAGTCTTCACACAGGGCTCAGTGGCGTCAGTCCCCGCTCATAAAATATGCAACAGGGGAGCCGGCAGCTGATACACAGCACCGCTGAAGAAAGGCAGATCACCCCAGTGGAGCCGCACAGGAGCGGTGGGGAGAGGAGGTAACATAGAAATAGGCACAAATCAAGGACTATTTTGTGTCCTTCCACCTCACAGATCTGTTTTGACACGAAAATATCGTACTTGAGGTAGGACGTTGAGATGAAAGAGATCCCTCCGCAGCCGTTATAGCTCCCGCAGCCTCGCACAAAGCAGGGGAATATAGCTAAATTAGGACACCCTGGGACTTCCAAAGGGTCTAAAACAGATAAGAGGAGATTCCAAAAAAGTCAATGTCTTTTAATTATGCAACGAGAGAAATCCTGTCAGATTAGGCACAGGGTGGGGACTATTTTGTATCATTCCGCCAATCAGCTGGTATATGACAGGATTTTTGTAAAAAAATATCTCCAAAAGACAATAAAAATCTTTAAAATGTGGTAGACAAGCGTGGAGATACTTTTTCTGAGGACAAGGACAGCCGGTGGGTAATGGAGGGAGCAGGGAAAGGATTTTTTCACTCACGGTTCAAAATGGTGTCACCTTGCAGTAAAATGGCGGGAAAAGGCCTCAGATTTCAAAAATGTCTTTTTTAATGTCCAAAGCTCAGACAAGGGGTATCAGAATGTACCTCTGAGTAACGAGAAAACAATCCTTCCGTGGGTTATCGAAGAGAGTGATTTTCTTTTGCTTTATTTGTCGCTTTAGGAGATGCCTCCTCAGAGATCCTGAGCCGTGCGTGTTACACCATCGCCAGCTCAGGCCACGCCCCATAACAGCACTTTGAACACATTTTATAAGTGGTCATAAACTTGTAACTAACTCATGAAAGAATAAAGTTATGTAAAAACCAAGCACACCATTGTTTTTGTTGTGAAATTCTCAATAAGTACTGTATGTTGTGTCACATGACTCTCTTCCCATTGGAAAAAATGAAGTTGGATCTAAAATAACTGACTTCAAAATGGCCACCATGGTCACCACCTATCTTGAAAAGTTTCCCCCCTCCCATATACTAATTTGCCACAAACAGGTAGTTGATATCACAAACCATTCCCATTTTATTTAGGGGTGTCCATATAAATAGCCTACCCTGTAGAATCAGTTAAAAGATCAACTCATCCTGCAAAAAACAAGTCTTTATTGAACTCTGATGGAGTAAAAATAAAAAATTTATAGATCTCAGAATAATCCAATTCAAAACAAATCTATATTAAAAAGTGTTTAGTGTGCAAAAGTTGCGAAACAAAAAAGATATCTAAATCCGGCATCATTATAATCACGCAGACCCAAATAAAGTTGACTTTTCACTTTTAACACAGAGTGAACATTGTAAAAAAGTAAAATTTCCTAAAATGCTGATTTTTGTAATTTGTAATTTTGTAATCAGAAGATGTTGTGCATCACTACCAATAAAACTGAAGAAACAAGTCCTCATACAGCAGAAAAGTAAAAAAAATAAAGAATTTAGGCCCAGATTCGTTTTTGCGCCTTTTTTATTTTTGTGTTGTTTTCGCCTATTTTTAATTTGCGTCATATTTGTCTTCATTTCATTCCTTTTTAAAGTCTTTCTTAGGCCGGTTTCACATTAGCGCTTTTTCAGCGCACGCACGGCCGGGGGTAGCTCCGCCCCCGAGCCGGCTCTTTGCCCGGCGTGCCCGCCCCTTGCTTGTAGCGCCGCCTACTAGCGGACAGCGGCGCCTGCGATCGGCGCACCCTATCTTTAGCATAGGGTGCGCAGATCGTGCGCAGGCCGTGCGCTAGTTGCGCTTTGACCTGCGCTGCGCACTTTTGACGGTGCGCCGTGCGCGCCAAAATCAAACTTTTCGGATTTTGGCGCGCACGGCGCACCGTCAAAAGTGCGCAGCGCAGGTCAAAGCGCAACTAGCGCAAGGCCTGCGCATGATCTGCACACCCTATGCTAAAGATAGGGTGCGCCGATCGCAGGCGCCGCTGTCTGCTAGTAGGCGGCGCTACAAGCAAGGGGCGGGCACGCCGGGCAGAGAGCCGGCTCGGGGGCGGAGCTACCCCCGGCCGTGCGTGTGCTGAAAAAGCGCTAATGTGAAACCGGCCTTATGTGTTCATTTGTTTGTTTTTTCAGTTTACCATTGTGTGCAGGGTTTAGGCTTTCCATATGATTCATTTGTGACCTTTTGAGAAATTGTTTTGAGAAATTTTTGCACAAATGATTTTCTGTACGTTTTTATTTATTTTATAAATTTTTGGCACAATTTTGAAGCATTTTCCAAAATGTGCAACTTTATGCTTTAAAAAGTCACAAAAAGGTTAAAGTCAAAACTAAAGATGATTTTTTTACTTTGCGTAAAATTCATGAAGCCCATGCACAATTTTGAAGAATCATAGATTCATAGAATCATAGAATCGTAGAGTTGGAAGGGACCTCCTGGGCCATCTGGTCCAACCCCCTGCTCAAAGCAGGATTCGCTAAATCATCCCAGTCAGATGTCTGTCCAGCCTCTGTTTGAAGACTTCCATTGAAGGAGAACTCACCACTTCTCGTGGCAGCCTGTTCCACTCATTGATCACTCTAACTGTCAAAAAGTTTTTTCTAATATCTAATTTGTGTCTCCTCCCATTCAGTTTCATCCCATTGCTTCTAGTCTTTCCTTGTGCAAATGAGAATAAAGTTGATCCTTCTACAATGTGACAGCCCTTTAGATATTTGTAGACAGCTATTAAGTCTCCTCTCAGTCTTCTCTTTTGCAAACTAAACATTCCCAAATCCTGCAACCTTTCCTCATAAGACAGGGTTTGCAGACCGGTCACCATTCTGGTCGCTCTTTTCTGAACTTGCTCCAGTTTGTTGATGTCTTTTTTAAAATGTGGTGCCCAAAACTGGACACAATATTCCAGATGAGGTCTGACCAAAGAGGAGTAGAGGGAAATAATGACTTCACGTGATCTAGACTGTATGCTTCTGTTAATACATCCTAGAATTGCATTTGCCTTTTTTGCTGCTGCATTACACTGTTGACTCATATTCAGTCTGTGATCTATTAGTATACCCAAGTCTTTTTCACATGTGCTGTCACTTAGCCCTATTCCTCCCATTCTATATATGCTTTTTTCAATCAAGAATTAGGTACAAAAAAAAGAAACAAATCAACAAACACTGCAAGACAAAAAAATGAAAGTGCCTGAAGAAAAAACACAATGATGAATCAGCTCTCAGGATATGGCGATGCAAAAGCAAATAATTGTTTGCATAAAGGTTTTTTTAGTGCGCAAAAGAAGTAAAATAAAAAAGCACATAAATTTTGTACCACTGTGATTGTACTGACTCATATGAAGAAGGCCTTATCACTAGTGTTGAGCGATACCACCCGATATTGAAAAATATCGGATCGGATTGGATCGGCCCATCTAAAAAAAATATCGGGTATCGCTGATTCCGATCCCGGAAGTCCCATTCAAGTCAATGGAACAGAAATATCGGAATTGAAAAAAACCCTTTCTTTCCTTGTAGGTTAATTCTACATGAAGAAAAACAACTAATAATAATGTAGAATGTATTGGGGGAGGTGGAGGAGACATTAAAGCCATAGAGGTTTAGCCCAATCAAATGGAATAGCAGGAATAATTTTTTTTATGTTAAAGACGTTTGGAGTTACAAAGATATTGACTATGTTAACCTCTTTTCTATTTTGTCAGATATGTATGTTTCACTACTTCCATGCTCTTCACCTTCTTTTTTACTTCTCCC
Organism: Dendrobates tinctorius; assembly: GCF_039654945.1. Taxonomy (NCBI): domain Eukaryota; kingdom Metazoa; phylum Chordata; class Amphibia; order Anura; family Dendrobatidae; genus Dendrobates; species Dendrobates tinctorius. The sequence continues at coordinate 8,785,872 of NW_027361705.1, read as the reverse complement.
ACACCTTCTCCTTCATTATCCTCAGAAGCAGCAGCATCTTTTTCATCAACTTCTTCTTCACCTTATTCATCTTCTTCTTCTTCACCTTCTTCCTATTCTTCTTTTTTTTACATTCTTCATATTCTTCTTATTCAACTATTATTCTTCTTCATATTCTACTTCTTCATCTTCTTCCTATTCTTCTTCTTCATCATATTATTATTTGTGACAGGCATTCCTGTAGTTGTTATCCATAAAAGTTTGAAGATTACACCTTCTGTTCTGCCTGTCACAAAAGATTTACAACAGGATTTGTCCGCGTTCAGTTTGGCCTGCAGCAGCAGGCATTTTCCAGGGGCACCATGAGGAGGAACGGACTCACCCCCATACACTGCTTAGTCTTCTTCTGCTTATAATTTAGATAATATCATTTGCTCTTATTTTTAGTCTTATGGTTACTGTTCTGCTTTTGATTTTTCTGCTTCTTGGTCTTCTGTCTCTTGTTGTTCTGCATCTTGGTGGTTGTCTTCATGTTCTTTGTCCTCTTGGTCATCTTCTTGAGGGTCATCTTTTTGGTATTCTTCGGTGTGGTCTTCAGGGTCGTCGTCTTCAGGGTCATCGTCAGGGAGATCCAGAGTGAGAATCAAAAAACAATTCCACATGCTTGAACTTGGAAAAGTAGCAGAAGGTACAAGAAGGCTGAGGAACTGCCACGAACCAGCTGACGGTGCTGGAACCCGGAGGGGCAGCAGAAGGAACAAGAGCCAATGGCACAACCGTGGACCAGCTGACGGTGCTGGAACATGGTTACTAAGCAGGAGGTACCTGTGCTACAAAGCACTACCAAGGACCAGCAGACGTTGCTGAAACTTGGATACCGAGAAGGAGGCACCTAGGCCAAAGGCTCTGCCGAGAACCAGCTGACGGTGCTGGAACCCGGATGCGTAGCACAAGGTACCCATGAAAAAGACAAACTTGCAAGGCCGTGAGCTGGCCGCAGTTACCGAAACCCACATTCCTACAGGGGGTGCTTGTCCTATTGGCACTACGGAACCAGCCTTTATTACCAGAACCCGCAGCCCACATAGGAAGCACCTAAACTGCAGGCACCATAGGCTCGGCTAACCCGACCGCAACACGACCGGACAACGTATTGGTGGCAAAGTGACGTTGACACTTCCCGGAAACAGCTGGCGTGCTGCAACCAGGCTTGGCAGGAGGGAGTACCCGTGCCAAAGACACTTCTAAGCAGCAACTGGAGATGTTGTAGCCCAGGATCAATCACAGAGCAGGCTGAGGCCTACTTGGAGCAAGTTTTATATCGGTTGTACACTACTACTGATTGTAACCGTGCTCCACTTAGGCCTCTGGCTCTACTGTCTCTAGTATTTCCCCTGGCCTCCAACCCCGCCATTTGCTGCTCTGAAGTGGCGTCTGCACAATCCACACTTGTTCCTGGGTTACAGGGGCTCTGTCACGTCAGTGGATCCCCTGATGTGTTTTCCGGCAAGGTCTCCTGCTCTGTCCACATTCCCATTACTAGTAGTGTTCAGAAGTGCAGTCTTCACAGAGAAAAACACACTAGCTCCTGTGTTAGTGGGGTTCAGTAATGAGCCAGAGGCATAAGTGGAGCACGGTTAAAAATCAGTAGTAGTGTGACTGTGTAGGCAGCAGGAGAATTTGCCATCCACACAGCTGGGGAACAGCTGACGTTACTGAACCCCACTAACACAGGAGCTAGTGTGTTTTTCTCTGTGAGGTCGGCACTTCTGAACACCAACTGGCATTGTTGGAGCCCAGGATCAAGCATGGAGCAGGCTGAAGCCTGATGTTTTTGGCATGTGAAGGCAGCAGGAGACATTGCCGTCTACACAGCAGGGGAACAGCTGACGTTACTGAACCCCAGTAGCACAGGAGCTAGTGTGTTTTTCTCTGGGAAGACGACACTTCTGAACACCAACTGGCGTTGTTGGAGCCCAGGTTGAGGCATGGAGCAGGCTGAGGCCTGATGTTTTGGGCATATGGAGGCAGCAGGAGACATTGCCGTCTACACAGCAGGGGAACAGCTGATGTTACTGAACCTCAGTAACACAGGAGCTAGTGTGTTTTTCTCTGTGAGGACGGCACTTCTGAACACCAACTGGCGTTGTTGGAGCCCAGGATCAAGCATGGAGCAGGCTGAGGCCTGATGTTTTTGGCATGTGGAGGCAGCAGGAGACATTGCCATCTACACAGCAGGGGAACAGCTGACGTTACTGAACCCCACTAACACAGGAGCTAGAGTGTTTTTCTCTGGGAAGACGACACTTCTGAACACCAACTGGCGTTGTTGAAGCCCAGGTTGAGGCATGGAGCAGGCTGAGGCCTGATGTTTGGGGCATGTGGAGGCAGCAGGAGACATTGCCGTCTACACAGCAGGGGAATAGCTGACGTTACTGAACCCCACTAACACAGGAGCTAGTGTGTTTTTCTCTGGGAAGACGACACTTCTGAACACCAACAGGCGTTGTCGGAGCACAGGATCAATCATGCAGCAGGTGGAGGTGAACTTGCAGCAGGTTTTATATAGGTTGTAGACTACTACTGATTGTAACCGTGCTCCACTATGGCCTCTGGCTCCACTGTCTCTAGTATTTCCCCAGGCCTCCAACCACGCCAGTTACAGCTCTGAAGTGGCGTCTGCACAATCCACACTTGTTCCTGTGTAACTGGGGCTCAGTCACGTCAGCTGATCCCCTGATGTGTGTCCGGCAAGGTCTCCTGCTCTGTCCTCATTCACACTACTAGTAATGGGAATGAAGACTGTGAGGGACAGTTAGAAATAGCGATTCTACTAAACATATTGTGCTTTAACCAGGCTACATAAACCACCACTGTAGCTTTCTTTTCCCTAGCAGCAGTGTTCACAGCTGTCTGCAAGGACTGTGTGAGTGCAGCTCACGCTGTGGAGTGGCTAACAGTGTGCATGCTATTAAAGAGAAATTAATATTAACTGCTTCCCACACCCATAGTTCCTCCAACCTCTCAGCCCCGGCTTCAGTGCGTAGAGGTGGGATTATGGGCATGGGGAACAGTGAATATTCATTTCTCTTAATAGCAGGCACAGGGGTTAGCCACAGCAGCCTGCCTCCTCTGAGCTGCTCGTCTGCTGCTGCTGTTCCCCCACTTCCCCATCCACAGTCACTGCAGGTATGTCCAGACTATAAGACTCACCCCCCCCATTTTCATTCAAATTTCTGGAGGATAAAGTGCATCTTATATTTAGAAAAAAAGGTAATCTTTTTTGTTTTCTGTGGTATAAGTGATAAGTAGTGTTGAGCATTCCGATACTGCAAGTATCGGGTATCGGCCGATATTAGCTGTATCGGAATTCTGATACTTACTTCCGATACTTTTTTCATATCGAATACCAGTATCGGAAGTTCCCATAATGCTATGAGCCCACTCGATTTGATTCAGCCAATGGGAATCCTCAGAAGTGTGGGCACATCCTGTTAGGCATGTAGGCATGTTAACTATTGGCATGGCTGTGATTGGCTGCTGAAATGATGTCATGATGCACTATAAAAGCGGCCGCCGCCGCCATTTCAGGTTCACTCTGCTGTGAATTCAGTTAAGGACAGGCTGCTGTTCAAGACTCTGAGGGACAGTTAGAGATAGCGATTTTCCAAATAATATTGTGCTTTACCCAGGCTACATTATCAATCAGTGTAGCTTTCTTTTGCCTTGCAGCGCTGTTTACAACAGCTGTCTGCAAGGACTGTGTGAGTAAAGCTCATGCTGTGTAGTGTGTACTGCAGCTACATCTGGTTGTAGGCCGCTCAGCGTGCGTCAATGCCTCATACATATTTTTCTTTTATTTCTGCTAATTTTTCATTAATTCTCCGATTAGTGTGCATCCATCCGTATCCATATACATTGGTTGCAACACTATAGGAGTAGACAGCGGAGCCTTTCTGCAGCCTTTCAGTGCTAATGCCCAGTTATCTGCACTGTTCATGACTGTCTGAGAGGTCTCTGTGTGCGAGTGCAGCTCACACTGTGGAGTGGGTCCTGCACCACGTCTGGTTGTAGGCCGCTCAGTGTGTGTCACTGCCTCATACATATTTTTCTTTTATTGCAGCTTATTTTTCATTAATTCTCCTATTAGTGTGCATCCATCAGTATCCATATACATTGGTTGCAAACACTATAGGAGTAGACAGCGGAGCCTTTCTGCAGCCTTTCAGTGCTAGTGCCCAGTTATCTGCACTGTTCATGGCTGTCTGAGAGGTCTCTGTGTGTGAGTGCAGCTCACGCTGTAATGTGTCCTGCAGCCACGTCAGGTTGTAGGCCGCTCAGCATGCATCAATGCCTCATACATATTTTTCTTTTATTGCTGCTAATTTTTCATTAATTCTCCTATTAGTGTGCATCCATCCGTATCCATATACATTGGTTGCAAACACTATAGGAGTAGACAGCGGAGCCTTTCTGCAGCCTTTCAGTGCTAGTGCCCAGTTATCTGCACTGTTCACGACTGTCTGAGAGGTCTCTGTGTGCGAGTGCAGCTCACGCTGTGGAGTGGGTCCTGCACCACGTCTGGTTGTAGGCCGCTCAGCGTGTGTCACTGCCTCATACATATTTTTCTTTTATTTCAGCTTATTTTTCATTAATTCTCCTATTAGTGTGCATCCATCAGTATCCACATACATTGGTTGCAAACACTATAGGAGTAGACAGCGGAGCCTTTCTGCAGCCTTTCAGTGCTAGTGCCCAGTTATCTGCACTGTTCATGGCTGTCTGAGAGGTCTCTGTGTGTGAGTGCAGCTCACGCTGTAATGTGTCCTGCAGCCACATCAGGTTGTAGGCCGCTCAGCATGCATCACTGCCTCACACATATTTTTCTTTTATTGCAGCTCATTTTTCATTAATTCTCCTATTAGTGTGCATCCATCCGTATCCATATACATTGGTTGGTTGCAAACACTATAGGAGTAGATAGAGGAGCCTTTTTTCTGGCTTGTGCCCTGCAGCCACAGCCAGATTAGTATTACCCTATTTTTTGGAGCCTCATCTATTGCATTGTAGGTTACCTTCCTGCATTGTAATAGCTCCAAAAAGTTTGTGATACTATCGCTTTCATATCTTTGGTCACATCCTTTATGTTTTTTTGAAAAAAAACAAAAACAAAATAAAGTTCACCAAACAGTCCACTTGACAGTTGTGTAGGCCACATTAGCTCATATTAAAGTGTAGTCCACACACTTTATAAAATTAGTGTTTCTTATACCTGTTAGCAGTTGTTCAGGAATAAGCACACTTAGCCCCCCCTTTGTACTTTTCTGCCTATTTTTATCAGTCTACCAAGATGAAGAAGGCAGGGAGTAAGGCACGTGGTCGTGGGCGTGGGGATTCAGCAGGGAGAGGACGTGGGGATTCTGTGCCTGCTGCGGGCACCAGTGAGTCAGCATCCCCCAGTTTTAGCATGCAACAGTCCTTTATGCGCAGCTTTGTAGGACCTCGCCATACCCCACTGCTGCGGGATGAACAAATTGAAGCCATTGTCGGATGGATGGCTGCTAACGCATCGACTTCAATGACTTCCACATGCTCTCAGGGCCAGAGCACTGAAGAGCAACCATCTGTCTCTTCACCACCTGCCAAATTGCCCAGGCAGTCAGAGAGTCCTGGACAGGAGCGATCTCAGTCTCTACTTCTGTTCTCTGAATCTGTTGGCTTGGAAAGAGGGGGCCAGCCAAGCAGCATTCAAGAATGTGAAGAAGAGGGAGTATGCAGTGATGCGCAACTTCTTTGTCCCTCTGAATCTGAAGAGGCGGGTGGGCAAGTATCTATAGTCAGCACAACTCAGTACGCATCAGATGATGAGACTCAGGTGCCACTTTCTGGTGCTTACGGTGCTGGCGAGACTACCTAGGAGAAGCAGGTGTTTGAAGAGGGTAGTGTAGATGATGAGGTCCTTGACCCATCATGGCGTGAGGAACAGGAAGGTGGTGGAAGCAGCTCTGAGGAAGATATTCCCCGAACGGCCAAAATATAGGAGGGAGAGGGAGGGGGCACACTTGGTTGCCTTAGTATTATCAAGGAAAAATAACCCATTAATAAATAGTAAAACAAAGGGGTATGAGGAGAAGTGAGAAACAGGAAATATTTAAAAGGAAAGCCCACCAATGAGAGACTAGCTGCAGGACACATGATAGAACAAGCCAATGAAATGACACATTTGGCCTCCTCCCATAAAGATGGCTGCTGTCGTCAAGGAGATATGGGATACTATTTCCCAAAAAAAAAAAAAAAAAAAGAAATATATATATTGTAGAATGTAATCACCATAACGCATAAAACACTACAGCCTCATGAAAATGGCCATTGACCAAAAAGATCACTCAAGATAAATGTTTATAAAGTCCACTCATACAGATAGACCAGGATAAGAATAATGATCAAAATCGCAAAAGAGACTTTATCTATATATGCACATAATCTAATCCTGTAACAGGTCACCGCCATCTTCAGAGTCATATACATAATAGTTGTCAGGGACACATATCGCCTGACAATCCGCACCGTCCAGCACAAAAACCGTGGGCGTGGCCAAAATAGCAGAGAGGATACAGTGTGCATGCTATTAAGAGGGCATTGAATCGTGCAAAATGGTCCACACGTCAGTCCCTCTTATTTAAGAAAAAAGTGGCTAAATCGGATAACAAAATAAGATTCATTACTAACTATCATGCACAATTTGCCCGTATGAAAGGCTGTCTTAGACGTGCTTGGCCTATTCTTCAGACTGATCCTGTCCTGAATCAGCTTCTTCCTCCTGTGCCTAGTATTACTATAAGGAGGTCCAGGAATCTTCGTGACCATCTTGTTCACAGTCATTATCAATCTGAACCGAAAACCACCTTTTTGGATGCTGGTCGTCCTGGGTGTGGATGTGCTCCCTGCGGCCGGTGTGTCGCCTGCCCCAATGTTGATCGTATCAATGCGTTCTACAACTCTTCAGGAACTCGGACATACAACATCAGGAATTACATCACCTGCACATCACGTTATGTGATATACTTTGCCATATGCCCTTGTAATCTAATATACATTGGAATGACCACTCGCCAATTAAAAACGCGTGTCCGTGAACACGTCTTGGGGATACAGGCGGCAGCCGACGGAGAGGACCCATCCACACTCAGGACAATACCCAGGCATTTTAAACCTAAACATAATTGTGATAGTTCACTCCTTCGTGTCAGAGGTATTGACATTATTAAACCTGGCATTAGAGGGGGTAATCTCACAAAAAGACTATCACAACGTGAAACGCGTTGGATCTGGGCACTCGATACGGTTCAACCAAAAGGACTAAATGAGGCCATCAGCTTTGCTCCATTTCTTTAAATCATCTTTAACGGCTTGAACTTGTTTGACCATTTTTTGTGTACATGTTGCTTTGTTTTTAATATTATTTTTGTTTACTTTTAGAAATTGCCCACTGATGTTTGTCTATTCCATTCCGCTATGATCTTGGACACGGAAAACGTAGCCATTTGGATCCTGATTAATGGACGAAGACTTTATATATATGTGTTTATATTTATTTCACAAATAAGTGTGATGTTGTGCTATATTTCTGGATTATGCATTATGGTTACTATTGTGAGATATAGCTATTAAATAGAGATGTGACTTTATATATTTATATTCTTATATATATTTTTGTCTTTATTCCATTAATCCCCCCCCCCCCTTTTTGGCATTAATTATTATATTTTGGATTTATTTAAGTATTTCTCATTTTCTATTTTTATAATTTTGTTTACATATCCACCTTTCATTTATATCCCCTTTCAGTTTTTCAGCCTCTTTATACCAGCGGCCATATCACTTGAATCTCCTCTTTTCTGACCGGGTCCCCGGAGCGTCTCATGTCCTGCCTGTACGCATGCGCCGTGCTGCTTCCTACACTCCGGGTGGGCTTTGGCATCGGGTTTTGACTTGTGGGCGGTCACCTCGTGACGCCGCGGGTCATGTGATGCCAACGCTGCCCGTAGTCATGGTTGCCGCCGACGCGCCTGCGTCACCATGGGCGGACGTGACGCGCTCTGAGTCATTGGGCGCTTGTTCCTATGCGCCCCTTATGCGCTTTCATGATCGCCATTTCCTGGACGCTGGTTGTCCGTCACCAGGGGAACGGTCACAGGCCTTTGACGTCACCAGCTGTGGCTGGCTGCCGGCGACTTGCGTCCTCTGCTATTTTGGCCACGCCCACGGTTTTTGTGCAGGACGGTGCGGATTGTCAGGCGATATGTGTCCCTGACAACTATTATGTATATGACTCTGAAGATGGCGGTGACCTGGTACAGGATTAGATTATGTGCATATATAGATAAAGTTTCTTTTGCGATTTTGATCATTATTCTTATCCTGGTCTATCTGTATGAGTGGACCTTATAAACATTTGTCTTGAGTGATCTTTTTGGTCAATGGCCATTTTCATGAGGCTGTAGTGTTTTATGCGTTATGGTGATTACATTCTACAATATATATATTTATTTTTTATTTTTTTGGGGAAATAGTATCCCATATCTTCTTGACGACAGCAGCCATCTTTATGGGAGGAGGCCAAATGTGTCATTTCATTGGCTTGTTCTATCATGTGTCCTGCAGCTAGTCTCTCATTGGTGGGCTTTCCTTTTAAATATTTCCTGTTTCTCACTTCTCCTCATACCCCTTGATGAAGGCCATCTAGCCGAAACGTGCGTTGGGGAGGGCACACTTGGGTGGACTCACTTTACTGACCAGTCTGAAGGTAATATGACGTTGTGTGAATATTTTGTGTTTAACTTGTTGTTAGCACTTACCATGAGTGGTGGCTGGTTCCACAGCCTATGTTAGTGCTGTCTAGCCCAGATTAGGGGTCATTATGACTGGTTACTAACATTTTCTACATTTGGGATTATGATGCATGTTCTAATTTTGTATGATATACTTGTAATACTATGTATATTCCCATGTCCTGACACCATTGTGTGCCCTATTGTTTTTGCCCATGTACCTTTTATGGTCATCATTGTCTCACTTCCCCCCTTTTTTGATTATCCTGATATACTTGAATAAAATTGTTTACAAATTTGCTAAATCTGTATTGGACTTCCTTTTTTCCCTGTTTTTTCTATATATTTTATACATTTCTTTGCGATTGTCCTCTAGGTCTGTATAAATTATATCCCATTGGTTGGTAATTTATATATATAAGTGTATTTGTTTTACTATTTATTAATGGGTTATTTTTCCTTGATAATACTATGGTTTATGTTTGCTGTGTTATGCACAGGTTATTTTTGTCTCTTGGAAATGGACTTCAGAGCCAAAGACAAGGCTTGGCTCGGTCAAATTAATCAGGTATTTGGAACAGGTGGGAGTGAGTTTCAGCTGTCTCTGGATCAAAGTCTTGATAGCCAGGTCCTAGAAATTGAAAGATTATTATTAAAGCGGACTAAAATATGGTGGAATCGGGCCTTCCTGGAGAAGTATGTTTCCTCTAAAATGATTCCTAGGGGACTCAGAGTCAGGGTGACTCCATCCTTTCCCGTCGATGACAAGGACTTTGTTAGCCGGTGGTAGGAAACGTGTGGTAGTTGCTCCTCCTCCCTGATGCAGCTTTTGATCGAACATAACTCTAAGGCCATTGTGGATCTGGACAAATCTATAGATGAATTGGAACAAAAATTCAAAATAGCTTGTCCAATAGATAAGATGTCTGGATATGAGTCCAGAATTGAGAAAAACTTGGATGCTTGTGTGAGTAGGATCTACAAGACACAATCTGCTAAGCTTCAGAGAGACAGTAGGGATTTTGCAAGTAAGAATGTTTATTTTTGGAGAAAGCCTAACATCCATACGCCCAAGCTATCGGAGGCACCTTCTATGAGTTCTCTCTCTTCAATCAGTGACTCGTCTGATTGGTCCACCTCATCTATAGCGACAAGGTCTGGGCCTAGGCCTAAAAGAGTGAGAGATGTGAACTTTCACCCCTACAAGAGGATGCAATTTAAATCACCAGAACGGAAGAAAAATAAACATAAGGTAATTAACTTGAGTTCCTATCAATTAACTGACTCAGACCTGTCGTTATTGCATAGGGGTTTTACGTTTTCTCCTAAATCTAATTTTAACACCTTTGTGGCAATCAAAGATTTACATCTGTTTGCCAGGTCTTTAATATTCAAAAAACATTTTTTTGATCCTTGCTTGCAAAATTTATTTCCTACAGAAGAGGAGCAACTAGCACTTCGGGACCTTGAGGATCTGTCTGTAGAGCATGAATGCGGAGAGGGAGGTAAGATCCCTGCATCCATTAGAATCAAATCTAAGAAATTTCCTCCTCTCACAACCTGCACAGCGGTTGACCTATTCGTGCAGGTTGTAACGAGGGATTTCTTGGCCATCCCCAAGGGGAGGGGTAGAGATAATCTTACTCGTGACGAACGTAATAGGTTGAACATCCTGAAGGGACTTCCTGACATCGTTTTTAAGCCAGCGGACAAAGGGGGAAACGTTGTCATATGGCCTAGATCCCTATACGAACAAGAAGCCTTTAGGCAATTGAACAATAAGGCTTGTTATAAGCGTTTGACATTTAATCCCCTTTCCTCCTTTGTCGTACAGCTGACAAATATTTTGAATTCAGCTGTACAAAATGGTGTCATTACTAAAGATCTAGCGCTGGCTTTGCAGGTGCAAGAACCTACTATCTCTACTTTTTACCTGCTACCCAAGGTACACAAGAACCTTGAGGCCCCTCCGGGACGTCCTATCATTTCAGGGACCGGTAACTTCTTGGAAAAAGTTAACCGCTGGATAGAGTCTAAATTGCAGCCTCTAGTTGAGAGTTTACCCTCTTTTATCTTGGACACAGGGGAGTTTCTAAGACGTATTGATGGCCTTCACATTGGCACAGATATGATGCTGGTGACAGGTGATGTTGAATCTCTGTACACCAGCATCAGGCATTTGGATGGGCTGGCAGCAACTAGATACTTCCTCAATATGTCTAATCTACCAGTGGAGATTAGTTGTTTAATCCTTGAACTCCTTGAGTTCTCCCTGACGCACAACTTTTTTACATTCATGGGGTCCATCTACCTGCAGCTCCAGGGCACGGCTATGGGGACATCTTTTGCCCCTGCGTATGCCAACCTGTTCCTGGGGCTGTGGGAGAGGGACCTCCCCCTGTCTGATCAGTGTCTGTCGATGGACCGCATCCCATTTTGGGTGCGGTACATCGACGACATTTTCTTGATCTGGCAGGGGAACACTTCTCAGTTGTGTGGTTTCATGGCAGGGATCAACTCGAATGATAAAAATATCCATATTACATACCAACAGGATGCTGACAGGATTAGCTTTCTTGATGTCACCATTTGGAGGGATATGGATAACAATTTACAAACAGGCATATTTAGGAAGGAGACATCTTCAAATATGTTGTTGCACGCTACATCTTCCCATCCCAAAGCAATGATTGACTCTATACCGGTCGGAAAGTTCCTGCATCTTCGTAGGATCTGTTCCACTGAAAGTGAGCTTGATTTACAGGCCAAGGACCTCTCGGACAGGTTCCGCGAGAGAGGATACAGTGGGCGTGCCATTAAGAGGGCATTGAATCGTGCAAAATGGTCCACACGTCAGTCCCTCTTATTTAAGAAAAAAGTGGCTAAATCGGATAACAAAATAAGATTCATTACTAACTATCATGCACAATTTGCCCGTATGAAAGGCTGTCTTAGACGTGCTTGGCCTATTCTTCAGACTGATCCTGTCTTGAATCAGCTTCTTCCTCCTGTGCCTAGTATTACTATAAGGAGGTCCAGGAATCTTCGTGACCATCTTGTTCACAGTCATTATCAATCTGAACTGAAAACCACCTTTTTGGATGCTGGTCGTCCTGGGTGTGGATGTGCTCCCTGCGGCCGGTGTGTCGCCTGCCCCAATGTTGATCGTATCAATGCGTTCTACAACTCTTCAGGAACTCGGACATACGACATCAGGAATTACATCACCTGCACATCACGTTATGTGATATACTTTGCCGTATGTCCTTGTAATCTAATATACATTGGAATGACCACTCGCCAATTAAAAACGCGTGTCCGTGAACACGCCTTGGGGATACAGGCGGCAGCCGACGGTGAGGACCCATCCACACTCAGGACAATACCCAGGCATTTTAAACTTAAACATAATTGTGATAGTTCACTCCTTCGTGTCAGAGGTATTGACATTATTAAACCTGGCATTAGAGGGGGTAATCTCACAAAAAGACTTTCACAACGTGAAACGCGTTGGATCTGGGCACTCGATACGGTTCAACCAAAAGGACTAAATGAGGCCATCAGCTTTGCTCCATTTCTTTAAATCTTCTTTAACGGCTTGAACTTGTTTGACCATTTTTTGTGTACATGTTGCTTTGTTTTTAATATTATTTTTGTTTACTTTTAGAAATTGCCCACTGATGTTTGTCTATTCCATTCCGCTATGATCTTGAACACGGAAAATGTAGCCATTTGGATCCTGATTAACGGACGAAGACTTTATATATATGTGTTTATATTTATTTCACAAATAAGTGTGATGTTGTGCTATATTTCTGGATTATGCATTATGGTTACTAATGTGAGATATAGCTATTGTATAGAGATGTGACTTTATGTATTTATATTCTTATATATATTTTTGTCTTTATTCCATTAATCCCCCCCACTTTTTTGGCATTAATTATTATATTTTGGATTTATTTAAGCATTTCTCATTTTCTATTTTTATAATTTTGTTTACATATCCACCTTTCATTTATATTCCCTTTCAGTTTTTCAGTCTCTTTATACCAGCGGCCATATCACTTGAATCTCCTCTTTTCTGACCGGGTCCCCCGAGCGTCTCATGTCCTGCCTGTACGCATGCGCCGTGCTGCTTCCTACACTCCGGGTGGGCTTTGGCATCGGGTTTTGACTTGTGGGCGGTCACCTCGTGACGCCGCGGGTCATGTGATGCCAACGCTGCCCGTAGTCATGGTTGCCGCCGACGCGCCTGCGTCACCATGGGCGGACGTGACGCGCTCTGAGTCATTGGGCGCTTGTTCCTATGCGCCCCTTATGCGCTTTCATGATCGCCATTTCCTGGATGCTGGTTGTCCGTTACCAGGGGAACGGTCGCAGGCCTTTGACGTCACCAGCTGTGGCTGGCTGCCGGCGACTTGCGTCCTCTGCTATTTTGGCCACGCCCACGGTTTTTGTGCAGGACGGTGTGGATTGTCAGGCGATATGTGTCCCTGACAACTATTATGTATATGACTCTGAAGATGGCGGTGACCTGGTACAGGATTAGATTTTGTGCATATATAGATAAAGTTTCTTTTGCGATTTTGATCATTATTCTTATCCTGGTCTATCTGTATGAGTGGACCTTATAAACATTTGTCTTGAGTGATCTTTTTGGTCAATGGCCATTTTCATGAGGCTGTAGTGTTTTATGCGTTATGGTGATTACATTCTACAATATATATATTTCTTTTTTTTTTTTTGGGAAATAGTATCCCATATCTTCTTGACGACAGCAGCCATCTTTATGGGAGGAGGCCAAATGTGTCATTTCATTGGCTTGTTCTATCATGTGTCCTGCAGCTAGTCTCTCATTGGTGGGCTTTCCTTTTAAATATTTCCTGTTTCTCACTTCTCCTCATACCCCTTGATGAAGGCCATCTAGCCGAAACGTGCGTTGGGGAGGGCACACTTGGGTGGACTCACTTTACTGACCAGTCTGAAGGTAATATGACGTTTTGTGAATATTTTGTGTTTAACTTGTTGTTAGCACTTACCATGAGTGGTGGCTGGTTCCACAGCCTATGTTAGTGCTGTCTAGCCCGGATTAGGGGTCATTATGACTGGTTACTAACATTTTCTACATTTGGGATTATGATGCATGTTCTAATTTTGTATGATATACTTGTAATACTATGTATATTCCCATGTCCTGACACCATTGTGTGCCCTATTGTTTTTGCCCATGTACCTTTTATGGTCATCATTGTCTCACTTCCCCCCTTTTTTGATTATCCTGATATACTTGAATAAAATTGTTTACAAATTTGCTAAATCTGTATTGGACTTCCTTTTTTCGCTGTTTTTTCTATATATTTTATACATTTCTTTGCGATTGTCCTCTAGGTCTGTATAAATTATATCCCATTGGTTGGTAATTTATATATATAAGTGTATTTGTTTTACTATTTATTAATGGGTTATTTTTCCTTGATAATACTATGGTTTATGTTTGCTGTGTTATGCACAGGTTATTTTTGTCTCTTGGAAATGGACTTCAGAGCCAAAGACAAGGCTTGGCTCGGTCAAATTAATCAGGTATTTGGAACAGGTGGGAGTGAGTTTCAGCCGTCTCTGGATCAAAGTCTTGATAGCCAGGTCCTAGAAATTGAAAGATTATTATTAAAGCGGACTAAAATATGGTGGAATCGGGCCTTCCTGGAGAAGTATGTTTCCTCTAAAATGATTCCTAGGGGACTCAGAGTCAGGGTGACTCCATCCTTTCCCGTCGATGACAAGGACTTTGTTAGCCGGTGGTAGGAAACATGTGGTAGTTGCTCCTCCTCCCTGATGCAGCTTTTGATCGAACATAACTCTAAGGCCATTGTGGATCTGGACAAATCTATAGATGAATTGGAACAAAAATTCAAAATAGCTTGTCCAATAGATAAGATGTCTGGATATGAGTCCAGAATTGAGAAAAACTTGGATGCTTGTGTGAGTAGGATCCACAAGACACAATCTGCTAAGCTTCAGAGAGACAGTAGGGATTTTGCAAGTAAGAATGTTTATTTTTGGAGAAAGCCTAACATCCATACGCCCAAGCTATCGGAGGCACCTTCTATGAGTTCTCTCTCTTCAATCAGTGACTCGTCTGATTGGTCCACCTCATCTATAACGACAAGGTCTGGGCCTAGGCCTAAAAGAGTGAGAGATGTGAACTTTCACCCCTACAAGAGGATGCAATTTAAATCACCAGAACGGAAGAAAAATAAACATAAGGTAATTAACTTGAGTTCCTATCAATTAACTGACTCAGACCTGTCGTTATTGCATAGGGGTTTTACGTTTTCTCCTAAATCTAATTTTAACACCTTTGTGGCAATCAAAGATTTACATCTGTTTGCCAGGTCTTTAATATTCAAAAAACATTTTTTTGATCCTTGCTTGCAAAATTTATTTCCTACAGAAGAGGAGCAACTAGCACTTCGGGACCTTGAGGATCTGTCTGTAGAGCATGAATGCGGAGAGGGAGGTAAGATCCCCGCATCCATTAGGATCAAATCTAAGAAATTTCCTCCTCTCACAACCTGCACAGCGGTTGACCTATTCGTGCAGGTTGTAACGAGGGATTTCTTGGCCATCCCCAAGGGGAGGGGTAGAGATAATCTTACTCGTGACGAACGTAATAGGTTGAACATCCTGAAGGGACTTCCTGACATCGTTTTTAAGCCAGCGGACAAAGGGGGAAACGTTGTCATATGGCCTAGATCCCTATACGAACAAGAAGCCTTTAGGCAATTGAACAATAAGGCTTGTTATAAGCGTTTGACATTTAATCCCCTTTCCTCCTTTGTCGTACAGCTGACAAATATTTTGAATTCAGCTGTACAAAATGGTGTCATTACTAAAGATCTAGCGCTGGCTTTGCAGGTGCAAGAACCTACTATCTCTACTTTTTACCTGCTACCCAAGGTACACAAGAACCTTGAGGCCCCTCCGGGACGTCCTATCATTTCAGGGACCGGTAACTTCTTGGAAAAAGTTAACCGCTGGATAGAGTCTAAATTGCAGCCTCTAGTTGAGAGTTTACCCTCTTTTATCTTGGACACAGGGGAGTTTCTAAGACGTATTGATGGCCTTCACATTGGCACAGATATGATGCTGGTGACAGGTGATGTTGAATCTCTGTACACCAGCATCAGGCATTTGGATGGGCTGGCAGCAACTAGATACTTCCTCAATATGTCTAATCTACCAGTGGAGATTAGTTGTTTAATCCTTGAACTCCTTGAGTTCTCCCTGACGCACAACTTTTTTACATTCATGGGGTCCATCTACCTGCAGCTCCAGGGCACGGCTATGGGGACATCTTTTGCCCCTGCGTATGCCAACCTGTTCCTGGGGCTGTGGGAGAGGGACCTCCCCCTGTCTGATCAGTGTCTGTCGATGGACCGCATCCCGTTTTGGGTGCGGTACATCGACGACATTTTCTTGATCTGGCAGGGGAACACTTCTCAGTTGTGTGGTTTCATGGCAGGGATCAACTCGAATGATAAAAATATCCATATTACATACCAACAGGATGCTGACAGGATTAGCTTTCTTGATGTCACCATTTGGAGGGATATGGATAACAATTTACAAACTGGCATATTTAGGAAGGAGACATCTTCAAATATGTTGTTGCACGCTACATCTTCCCATCCCAAAGAAATGATTGACTCTATACCGGTCGGAAAGTTCCTGCATCTTCGTAGGATCTGTTCCACTGAAAGTGAGCTTGATTTACAGGCCAAGGACCTCTCGGACAGGTTCCGCGAGAGAGGATACAGTGGGCGTGCCATTAAGAGGGCATTGAATCGTGCAAAATGGTCCACACGTCAGTCCCTCTTATTTAAGAAAAAAGTGGCTAAATCGGATAACAAAATAAGATTCATTACTAACTATCATGCACAATTTGCCCGTATGAAAGGCTGTCTTAGACGTGCTTGGCCTATTCTTCAGACTGATCCTGTCCTGAATCAGCTTCTTCCTCCTGTGCCTAGTATTACTATAAGGAGGTCCAGGAATCTTCGTGACCATCTTGTTCACAGTCATTATCAATCTGAACTGAAAACCACCTTTTTGGATGCTGGTCGTCCTGGGTGTGGATGTGCTCCCTGCGGCCGGTGTGTCGCCTGCCCCAATGTTGATCGTATCAATGCGTTCTACAACTCTTCAGGAACTCGGACATACGACATCAGGAATTACATCACCTGCACATCACGTTATGTGATATACTTTGCCGTATGTCCTTGTAATCTAATATACATTGGAATGACCACTCGCCAATTAAAAACGCGTGTCCGTGAACACGTCTTGGGGATACAGGCGGCAGCCGACGGTGAGGACCCATCCACACTCAGGACAATACCCAGGCATTTTAAACTTAAACATAATTGTGATAGTTCACTCCTTCGTGTCAGAGGTATTGACATTATTAAACCTGGCATTAGAGGGGGTAATCTCACAAAAAGACTTTCACAACGTGAAACGCGTTGGATCTGGGCACTCGATACGGTTCAACCAAAAGGACTAAATGAGGCCATCAGCTTTGCTCCATTTCTTTAAATCATCTTTAACGGCTTGAACTTGTTTGACCATTTTTTGTGTACATGTTGCTTTGTTTTTAATATTATTTTTGTTTACTTTTAGAAATTGCCCACTGATGTTTGTCTATTCCATTCCGCTATGATCTTGGACACGGAAAATGTAGCCATTTGGATCCTGATTAACGGACGAAGACTTTATATATATGTGTTTATATTTATTTCACAAATAAGTGTGATGTTGTGCTATATTTCTGGATTATGCATTATGGTTACTAATGTGAGATATAGCTATTGTATAGAGATGTGACTTTATATATTTATATTCTTATATATATTTTTGTCTTTATTCCATTAATCCCCCCCCCTTTTTTGGCATTAATTATTATATTTTGGATTTATTTAAGTATTTCTCATTTTCTATTTTTATAATTTTGTTTACATATCCACCTTTCATTTATATCCCCTTTCAGTTTTTCAGCCTCTTTATACCAGCGGCCATATCACTTGAATCTCCTCTTTTCTGACCGGGTCCCCCGAGCGTCTCATGTCCTGCCTGTACGCATGCGCCGTGCTGCTTCCTACACTCCGGGTGGGCTTTGGCATCGGGTTTTGACTTGTGGGCGGTCACCTCGTGACGCCGCGGGTCATGTGATGCCAACGCTGCCCGTAGTCATGGTTGCCGCCAACGCGCCTGCGTCACCATGGGCGGACGTGACGCACTCTGAGTCATTGGGCGCTTGTTCCTATGCGCCCCTTATGCGCTTTCATGATCACCATTTCCTGGACGCTGGTTGTCTGTCGCCAGGGGAATGGTCGCAGGCCTTTGACGTCACCAGCTGTTGCTGGCTGCCGGCGACTTGCGTCCTCTGCTATTTTGGCCACGCCCACGGTTTTTGTGCAGGACGGTGCGGATTGTCAGGCGATATGTGTCCCTGACAACTATTATGTATATGACTCTGAAGATGGTGGTGACCTGGTACAGGATTAGATTATGTGCATATATAGATAAAGTTTCTTTTGCGATTTTGATCATTATTCTTATCCTGGTCTATCTGTATGAGTGGACCTTATAAACATTTGTCTTGAGTGATCTTTTTGGTCAATGGCCATTTTCATGAGGCTGTAGTGTTTTATGCGTTATGGTGATTACATTCTACAATATATATATTTCTTTTTTTTTTTTTGGGAAATAGTATCCCATATCTTCTTGACGACAGCAGCCATCTTTATGGGAGGAGGCCAAATGTGTCATTTCATTGGCTTGTTCTATCATGTGTCCTGCAGCTAGTCTCTCATTGGTGGGCTTTCCTTTTAAATATTTCCTGTTTCGCACTTCTCCTCATACCCCTTGATGAAGGCCATCTAGCCGAAACATGCGTTGGGGAGGGCACACTTGGGTGGACTCACTTTACTGACCAGTCTGAAGGTAATATGACGTTGTGTGAATATTTTGTGTTTAACTTGTTGTTAGCACTTACCATGAGTGGTGGCTGGTTCCACAGCCTATGTTAGTGCTGTCTAGCCCGGATTAGGGGTCATTATGACTGGTTACTAACATTTTCTACATTTGGGATTATGATGCATGTTCTAATTTTGTATGATATACTTGTAATACTATGTATATTCCCATGTCCTGACACCATTGTGTGCCCTATTGTTTTTGCCCATGTACCTTTTATGGTCATCATTGTCTCACTTCCCCCCTTTTTTGATTATCCTGATATACTTGAATAAAATTGTTTACAAATTTGCTAAATCTGTATTGGACTTCCTTTTTTCGCTTTTTTTTCTATATATTTTATATACTTGGTTGCCTGTAGCCTCCACTTCGGCACCCGTTAGGAGCCTTCCTCTTCCAAAATCCAAAACGGGCGCTCCCAAGACTTGCAGTGCATGGTCCTTTTTTGACACAGTTGCAGATGACATTTGCTTTGTCAAATGCAAGCTGTGTCACCGGAAAGTCAAAAGAGGGAAAAGTGTCAGCAACCTCCATACCACAAATATGTGGAAACATGTGCGGCTCAAGCACGTGGTGGAGTTACAAAGATACACTGAAGACGTAGGCCAACCTACAGCACCACCTACCACCTCTTCAGCTCGTGTTGTAGCCTCTTCCTCCAGCTCACACACAGCTGGTTCGGCTTCCTCACAGGATCGCCATGGAAGAACCTCTGGCACTGTTGTCCAGAGACCCAGTGACATTCCACCCACAGCACCACGTTCCCATTCATCCTCACACTCCCAGGCCATTCTACAGCCATCGGTAGCACAGGCTTGGGAGAAAAGGCGGCCATACTCAGCAAACCATCCCCGAGCACAGGCTCTGAATGCTGGCATTGCCAAACTACTGGCCCTTGAAATGCTCTCATTCAGGCTAGTGGAGACAGACACCTTCCGGAACTTCATGGCATTGGCAGTCCCACCATATACCGTTCCCAGCCGCTTTTATTTCATCAGGCAAGCCGTCCCTGCCCTGCAAAAGCATGTGGAGGAAAAAATTAAACATGCGCTACTAAACGCCATCAGTAGCAAGGTCCACCTGACCACCGATGCGTGGACCAGTAACCATGGACAGGGATGATACCTTTCCCTCACTGCCCATTAGGTCAATGTTGTGGAGCCGGGTACAGATCTTGAGAGTGGCGCTGTACGTGTTCTGCCAACTCCAAGGAATCCCCCTGAGGAAGAAAATGATGAAACGTACGTCGGGGTCAGAAGGAAGTTACTAGCACTGCAGCACTTTATCTACTTGTGAGCGCCACTGTTATCTAACTAAGGTAATATGCAGTATGGATGTTTATAAGCTCCTTCTATGTTAGGTAGTTGTATGGGAATTTAGCATAGGAAAATTTTCCTTTTCCCTGTATGTATGCTGCATCGGAGTAGAGAGCTCTGTCCTTACATACTAATCAGGTTGGATATTTTCTCAGTGGTTTAGTGCAATATGTTTTTTCTAAATTTTGATGCTTTATTGCAATGCTTGTACATTCCTTTTTGTAGTTAGGCACCATGTGTATTATTTTGTAACAATTGGTTCCTTTTTTTATATGAAAATAATTGTATTAATAAAGCATGATTTTTTAACGGACCTTTTGGTTTTTTGGTTCTTTGTGGTGTATTGGACATTTCTTTATGTCTAAAAATGCACAGGTGGTTTTTCTTTATGTTATAAATTGAACCTTGAATTTTGTGGACTTTTTTTGATACTCAACTCCAAGGATTGCAGGAATCCAGTCTGTACACATTTCTTCTCCTCATACTCCAGTTCCTCAGAATCAGTGCTGCAGGAGCCTGTTACTATCGATACGAGCACAGCCGTGGCCAAACATCAACAGGCCGTACCGAAATTAATTTCTTTGGGGAATCGAAGCCACACAGCGCAGGAGCTCTGGAATGTCATCAATCAGGAGAGCGACGTGTGGTTTCTGTCAGCGAATCTCCAGCCAGGCTTGGTAGTGTGTGACAATGGCCGAAATCTGGTGGCAGCTCTGGGCCTAGGCAAGCTCACTCACATCCCATGTCTGGCACATGTGCTCAGCTTGGTCGTGCAGAGCTTTCTGAGGGACTATCCGGATCTTGATGTACTGCTGCACAAAGCCCGCATAGAGTGCGCTCACTTGCGGCGTTCCAGCATGGCAAGATCGCGCATTGCAGCTCTGCAGCACCGATTACACCTTCCGGAACATCGCATCATATGTGACCTACCCACCAGATGGAATTCAATGTTACATATGTTGGAGCGGTTGTGTGAGCAGCAGGCAGCAGTAATGGAGTACCAGCTGCATCAGGCGCAAACAAGTCGCACTGTGCGCCGGTCACACTTCAGCACCACTGAGTGGGCCTCTATGAAGGACTTCTGCCTCATTTTGCGTGCCTTCGATTATTCCACGCGGATGGCGAGTGCAGATGATGCCCTAGTCAGCATGACTGTCCCCCTTATCTACCTGCTTCAAAAAACACTGCAAGCACTAAGGGAGGAGGTTTTGGAAGAGGTGGAGGATGAGGAGTCCAAAATGCCATCTGCTTCTGGACAGTCTGTGCTACGTGGTTCCTCAAAAAAGCCTAGGCATGGGACACTTTGTGAGGAGGATGAGGAGGAGTCAATGGAGGATGAAGACATCTCTCCAGAGGAGGGAGGTACACAATGCTCTAGTCAGTATGTACAGCGAGGGTGGGGTGATGCAGAGCAGGCAGAGATGACGCCTCAAGCAGGGCACAGCGTTTCTTTGGCAGTTGGGAGTCTGCAGCACATGGTTGATTTCATGCTGCAGTTCCTGAGAAACAACCACCGCATTGCCCACATTCTCAACACGGCTGATTATTGGGTGTACACCCTCCTAGATCCTCGCTACTGGGACAACTTACAAAGCCTCATAACACCATTGAACCGGGAGCGTAAAATGCGGGAGTACCAAGAGACACTGGTGCATTCCATCATGTTCTCCATTCCACCCTAGAGCAGTGCTGCTAGTGCTTTACAAAGCAGCTCAGTGCGTCGAGGCAGTGGAGGAAGCTCTGCACAAAGAGGGAGCAGAGGCAGCACCTCAGCACAGAGCAAGACCAGTATGGCCCAAATGTGGCAAAGTTTTGTGTGCCCGCCACAAATGTCTACACCACCACAGACTGCTCCAGTCAGCAGGAGGCAACGTTTCTGTCAGATGGTGACAGACTACATGTCTTGGCCTAATAAGAAAGAGGAACAGTATCCGGTCCAGGTGAAAAATTGTATCAAAAATTTATTCTGCCAGTACAAAATACAACGTTTCGGCCATATTGTGGCCTTTTTCAAGTATAACATAACAGCACAAATGGTGGCCTTTTATAGTGTGGCACAGCCAATCACCATTTAGGTAACACCCATCACAGAAAATCCATACATAAAATACATATAAATACATCCATCAGATACATATATGTTCAATAGCACAGTTTATCTAGTCGTTAACAATAATGGTCATATTTATATTAGAAATATTGCAAAAGCATTTCATATATAAACAACAATCCCCAAATCGGCCCACCAATGATCGTGATGCATCAAAGGTATCCATGGAAATAACGCACCAATCACTTGCAGTAATACATATCCATATATAAACCGCCAATCCCTAATCACATAATAGTGGCGCCAACCCCAATGGACCAATCATATGAGGACTCACAAATCCCTATATCGGCAGAGTTCCCTCTCCCCATATGGCAACATCAGCCAGAGCCAGGCTGTATCAGGAGCGCAGTCTAATGACGCGCACCACCAGGTCACGGCGCGCGCGCCGCCCATCCCCGCAGGTCCGGTCACATGACATCTCCGTCACAGAGCACCGCGCATGCGCGGTGCTATGCAAGGGATCAGCCACACGAACCGCCCACCAGGGAGGACCACGCACGCGCAGAGGCCCAGAGCATGCGATCACACACCACACTCCCTCACAAGCCCGCGCATGCGCTGATTGACGAAAACAAGTGTAATACCACACTTGAATAAATGAGTCCACACAGATAGGCCAAAATGCTCCCAAACAACGCAGCATATAAGAGACATTTGGAATCAAGGAACCATATCCATAGCAACTTTAATAATATTCCATACTTTACGAAATTCGCATACGTTGCACATTATATAAGGAGCAAAATTGGGATAATTACAAAAAAGAAAAAAAGGAAATTAAAAAAAGGAAAAGAGGGCACAGGGAATGGCAGGCAAGAAATAACGACAAAAATTCGTAAAGGACAGCATCCTCTTCGTAATTCAGGACTGTTCAGTCCCCGTGTCCTCCACTCCATCCAAATGTATCACCTATGAACACTGAAAATAAAAAATGAAAAAAAAAAAAATAAAAAAACATTTGATAAAAAGACCATAAAGGCCACATAGATAAGTATTTACCCACAACAAAGAATAATGGCACAAAGTGAGGGATTAGGTGACACAAGTATGTAGATTGTAATCCAAGTTCAAACCCCTTGGTTGCAACGTATCAAGAATCGATATCCATCTCAACTCCTTTTTCTTCAACATCTTAATCCTATCACCCCCATGTCTCAATACAGGAACCCCATCTATCACTCTAAATCGTAACTGGTTCACTAAGTGTCTGCACTCTAAAAAATGCTTCGGAATTGGCAACTCCACAAGTTTAGTCCTAATTGTACTCTTATGTTTACTAATGCGGGCCCTAATCTCCATGGTGGTCTCTCCTATATACATAACCCACATGGGCACAAAATCAAGTAAATCACAAAACTTGACGAACACGTATACCTCTCTTTAATAAAAAACTTTTTTCCGGTTCGAGGATGATTGAAACTATTACGTTTTAACATATTGCCACAACAGGCACATCCCAAACATGGGAAATTGCCCATCTTAGGAGGACATATTGTCCTTTGTACGTTGACTTTTGATGAACCAATATCTGACCTTACCAATCTATCTTTAAGATTGTATCCACGTCTATATGAAAGCAATGGCCTGTCCACAAATTCTGATATCTGAGGCAGACCCTTTTGTAAGAGGCTCCAATGTTTGTTCAGGATACCTCCAATCCTGCCACTAACTGGGCAATATGTTGAGACAAAAGGAACACGTCTCCATAGGCCCTTTAATTCGTTTACGGCTAGAGTCCTCCACCGATATATTTTGAGCCTTAACTCTATAAGAATTAACTCGATCCATCGGGTAACCCCTATTGACAAATTTTGTACACATCTGGTCCAATCTTAGATCCAACTTATCATCCTCTTTGACAATCCTCCGTACACGTAACATCTGACTCCATGGAAGTGACTCCACCATCCGTCTTGGGTGATTACTGTCATACACCAAAAGACTATTCCTATCTGTCTCTTTTACAAAAAGATCGATATACAGAGACTCATCTTTCTTATAGACCAGCGTGTCCAAAAATTGGACCTGATCATAAGAGTAGGTCAATGTAAACTTCAGCTCAGAGAATACATTGTTCAATTCATTTTGAAAATCAAGAAGATCCTCCAGACTACCATCCCAGATGCAGAAGATATCGTCGATGTAGCGCCACCAGGCCCGGGCATGGCACCAGTAGGTGGAATTGTACACATAACGGTCCTCGAATACCGCCATATAGATGTTAGCATAGGTTGGGGCCACATTGGACCCCATGGCGGTACCCCACAGCTGTAGGTAATAATCATCCCCAAAGAGAAAAAAATTCCTCCTGAGGATGAAACCTAACAGTGCTAGAACCAGTTGTGCACACTCTGGCGCCATGTCCGAGCCTGTCAGCAACACATTGACGGCCTCCAAACCCCTATCATGCTCAATGGACGTATACAGAAAAACAACATCAAAGGATGCAAGCATCATATGAGGAGTAACTTTAACGTCACTAATTTTCTGCAAAAAATCATTTGTGTCTACAATATAAGACCGTGCTGAGGTAGCAAAATGTCGCAATACTTTGTCAAGAAAAATCGAAACCTTACTGCATAATGACCCCCTCCCAGATACTATGGGACGCCCAGGTGGATTCTCCAAACTTTTATGTATTTTCGGTAACGTGTATAATATTGGTGTCTGGGGAGCATCCACCACCAAATATTCAGATAGCTTCTGATCAATGAGTCCATTAAGCAAGGACTCATCTACCAAGAGCCGCAATTCACTCAAGAAACGGGGGGTGGGGTCACCAGTCAATCTAACATAAACTGCAGTATCAGAAAGTTGGCCAAGAATCTCCATCTTATATTTGTCTGTATCCATAACAACTACCGCACCACCTTTATCTGCAGCTTTTATCGTAATAGTAGTATTTTTTGAAAGATTATCCAATGCCTGTTTTTCAGAGTATGTAAGATTCCCCCTATGTTGACCCCGAAACTCTCCCTTCAATTGTGCAATATCTCTCTCGACCAACTGAATATATGATTCAACAAAGTTATTCCTAACAGGTGGTTGAAAATTACTCTTACTGTATAATCCAACACCCTGGAGCGTAAAACCAATAGACTTATCATCATCACTAATTGCACATGATTTTTCTTCCTTATCAGAGAAAAAGGATGCCAATCGTAACCTCCTAAAAAAGAGAACAAATCACACTCGATTTCAAACCAATCAGGGGAATTTGTGGGACAAAACGACAGTCCCTTAGACAATACTTCATAGTCCACTTCAGTTAACACACACAACGAGATATTTACCACCAAGTCTCTCTGTGTTACTGGGTTCTCTTTTTCACCTCCATATTCCTCGTTCGCATTGGTGCTTTGCGTGACATTCCTCTTTCTCCTGTGCTTTCTACCTCCTCGACGGGTCCTCCTTTTCTTGTCATATTGTCCATCTTGTCTTTTCCTAAAAAAAAATAGAAGATAAAGATGCTGCACCCATATTAGAGTCATCCGTTGAATCAGACTCAGCAGTAGTGAACCCAAATCTTTGATCCTTAACTGGTGGTCTCCTCCTTCTACGCATTGGCAAAGGTCGATCTCTCCTAGGGTATGGAGTATTTTGCTGACCCATTTGCCATGAGAAAATACGACCAGATCTATAATCATCAGCATCACGAAACCATTTCGTACGTTTCGTTTTCTCTATATCACCTCGGTATTTCACCAACTTATCCTCCAACTGAGATTTAAATAAGTCCACCTCCTGTGTTGTCAATTCAGCTATCAATTGCTGCTCCAAATCGGCAATGTTTCTCTTCACAGACTCCACCTCTATATGGAGAAACTCAACATTCAGAAGCATTAAATCAAATGCAAACGTATTTGTAATAGACTCAAACCTACTGCAAAATTGTGAATTATCTGCAAGCAATGTAGGACGTAAATGCAGTCTTAAACCACGTGGAATCCTACGGACTTTATAATATTCACATAATGTGGTAGCATGCAATTCATACGATATGCATTTCCTTCTTTCTGTTTCATATTTCTTTTTAAGCATATCAGCAGTAGGTTTGTTTAAAAAGGACATATCCGTCCGGGCTCCAGACAAAATCCTTTTCGCATCATCCTCTGTGTAGGAAAAAATCATGGCAGTATCCAGTTCACCCACCTCTGGATTAGTAATTTCCATATTCAATCCGGTGCAAGCCCGCCAGAGTCCAAACGATAAACAGAAAAGAGCAGCTGAAAGCACAACGGAGGGGTGGATGCCAGTTCAAAGGTTCATGGACCCAAATGAACACTAGTCCAAATAAGAAAGAGGAACAGCATCAGGTCCAGGTGAAAAATTGTATCAAAAATTTATTCTGCCAGTACAAAATACAACGTTTCGGCCATATTGTGGCCTTTTTCAAGTATAACATAACAGCACAAATGGTGGCCTTTTATAGTGTGGCACAGCCAATCACCATTTAGGTAACACCCATCACAGAAAATCCATACATAAAATACATATAAATATATCCATCAGATACATATATGTTCAATAGCACAGTTTATCTAGTCGTTAACAATAATGGTCATATTTATATTAGAAATATTGCAAAAGCATTTCATATATAAACAACAATCCCCAAATCGGCCCACCAATGATCGTGATGCATCAAAGGTATCCATGGAAATAACGCACCAATCACTTGCAGTAATACATATCCATATATAAACCGCCAATCCCTAATCACATAATAGTGGCGCCAACCCCAATGGACCAATCATATGAGGACTCACAAATCCCTATATCGGCAGAGTTCCCTCTCCCCATATGACAACATCAGCCAGAGCCAGGCTGTATCAGGAGCGCAGTCTAATGATGCGCACCACCAGGTCACGGCGCGCGCGCCGCCCATCCCCGCAGGTCCGGTCACGTGACATCTCCGTCACAGAGCACCGCGCATGCGCGGTGCTATGCAAGGGATCAGCCACATGAACCGCCCACCGGGGAGGACCGCGAACGCGCAGAGGCCCAGAGCACGCGATCACACACCACACTCCCTCACAAGCCCGCGCATGCGCTGATTGACGAAAACAAGTGTAATACCACACTTGAATAAATGAGTCCACACAGATAGGCCAAAATGCTCCCAAACAACGCAGCATATAAGAGACATTTGGAATCAAGGAACCATATCCATAGCAACTTTAATAATATTCCATACTTTACGAAATTCGCATACGTTGCACATTATATAAGGAGCAAAATTGGGATAATTACAAAAAAGAAAAAAAGGAAATTAAAAAAAGGAAAAGAGGGCACGGGGAATGGCAGGCAAGAAATAATGACAAAAATTCGTAAAGGACAGCATCCTCTTCGTAATTCAGGACTGTTCAGTCCCCGTGTCCTCCACTCCATCCAAATGTATCACCTATGAACACTGAAAATAAAAAATGAAAAAAATAAATAAATAAAAAAACATTTGATAAAAAGACCATAAAGGCCACATGGATAAGTATTTACCCACAACAAAGAATAATGGCACAAAGTGAGGGATTAGGTGACACAAGTATTTAGATTGTAATCCAAGTTCAAACCCCTTGGTTGCAACGTATCAAGAATCGATATCCATCTCAACTCCTTTTTCTTCAAGATCTTAACCCTATCACCCCCACGTCTCAATACAGGAACCCCCATCTATTACTCTAAATCGTAACTGGATCACTAAGTGTCTGCACTCTTAAAAATGCTTCGGAATTGGCAACTCCACTACATGTGGGCTTATGTATATAGGAGAGACCACCATGGAGATTAGGACCCGCATTAGTAAACATAAGAGTACAATTAGGACTAAACTTGTGGAGTTGCCAATTCCGAAGCATTTTTTAGAGACCTGGGCGGCGCGCACGCCGTGAACTGGTGGTGCGCGTCATTAGACTGCGCTCCTGATACAGCCTGGCTCTGGCTGATGTTGTCATATGGGGAGAGGGAACTCTGCCGATATAGGGATTTGTGAGTCCTCATATGATTGGTCCATTGGGGTTGGCACCACTATTATGTGATTAGGGATTGGCGGTTTATATATGGATATGTATTACTGCAAGTGATTGGTGCGTTATTTCCATGGATACCTTTGATGCATCACGATCATTGGTGGGCCGATTTGGGGATTGTTGTTTATATATGAAATGCTTTTGCAATATTTCTAATATAAATATGACCATTATTGTTAACTACTAGATAAACTGTGCTATTGAACATATATGTATCTGATGGATGTATTTATATGTATTTTATGTATGGATTTTCTGTGATGGGTGTTACCTAAATGGTGATTGGCTGTGCCACACTATAAAAGGCCACCATTTGTGCTGTTATGTTATACTTGAAAAAGTCCACAATATGGCCGAAACGTTGTATTTTGTACTGGCAGAATAAATTTTTGATACAATTTTTCACCTGGATTGGATGCTGTTCCTCTTTCTTATTTGGACTATTGTTCATTTGGGTCCATGAACCTTTGAACTGGCATCCACCCCTCCGTTGTGCTGTCAGCTGCTCTTTGCTGTTTACATGTCTTGCCCTGTCAGTGTACTCCCAGATGGCTCTTCCCCCTTCAAGTTTTGGGTCTCTTAGCTGGATACATGGCCAGACCTTAGCCAGCATGCATTGGAGTTGCTAGCTTGCCCTGCTGCTAGTGTATTATCGGAACGTGTCTTTAGTGCCGCAGGTGGTGTACTAACAGACCGTCGCACACGACTATCCTCCGATAACATTCTGAAAATGAACAAGGCCTGGATCTCGCCAGAATTTGCCAGTCCTCTTCCAGAATAAATAATTCGTTGGCAATAGTATCCAGGTCTCTTGTTGTGTTCATGTTTCTACCACCTTAACTGTAATCCCTGGGCTCCAACACTGCCAGTTGTTGCTCAGAAGTGCCGTCTGCACAGAGAAAAACACATGCTCCAGTGTTAGTGGGGTTCAGTAACACTAGCTGCTCCCCTGCTGTGTGTCCGGCAATGTCTACTGCTGCCTCCACATTCACACTACTACTGATTTCAAACTTGCTCCAATTAGGCCCCTGGCTATACTCTGTCTCTAGTATTTCCCCTGGCCTCCAACACCGCCAGTTGCTGCTCAGAAGTGCCGTCTGCACAATCAACACTTGTTCCTGTGTTACTGGGGTTCAATAACGTCAGCTGATCCCCTGATGTGTGTCCTGCAATGTCTCCTGCTCTGTCCACATTCCCACTACTAGTAGTGGGAATGTGGACAGAGCAGGAGACATTACTGACATTTCTGTGTTACTGGGGCTCAGTAACATCAGTTGATCCCCTGAGCAGCAACTGCCGGTGTTGGAGGACAGGGTAAATACTAGAGACAGTGGAGCCAGAGGCTTAATTGGAGCACGGTTAAAATCAGTAGTAGTCTACAACAGATATAAAACTTGATGAAATTAGGCCTCAGCCTACACCCAGATGGACCCTGGGCTCCAACATCGCCAGTTGCTGCTCAGAAGTGTCTTTGGCACGGGTACTCCCTACTGCCCAGCCTGGTTCCAGCACGCCTGCTGTTTCCGGGTAGTGTCAACGTCACTTTGCCACCAATACGCTGTCCTGTCGTGTTGCGGTCGGGTTAGCCGAGTCTATGGTGCCTGCAGTTTAGGTGCTTCCTATGTGGGCTGCAGGTTCTGGTAATAAAGGCTGGTTCTGTAGTGCCAATAGGACAAGCACTCCCTGTAAGGACTGTGGGTTTCGGTAACTGCGGCCAGCTCGCTGCCTTGCAACTTTGTTTCGGTAACTGTGGCCGGCTCGCTGCCTTGCAACTTTGTTTTTCATGGGTACCTTCTGCTACCCATCCGGGTTCCAGTACCATCAGCTGGTTCTCGTCAGTGCCATTGGCTGAGGTGCCTCCTTCTCGGTATCCGAGTTCCAGCATCGTCTGCTGGTCCTTGGTAGTGCTTTCTAGCATAGGTACCTCCTGCTTAGTAACCGTGTTCCAGCACCGTCAGCTGGTCCTCGGTAGTGCCATTGGCTCTTGTTCCTTCTGCTGCCCCTCCGGGTTCCAGCACCGTCAGCTGGTCCTCGCTAGTTCCATTTGCTCTTGCAGCTTCTGCTACCCATCCGGGTTCCAGCACTGTCAGCTGGTTCTCGGCAGTGCCTTTGGATGAGGTGCCTCCTTCTCGGTATCCAAGTTCCTGTGGCGCCCCTGAGGCTTCAGTCGCCACAGAGGCACTGCACCTTCTCCTAAGGTGTAGTGCCCCACCATCCAGGTAAGGTGGGAACTCCTGATCACGCTCCACACCTGCATTCCACACACAGGATAGTTCAGTGGGGCCACCTAACAGCTTCAGGCTGGGGGTTAGTAGATCACCGTTCGTGGAACCCTGCTTCGTAACACGAGATGTGCTGGGAGGCGGGTGGAGTGTGATGATACAAAAGAAAGGGAAAGTGTAGGATTCGGAGAGTGAGAGTGAGTTGGAGAAGAGAGAAGATGGGTGTCTGAGGGACGTGCTGCAGCAGGTCCCAGTGATCTGGGCTGCTGGCATGAGAAAGACCAGAGAAAGAGACTGATAAGACTGATAACCTAAACTTCCATAAGAGAGAGATAGAACAGATCGGAACGAAGGAGAAGAGAAGGACGGTGGGAAGCTGGTTGAGAAAGAGAGAGAACCCTTCCAGTCCAGAAAGCGCAAAGGCCGGGGCCCGGTCCCCGAGGTTGATTGGATCTTTATATCCGGCAACAGACACCGGAGGAATAGTGAGCCGCTAATGCCTTGCTCCCACCATAGACTTCGGACACAACAGCGAAACAGATAGAGAGCCGGGACTCTGGAGCTAGAGTTCCCCGAAGCAGGCTACAGCTGTCTGTCATACAAGTAGAGACTAGGAACACCTAGAGAGAGGCATTCCAGGTTAACTAAGTACTGGAGTGCTTCGCACCTAAAGGCGTATTTGAGGAGTCATTCAGTGAAGGAACATATTGGCGGAGAGTGGAAGGGGGAATCCTATCCTGCCTGGAGGCTGGCTGGAGCCCTGACCTGGAGAGCACAGTACGGAGGCAGGCAGTTGTGTGAACTGCAAACAGTGAGTAAAGCTTTGGAACCACATACTCTGGTGTCCTCCAGTCATTCCCGCACCGCTACAACTGGGTAACAACATCCATACCATCCTTCGCCTCTCCTCATCCATTGTACCTACACTGCCCTGGGACTACAGCTCCACCTGTGGGGAGCTATACCATCTCTGCTGCACCACACCATCAGTCCCAGCGGATCTGTATGCAGCGAATACTTGCCAAACACCACGGGTGGCGTCACTAACTATTCTAATAAACTCTAACACCTTTTACATCACTGCCATTGATATTGGGGCCCAGGGCTACGGACCGGGTCACCGCTGCTGTGACACACCATCCCCCTTGCACCGGCCCAGTACCGGGTACGCCACTGCCCTGGGCGAGTCGCGGGGCAACCCAATTTTTGGCGTCACGAACAGGATGATGAAGCCCGATGCCATCGGGTTCTGTGTGCCTTGGATTTACAATTTTTGAAAATGTGCAGAAGACCAAATTTAATAGACTGTAAAATGGACATTAGAAATGGCCACTGGCGCGGAGAAGAAG
Organism: Dendrobates tinctorius; assembly: GCF_039654945.1. NCBI lineage: Eukaryota > Metazoa > Chordata > Amphibia > Anura > Dendrobatidae > Dendrobates > Dendrobates tinctorius. The sequence continues at coordinate 8,753,998 of NW_027361705.1, read as the reverse complement.
GGCGTGAAGAGATGGGAGGTCCTACGAAAAGACCGCGAAGAGTCTTGGGACGTCCCTGCCTGAATTACTATGTGACAAATGCATGGCCCATCCCCCGAGGGGTTCGTATACTGGCTTGGTATGGAGGCGCGTGAAGAAGACGCTGCCCCCGGAAGGAGGGGCAGAGAAAGCCAGTGGCGAGCAGAAGGGCGGAGCAAGAAGAAGAATGCCAGAACGCCATTTTGGAGAGTAAGGGAAGGAGGCCTGCGGAGCCCGGGGAAGTGCAAAACCCCGGCTCCATGGCTGATGGCTCCAACCCGAACTCCGGCATGAACCGCCAGCAACTAGAAGCTGAAATAGCAGAAGAAATAGTCATGCTGACCACCCGGCTGCGGCTGAGGCAGGAGGCCTTGGGAAGACTGAGTCGGCAGCGCGCCCAGGAGAAGCCTACACCTGCGGTACCCGTGACATCGGTGCCTACCGCTGCTGCACCAGATCTTTTCCTGGCAGACCTTGCAGAGCTTGGAGCTGCTGCCATGCCACCAGCAGTGTATACTATCCCCTCTTTGCTGCTGAAACCGGAGGAGTAGTATGCAGCCGAGGGAGCTGAAGCAGAGGAAGGGGAGTTCCTGCCCGGACCTGGCGCGGCTGCGCTGGTCTCGCCGGCGATTCCCACGGAACCGGAGTTGTCATTGGCTACACCGCCATCACCCACCACCACCACGTCTACACCGGAGCAGAGATCGCATCCCTGGGAACTCCCGGGTATATATTCCGGCCTTCCTAATGGATTGATGAAGAGAAGGACCCTGCTGGTGGGGGTGCGGTTGGAGCCGGCGTGCCCAACCCGACATCTACAGACCAGAAGGGTGTTTGGATCATTTTGGGACGGTGATTTCGGGATCCCTTCACTGCTAAATCCCCAGGCAGTTGCTCATCAGCACCAGCACACTGCAGAGGCCCTAGGAGCTAGACCGCATACCAGAACAGTGGAACCACCTATTGAGGAGGATACCACATCAGGTAACAGTTCCAGTGCAGCTACCAGAACCCCAGGAGGGGATCAGCACTAAAGAACTTCCAAAATTTCTCGTTACCCAGGAGGGTTTTGTTTGCACCAGTTGTGCCTTTCTATTTTTGGCTATCATGTTTTTCCGGTAGCACCCTTGTTGCCCTGTTTTTGCAGCATTTTCTGCAATGGAACTGTGGAGATCATGAATGCTGTATGATCCAAAAACTTTAATTGTAAATAGTTTGCACCTCTTTACGTGCCCTTTCTTGGTTTTACATACAAAAACTCTTTGTGAAGATAATGTTTTTGCATAGACACTTTTCAAAGAATGATGTCTACCTCAAGGGACACTGCAAGAAATCCCAGCTGGGAGCAGTGTCCAGCACCTTACAAGAATTTTTGAATGTTTTATGATAACGTATTTGATAATGTTATGCCTTATGAAAAGTGAATATCTTTTATAGAATATTTGATACAGAGAATTAGTAAAATTTTGAGATAGGATGTGAGAATTGAATAAAGATTGAAAATTTGCAAGTGACAGGTGGCAGGCCAAGAGTAGATGGTCAGTGTCTTGCGTCCAGCAGCAATAGTAGTAGAAAGAGAGAAAAAGAAAAAGAGAATAATTGATAGAAAATGTAATAAGGAAAATGTGTTGAGTACAGCATTTTGAATTGAGAATTGCACTTAAGTAAATTTTTGATGCTAAGATAGGAAGTTAGCCTGTTTGTAACGTTTAAGAAATGTGCCTCCTAAACTAGGAAGATTAGACAAGTATTGTTAAACAGCATTTAAAATTTTTGTGTGTTCCTGTATTGTACTTTTGTTGTCTTGCAGCCCGCAGACGTGCTGTGTTTAACGGGGGGTATGTGGCGCCTCTGAGGCTTCAGACGCCACAGAGGTACTGCACCTTCTCCTAAGGTGTAGTGCCCCACCATCCCGGTAAGGTGGGAACTCCTAACCATGCTCCACACCTGCATTCTACACACAGGATAGTTCAGTGGGGCCACCTAACAGCTTCAGGCTGGGGGTTAGTAGAGCACCCCTCGTGGAACCCTGCTTCGTAACACGAGATGTGCTGGGAAGCGCGTGGAGTGTAATGATACAAAAGAGAGGGAAAGTGTAGGATTCGGAGAGTGAGAGTGAGTTGGAGAGGAGAGAAGATGGGTGTCTGAAGGACGTACTGCAGCAGGTCCCAGTGATCTGGGCTGCTAGCACGAGAAAGACCAGAGAAAGAGACTGATAAGACTGATAACCTAAACTTCCATAAGAGAGAGATAGAACAGATCGGAACAAAGGAGAAGAGAAGGACGGTGGGAAGCTGGTTGAGAAAGAGAGAGAACCCTTCCAGTCCTGAAAGCGCAAAGGCCGGGGCCCGGTCCCTGAGGTTGATTGGATCTTTATATCCGGCAACAGACACCGGAGGAGTAATGAGCCGCTAATGCCTTGCTCCCACCATAGACTTGGGACACAACAGCGAAACGGATAGAGAGCCAGGACTCTGGAGCTAGAGTTCCCCGAAGCAGGCTACAGCTGTCTGTCATACAAGTAGAGACTAGGAACACCTAGAGAGAGGCATTCCAGGGTAAATAAGTACTGGAGTGCTTCGCACCTAAAGGCGCATTTGAGGAGTCGTTCAGTGAAGAAACATATTGGCGGAGTGTGGAAGGGAGAATCCTATCCTGCCTGGAGGTTGGCTGGAGCCCTGACCTGGAGAACACAGTACGGAGGCAGGCAGTTGTGCAAAACAGTGCAAACTGTAAACTGTAAACAGTGCAAACTGCAAACAGTGAGTAAAGCTTTGGAACCGCATACTCTGGTGTCCTCCAGTTATTCCCGCACCGCTACACCTGGGTAACAACATCCATACCATCCTGCGCCTCTCCTCATCCATTGTACCTACACTGCCCTGGGACTACAGCTCCACCAGTGGGGAGCTATACCATCTCTGCTGCACCACACCATCAGTCCCAGCGGATCTGTATGCAGCGTTGGCCTAAAACCATACTTGCCAAATACCACAGGTGGCATCACAAACTATTCTAATTAACTCTAACACCTTTTACATCACTGCCATTGATATTGGGGCCCAGGGCCACAGACCGGGTCACCGCTGCTGTGACACACCATCCCCCTTGCACCGGCCCGCTACCGGGTACCCCACTGCCCTGGGCGAGCCGCGGGGTGACCCATTCCAGCAACGTCTGCTGGTCCTTGGTAGTGCTTTCTAGCAACGGTACTTCCTGCTTAGCAACCGGGTTCCAGCACCGTCAGCTGGTCCTCGGTAGTGCCATTGGCTCTTGTTCCTTCTGCTGCCCCTCCGGGTTCCAGCACCGTGAGCTGGTTCTCGCTAGTTCGATTTGCTCTTGCAGCTTCTGCTACCCATCCGGATTCCAGCACCTTCAGCTGGTTCTCGGCAGTGCCTTTGGCTGAGGTGCCTCCTTCTCTGTATCCGAGTTCCAGCAACGTCTGCTGTTCCTTGGTAGTGCTTTCTAGCACAGGTACCTCCTGCTTAGTAACCGGGTTCTAGCACCGTCAGCTGGTCCTCGGTAGTGCCATTGGCTCTTGTTCCTTCTGCTGCCCCTCCAGGTTCCAGCAGCGTCAGCTGGTTCTCGGCAGTTTCTCAGCCTTCTTGTACCTTCTGCTACATTTCCAAGTTCAAGTTTTTGGAAATGGTTTTTGTTTATTATCACTCTTGATCTCCCTGATGACAACCCTGAAGACGACAACCCTGAAGACCACCCCGAAGAAGACGATGACCACGAAAACGATGACCCTGAAGACGACGACCCGGAACACCACCCCGAAGAAGACCAAAAAGATGACCCTGAAGAAGATGACAAAGAGGACAAAGAACATGAAGACAACCACCAAGATACAGAACAACAAGAGACAGAAGACCAAGAAGCTGCAGAACAAAAAGCAGAACAACATTAAGCATAAGACTAAAAATCAGAGCCAAAGATATTATCTAAAGTATAAGCAGAAGAAGACTAAGCAGTGTATGGGGGTGAGTCCGTTCCTCCTCGTGGTGCCACTGGAAAATGCCTGCTGCTGCAGGCCAAACAGAACGTGGACAAATCCTGTTGTAAATCTTTTGTGACAGGCAGAACGGAAGGTGTAATCTTCAAACTTTTATAGATAACAACTGCAGGAATGCCTGTCACAAATAAGAATATGATGAAGAAGAAGAATAGGAAGAAGATGAAGAAGTAGAATATGAAGAAGAATAATAGTTGAATAAGAAGAATATGAATAATGTAAAAAAAAAGAATAATACGAAGAAGGTGAAGAAGATGAATAAGGTGAAGAAGAAGTTGATGAAAAAGATGCTGCTGCTGAGGATCATGAAGGAGAAAGTGTGGGAGAAGTAAAAAAGGTGAAGAGCATGGAAGTAGTGAAACATACATATCTGACAAAATATAAAAAAGGTTAACATTGTCAATATCTTTGTAACTCCGAACGTCTTTAAAAAAAAAAAAATATTCCTGCTATTCCATTTGATTGGGCTAAACCTCTATGCCTTTAATGACTCCTCCACCTCCCCCAATACATTCTACATTATTCTTAGTTGTTTTTCTTCATGTAGAATTAACCTACAAGGAAAGAAAGGGTTTTTTAATTCCGATATTTCTGTCCCATTGACTTGAATGGGACTTACGGTATCGGAATCGGCAATACCCGATACTTTTTGGGTATCGGTCGATCCAATCCGATCCGATATTTCTCAATATCAGATGGTATCGCTCAACACTAAACACCATTCCTACTGTAAAGCATGGAGGTGGATCGCTGATATTTTGGGGATGTGTGAGCTACAAAGGCACAAGAAATTTGGTCAAAGTTGAAGGAAAGATGAACGCAGCACGTTATCAGCAAATACTGGAGGCAAATTTGCAATCATCAGCCCTGAAGCTACACATGGGACGTACTTAGATGTTCCAACATGACAACGATCCAAAACACAAGACACAAGGCCAAGTTGACCTGTCTTTGGCTACAGCAGAACAAAGTGAATGTTCTCGAGTGGCCATCTCAGTGTCCTGACCTCAATATCATTGAGTCACTCTGGGGAGATTTCAAGCACGCAGTTCATGCTAGACAGTCCAGGAATTTACAGGAACTGGAGTGGGCAGCTTTACCATCTGAGAAAATAAAGAACCTCATCCACAACTACCAGAAAAGACTTCAAGCTGTCATTGATGTTAGTGTGGGCAATAGATGGTATTAAGAAATGGGGTATGTGTTGGGGGGGTGGCCTGGCTGAGCATGAGACAAGACATGTCTACCAGGTGCTCCTGCTGAAGCTAAAGGATTATAAAGAGGGAAGTGACCCCTTGGCTATAAATTGACCACCAATAGTGTCCGGAACCCATCTTGCTCTTCCAGAAGCTTAAAATTGTACAGGAGAGAAAAGCGGCTGCCTGAATTTGAGAGCTGGCCAAGTCCCAGGTGTCAGTGAAAAGAGTACAGACGCCATCTTCATACAATGAGCTGCTGTGGAGGAAAGACATTCAGAGTCACAGAGGTACCATTTGAGGAGACTGTTGGACACTTTCTCTCCCCTCCCCATCCCTGTTGAGTGGCCGCACTTCCCCCTCACTAGTTGTCTGAGAGACCCGGGCACTGGAGCAGTGAACAGGTGACTCTGCAGCCTGACTCCATCACATTGCACCCCTCCCCCGCCTCCTCACATGTGCTGACAGCCACTGGCCGGCAGCACTCATTGCATACCTCTGCTGGGGAGTGTGGTCAATTCTTCTCATGCTCCTGACTTCCCTGGCTGCAGGCCTGCCTGTCACCGGGATCTGAAACTACTTGAGCGAGACTTGGGGACATTGGTGACATTCTGGACTTTTTTTCCAGCCCCTGGCCGGCGCCATATTGTGGGGAGAGGCAACGCTGGGGGCTGAAGCTGGGAGCACAGCACAAACTGTCTCTGAGATAAAATCGCACCCAGAGTTGTGGCTGAAGAGAGGGGGATACGGGAAGGAGGGAGAGAAACTATACAATAAAGATATAATTCACTGAAGACATAAAAAAACAGGGTCTGGGTCTGAAGGAGGGGAGAGGAGAAGGAAGGAAGGGAGAGAAACAGGAGAGGCCATAAAGGCCAAGGAGATTGGGGAGGAGAAGGGACACTGTATGTCCTGAAGACTTAACCCTTGTTTTTTTTTCCTCCGAGTGTTTTTCTTTTCAGACTAGAGGTCCCAGGAAAGCAGAAATAAAGATTCAGGACACTCTCTTTTGAATCAGACTCATTGCTGAGATAATAGTGACACCAAGTGGTCACTTTGAAGATTAGCATCCATCTATCTCAAAATAAAGGACGAACCTAACTACTTGCGCATCCTTTAAAAATGTGACTACCTTCATGAAAACTTATACGGGGGGAATGTGAATGACGCTAAAATAGCTACCCGATATCGCTGAATTTCAACGTCTAAAGATGGTCAAGATTGGTAGATCCACATCAGTTTCTTCTGGATCTAAAATTTCTCTAACTCAAGTAGATATGAATAAATTCCTTAATAAAAAACAAGCTAAATCCACCGCAACTAAATCCAAACCTCTAGTGCCCATGGATCAGCACTCTCAAGGCGACTCTGAATCAGATACAGTAAGCGATATGGAGGACAATGGTAGCATGGGAGACCAACCTGTCTCTAGATCCTTCATAAAGAGGATACTTACTAAATCTCTTGAACCGGTGGTCAAAGACTTATCGTCATTAAGCAAGAAATCTCACAAATAGACCACAGGGTGGACATGCTTGAGGCATCCAATTCTACCATAATCCAGCAAACCAATGAGGCTATAGCTTGCTCACAGAGCCAAGGAGAACATATCAACCAAATATATTCTATCCTTGAGGATCATGAGAATAGACAAAGAAGGAATAACGTGCGGATAAAGGGCATCCCTGAATCAGTAGTGGCTGAAGTGCTGTCCGCAACCTTGATTGAAATATTTTCTAAACTTCTGTCTCAAGATGACCCCTCACAATTTGAGATAGTAAGGGCACATAGGTCGTTAAAACAAAGACCCAAAATGGGAGACCCTCCCCAGGATGTCATTTGCCATTTTTTGGATTATCGTACTAAAGATTTAATAATAAGACGTTCAAGGGAAGCAGAAAATATAGCATTTGAGGATTCCCCAGTCTTGATCTTTCAGGACCTAGCTGCATCGACATTAAATAAGAGACATCTTCTAAAACCTTTTACTGAGGCTTTGCGCCATAACCAATACCAATACCGCTGGTTATAACCATTTGGCATTGCAATAATTTCCAAGGACAAACGCATCCAGGCCAGGACCTCGGCGGAAATCCAAGAGGCGTGCAAAGAGCTGGGGATAGTTCTGGAAAAGTATCCGGATATAGAGGTATACCATCCAGTTCCTTCACTGCACCCTCTGTCCCGGCGCGAGCCTTGGAATCTGGTCCAATCAGCAAAGTCCACTCGAAATCGGCGTAAAGCAGCAATGCCAAAATCTATTTATCCGGATGAAGAAAACTGACGAGCTGTTGGCCTAAGACAAGGACTTGTCCACAACATGGGAATTGCCTGTTGGATATGGTCGATCAGCAACGATAGAGTCATCTGGAAGCTGCTTAGTTTGACTTTATTGCATACCTGTGTTTTCTTTTTGTGTTCTAATTTTCGTTTCAGGTAGAAAGGTCAAACTGTGGCATCAATCGATATCTCTGGCGGATTTCATGGACCTCATGTGTGAGTAGAGCACTACTCAGTACAGATTATTGTTGCTTCCTTTCTCAGGGGGCCTGCTCGATCCACTTTGATATATCTTGACTTTGAGTGAGGGGGCAGGCATTGCTCCAAGAGATGGGAGAGAGGTGTTTATACATGAGGCCTGTGAAACTGGCGTCATCATAATCACTTCCTCCTCTTTTGAAATGTTAATTGTCTCAAATCTACATGGTTTATGTTACTGTTATTTGCACTGGCATTGACCAGTGCAATACCCCAGTTAAAGTAAACTTAATACCACTATACTCCAATTACCCCTTGTTTTTGCTCACGTCCTCCCCGGGTTGGTCCTGTGAGGTCACACTGCAGAACAAAGGTCCGCACACTCACTTCAATTTATATGGAAGCTAAACAAAGTACACTAAAATTAGCAAGCTTTAACACGCATAGCTTAAATTCACCTATCTCAAGAGCACAGACACTGAATTGGTTGAAAAAGGAAAATTTTAATATTCTTCTTTTACAAGAAACGCACTTTCAAATTGAGAAACTTCCCTCTTTTGATAATTCATATTACAATCAGTGGTACCACACAACTTCCCCCCAGAAGAGTTCTAGAGGGGTGTCAATTGCATTTGACAAGAATACTTCTTTTTTACTATCTGACTCACTGGTTGACCCAGAGGGGAGATATATTTTTATAAAAGGCCTACTGGCAGGAACCTTGGTCACTATCGGCAACTTATACGCCCCCAACAAAAAACAAATTAAATGGATTACATCCAAACTAAATCAATTCCGCTCCTTCTTAGAGGGCATACCACTTCTTGGAGGGGACCTTAATATACCTCTAGACCCAATCTTGGACTCATCCACAAAAAAAGTCAGATTTCATACCAAAATATTATCAGGATAAAGAAATCCCTGCATAGTCTTTCATTAATAGATGTGTGGTGACATATGCACCCTAATGACCTTGACGACACTTTTTTCTCCCATCCCCATAATTCCTACCACAGAATCGATTATATTTTCCTGCCAAGATCTTTGTTGCCCAACCTATTTAAAGCAGAAATTCTTCCCTCAGTACACTCGGACCACTCGATAGTTGCAGTACGGTTTTCAACTTCAAAACCCCATTCCGGGTATCGCTCATGGAGGCTAAATGATTCAATTCTAACCTCAGACACTAACAATGAATCAGAAACATTCTAACAGACTATTTTAAGAATAATGGTTCTCCAGAGGTGAGCTTTCCAATGATATGGGAGGCTCACAAAGCAGTGGTCAGAGGGGAGCTAATTTCTATAGCTTCTCACCTCAACAAACAGCGCAAAAAGGCAATACAAGATCTTTATGAAGAGATAGTTAATTTAGAAAAACAACATAAAAGAACCTTACTGCGTCAGAATCTGGAGGCACTGACAGCCAAGCGCTTACAACTAAAGGATCTGTTGAATAAGCAGTCCAGAAAGCAGTATATTAGTTGGAGAAATCGTATGTATGTACATGGCGATAAGTCCTCTAGACTTATGATGTCATTAATCAAAGTTAGACAAGTTAAGACTTTTATTCACTCCCTGAAAACCTCCAGTGGCAGTAAAACATCTGACATTGGCCAAATTTCACAGGAATTCTTAAAATATTATTCAAGCCTTTACAATTTGAAACCTGATGAATCTGACGCGGACAGGTTACGAAAACAAGCAGAAATCCAGTCCTTTTTAGCGAGCCTTAATCTCCCCAAACTTACATCAGAAGAACAAAAATTCCTCACTAGGCCCTTCACCTGGGGGAGGTCCGATCCACTCTTTCGAACAATCCCTCAGGGAAGGCCCCCGGCCCCTATGGATTTCCTGCTATCTATTATAAAACCTTTTCTGAGGCCCTAGAACCTCACTTACTTAATCTTTGTAATGAAATACTCCAAGGTAACACCTTCCCTCCCCAATCCCTGGAAGCTCATATTTCTCTAATCTACAAGGAAGGCAAGGACCCAGAACTTTGAAGTAACTACAGACCCATTTCCTTACTGAATCTGGATCTAAAAATCTATGCCAGTATGCTCGCGAGGCGCATTGCGGAGTATTTACCTAAACTGATCTCCCCAGATCAGACCGGCTTCATTAGAGGTAGAGAGGGCAAGGAAAATGCATGGAGAGTTCTACATTTGATGCAATATTCTGATTTCCATGGGATACCCTTGGTGCTACTAGGCACAGACGCGGAAAAAGCATTTGACAGAGAGGATTGGACCTTCTCGCAGGAAACGCTAGTTAGCTTTAATTTTCCCCCTCTGCAGGTAGCGGCAATATTGCAAATGTATTCTCACCCCACAGCAAGAATTAAACTTAATAACTCCCTTACCAACTCATTTGAGATTCATAATGGAACAAGGCAGGGATGCCCTCTCTCGCCATTATTATTCATAATGGTGATGGAGCCGCTTACCAAAGCTATACATTTATGTAAAGACATAGAGGGGGTGTCCATACGGGGTTTAATGCATACCAGGCCTTATGCGGATTCTAGAGAGATACGGCTCTGTCTAATTTCAAAATTAACCCATATAAATCCGAAGCACTGGGCATACATATACCTGCTAGCACTATAAATGATTTTAAGTCACAATTCCCCTTCCACTGGCCGGGCAATTATATAAAGTATCTGGGTATTAAAATTAGTCCGTCCTTTAAAGACTTATTCAATTTAAATTATAAACCGCTTCTTAGTTTAGTTGCAGACCAGACTAAAAGATGGAGGGCCCCGTACCTATCTTGGATGGGCAGAAAAAACCTGATCAAGAGCATCCTCATGCCTAAATTAATCTATCTATTTTAGATGCTGCCTATAGATTTGCCTAGGTCGTTCCTAGCCCAGATCAATTGTTCTATCTTTAAGTATATTTGGAATAAACATAGGCCGAGACTTAACTCACATACACTCCCATTTCCCAGTGGGAAAGGTGGCATGGGAGCCCCTAATATCCGCACTTACTATTTGGCTGCTGTCCTATCAAGGATTGTCGAATGGGTCAGGAAGACTGGAGAGAAACCCTGGCTCAATATTGAAGAGCAGATGGCTCCGACTCAACTGCGCTCTGTTATCCTCTCTCCTGCAGCGACACCTAAAATTACCTTCCCGAATCTCCTTACTAGGGTGGCGATTAAATGCTGGAAGTCAGTGGCATTTTATTTAGCGCCAACCCCCTCGCCGCTTGCTAAGGTTTCGGATGTCATGGCAGCGGGATTGGTGAAACCTACAGTACATCAATAGTTAAATCACCTCTATTGGATCAGTTATATAAAGGGGGGACTATTATACCCTTTCAAAATATGAAAGCACTACCCACAATGTCTAATTATACCTTCTTACATTATGAATCTCTAAGGAAGTCGCTACGCCAAGCCATGATAAATGGCGACATTACATGACCTTTAACCACTTTTGAAACACTGTGGCTCCCAAACAAAAACCCCTAAAAAAGTGCTCTCCGCCCTCTATAATATGTTGCTTGTACAGCAAGTTTCTCAAAAAAGAGCCTTTTGCGGAGATGGGAAGGACAGTTAGGTCACTCTTTTTCTGACTCCCAAACTAACCTAATATATAAATTTTCATATGGCCCTTCACACTGTGTGAGAAAATAGCTACAAAATATTGACTCACTGGTATACAACACCCCTCATGTTGCACAAATGGCTTCCCACCTTGTCGGACTTGTGTTGGAGATGCGAGAAGGACAGAGGGTCATATCTACATATCTGGTGGTCCTGTCACACCATACAAAAATTTTGGAACACGGTATCCCAGGTTTTGAATGAGGTAGTACGTACCCATATAAAATTCACACCGGAACATGTTTTCCTCAATCTTCCAATTGTTCCAAATAATACAGCCATATCTAAATTGGCCTCCTTCATACTTACAGCTGGCAAGCTCCTCCTACCTACATTTTGGCATACGTCTAATATTCCAAGCTTGAGCAAGTTATTAGCTAAAATTGACCAATTGTATATTTCTAAAGAATTGGTAGCACTTTCTACACATAGCTTTTCTGCCTTCTCGCATGTCTATAATCCTTGGGTGTCGTACAGGAAATCAGAAAAATTCATTTTTATGATTACGCCTGACCCTACATCTTGAATATTAGACTTGAGCAGCGTGTCTACGGACCTCCCACCAACCTCCCCCGCCCCTCGACTCCCTACCCCCCCATCTGTTCCATTGGTACACTCCTGTGGTTTTTTCACCCCTTTCTTTAGGCCCTGATTTGGTTCCTACTAAGTCAATTGTTTCATCAGAAGGTTTATTATTGAACATCGGGGCACCAGTTCTGTTCCAAATGTATGTTTATGTGTTAATAACAAGTAAGAATTGATCGTTCTTCATGGCAACGATGTTCTGACGGCGGAGTGGGTGTTTACATCCCTGTAGACTTGGTCGATCTTCTGCTTTTTCATAACCATTCTTGGGACCGGCACGGTCCTCTGAACACTGTATTGTTTACTTGTGCTGTATTACGCCTGCATTGTTGGATTTACTGCATCGCTGTCATGTTGCCAATAATTTTCAATAAATAAAACATTGAAAACAAAGAAATGGGGTATGTGAACTTTTGATCAGAGTTATTTGGATGTTTTGGGTTTTCATTCTGATTTAACAAGAGAAAACACACTAGTTTGACAATAAATGGCTTCACCCAACCACTACCCATGAGTGGAGAAAAAGTTTTGGTGTTAAAATTCATATTCTCTGAAAAAAGGCAAAGAAAGAAAAAAGTCTGCCTGGGTATGTAAACTATTGAGCACAACTGTATACCAGGATGGTGATGAAAGGACCATGTATATCTGGATTAGGAACATATATATACCAGGATGGTGGATATTAGTACAGAATTGGGGAAAATAGAAATAAGTGGTCAGCACTCTGTGTTCCGGTCTGGTGCTCATGGAGAAAGCATAAATGGAATGGCAAAGAATCCTGGCACTCACTTGTGAATGCCTGATTCTTTGCCTTTTCATTAGTATAGAATTGACCACATTTTTTGCTTCAATTTCTTTCTATTTTCCTCTAAAACTATGTGCCTCTTATGGTCCAGTGTGTCTTATAGTCCGAAAAATGCAGTATTTTTAAATTGCCGGAGGTTTTTTTAATTGCCTCCTAAACATCAGAATAAAAGTGATCAAGCTATGTTATACAACCCTAAAATATTAGGTATGAAAAAGGGAGTTCATTCTGTAAAAACAAATAAGACCTCAATCAGGTCGGTCATCTGTCAAAGGAAAAATGGAAGAATTCCTTGTGACGGTTAGTACTGAGGTTCTCGAAAAGTGACATAACTCCAAAACTAAGGCTGCAAAATCCTTGTTCCCAAAGCCAAATGCCCAGCCCCTTCCTTCTGAGTGTGCCCAAGCTGCAGTTATCACCCACATAATAATAATAATAATAATAAATTTTATTTTTATAGCGCCGACATATTCCGCAGCACTTTACATTTCAGAGGGGATTTGTACAGACAATAGACATTACAGCATAACAATAATCACATACAGTAGATTATAACAAATACCAAGAGGAAAGAGGGCCCTGCTCGCAAGCTTACAGTCTATGAGGAAAGAGGGAGACACGAAAGGTGGGTGGTAACAGTTACCCTGATTGTATGGACCAGTCATAATGTTAAGTGTGTAACAGTACAGACACAGAGGGCTAATGGAGGCATAAAGCATGTGGGAACATGATGCGGGGAACCTGGTTATGGTAAAACTTTTGGCTGTGCCACACAGGGATAGATTAGGTTAATGTGTTGGGGTGGTAGGCCAGTCTGAATAAATGCGTTTTCAGGACACGCTTAAAATTGTGGGGATTGGGGACTAATCGTATTGACCTGGGAAGTGCATTCCAAAGAATTGGCGCGGCACGTTTAAAGTCTTGGAGACGGGAGTGGGAGGTTCTGACTATTGAGGATGCTAATCTCAGGTCATCAGCAGAACGGAGGGCGCGGGTAGGGTGGTATACTGAAACAAGGGAGGAGATGTAGGGTGGTGCTGAGCCATGGAGGGCTTTGTGAGTGAGGGTAATAAGTTTATACTGAATTCTGGAGTGGATGGGTAGCCAGTGTAATGACTGGCACAAGGTAGAGGCATCGGTAGAGGTAGAGGCATACCCACATGTATGGTAGTGACAAAATGGAGACAGCCTATGCAATAAATTGTGGGGTGCGCGTCTCCAAAATCACAAGTTGGACACAAGGTTGGGGACAAAGCAGGCATATTTGCACTTTTTAATTTACTGCTGTGTGTACATTTCTGTGAAAAACAGGAGAAACAATGGAGTCAAAAAGCTATATAAATAGAATCAATTTTTTATTTGTATCAAAAACAAGGCACATAAAGAGAACAAGATAGTTTTAAAATACAATGAAGTGAGGCATGTGGTAAATAGGTAACCCAGAACCATAGAAAAACCAGGTCAGCACTAATACTGGTCAAAAAAAATCACCAAATAGACGACCCTACTATAATATGGTAATTATGATATGGTAATAATATAATAATTGTGGAAAGACAGCAGGGCAGATAAGAATCTGAATGTCTATGAGGATAATCATATCAAAAAATTATGTATATGAAGGCATAAATATATGTATATGTTGAGGCTTCTCAAGTGCCAAAAAAGGGAGGCAAAGCTGGTCGTCAGTTTGTGTACTAAATTGTGTGTTGCCTTAGAAAAAGGCTATCTCATTATATGAATGAGGCAAAGTATGATAACTTCCCAATAATGAGTACATGTCTAGTGACTTATGTAAACCCCAGCAGGGACAACCACACAATAAATGACGACCACTGAGGTCTATATATAAGGCATACAATCAAATATGAAACAATGTATATAGTATTGTTAAACCAATGGCAATGCCTGGAAGATGCATATTGATTGAAGCTGAATTATAAATGAGAAGCGACTCATACAATCAAAAAATGACAAAAATAACATACCCATCATAGTACTGTATAGCAAATGTGCTGGCCTGAAACCCAACGCACATTTCGCTGCTAAAATGCCGCTTCCTTGGTGGGGCGTGGCATTTGATGGTGTGTATACCAATTTAAATACACACCCAATATAGTCATCTGATCAAATCGCACCAATGGCGTATAAGAGATGTACACATGCGCTGTACCACAAAGGGGTGGAGAAGGTTCCACCGCCACCACCCTCACAAGACGCGTCAGCGGTGCCTGACAACGGCCAGGACGCAGCCGTCACCAAGGCGACGCCGGTGGGCGTGTCGAGCAAAACGCCGCCAGGAAGCAGAGCCGCCGGGCAAGGCGTTAGCCATGTGACTGAACTGCGCCACCAAGGAGCGACCGGCGCCTTAGTCGCACCAGGGCAACGCAGGAGTCAGGAGACATGCAGATGTCTCTGGGGAACGGCTGGCCCCAGGCCATACCCCAGCTGACATCATGATGCGCCGAGGGGGCAGCGGGCGGGGAACGAAAACCACCACAAAAGCGTACATGCATTGCAAAAAATTATTTTGTGCCATTGAGCAAGAACATAATAACACAGGTATGGCCAAAAGTATTGACACCCCTGCAATTCTGTCAGATAATACTCAGTTTCTTCCTGAAAATTATTGCAAACACAAATTCTTTGGTATTATTATCTTCATTTAATTTGTCTTAAATGAAAAAAACACAAAAAGAATTGTCCTAAAGCCAAATTGGATATAATTCCACACCAAACATAACAAAGAGGGTGGACAAAAGTATTGGCACTGTTCGAAAAATCATGTGATGCTTCTCTAATTTGTGTAATTAACAGCACCTATAACTTACCTGTGGCACCTAACAGGTGTTGGCAATAACTAAATCACACTTGCAGCCAGTTGACATGGATTAAAGTTGACTCAACCTCTGTCCTGTGTCCTTGTGTGTACCACATTGAGCATGGAGAAAAGAAAGAAGACCAAAGAACTGTCTGAGGACTTGAAAAACCAAATTGTGAGGAAGCATGAGCAATCTCAAGGCTACAAGTCCATCTCCAAAGACCTGAATGTTCCTGTGTCTACCGTGCGCAGTGTCATCAAGAAGTTTAAAGCCCATGGCACTGTGGCTAACCTCCCTAGATGTGGCCGGAAAAGAAAAATTGAAAAGAGATTTCAACGCAAGATTGTGCGGATGTTGGATAAAGAACCTCCACTAACATCCAAACAAGTTCAAGCTGCCCTGCAGTCCGAGGGTACAACGGTGTCAACCCATACTATCCATCGGCATCTGAATGAAAAGGGACTGTATGGTAGGAGACCCAGGAAGACTCCACTTCTTATCCCGAGACATAAAAAAGCCAGGCTGGAGTTTGCCAAAACTTACCTGAAAAAGCCTAAAACATTTTGGAAGAATGTTCTTTGGTCAGATGAGACAAAAGTAGAGCTTTTAGGGCAAAAGCATCAACATAGAGTTTACAGGAGAAAAAAGAGGCATTCAAAGAAAAGTACATGGTCCCTACAGTCAAACATGGCGGAGGTTCCCTGATGTTTTGGGGTTGCTTTGCTGCCTCTGACACTGGACTGCTTGACCGTGTGCATGGCATTATGAAGTCAGAAGACTACCAACAAATTTTGCAGCATAATTTAGGGCCCAGTGTGAGAAAGCTGGGTCTACCTCAGAGGTCATGGGTCTTCCAGCAGGACAATAACCCAAAACACACTTCAAAAAGCACTAGAAAATGGTTTGAGAGAAAGCATTGGAGACTTCTAAGGTGGCCAGCAATGAGTCCAGACCTGAATCCCATAGAACACCTGTGGAGAGATCTAAAAATGGCAGTTTGGAGAAGGCACCCTTCAAATATCAGGGACCTGGAGTAGTTTGCCAAAGAAGAATGGTCTAAAATTCCAGCAGAGCATTGTAAGAAACTCATTGATGGTTACCGGAAGCGGTTGGTCGCAGTTATTTTGGCTAAAGGTTGTGCAACCAAGTATTAGGCTGAGGGTGCCAATACTTTTGTCTGGCCCATTTTTGGAGTTTTGTGTGAAATGATCAATGTTTTGCTTTTTGCTTCATTCTCTTTTGCGTTTTTTCATTTAAGACAAATTAAATGAAGATAATAATACCAAAGAATTTGTGTTTGCAATCATTTTCAGGAAGAAACTGAATATTATCTGACAGAATTGCAGGGGTGTCAATACTTTTGGCCATGACTGTAAGTGCATATAAGAATATACATATTAATCCATACTATCCATACAATGGGTGCAAAAGAGCCTTCTAATAATCAACAAGAAGATAAACATCTATAATAATATATAAAACACCCAGTATACAGAAAAAATAATGTAGATGAGCAGTATGATTATAAATCTGCACCTATACACTGTGTTCCAAATTATTATGCAAAAAGAGTTAAGGAGTGATAAGGTTAGAATTTTTTTGTTTGTCATTTAAACTCATTGATGGTGATGTGTGTCAGGGCTCTTTATATCACTGAAAGCAATTGCAGATACCTGTGCAAATTAGTTTGGCAGGTGTGTCCAAATAAAGGCAAGACTACTGAAGAAGGCTGTTCCACATTATTAAGCAGCCTACATTTTTTGCCAAAATGGGAAAGAAAAAGGATGTGTCGGCTGCTGAGAAGCAACAAATTGTGGAGTATTTAGGTCAAGGCATGACTACAATCAACATTGCCAAGACACTTCATCGTGATCATCGCACAATCAAGAAGTATGTAGCTGATTCCCAGCACACACGTGTGCGTGCTGATAAGGAAAAATTGAGGACTCTTTCCAACAGGCAATTGCGTCAGGTTAAAAGAGCAGCTGCAAAAATGCCTTGTCATAGCAGCAGACAAGTTTTTGAAGCTGCTGGTGCCTCCAACGTCCCCCGAACAACAAGATGCAGGGTCCTTCAGAGGTTTGCAGCTGTGCGTAAGCCATCCTGTCGACCACCTCTATCCACTGCACACAAGCAGAAACAGCTCCAGTGGGCCAAACGATACATGAAGACTGACTTCCAAACTGTTTTGTTCAACGATGAGTGCCGTGCAACGCTCGATGGTCCAGATGGATGGAGTGGAGGATGGCTGGTTGATGGACACCCCACGAAAACACGGCTAAGGCACCAACAAGGAGGAGGTGGAGTAATGTTTTGGGCTGGAATCATGGGGAGAGAGATTGTCGGCCCCTTAAGGATCCCTGAAGGGGTAAAGATGAACTCCATAATCTATGTGGAGTTTCTAGAACAGCACTTCCTGCCATGGTTCAAGAGGAAGAACCGTGCTTTCCGCAGCAAGATCATTTTCATGCATGATAATGTACCGTCTCATGCTGCAAATAACACATCTGCATCTCTGGCTGCTATGGGCATAAAAGAGGACAAACTTATGGTGTGGCCACCATCTTCCCCTGACCTCAACCCCATTGAGAACCTCTGGAGCATCATCACAAGGAGCGTCTATGATGGCGGGAGGCAGTTCACATCTAAGCAACAGCTCTGGGAGGGTATTCTGTCCACAGACAAAACAATTGAAGCACAAACCATCCAAAAACTGACAAATTCAATGGACGAGAGAGTTCAGAAGCTTCTTTCCAACAAGGGGTCATATGTGCAAATGTAACATCACCTAGAATAAAGTTTTGACTTGAAACCTGTTTGATTTCATTTTATAATAAGCTGATAATGCTTATAATTTCACAATTGACCATTTTTTTGTTCAAAATAAAAATAAAAAGGTTGAAAACTCTGCTGTGCATAATAATTTGGAACATGCATTTTGAGTGTTTCTTATTTTTAAAAATATACTGTTCTCATAGGCAGTTTGTTCAAAAACATTGCAATTATACAAGAATATTAGATGACTGGAAAATAACAATGACTGCAATTCATGTAGGTAATTTACAGAAAATATGAGGAAATATCTTTTGCATAATAATTTGGAACACAGTGTAATTAATTTTTTGCAATGCATGTACGCTTTTGTGGTGGTTTTCGTTCCCCGCCCGCTGCCCCCTCAGCGCGTCATGATGTCAGCTGGGGTATGGCCTGGCGCCGGCCGTTCCCCAGAGACATCTGCGTGTCTCCTAACTCCTGCGTTGCCCTGGTGCAACTAAGGCGCCGGTCGCTTCTTGGTGACCCAGTTCAGTCACATGGCTAACGCCTTGCCCGGCGGCTCTGCTTCCTGGCGGCGTTTTGCTCGACACGCCCACCGGCGTCGCCTTGGCGACGGGCGCGTCCTGGCCGTTGTCAGGCACCGCTGACGCGTCTTGTGAGGGTGGTGGCGGTGGAACCTTCTCCACCCCTTTGTGGTACAGCGCATGTGTACATCTCTTATACGCCATTGGTGCGATTTTATCAGATGACTATATTGGGTGTGTATTTAAATTGGTATACACACAATCAAAAGCCACGCCCCCCGAGGAAGCGGCATTTTAGCCGCGAAACGTGCGTTGGGTTCCAGGCCAGCACATTTACTATACAGTACTATGATGGGTATGTTATTTTTGTCATTTGTTAATTGTATGAGTCGCTTCTCATTTATAATTCAGTTTCATAGAGAACATAATTTTACCTCTATATAAGTCACTAGTGCGACCACACTTAGAATACTGTGTACAGTTCTGGTCTCCGGTGTATAAGAAAGACATAGCTGAACTGGAGCGGGTGCAGAGAAGAGCGACCAAGTTTATTAGGGAACTAGGGGGTTTGCAATACCAAGACAGGTTATTACACTTGGGGTTATTTAGTTTGGAGAATCGAAGGCTTAGGGGTGATCTTATTACAATGTATAAATATATGTGGGGACAATACAAAGACCTTTCTAATGATCTTTTTACTCTTAGAACTGTGACGGGGACAAGGGGGCATCCTCTACGTCTGGAGGAAAGAAGGTTTAAGCATACTCACAGACACGGATTCTTTACTGTAAGAGCAGTGAGACTATGGAACTCTCTGCCATATGATGTTGTAATGAGTGATTCACTACTAAAATTTAAGAAGGGACTGGATGCCTTTCTTGAAAAGTATAATATTACAGGGTATATACACTAGTCTCCTTAATATTGCGTTGATCCAGGGAGCTAGTCTGATTGCCGTATGTGGAGTCGGGAAGGAATTTTTTTCCTTTTCCCCAATGTGAAGCTTACTGTTGCCACATGGGTTTTTTTTGCCTTCCTCTGGATCAACATGTTAGGGCAAGTTAGGATAGGATATGGGTTGAACTAGATGGACTTAAAGTCTCCCTTCAACCTTAATAACTATGTTACTATGTTACTATGTTCAATCAATATGTATCTTCCAGGCATTGCCATTGGTTTAACAATACTATATACATTGTTTCATATTTGATTGTATGCCTTATATATAGACCTCAGTGGTCGTCATTTATTGTGTGGTTGTCCCTGCTGGGGTTTACATAAGTCACTAGACATATGCTCATTATTGGGAAGTTATCATACTTTGCCTCATTCATATAATGAGATAGCCTTTTTCTAAGGCAACACACAATTTAGTACACAAACTGACGACCAGCTTTGCCTCCCTTTTTTGGCACTTGAGAAGCCTCAACATATACATATATTTATGCCCTCATATACATAATTTTTTGATCTGATCATCCTCATAGACATTCAGATTCTTTTCTGCCCTGCTGTCTTTCCACAATTATTATATTATTACCATATCATAATTACCATATTATAGTAGGGTCGTCTATTTGGTGATTTTTTTTGACCAGTATTAGTGCTGACCTGGTTTTTCTATGGTTCTGGGTTACCTATTTACCACATGCCTCACTTCATTGTATTTTAAAACTGTCTTGTTCTCTTTATGTGCCTTCTTTTTGATACAAATAAAAAATTGATTCTATTTATATAGCTTTTGGACTTCCTTGTTTCTCCTGTTTTTCATTGAATCTTTGAAGGAGTCGTTTCTATTGCAAATACTATTGAGGCTTACTATGTGTACATTGCTGGTGATGGGTTAATAATGTCTTTTTGGAGCATTATCTTCATGTGTGTGTACATTTCTGTATAACATCTGTGTGGTCAAAATAGTGATTACACCAGTAGATAAATTCCCTGAATGTGAATAAAAAAAAAAATTCTAAACAGTCACTTGTATGATTGTTCTGGAACCTCGGGTGCTCTGCAAATGGTGACGGTAAACTATGCCAGCATATTCTGCTATCCAGAAGCCAAATGGTGTTCTCTCCCTTCTGCACCTTGCCGATGTAAGGAGGCTCTGTCAATGGTCACCTGGTGGTTCTGCTAAAATGGTTTATATGAACAAGCTTGGCTCCAGCTACTTCATTTCCCAGAGTTCAGTGGTTGCCCTGGCCTTCACTCTTTAATCCTTACACAGGGATCCGGACTTACACAAGGGTGTGTGGGAAAGGGCTGCAGAGTCAGCTGCTGTTCAGTGGTGCAAGCTGGCTAGAAGGATATTCAGGTAGCCAGGTCAAAACCAAAATGTCAGGTAGAAGAAAGGTCAGTAAACAAGCTGAGTTCAACACAGGAAAGCACAAATACTACACAGGACCGGACCCTACAGCCCTTAACCTGGAAGCTTAAGTAGGGTGTGGTGCTCTCCAAATGGCTGGATCAGGGAACTGATAAATCCATGCGGATGGCAGGGACACCCATATTGTCAAACTGGATAGCACTATAGGTCCCAGAAACACAAATCTAAGTGGCTGGACAGATTCTGTGCTGTCCAGAACATCTGGTTCTAACGTCTCTTCTATCACCAGCGCCACCTGCAAAGTGAATATATCGGCACTTGGCGACAAAAGCATATATCACAG